>NC_057849.1:323280809-323905809 GCF_015237465.2 Chelonia mydas
TTGAATGTGCTTCTCTGAAATATAAACTAAATGCCACCGAGTCTGCAGTTGATTGGAGGGTTTATAAAGTTAGAGAAGATGTAACAGACCTTATTTAGTTTGCATCTTACTCCACAGAACATTACATTTTCTGGCAGGAGGAGGGATGGGAAGAGTTATGTAATTTGTAAATCAAATGGCTATTACTACTGTTTTGAGCCAGATTTTGCCACTCTTACTCTTCCAAGTAGTATCTTACTCTTCAAGTAAACCCACTGCTTTCATTTGAGCTACTTCCAGTGTAAGGTACAGTCAGAGTGAAGCAAGGGTGGGAGAAACAAACATCACAAGCTTCTGAATTTAGCCTACTTGTTCTTTCCCAACAAATATGGACTGTGATAAACAGAACACGTTTTTGAAAAAGCGGCTATTTTTAAATAGCCACTCCTCAACCCAAAACAAGCTACTTGGAGAAAATGTGTTTTCTTACCACTCTCTCTGAACGAAGTGCATCATATCCTGTACAGTGGATGGTTCACAAACCATGTACAGCCCCCACAGTCCAGTATCAGTGTAACAGGTGTTGAAAGACTGGAAGCTATGACACAGGTTGCCATGGCAAGTGATTTGGGCAAGCTTGCTGGATAAATTCTGTTTACACAAGAAGATAATATTTAAAAAAACCAAAACCCCGAAATCCTAAAATTTCTTTCCCCCTACTAAGCTCACCCATTGCTATTTCAAGTGTGACAGATTGGTAGCTTCCTCCACAGCCAACAATACTGCTAGGAGTATGCACCAGATGCTTTTGTATAGAACAGGCAGCTTCCTCTTCTGAAGCTAATATTTCACTCTCCAAGTGACACCCTGAACTTGTCAGTTTTAAACTGCAAAGGTTTTTTTTTTGTTGTTTTGTTTTTAAAAAGTCCTACAAAAATAGCTAGTAAGATTCCAAGAGAGGGAACAGGCACTGGGATATTCAATGCCTACAGCTTTGGAGCCTATTTCGTTTTTCCCCACTTGTTTTCACTATAGGTTGCTAGGCTGTATGAGGGCTCCTCCACTTTGGTTATTCTGTGTGCCATTCCCAAAATGCACCTGCACCCAAATTCTCATGTCACATGGCAACAGAATGCACTCAGAGACCATTGGGCTAGATTTTG
The DNA here is from genome assembly GCF_015237465.2 of Chelonia mydas. Classification (NCBI taxonomy): domain Eukaryota; kingdom Metazoa; phylum Chordata; order Testudines; family Cheloniidae; genus Chelonia; species Chelonia mydas. The sequence continues at coordinate 323,281,952 of NC_057849.1, forward strand.
ATTTTTTTTAAATGCTGATAGAAATACCCAGGTAACTCTATTCCATCTCAGACAAGGTAGAATGTGTGAAGTGTACTGATGCTGGCAAATAACTGAATTCAACACCCTTTACTGGTATAATCAACCCTCACCAAAGTGCCCTGAGGTTCACTCACCACGCCTCCTCCAAAGGAACGATCCCAGTTGCCTATCAGAGTATTTGCTACCATAAGGGGAATTGTATCTGGGTGAGACCAGCCAACTGCTTCGACAGCTATTGCGATGTGTGCCAAAGGCATCTTGTCATCTCTTATACGAATCTGAATCACAAAAATGTTAACTCCAAATGTAATGCAGGGAACATACTGTAGCATGTACATTTATTCATTCAAATAAAGGAAACTAGGAACTTTCAAATAAAATCTAGTGCAAAGTGTAAAAAACTTTACTCAATAATACTCTTAACTGTCTGTGTAAACCTAAAGCTGTGTGTAAGGAAGTCATTATAATAGTCATTTTGCAGATGATTAAGTGAAGACATAGAATGGCTAAGTGATTTGTCAGAGTTGGGACAGAGCTGGGAACAGAACCCAGGAGTCTCAAGTTCCTCCGCTGTAACCTTTAAAAACCCCTGCCCAGAAATATATCAAGTGAACAGGCCGATTTTCAAGGATAGTGAGCATCATCTGCTCCTGTTAACTTCAATGGGAGTGATGGGTGCTTAGCATTGAAAGTTAACACTAGAAACTCAGATCAAACCAGACAACTGGTTAATATTAATCAGTGTTGCTTGTTGATCTGATTAACTTGAAAAGGCAAAAAGCAATCTTACTGCTTACCTCACTACCTGTGAATCTGCAAGGGGGCAGGGCTGGCATTCCTCCTTCCTGAGTAGACGGTAAGTTACCAAAATGATAATTTGCTAAATCAAGCAATTCATCATGAGAGACTCCTGAACAAGAGAGTTTCATATAAAGCAGTTTTAAAAAACTTATCATCTACGATCATTTTTCACAGAAGTTAAAAAGCTCCAACCAAGATGCCAGAGTTATAACAATCCATCATAACCGTTGGTTCTCTCCCAACTTGATTACTGTACGTTTCCGATTTCCTCCCCACCCATTCCACTTCATTAAATGCCATTGCTAAAATCATCTTCCTCACCACCTTTCTTGCCTCCTCTATATTATACAGCACCAAACACAAGCTCCTTGTTCTCAACTTCAAGGCCCTACTTAATCTCACCCCACCTTTCTATTTTATCCTATTCCCTCTCCCATTTTGAACACCATCTCCTTCCTACATTTGTGGCTTTGCGCTCTCTGTCACACTGTCCTCTTACACTCGGAACAGCCTCTTAGTTGAAAGCAAAGCACCCTCCTTGCCTAAAGATACATTTAAGGATGTCCCTGGAAGATTACTGAGGGGAAAACAGATGAGATGCAGATATACAGAACTTTGAGGGCTAACAATAGACTTCTATGACCTATTAAGTAGTGGATAAGTCATATTTCTGTGTCTGATCTTTGTACCCTCTCAAAGTTAAAGTGCTGTGTTTTTAAACTTATTTTCAAGTGCTTGCAGCGATGCATGTCTCACACTAACCTCCAGCAGCAGCCAGCACTATTCTGGGTCCTTTATAATGTGCTGTTATGTACTCCACCAAGTCATTGCGATTTATGGATCTGTACTGGTAAAGAAAAAATTACTACACCTCCTGTCAGCATAGGTAGTGTCTACACTGAAGCGTTGCAGCGATGCAGCTGTGCCACTGCAGCGTTTTAAGTGTAGACAAGTTCTACGAAAACAGAAGTTTCACATTGCTTTGGACACTATTCCAAACATGTACGATTGAGTGTAAAGCATTCAGAGGAAATTCCTCTTGCAATTCCACCTTGTGCAACCCCAAACACTTCATAAGGCAAAAAGAGAACAAATTGTTTCATTTATCTTTAAGTGTGGTTTTCTAATACTGGAAAGTAACCATGAAATTAAAACAAAGGAGAAACAGAAGCTGGATTTACTTGATGTTTTCTGTGGGTCCTAATATTGTCCGTCCCAGTGTAGTGTTCTGATAGGCTGTGGCATGAAGATAATCAAAGACAACTTCCTGCAAATTAGTTTCAACTTCCTGCATCTCTCGAAGGATAACTCCTCGCTCCCGCTCGATCTCTGCTTCCCCCAGTGTACTGTTCTGTATGATGTCAGCAAGAATCTCCACAGCTAGTTGAAAACACAAAGGAATGGGGGGCAAGTGTGCTTCAGCAATACTGAAACTTTCAGCTCACTATACTGTAATCAAATAAGCAGCTCAAATACATATAATAAGTGGGCAGAACTGTTAGCAAAGCTTACAGGAAGATCTAACAGAAAATTGAAAATAAACTTCTACATAGTGTAATCTTATTTTGTAATATTTGTTTTAGGAAAACTTTAGTGCCCTTCTTGGAGAGAATGTGTGTTCTTCAGGGATTTCTAAAACTTCTCATCAAGGAATTGTCAATATGCATTATTTTATTTCAGATGAACACTATGGAGTAAGACAATTCACTTAAACAGACATACCAGGAACGAACAATTCGAGAAAACTAAACAAAAATATAGCTTGTTCTTCAACTGGCAGCCCTTTGTTTTTCACAATATGTTTAGAGACAAGCTTCCAAGAAGAGAGAAACAAACAGCTTAAGTTAACCACAATACAAATATCCAGGGCCCTATCATACCTTCCCAAGGTCAAACACACTGGAGGGGCACAGAATGCTCAAGATACACTGGGAGGTTCACTTTAGAGTTTGAAAAAAGTTCCCTTAGGAGGACAAGGGAGCCAAAGTAGGGGCAGGGAACATGGTCTGAAAACTCCGCTCACTCCCCTGCAGATCTCAGAGAGATGAATTTCACATCTTTAGCCCCAAAGGAGAGCCACTTGGTCCCCAGGAGAGGTGCCAAGTATGGGACACAATGCTGAAATGCTCTTCTCCAAACCTGCTAAGTCTCATCCCCATGGAGTTTCAGCAGGGGGATTGCCAAGGAAAGGAGGTGGGAAGCACACTGCAGAGGCACTGTTCTCCCATTTCTGCTTCTTTAGAGGGCTGTCAGCTCATTTAATTCCTTGTTGCTCCCCTCCTCACAATCTTTAGGAAGGATGCTCCTTCAGAAATTCTGTAGAACAGAAGCAGTTACCTCTTGGCAAGTCCTTTGAGAAAGCCTTCGCATAATACACAGTTTGTTCTCTGGACGTGTAGGCATTAAGATGAGCGCCCATGTTTTCAATCTCTAGTTCCAGGTCTAATTGAGACCTCTTTTTTGTCCCCTGAAATTAAAGGGAAAAAAAAATGTTTACTTGCACTCCAGAAGGTACCTACCCACAAAGCAGCTTTTACACATAGGGAATAGTAAGCGTTTATTTATTTTTATTTTTTTTAAAAAGCTGATTTGAGCACAAGAGAAACAACTGGTCTGAGACAGGGAAGGCTGGCACATCAGTCTTTCCCCACTGGAAAACTAAGTTTAAAGCCTGCACAAATCCCAAGTGAAAATTAACTTGAGGACAGAGTACCTATTTGTCTGCTACAAAGATTAGTTAAATTCAGTATGACTCAACTCTACCAATCTCAGGTATCAGCAGGAGTGGATCAGTTCAGGATTTAAACATAGCAGCAGGAATATGGAAGGAAGGTTACACAACACCTGACTCAGACCAGTGTTGTTTTGACTGCACCTCAGTAAGCACTCAAATTGTTAACTTTAAAATGCTGAAATAACATGCAGAACTAATTCCTGAAACTAACAGATCTATCATTCTTGAATTCCTTCTGTCAGCCATTTTGTATGTTTTTCGTTTCTAATAGATCGAACATGAAATTTTTCTTTCAGGCAAGGCTAGACCAGCACATGCAAATGTACAGGTGAAGCCATACAGATCTGAGGTGAAATCCTGACTCTACTGAAGTCAACAGCAACTTTGCCATCAACTTCAATGAGGCCAGGATTGCATCCTAGATTTTTATTTTGGACAAAAATCCAAATTGCTTGCGTTTTCCTGGTGATTTTGAAAAGTGATTGACTGAAATCAGTTGTAAAGAGTCTACATAGTTATCCTTAAAGATCAGTAAACAACTTTAATTTTAAAAGCATCTGAAAACTAGTTTTAATACTTACCTTGAAAGCCATATGCTCCAGAAAGTGAGCCGTTCCGTTGTTCTTCTCATTTTCATACCTGCTTCCAGCATCAATCCAAAGACCAACCTTATTAAAAACAATATTAATCTTACTATCTAATAGAAGATAGCATTGGCATTGTTTTGCTGGTTCTTACTTTGGCTAAGATTTTACTTTTTATAAATAGACTACACATGGATTTTCAAAAGTAACTAGTGATTTGGGTGCCTCAATTTTGGGGTAAACTAATTTGCAGTTAAAGGGGCACAATTTTCTGAAAGTGCTGAGCACCCATGCTCTGAAAAATCAAACCCCTTTACAGTGTTTCAAGTTTGGCATCCAAAATCACTAGTCACTTTTGAAAGGCTTAGCCCTACCTTCACACAAACTTGTGTTCACTATTTACAAATTGTTGTTAACTACTTCTGCTAAATACTCTTAACGATAATAGTACATCTAATTTCACAATGTAATGAAAATACATGTAGATAGTTAAGTAAAAAATTCATTCACAAGTTACCTACTGTGCATGTTGAGAGTCCAGAATCTTCAGAAGCTACTCTCAGGCCATTTTCCAGAGAACACACTTTAGTCTCAGGAACATTTAAGACTATTTGCGGTGCTGCCTTGGTGGATCTGAATCTGCTTGTCCCAAGCTGTATGGGCTGTAAAGAAAAGCCATTAATTACAAATTGTAGGTACCCATGATGCTTGTCAGGACAGCACATTCCTGAACTTAAAAGTATGAATTATTTATTTTTGTTTTGTAAAATTAGCATTGATTTGGTGGGCACTGCTCTTCTCCTCAGAAATGCACCAACTCTGCCCAGAAAGGAGGCATGAAGGAGCATAAAATGGACCTGTCTGCAGCTGACCCCTTTTAATGCAATGGCTGTGAGAAACTTGGGTTCAGCTCAAGCCACTTAATCTTTTTGTTCCTCAGTTCCCCATGTGTAAAATGGGGATAATAGTAAAAGCATTAAAGATTATGAGGGGCTTAGATATTACAGTAAGGGTCCATGTAAATACCTGAACTAGTCCCAGAAGGGCCAACATCTACAGCTCCTCAGTCTGAACAGATCCATGTTTTTATCCAAGGAACCCAGAGCTTAGCCAGCAACGCCATCCCATGTAGCCTACAGAACTAAGCAGGCTGCTCCAGCTTCAGCCAAAAATTGCAGGGCCACACGCACTGTGGCTTGCACAGATCCCACACAGCCGGGCGACTACAAAGCTTAGGGTGGGGACGCGGGGTGGGAGAGTCTGGGCAGGTCCTGGGGCGCAGTGCGAGCCCGTGACAATAACCTCAGCTGAGACTACAACTCCCAGCGGCCCCATGAAAACCACACCGAGCTGCGACTACAGCTCCCAGCGTGCACCGCGCTGGAGGCCGCCCATTGCCTTTTAATTGCCGGCAGCCTGTGGCCCGGCCAGAGGGTTGGGAGCCCACTCAGCATCTCCCCAGCGCCCCGATCCCCGTCACTCACCCGGTTCGCCGGGGCCGAGCCCCGCACCAGGTGGCGGCCAGGCCAGGCCCAGAGGAGCCGTCGGGCCGCCAAAGAACCTGCAGTCAGCAACGCCGCCGCCATCTTAGATAAGAGCCGGGGTGGCCGCGCGTCTCGACTTCCGGCGGGAGCGTCCGGGGAGGGGGCGGGGCGCGCGCCATGGCAGATTGGGGAGGGGCGCGGCGGGCACAGGAGGGGGAGGGACGTGGGCAAGCGCGGGGCGGGCACAGGAGGGGGAGGGAAGTGGGCGGGGCGGGGTGGGCACAGGAGGGGGAGGGACGTGGGCAGGCGCGGAGGAGGGGCGGGGCGGGCACAGGAGGGGGCGGGAAGGAGGCCGGCCCTGGCAGGAGGGTGTTTGCAGGGCCGGTGTCTGCACGTTGGTGGCGCAGTGGCCTGCGCTGCCCGTGTCCGCCGGTGCCCCACGGCTAGTGGGACCAGAAGGCCCGAACCGTTGGGCTGCGGGGGTCAGTGGTGGCGGAAGAAGAATTAGGATCGGCGTGACCCCGAATGGAGAGGACAAAGCAGAATGAATTTACTGTTGTGTTAAAACCTTCTCTTGGAAAATCTGGCTTTTAGCAGCAGCGCTGTGTTTGTAATCCGTACTAGTTTGCTAGTAGAGTACGTACGTGATGGGCCAGATATGTTGCAGCTTTCTCTCTGTAGACTTATAAAAGCCTCTGTCAGCACACAACTTAAGGCTCGGGGAATTAATTACTTATGTTAAAGTAAGCAACACAAAATTGCTTTCACTGGCTTCTTTTGCATTTATATTCAGATCAGGTTTTGTAAATTTCACCCCCCCCCATACCTCCACCCTCCAATTCTCTCAGGACAGCACTTTATTTTACAAAATTTAAATGAGCCTAAGTGGTTGACAATGTCCTTTTAATAACTAGTATTATTATTAAAATATGAAAAATATCTGAAGCTCATGATGAGGCCATTTATTTTCTGGTTTAATAATTAATGACAGGTATGTGGCTCAGTCCTGCAAATTTTGTAAACAAGCATGTCTTCAATGGGGCTATTTGTACAAGTAAGGCAAAGGAAATTTGATCTTAATATTACTCAAAATGTTAAAAAAAATAGACTCCTAAATACAGTGAACAGTAACAAGAAGAAATACATTGTCTTCTCCTACAGAAGTGACATGGAAGTTTTGAGTTCAGATTGATTGCAGGATCAGGCTCTTTATTATTAAAATAGAATTCAGATAATGCTGCAAAATTTTATTAATACAAATAGTCTTTATTCACTTGAATAATCCTTGGGTTACTTGCATGAGAAAGGGGTATGCATGACTCACTCACAGGATCATTTACTTGCTTTTGGTTATTTATGTGCTTTGAAATGGGATGCTAAGCTTAAATAGGTTATTATGGAATCAGGAAAAAACATTTAAAAATGCATAAGGCAGGGTCGAAAGAGAAATTATCTTTCTCAGCTTACCATTAAAGTTCTTTCAAACTCTGCAAACACAAAATGATAACAGTTAAGCCTTGAATGTTCATGATTAGAACAAAAAGCCCAATTATATATAAGTTACAGAGTCTGCGCACAAAATTCAAGAATAAATCTGCCTTTGGATGACAGTTTAAAGGAGTCCAATTTTTCTAAACCTCAGAAGGGGCCCATAGTATTTTAGCAAACTCATAGTCTCTGGTGACATACAGTATAGCTATGGATTTACCCATTATACTTTAGGCCTGAAGGTTTTATTGTACTTTACTCTGTTGACCCAAGCCTAGGAAGAGTGCAGACATATGTTGGTGGTCTGGGCGTTTAGAAATATTTACCATAATATTAATGTAGGTTGGATTCTATGCACAATGTATATTTTTGTTTCTTCCCACCATCAAAATGGAAAACAGTAGCTTTTTAATAGCACAACTTACCCATTTCAGTTTCATAAGGCTTTGGGTGGTGCTCTCTCAAACAGGGAACTGAATTCCACTCTTATTCACGCTGGTTTTAAATCCAGTGTAACTCCACTGGACTCTTCTGAACTGGGAGCAGAACTTGACCGTAGCATTTTAAATTATTTGTAAATTTTATTAGAACTATTTGACTTTGTCTCTGAAGTATCTTGTATATCAGGCAGCAGTAGTTTATTTCCTGATGCACTTGATCTGCAGATTATCTCTGAAAACTCTTCACTTTCTCCTGTGGGGTGGGCAAGGATACTCAGTTTTATTCTAACTCTTTTCAATAACTTTTCTTGTCATCATAACTTAAGGTCCTCTGTGTTTCAGGTGTCCAGTAGGAATTTTTCTCTTGGAATGACAGCAAGATGACACCCTGTATTTGCTACCCTTAAATGAAACTCTTCTTGGCATCACATAGAAGTCTTGGGTAAACACTGAGGGCAAAGTCCTAGCTCCATTAAGTCAATGGAGGATTTTCCCATTGACTTCAGGGGAGCTAGGATTTCAACCTAAGGGTGGAATATAATTGTTCTGAATGTGGGATTCGCATTCATGTTGCACGTGATAGCTATGAATTCAGCAGTGTAGTGTTTAAATGGCAGTTCTATATATGCACTAAGTGCAAAAAAATAAGGGCACGAGCCTGCAAACTTTACTTAATCACATCAATAACATTAAACCTAGGGTTGCCAATTTGGGTTGGATGTATTCCTGGAGGTTTCATCACATGACATAGTCTTTAATTAAAGATTCATCTTTAATTCCTGGGGGTTTGGCAACCCTAAGCCCATAGGGTGAATTCTTGTTCCCATTGAAGTCCATGGCAGTTTTGTCATTGACTTCAGTGGAACCAGGATTTCACCCATGATATTTGCTGGATCAAAGCCTAAAGACTTTTTGTTTGTTTGTTTTTGTCAATGGGGACACTTTTTCTAGTTCTTCCCTTACATACATTAGTCTCCCTGTGCTAGTTGTGTGGGATACTGAAACCCACGCATAAGCTGATCTGCCTCTCTTGTAGCTTTCCACAATGGGGTATGTGTTGCTGCCATGGAGATTGTTTCTGAAGAGCTGTGCATGTTCCTCTGTACAATTGATAGTAGAGATCCACTCAGGCCCTGCGGGGGCTTAAATAGGAGGACCTTGCACACCAATCCTCTGCACCATGAGTGAATTTCATTCATTGGCTGTCCCGGTTGTTGAAAGTAGGTATTCAAGTCCTTGAACTTTTACACTAACTTTTTTTTTAATGATAACTAAAGGTCTTGATAGCACTTTAATGAGCTAATGTTCAAGAGCCATGCCAAAGAGATCAGTTTTAAGGAAGCATATGAATAAGGAGATTGATGCATCATATGTGAGGGGTGCAGTGCAGCAGAAGGCAGGAAAATGACAGAGGATGAAGAGGCTTTCTCTTTCGCATTGAACGACCTTCAGAAATGTAATAACAAAAACGGGAATGTTTGTTTTTTAAATTGTAACTGCTGTAACCTCCTTGTCTGGAATCTTGACTTCTCATCACAGCCACAGAGATCCATCCAATTTATTTTATTACATATGTAACCCTTCTGCCAGGTGGAGCCAGCAGCAACCAGGGCTGGGATCAATATCTAGGGTTCCTTTTCAACAGTACAACACAAAACTGGCTCAAGCCCCCACACAGTAACCTGGGAAAACTACACACCACCCCAGGTGCCTCTGAGAGGCAATACTTCCCCACTCGCAAGCAGAGTCTGAGTGTAGAAAAGAAACTTTTAATGAAAGGAGAGAAGTCACCTGACATTAATTAGGGAAAATGCCACAAGCAGGATTCATAAACATAAAACTGTGAGCAGGACACCCGTCCCAGAGTGTGTGGGGCAGTGTTTTCTGCCTCATGCTCCTGAGTCCTACAACCAAACATTCCTTTACTGTGCCCCCCTCTGTTCCCTCACCATACCCCACTCACAGTGGTTTTCCTTGACCAGCGTTTCTCAAATTAGGGGTCCTGACTCAAAAGAGAGTTGCAAGGGGGTTGCAAGATTATTTTAGGGGGATCACAGTATTGCCACCCTTACTTCTATGCTGCCTTCAGAGCCGGACACCTAGCTCTGAAGGCAGCACCCCACCAGCAGCAGTGCAGAAGTAAGAGTGGCAATATCATACCATGCCATCCTTACTTCGGCGCTGCTGCCTTCAGAGCTGGGTGGCTGGAAAGTGGCGGCTGCTGACTGAGGGCCCAGCTCTGCAGGCAGCAGTGCAGACGTCAGGGTGGCAATACCATACCATGCCAGCCTTATTTCTGCATTCCTGCTGGCGGTGGCTCTGCCTTCAGAGCTGGGATCGCAGCCAGCAGCCGCTGCTCTCCAGCTTCCCAGCTCTGAAGGCAGCTCCGCAGTCAGCAGCAGCACAGAAGGGTAGCAGTACCGCAACCCCCTCTACAATAACCTTATGAGACCTCCCCACAACTCTGTTTGGGTCAGGACCTCTACAATTACAACACCATGAAATTTCAGATTTAAATCAGATTTCCTGTGTCCGTGAAATTGACCAAAATGGACTGTGAATTTGGTAGGGCCTTATATATAATACATATTTGTTTCCCATTTCTCCACCTGCCCTTTCGATGACAGTTGTGGAAAAGTGAAAAAGGCTTGTAATGAGTGGTAACTAAGGGCCCGGGACACTGCTAGACCTTCATGACTTGGGAGCCATGCCATCCATGAAAAAACATATGCTCTAGTTTATACTTTACTGTTTAAAAAAGAAAATAAACTGTAGCACATGGAAACCTTTCCATATACACTGGTCAAACTAGGCGAGGAACAATGGAACAGTTGTTGGCCCATGTGAATGGATTGATAGTCTCAGTCTAGATCCTCATGAGCAGATGTCTGTATAATAAACAAACAAAATCCAGAAAAAATTCCAATAATTGGCACTGTTGTTGGCTGTCTTCTGAAGGAGTCAAAGGCTGTGTGCACATGGATGCTGAACTACCCTTATCTCCACTAGGTCACTCTAGGTCAGGGCTGAGGAGCAAATGGAAGCTTGTACAATTATAACCCATGGTAAATATGCTCTAGGGAGAAACAGAGCACTTCAGCCTCCAGAGCTGTCCGTCCTGCACTGTCCATCACAGAAAATTTGCTACCTTGTTTAATGAAGAGAGAAGCATTTGAAGAGCAGCAAAGGAAGGAAGTAAAGCACCTGAAAGAAGCGTATCCAACTAGCTACATATTTGGTTCTGTTGTTCTTGGAGGAGCATGGACAAAAGCCATCTACACGACTAGCCACAGTGCAATCTATATTGTATAAATTAGTGACACAGTGTGCACATGGTCTTACTGGTTGTGTGCTCTGGTCATTGGCCATAATCATGAGTGGTTTCAAAGCTCTGCATTGCACTTTTTTGTTCAGTTTGAGGGGGAGGGGAAAGCAGTCTTCATCTAATGAAGAAAGTATATAGTAGAGAAGGAACATATCATTGGTACAGTAGCTCTACTTATTTTATTATCATGCCTTAAATGCTGACAATGTATTCAGTGCTGTAGTAGACAATGCTAAGAAGCTAAAAAAGCTGTAGTAATTTTGCTTCAGAATTAGGGATAAGACCGTTGTTTTTACATGAACCATCATACAATGCTCAAACTGAACACACTATCTTTGAACTTGAAAAAAAATTGAGTTAAGTCAAACCTCAGTCTCATTATGGGTAGGAAGAGTTGCAGGCCCCTGGAGTGCCATTACTGGTAAATGTCTAAAAAGCTTAGAAACCAATACCACAAGGGATATTAGTATAGTAATAATCTTGCAGTAGACAGTAGATTCCAAGACCAGTCCAATGCAACAACATCATCAGAAGTGACTTTTCCTCTTGCAATATGTTAAAGGCAAAATCATTTATCCTACGAGTGCTAGAGATGCAAAACCAATTCTGGGAAGTTAACGTATGTTTTGGAATTGTAAGGAATTGTCACTGGAATGTACTGGAATTTTTTATATTAATAAAATACTTACTATGAATTGTATCCTTACACCAAATTGTCACTGTGCCTCCATGAGTCACAACTGAGAATACCAAATTCAGGACAAGCTGCTGGGAAAAAAAGCAGACACACCCCAAAACTGGTGGTTATTCTTCCATGAGATATACCAAACCAGCAACAAAAGTAAACTTCTGTCTCACCACACTGGCTAACAAGAAGTCAGAAATGCAGCCTCCTTACATATTCCAGTCCTGAATTCAACATCCAGACACTAGACTTAATGATGAGTGGTTATTTAAAACCAATTTCATCAAACAAAAGTGTTCTTCTGATCCTAAAGGACCAGCCACATACCCAAGTCAATGTATAACTCAGATCTCATTCAATAATCATGCTGTTGCCAATCCTTTAGTATCTAAAATCTAAAGTTTTATTTTAGAAAGAAAGAAAGAAAGAAAGAAAGAAAGAAAAGTTAAAATTGGCTAAAGGAATCAAATACATACAATAATTGCAAAGCTTTTGGATCAGACTTGTAGCAGTGATGGAATAAATTGCTAGCTTGTTAAGTCTCTGGTTGCTTCCAAATCATTGGAAGGCCCTCAGTCCTTTGGTTAGAATGCTCCCATTAGTATAAGTCCATAGTCCAGAGGTGTAAGCGGGAAAGAGGCAAAATGGAGATGTTTTCAGGACATCACACTTCTGCCAAGTGAAGGGAAAACCATTATTCTCACAGTGGAAAACTACAGGTAACAAGATGGTGTTTGGCAAGTCACATGTCTATGCATGCTTTGCTTAGTCATAGTAGACCCATATTCTAGTTATCACATTCACAGGAAAGCCCATTAAGTGTAGATAGGCGTCTTCCATGGTCCATTGTGAGTTAAGTGTTCTTTGATGGGCCATTCAACTTGAATAGTTCCTTCACAATGTGCTGGCTAAATATCTTGTTGGTGTTACCAAGAAGCAAACATATTTGAAATACAGGTACACAGGGCTGGTGCAACCACTAGGCAAACTAGGCGGTTGCCTAGGGCGCCAAATGGTTGGGGGTGCCAAAAAGCGGTGCCCTGGCTCAGCAGAGAGGAGCCGCCTTCCCATCAGCAAATCATAACATTTCTATTGACTCCTTACATGCTACACTTTGTACAAGATTTGTTGCAATTATATAACAGTGGTAGCAATAATGATCTACTCTACATAGTCATATTTTAATCAGATAACATCACACAAATGCAGTCATTTTATGGCATGCCTTGAGTACAGGTACTTTGTACCTTTATATAAATAACTGTGGTTTTTAAAAGCTGCTTTGATGGGCTGATGGTGAAGGAATTAATCTTGGCAATGAAAGGACACAGTCTTCTGCCATAAGAACACTATTTACTGTAAAGAAAATAGACCAAAAATGTTCTCCAAAATTTGGCAGAAAGCAGTTGAGCAAATTAATAACTTAGCAAGGCTGAGTCACTTCACTGGGTTACTTTTCCAGACCTCTGCATTCGAAGAGTTTTGAAATTGGGATTTAGTTCTTTTTTTCCCCTTCTTTCTTCTCTTCCCCTGCCATGTGTTTCCTCCAATCATGTGTAAGGAGTCCTGCTTTTATACTGAGATTTTCTATATGATCTTGAGGTTATACTGTTCCCATAAAGTAAGCATGTATTCATGTGACAGGGTTCAAGTTTTGATGATCAACAACTCTTAAGCTGTCTGTAGGGAATTGAACCTGGGATCTCTTGTACTGAAAACATAAGCATCTACTGCTTAAGTAGTTCTTTAGGTAGCATTTGAAGCAAACTCATTATCCCAGGCTATGTCTACACTACACAGCTTTTAGTGACATGGCGGTGTCACCACAGCAGTGCCGCTAAAAGTCACGCAGGGTAGCTGCTGTTTGTTGGCTCTCCTGCTGACAAAAAAACTTCTACCCCCAACGAGCAGCGTTTGCATTGTTGGCAGGAGAGTGCTCCTGCTGACAATGCACTGTTCACACTGGCACTTGTTGCTGCAAAACTTTGTCTTTCACGGGGTGGGATTTAACATCTCTGGAAGCCAAAAGTTTTGTCGTTCAACTGCCAGTGTAGACATAGCCTTAGGCCTTGTCTACACTCACAAGTTTTGTCAACCCAAACAGTGAGGGAGGGAGGGAAGCAGGGAAAAGGGAAACCAAAAAAGACAAACCCCAATGTCCTCAGTGATTCTAAGAGAAAAAGGCCTATCTGGGAAAAAATTCTGCCCCCTTAACCTAGTGATTTCCGTGCCTAGAATTTGGCCGGCACCAGATGGATCAGGCTGAATAGGTTCCAAACCTCTCTGAAGCTCTTACCTTCCCAACAGGGACATCTGTTTTCTAGCAAAATTAGTACTGGGAAAGGAGAAAACTTGAAGGAGGCTCCTCCTCATGTTCACATACGGGAACCTGAACTCTCTCTCAGTCCTCAAGGAGAGTCCTTGAGAAGAGACTTGCTATAGCAAAGCCATGGGGGTCTCTGAGAGGGATTCTGCAGCCTTTCCTGCCTGGCCATTGTCAGAGTCTCTCTCTGAGGTCACCACCTACTGACCTCCTTTGAAAAGGCCCTTGTGATTTCACTACAGGGCTAATGTCTGACCCCTGGGCAGCCCCTTTGGATGTTTGAGCTGCTCCCCCTGTGTCACCCCACTCAGTGTTAGTTCTGGGGATCAAGCAGGCTACACATGAAAACATCAGAGGTTGTTCAACATGCCACACTCAGTTTTTCATAGATTTGTAGACAGTATGGCCAGAAGAGACTGTTAGATCATCTAATCTGACACCCCTGTATATCACAGGCTTCCTGTATAGCACAGTAGCTAGTTTTTGACCAAAGCACACTCCGGAAAAGCATCTTATGAGGACATCAAAAGATGGAGAAACCACCACTTCCCTTGGTAGTTTGGAAGAAACTGATGAAATGAGGGAATCGATCCCAAGGCTACACTTGTGGGTCTTCATCTGAGTGCCAAGTATCTGAGTGCCATTTCTCCTGTGGAGAGGCAATCTCTCTTCCCCCTTAACAAGAGCCTGACTTTATTGTCAATATAAAGGTCCATGAGTATTGGTGAGCAGCGGCTTGTTTACACTAGAAAGTTATAGAATCATAGAACTGGAAGGGACCTCGAGAGGTCATCTAGTCCAGGCCCCTGCACTCAAGTATTATTCTAAGATCTAGACGATCCCTGACAAGTGTTTGTCCAACATGCTCTTAAAAATCCCCAAGGATGGAGTTTTCACAACCTCCCTAGGCCATTTATTACAGTGCTTAACCACTCCGACAGTTAGGAAGTTTTTCCTAATGTCCAACATAAACCGCCCTTGGTGCAATTTAAGCCTATTGCTTCTTGTACTATCCTCACAGGTTAAGAAGAACAATTTTTCTCTCTCCTCCTTGTAACAACCTTTTATGTACTTGAAAACTGTTATCACATCCCCGTTCAGTCTTCTCTTCTCCAGACTAAACAAACGCAATTTTTTCAATCTTCCCTCACAGGTCTTATTTTCTAGAACTTTAATCATTTTTGTTGCTCTTCTCTGGACTTTCTCCAATTTGTCCACATCTTTCCTGAAACGTGGCGCCCAGAACTGGACACAATGCTCCAGTTGAGGCCTAATCAGCACGGAGTAGAGCAGAAGAATTACTTTTCATGTCTTGCTTAGAATACTCCTGCTAATACATCCCAGAATGATGTTTGATTTTTTTGCAACAGCATTACACTGTTGACTCATATTTAGCTTGTGATCCACAATGACCCCCAGATCCGTTTCCGCAGTACTCCTTCCTAGGCAGTCATTTCCCATTTTGTATGTGTGCAACTGATTGTTCCTTCCTAAGTGGAGTACTTGGCATTTGTCCTTATTAAATTTCATCCTATTTACTTCAGACCATTTTTCCAGTTTGTCCGGATCATTTTGAATTTTAATCCTATCCTCCAAAGCACTTGCAACCCCTCCCAGGTTGGTATCGTCCGCAAACTTTATAAGTGTACTCTCTCTGTCATTATCTAAATCATTGATGAAGATATTGAACAGAAGTAGACCCAGAACCGATCCCTGCGGGACCCCACTTGTTATGCCCTTCCATTATGACTGTGAACCACTGATGACTACTCTCTGGGAACGATTTTCCAACGAGTTATGCATCCACCTTGTAGTAGCTTCATCTAGGTTGTATTTCCCTAGTTTGTTTATGAGAAGGTCATGCAGGACAGTATCAAAAGCCTTACTGAAGTCAAGATATACCACATCTACCGCTTCTCCCCTATCCACAAGGCTTGTTACCCTGTCAAAGAAAGATATCGGGTTGGTTTGACATGATTTGTTCTTGACAAGTCCATGCTGACTTATTTATCACCTTATTATCTTCTAGGTGTTTGCAAATTGATTGCTTAATTATGTGCTCCATTATCTTTCCGGGTACAGAAGTTAAACTGACTGGCCTATAATTTCCTGGATTGTCCTTATTTCCCTTTTTATAGATGGCCACTATATTTGCCCTTTTCCAGTCTTCTGGAATGTCTCCCATCTTCCATGACTTTTCAAAGATAATCGCTAATGGCTCAGATATCTCCTCAGTCAGCTCCTTGAGTATTCTAGGATGCATTTTATCAGGCCCTGGTGATTTGAAGACATCTAACTTGTCTACATAATTTTTGACTTGTTCTTTCCCTATTTTAGACTCTGATCCTACCTCATTTTCACTGGCATTCACTATGTTAGATGTCCAGTCGCCACCAACCTTCTTGCTGAAAAACTGAAACAAAGAAGGCATTAAGCACCTCTGCGATTTCCACATTTTCTGTTACTGTCTTTCCCACCTCATTGAGTAACAGGCCTACTCTGTCCTTGGTCTTCCTCTTGCTTCTAATGTATTTGTAGAATGTTTTCTTGTTTCCTTTTCTGTCCCTAGCTAGTTTGTTCTCATTTTTTGCCTTGGCTTTTCTAATTTTGTCCCTACATACTTGTGTTATTTGTTTATATTCATCCATTCATCCAAAATTTGACCGAATCTCCATTTTTTGTAGGATTCTTTTTTCATAACATACCATGTAACATAACATCCAGTTCTCAGGAAAAAAAAATTAAAATAAGCAGCAGTGGGCATGGATACAAAGAGCCATTGTAATGAACCAAATATCATAATTGCCTGGTCAGGACAGCTACACTGCCATTCATCTGGCAGCATCAGTTTTAGGTGCCAGGGTATTTGTAATTTAAGATTAGAGTTGGTCAGAATGCAGAATTTCCATCTTGTGGGACATTCTGGCATTTTCAGATTTATTTTTTTGTCCCGCATTGGGACAAAAAGTTAAAATCTTCAAATATCTGGCAGAATGGAAATACTGAAATATTTTTATTTTGAAACATCAAAGCATCTATCTCAAAACATTTTTATTTGAGAATGTCAGTACATTGATATAAAATATTAAATATATACTAAATATATACATAGTAAATTTAATATTAAAATTAATATATTATCAAAGACAGGATGAAATGAAAAAGTCAGAACAAAACAAAATACTCAGTTTTTCATTTTGAATAGTTTCAAAACTTTTCCACTGGAAACTATGCCGAAATTGACACATTCCTGTGAAACATTTTGATTTTGTCAGAACACCATATTCCAAAGGAAAACTGTCCCATCAAATTTTTTTTGACCAGTTCTATGTGTTAGTTCTTTGTAGTCTAAGATGAAGCCTACCCATTCCCACCATTTGCTGATGGAACAATTGATCTTTTCCTTTTCTAACAGTGTACTAGGATTCTGTATGATGCTGTGATGTGAGCAGTGAACAAAAGACAAGCTCTTCAAAACAAAGATCAGCTTTTCCGAAATATTTCAGAGACAAAGAAAGAGGGAACAAAACCACTTGACATATGTGCATCAATAGGCCAAATCGTATCACTCATGTGGAGGCTACAGAAGTCTCTGAAGTTCAACAAGTGTCTGTGAAAGTCTACACTCCTTATCTGCCAGTGGAATTGTACTCCACAGTAACTCACTTGCCCTAATATGTATATTTCCCTAACTCTACTACAAGTGGGGCAGGGAAAATGATCTGCCACTACTACAGAGGAAGCATACAGAAGCTACGGAGATGCTCTATTTTATTGGCTTCATAGTCTCCAGTCAGGAGAGAGAATTCTGTCTCCATGGGCCAGCCAAGTGCACAGCTTGTTGACACAGGGTGTGTCTTGAGGAAAGACATTGGGGCTATGGGGGAGACTTTGAAAAACATCTCAGGGATTTAGGAGCACATATTCCATTGACTTTCAATGGGACTTTCAGTCCTCAATTTCTAAAGTACGTTCCATAAACAAGAATCTGCTTTAATGTTGAAAAGTTTTCCATGAAGCATCATTCACTAGCCTGGGTACCCTTATGGTTAGCTGCTGCCATTCTAAACTCAGTCTGTTAATGTGAAGAAAAATGATCAACCCAATAGTATAGTCTTCTGTAATCCCTGCAGTGAGGCCAATAAACATGGAATAAGCAGTTTACAAAAATGTGCTGTGAAGTACTCCAGAAGACAAGTGATTCTTGATTGGCTCTACAACACTCAATAGTTCAGATTCTGTTTTGTCAATTGCATCAGGTAACAAGGGGACTGGAACGGTTAAACCAGTTTCGATCTTTATTTTCCAGAGATCTAGCTTTCTCTTGAATGACAATATCTTCTTGTATGGGACAAAAATAGTACTTTCTGCTCCTTGCAATGAGACATTTAGAGAATTCAGTTTGTCAAAAATATCAGCAAGATAAGCCAAAAGCACAACCAGCAGGGATCACACAGCGTCTCTGCGTGGCTGAAATTCAAATTCACTAGAAAAAAGTCAAACTTTGTTTCTCAGTTCATAACGTGTTGCAACACTTTCCCCCCGATAGCCACCTGACTTCCATGTGAAACAACAAAATATTGTGCTCCGCTCCCATTTCTGCACTGCATTGCAAAGAGACTTTGTGGGCTGTGTCTTGATAAAGTTTACAATTTTAATAGCAGAACTCAGAATATCCTGATCCATGTTTCCAATTGCAAGGGCTTCACAGTGTATCATACAATGAATCCACGATATATGTGGAGTAATTTCAAACCCACTAGATATAGAAGGGGCTCCCTCCATGCTGATTCTGATGCAGGCTTCCCACTTCAACTTGTGAGAAGTTAGGAAGTCATTTAAAATGTTAACCAGTTCAGATCCAGTTGCACGCATCTTAACTGCCTTGCAGAACAAAAAATCTTCTAGTACTGATGTTTCATGAGAGTACCGAAGATAAGCAATTAAATTAGTTTCTTTCGAGATATCCATTGCTTCATCCAATTGGATTGCAAATAAACTGGATGGCAATGGAGATCAGCTGTGCATTGATATTTTATGACATGTCAAAGATTTGGCAGTTGACCGTGTTGTCTGACAGCAGGGTCATTTAAAACTTTTCTGCCACACTATCACCAGGCATTGTCCCGAAAATGTCACTTGCTGCTGAGAGAATCAGTTTTTCTCCAGTTGTGTAAGGCTTTTTATTTTTAGCAATGTGGTATGCAACTTGATATAATGCTTTTAAAGCACTTGCAGGAGTGGATACCACATTTTTCATTGTTTTTATGTTTGTTAATTTCTTGTAGCTTTTGTTTGAAAAAAATCTCTATTCTTTCCTACCAGATCGCCATGTTTTGTTTCTAAATAGCATCTTAATTTTGCTGGCTAAAAGTTTGCTAACGTTACTGCACACATTACACATTGAGGCCTAATTTCTTCTTCCTTAACTGCAATGGAAGTGAAACCAAAGTCCAAATATGGATCATCATATTTTCTTGCTTTTGCAGATTTTTCTCTGTTTTGACTTTAGCCATTTCAGCTGCTGCCTTTTGTTTTGGCACTACCATCTTTTGGCAATAAGTACTGATCCATTTTTCACAAAAAAAATCAAACTCACCAGCAGAATAAGCACTGAAGAACAGCTTGTTGTATTGGCAGAATATGATTTACTAAACCAGAAGGCAGGAAAGGCAGTTGTTGCTATAGAAATGATGATCGACTGATAATGAAATAATCTGTTAATGAAAATTTTAACACACTCCTGTGTAATGCACTAGCAGCCTTGTATTGGCCAAAAAAGTCCATTCTGAGTAAATCAGTCACAAAATGTTTACTCATACTATTTCAATGTCATGTTTCTGTTATATAATAATAATTTTAAAAAGTAAAAAATGCCTTAAGCATCACGCCCCCGGAACATTCCTCCATGTCCCCCCGCAGTACTGCACACCCCACCGTTTGAAAACCTCTGTGTTAAAACCATGAGTCTTTTACTTGTTAAGTGAGATTGAAAATACAAGCACAAAAGTTGCCATCAAAAAGCCATCATTTGCCAAGAGTTAACATCCCTCCCTTCTACCCCCAATATTTAATAGAATGTATTTGGGGGTAATTGTGCAGTAACAATTGCTAGACGGTGACTTTTACTGACATAAGCACTCACAAATGAATTAGTGCTCATTTGAGCCATTTACTATTATGGGAGTGCTATATTCAGGGTATATGTGTACATGACAGACTTATATGCAGTATTGTTGTAGACATGTTGGTCCCAGAATATTAACGAGACAAGGTGGGTGAGGTAATATCTTAGATTGGACAAGAACAACTAGGTGCACTTCCTCTCTGGATGTCAGTTGAGTTCCTTTTTCTTTTTGGAAAGTGATCTAGGGAGCAACTTTCACGGATGTTGACGGTGGGTGGGTGAGATTCTGTGGCCTGCGTTGTGCAGGAGGTCAGACTAGATGATCATAATGATCCCTTCTGACCTTAATATCTATGAATCTATGAAACTAGCAAGTCCAGTGGGTTCTTTAGGTTCATTGGAATCCATTCTTCTATCTATATCAAGGCCATGCGGTACCAAATGATTATAACAAAGGTATCATATGGAGGTTTTTAATACAGGAGGGGGGACACCTTTTGTAGTGATAATCAAGGTGGGCCATTTCCAGCAGTTGACAAAAACGCCTGAGGAACCGTGGGGGGGAATAAACATGGGGAAATAGTTTTACTTTGTGTAATGACCCATCCACTCCCAGTCTTTATTGAAGCCTAAGACAATACAATAGTTAAATTAGTGTAAGCCAAATTGTATGTAGAAGGCAGTCTTTATTTGGAACTTTGGGATCAAGGAGATCTGCCAGTAAACCATAGTTAGGTCACAGGTGGTGATAAGCCAGGTGGCCCCTAACTTTTCTAACAATTTGTCAGCCCTTGGCATTGGGTAGGCATTGAATCCGGACACTGCCTTGACCTTTTGGAAGTCTATGCAGAATCTGATACACCAGTCCTGGTTAGGTACAACACTATAGGGATCTAGCACCTGTTATGTGACTTCTTGAATACCCTGAGATCTAACTTAGCTTGCAGTTCCTGTAGTACCATTTCCCAAGTAGTTTTGGGAATGGCCAAAAGTTTTCTCTCACCTTTTTCTCTGGTTTAGTCTCTGTGATTAAACACCAGGTGAGTCTGGCCTGGAACTGCAGAAAAAGAATACCAAGAAGGACTGGCCAAAATTTTTGATCTGCTGCTTTTCTTCTGCCTGCAGGTTTTCTCCCACTGGCAGTTGGTTGGAGCTGGGGGCTATGGGTGCCTGGGTCCCTGAGTTCCAGTTATGAGGGAACTGTGTAGCCTTTCAAAGATAATAACGTTAAGAATATCAGTGTGCCATTCCCAATCAGACAGGCTGGGAGAGAGATTTAATGATACCTTGCAAAGTGTGGTGCAGAATTTCATAGCCTCGGGATACCATGTGGCATAGTCATAGGGCTACTCCCATGCAGATCTCCTCATTGTGGTTCTGCACAATCAGTTGCACCGTTTTATGGGATAAGGGCGCATATCCCCATGGATGGACTGCAAATAGATGCTGCCCATGGGAACCATTTCAGGCCCCACCAGACTCTCCCTCACCAGAGTCTCGCAGCACCCTGAGTCTGACCATCCTTGTGCCTCCATGGCATTTACCCATAAGGGCACTAGTAGTTTAATTGGCCCCTTCTTATGGGCCCTGGATTCAGTCACCCATACTTGACTGTAGAGGCAGTACCCATGTGGGCAGTCATGGTGAACATGTCCTAGCTCCCTACACACAAACCAAGCCCCCATCACTGAGATGGGGGCCTGTCTGGTTCCCTGCTGCTCCTGCCCTTTTCAGGGAGACTGAACTTCTTAAGCCCAGGTCCTCGCAGAGGCACATGCTTTTGATGTGCAATTCTATCCTTGCTGGGCCCAGGCAGCCCTGTCCTTCTAGCTCCACCTTTCTTGCTCTGTCTTCCGTCACCTCTGTTAATTGAGGCAGTACTGAACTAGCACAAGGAGTCTCCACCATGGGCCTTATGGGAAACAGGTAATTCTCAGCCAAGGTTATGGCCTCAGAGAGGGTTTGGGGACAGTGGCGTGTCACCCACTCCCATCCTCTGGGCTGCGAGAATCTGTATGAAGTGTTCTAGGACAATTCTTTCAGCTACTTGGGCTTCTGTCTTTTCATTGGGCTGGAGACACCACCACCAATGTTCTCTCAGGCCCTGGGCCACTGTCCGTGGTCATGCCCCAGGTGTGAACCTTTCTTGTCACAACTGCTGGCAGTATGTCTCAATGGAAATATCAAAGATGTCTAGGATGGCTGCCTTAAGTCGAGGGTAGTCTTGTGCAGCTATCACGTTGAGACTCTGGTACACAGTCTGGGCTGTTCCTATCAAATAGGGCACTAACAGAGTGGCCCAGCCAGCTGCCATGGCAACCCTTTCAAAGGTTACCAGGAACACCTCTGAGTCGTCCTCTGGCCCCATTTTTGTTAGCTTCAGTTGAAGACTTGGGGCTGGGCCCAGGCCTGTGCTGCCCACTGCCAAACTCCCTGGCGTACTCTGGACTGAAACAATCTGCTGCACTAGTTGTTGCTGGTGATCTCTTTTCTGGGCTGCTAACTCCCTGAGGAGTTGCTGCTACTGTTGCTGCTTCATGATTTGCTGGTGTTGCTGGGTGGTGAACTGCTGGAGCGATTGGGTCTGCTGCTGTTGTTGCTGTTGATCCATAACCCATTTCAGCAGCTTGTCTAAATCCATCTTTAGCTTGCGCTCCTTTTTTTCCCTAGGTTGCCTGCATTCTCCACTGCTTTGAAGTGGACTTTGCTTGGAGGCCAGCAGGCCTAGTTGTCAGGCCACGGTAGGTTTGCCAACCCTTCAGGATTGTCCTGGAGTCCTCAGGAATTAAAGATTAATCTTTAATTAAAGATTTTCATGGGATGAAATCTCCAGAAATACTTCCAGTCAAAACTGTCAACCCTAGGCCACGGCCAAGATGTCTTTCAAAGACTTGGGATGGCTCTTCTGGGCAGCACAGCGAGGGCCCAATGGCCAAGTCACAGTTCACCGACCGCCCTTCCAAAGTCCTCCGAGGTCTCAGATCAGGCAGCAGGGTTGGGGAGAAAAGGGAGGAGGACCCAGGCCCTCCCTCTCCACCAGGTCCTGGCCAGGGACCAACAGGGAAAAGAGATGAGGGATGGCTCAGTCCCTTCTGGCCACCAATCCAGATCAGCCTCTCCTGGACTGCTTCCTACCTTCCCTGTTTTCCTTTCAGTTTGGAGCTTGGCCCCAGACCTGTGCTTATACAGTGTCAGCAATTCAAAGACTCAGCTGGGAGGGGGCTTCCCAGCTCACTCTCAGGGTCCAGTTGTTCCCCCAGGTCAGGGAGAAGCTGCAGGGGAGGAGGGAAATGGAGGTGGGTATATGTGTCAGGCCTCCCAGATGAGTCTTACTCATTTAGATCTCTCTGTCTCAGCACCTATAGCCTGTCTGTCTTCTTGCAGCCAGTCTCTTCTTCACTGCCCCCCCTGCTTGACTGCCAAAGGTCTCTTTTAATCAGGTCCTCCATAGGGACCAGGCCTGGTAGCTGCTAAGGGTGGGGCCTTCTTGGCCCAATATTGCTCCACTATTCCTTTTAATCCTAGTGTTGGGGCTGTAAACCCCATCACATCATCTATTACCTATAGGATACAACTAATGTTATAAGTAGACTACCAGGTCTGCTACAGTTAAGGTTTACATTTAAAAAAATAACTACTACTCTCTGTCAAGGCAAGGCATATAAAATGAGTTCAAAATAAAGAAAAAACCCTCTTCTTGTTTGACTACATTGGGATGATGATTGTTTGTGGGTGACATTATTCAGGGCACCATGTATTCCGTGGCAACAGAATTTGCCATGGAAACTACCTTTTGACACAGAACTGTGCAACAAAACTAATCTTTCATTTACAAAGAATATTTCTATCCCTTATTGTTGTGAAGAAAACCTTGAAAACATGTACATAAAGACCCTGGATTCAGTCTGCAATAAAAACCTTGAGAGAGATGAACTATCAAATTCATTTCATTAGGGTGTAAACTGTGAAATTTAAAGATGACAATTTAAATATCAACATTAATGATTTCACTGATGATGGGCTGAGCAGAAACATTCAGCTAATGTTGTTATGCCACATTCCTAAACTCCCTCCCATGGCTTCTAAGGTTACAAAAGTCTCAGCTACTGTCTAGCCAACTGTCAACATCTCTAGCTTCCCCCCTTGAAGTTATGCATTTCCAGTACCAAAAAAAAAAAAAATCAGTGCAAAATACAAATGATACACTGTTGAAAACTAGGTTTGTGGGACCATCATAAAATAAACTGACTTGTTATAAAAATTAGTAACAAACGGGATACTCTGCTGGTTATTTATGTTCATATTTAATTCATGAAAAAACTCAGTTTTTAAATTTACATTAAGCTGCTGCAGAGTTTCCCATCTGCTGCACTATAATGCTGTAGAATCCAGGCAGGGATCATGCAGAATTTAAATCCAGCCTGCTGTGAAATACCTGGCCTATAGTTTTTTTTTTTTTGACTGATGAGAGCCTTGAAATTTGGATTACTAGTGGAATACAACAGGGCTATTAACATGATTAAATTAATTCATTACAGGATGGAGATTGGCCACCTACAAAATCTTATGACTGAACACCAGGTCTAAGTTATCAGAGATAACGTGATTTTCGGAACAATACCAGTAAAGACTTAACCTTCGTGGTGAATATCTGATCAAGGAGCAGAGGGTACAACAGAAACAGCAAAATTCATCCCAGTGGAGAAAAGCCACATTAGACCCTTTGGTAGGGTGCTCAAAGGGCCTGGCAGCCTAGTGGTTAGCACACCCAACTTCTGACCCTTTGATTCTATGACCAGGCAGCAGAAGTGCTTGGTTCCTGAGCTTTGGTGGGTGGAGACCAAAAGATTCCCTGCATCCAGGCCTCAGCCCTGACAAAGATTGGTCGTGGGACCCAAGCCCTCCCTCTCCACTGGGTCCCAGTCCAGGACCCTGTGGGAAGCAACAATGGCAGGTCCTCCAGGAAGAGAACCTAGTTCCACTGCCCTGGGCTTCTTCGTGTCTAGGTCCCTGCAGTTTAGGGCATGGCCCCTATAGTTCAAACAGTCTGTAGTGGCTTGCCTGGAGTAGCAACCTGTTGTAGCATCCTGCTATGACCTCAGGTCCTTAGGGATGGGGCTGATGTAAGGCTGAAGGAGCCTAGCTGCACAATGTCCTTTATGTCAATAACAAAGTCCACTCACTGCTGGGTGCTCCACGGTTTTCTCAACGTTCTCTCAGTCAGGGACACAGTGCTGCTCCTCTGGCAGCTGTCCTGCCTGTCAGGCTTGTACTGACACTCCCTTCATGAAGAGAAGGAGAGCCACCCCCTCCTCTTCACCATTCAGCCCTGATCTGAGCCAGATTCTCTCCTTTTCTTCCCCTTCCAGGTCTGGCAATGACCGCAGGTGTAACAAGGCAGGGCTTGCTGGGCTCACAGGTCTCTTTAACCTTCTTTTGTCCCAGCCTGCTCACTTGGCAACCCAGCAAGCTTACCTGGAACCAGTGAGTTCCCTCCAAATGATTGCACTTCCGGATTGGGCAGGGGAGCCAGTAGTTTGCTACTTCATCGTTGCAACAGCAACAGCACAGCAGCTGCTCAATGCACACCACGCCCACAAACAATTACCCTGCTCTCACTTCTGCTTCCTGCTCCAGCCTGCAACACCAAATACTGAGGTTGTGCCACAGCTCCACCATGGCATGACATTTTGGCCACTTTAACTCTAGGAATCTGATTTTCAGCTATTTCGAGTGGCCAACATTACAAAAATATATTACAGACTATGTTAGGGTGTCTGACCTCTGCACTGACACTAACAGGCTGTGCACGAGACCAGTGGGCCTTCTCCAGATCCTTCCCATGCTCTTGGTCCACCCTTTTCAATGGACTTCGTTGTGGGACTGCCTTGCTCCCAAAGGCGCTTGGTGATCCTGGCCTTTGTGGACCTCTTGACAAAAATGGCTCATTCATCCCCTGCCATACCTCCCAGGAGTCTGTGAGATGGCCCAGCTCTTCTTGGAACATGTCTTCCGGTACCTTGGCATGCCGGAACATATCATTTCTGATCAAGGCCCCGCATTTGTCTCCCAGTTCTGGTAGGAATTCCTCTTCCATCTCACCACCAAACCCCTCATTTCAACTGCCTACCACCCTTAGACTGATAGCCAGACAAAAGGGTCAGCCAGACATTGGAACAGTACCAGTTTCCTGAATTTTCACCAAGATGACTGGGTTTCCCTATCATCTTTGGCCAAATTCACCTACAACAACTCAATCCACACATCTACCTAGCTCAGGCTGTTTTTTGTGAACTTTGGTTTTCACCCCCTGGTTTCACCCTGAACTAGCAGAAGAGCCTTGTTCCTCTATCTCCTCCAAATTCATGAGGAGCTTATGGAGCATTTGGCCACTGCCAAGGAGTGCGGTAATAGCTATGCCGATTGACATTGGCAAACTACCCTTGACTTCAACGTAGCTCACGGCCCAGAATTTTAAGTCAACCCTTCCCTCTGCCAAGCTTGACTACAAGTACTTCAGCCCCATCTGGGTCACCCAGAAAATAAATCCAGTGGCCTTTAAGCTCCAGCTCCCCAAGTCCCTCAAAATCTACCCCGTCTTCCATATCTGCTTTCTCAAGCCATTCTTGGCAACCCCTGTCCTGGGCAGATGGATTCACTACCACCACTCATAATAGTCCAGGGGCAGGAAGAGTATGAGGTCCATAAAATCCTTGATTCCCAAAGGGAAAGGGGTAAGCTCCAGTACCTAATGGATTGGAAGGGGTACGGGCCAGAGGAGAAATCCTGGAAGCCTTTAGAAAACATCCATGCTCCCATCCTGTTACAAGAATTCCATCAATTCTCCAATAAACCAGGACCAATGGTCCCTAGGAGGAGCCCTAAGGGAGGGGGTATTGTCAGGGGCACAGCTGACTCCCACCTTGGTCACTAGGCAACCCAACAAGCTCATCTGGAACCAATGAGCCCCCTCCAAAAGGTCTCGCTTCCTGATTGGGCAGAGGAGCCATCAGTTTGCTATTTGAGCCTTGCAGCTGTACAGCAGCTGCTCATTGGAGCACCACACCAGCAGCTGCACTTACCCTGCTCTCACTTCCACTTCCGGCTCCAGCATGTCTCCAGCCTTAGTCTAAGCCCTGCTCCTGCCTTACTCCCAACCCCTTTCCTGTTCCTGCTCCAGCCCCAATCTATACCTGCTGTATTCTGGTTTCTGACATCTGGTTCCAATTCTTGACTTCGTACCTGACCACAACTCCATCTTACCCTTCAGCTTAGGCTTTGGCTTCTGACTCCTGGCTCTGACCTGTGGTTCATCTCTGACTATGACTCCAGCTTACCCTTTGGCTTAGGCTTTGACATCTAATTTGGGTTCTGACCTTTGTCTTGGCCCCTGGACCCTGACCTCAGCTTCAACCTTGGACCAGTGCCTTATTCTTGGAGCTATGCTTGTCATTATCCAAACTGCCACCTCCTCCACCAGGCAAGGTCCTGCTCCATCCACTAGGTAGGCTGCCCATGTCCCAACAGTTTACACTTTTCAGTTGGTGTGAAGTTTCTTTGCTCCATCACACACACACACACACCCTTTATGACTCCATTTGGGGTACGTCTCTCCCCCAGCTCACAAAAAAAAAATCCACGTTCAGGTGGGCTCTTCCAGTCTGGTGTTGGACATGGAAGGAGAAAGGCTATAGGACCAGGTACTACCTCGTAATTTGGGAGTTAATGTCCTTCCTGGCATGAAGCCAGTGTAGAGGGGCGTGATCCATGACTAAGGTGAAGCAAGTGCCCAGGAGGTAGCATCAAAGTGAGTCTATAGCCCATTTCACTACTCCACTTAGCAGTGCTGCATGTTCGTTGTGAGAAGGTCTCTGTCATGCTGCTGGCCAAGATCCATAAGAACAGCGACCTGCCTTTGTACACAGACTTCTTCAACCACCCATCACCTAGCCTGTTTTCTAGATGCCCTGTATGTTTATTTATGCCAGCACCAGGACATGATGGTGGAATCTGCTTAGTACTATGAGTGGTCAGCATCAATAATAATTAGTCACTCTCTTGTCACTGACCCAACCATCAGTCCACCAGGTTTTGATCTGCCAAGCCACCATGGTCACCTCTGAACTGGTTTCGAACAGGTCAGGGCAACTGTATGGCCAATCTCTTTAAATGGGTTTTTTCTAATGACCCATGATGCAACTGCGGTCAACTTCGGACTATGTCACATATCCTTGACAAGTACCACCTACTTATTTTGATGGTGGGCTACCGGCTCTCCACCTGTCTGATGATAACGCCATCAAATGGCTGGGCACATTGTACATATGCTGAGAGATTTCACTGCCAGAGCCTCCTTTTCAATTATGGAATAAGCCTTCTCCCTTGGGAACAACTTCCAGATAATGCAGAGGATGAAGTACTCATCACCTTCCACTTCCTAGGATAAGATGACCCCTAATCCTGATCCAAGGTATCCATCTGTAGGAGGAATTCCCTG
Organism: Chelonia mydas; assembly: GCF_015237465.2. NCBI lineage: Eukaryota > Metazoa > Chordata > Testudines > Cheloniidae > Chelonia > Chelonia mydas. Next base: position 323,310,461 of record NC_057849.1, read on the forward strand.
GTGAAGTCAGGGCTATATAAGACTGGTTCTCGGCTAAGCTTGTTACCTGCACAAAATTCTCTGTTACTCACACAATCTAAGGACACCCACCTTTACCCCATTCCTAGGGCTCAGACATAACCCTGTCAATTTAGACACCCACCCTCACCCTTCTGTGGGCATAACCTTACACTCTGAGGTTTGCGGGCTCTTTTACCAGTGAAAGAGCCTTACACAGTAATATCCTACTTAACTCCTATTTATTAACAATCACCAAAAATGATGCACACGCTACACATACAATGCTCACCACTCCCAATAAGACAGATGAAGTTTTCCCTGCTGGCCAGTCAGGATCAGGTCCATCTCAGGGACGACAGTTTCTGCATGGTGTCATTGGCAGAGTGTTGAGGTCTGGCAGCTCTGTTCTTGGGGTTGTGTCCTGGAGTTGGTGTCCCCAAAGAACTTTATTTTGGGCCCAGTTTATATAGTGAAACTTGAGCCCTGCTTAGCTATACCTTAACCAATCATTATACTACAATTTTACTAACCAATCCTGACTTATTGTAACAAAATTAATTAAGGTGGTGGGGTAGGATTGGTTAATTAATTTACACCTAGCAAAATTAATTATGTAACAGACAGAAACAATCAAAGAACCAGACAGAGATCATACAGACAAACAATAGGGAAATGGGGACCTTAATGACAAAACAATAAAGAAATGAGGATTTCACAACCACAACTATTGATAAGTGATTTCTTGCCAGACAGAATGCTATCAAACTAAGTTTTCTTTAACCATCTTAAGATCTGTTTCTTTATTTGGTGATAGTGGGTGCCATTAGGACGGGGTCTCCTTCTTAACAGCCCGATATTACATTGTTTAATGTAATTTAGATGGAATGTGAGGATGTGACTTCCTGCTTCTCAGATAATGGGTGCTGCTCTTCTGGCTGCAGACAAAGGCCTTAGGCTTTAGGCCTTACAATATGGCTACAGGCCTTACAATATGGCTACAGGAAAAGGCATTATCCTTACAAGCTGGGCCTTCAGGGTTTGAAAAGCCCCTTCATGAGCCTTGGTCCTCTGGATCTTCTTTGGGCTATAATTTTTGAGGAGATCTGTAAGAGGGGCCACAATGGTCAAGAACTCAGGAATAAGCCATCGGTAATATCCTGCCAGCCCTAAAGAACAGTGTACCTGTTTCCTTGAGAGGGCATGGGGCACATCAGGAGGGCCTGGACCTTACTCACCAAGGGTTGCACTGTGCCCTTGTCCTAGGTGTACCTGAGACAGGTTGTCTCGTTCTTGCCCAGGTGACCGTTAGCGGAGTTTGCTGTCTGATTGGCTCCCTTGAGTCAGGTTTTGCCAGGTTTTGCCAGTTTCAACTGTAGATTACAATGTTGTCTAGATATGCGACAGCATAACAGTTATGGGGTCATGTTGGGCTTTCCATGGTTTTAAAAAAGTCACATAGTACATTTATGGAAGCTTTTGCACATACAGTTGCTGGATTTCATAATTCACTGGCCCCATCCATTGTATCACCTCATATGGCCCCTGCCAGTGGGCTAACAGCTTTGATTTGGAACTGGGAACTAGAAGGAGAACCAGATCACCGGGTTGAACCACCCAGAGGTGGGACTTCTTATTATAGGCTGCTTCCTGGGTATTCTGGTCATATAAGATGTTCTCTCTGGTGAACAAGCCCAAAGCTTTATGCTCCTCTCACAGGTTAAGGATGTACTGTAGCATGTTATTGGCTCAAGGGGTTTGTTCTTCCCACATTTCTCAATTGAGGTCCAAAATCCCTTGTGCCTCCCATATAACGGCTCAAACAGCTAGAAGCCAGTGGAGGCCTGTGGTACCTCTCTTACGGCAAACAGGAAGGGAGGGAGCAACTGGTCCCCGTGTTGGACATCTGTAACAACAGATCTCCTGAGCATAGTTTTTAGTATTCTGTCGGGCCGTCTGTTTGAGGATGTGCACCGCCAACCCAAGGAGGGTAGTGTGGACATGCACCACTGCAGTAATTAGTCGATGGGTATTGTTCGGTGGAGATATGTGTTTCTTACTGTGAGCAGACCCAGAGGCAGCAATAAGCCAAGGAGACAGCCAGAACAAACACAGGATGTGTGGCTCTGAGAAGAAGTCTAGAGAGAGCTTTTGGGGCACTGGGGCAGAGTTTTACTTACAATATCCTTTTGATTCCTGCGGTTTGAGAAAACAGGGCCTTTGTATGTTTTTTCAGAATAAACCCGATTGCACCTGACTCCATCACCAGTTTTCTCCTTCTAACTGAAACAACCTGCAAAACCCTAAGTATTGGCTAACCACTTGGATCAAAAAAGGATAACATTATTAACAAAACCCTGTTGGCTACAGTTCATGCTTCAACAATCCACCAAAAGGCAAATGGGGAGAAATGGAGATTAGGCTCTAAGAGACTGAGAATGCAGAGCTTAAGAAATGGGATGAGAGATAAGATTTTAAGAGAACAGAAGAGACCTTGCCAAAATGTCTTGTTTGTCTGGATATTGGACTAGTATTGTACTATACATTTACTCTACTGGGAGGTTGTCATAACTGGCATTAACAGCCTTTACATCCAAGGGAAGTCCTGTCTTCACTATAGAATCTTTCAGGAAAGGATGCTGACTGCACTGCTGTTGAGAATCCTTTACTGGTTGAACAGAGAAAAAAGAATAATGTCTGTCTTGAGAAAGACTGTGGTTCAAATTCTGATCTCACATTAGTGTAAATCTTGAGTAACTTGATTGACGTCAGTGGAGATACACTAGGGACAATGTGTTTCTTTTCTGGAGGGAAACGTTCCTGTAAAGGGATTAGCAATAGGCTCCTAAAAATGCTGCTTTGCATGTGCTTGGTGGTATCGACATCCACTGTCAAAATCAGAATAACTACATGGAATTGTGCACCAAAATGTTACTCTAGATAGAGGTAAGAAAAGAGCACTTTACAAGGATGCTCCCTTGAAGAAAAGCTCATTTCTAGTATGATTGTTTTACAGCAAGCCCTGTAAATGCCATGGGGAAATCTATTTGTTTTTATGAAACATATGAACTTCCGCATAGTGTTTCAGCTGCTGCATCAGAATGAGTCTTTTCATTTCCCTCTTTTTTTCTTAGGAAAAGAACTACTTCTATTAGCACCTAGCAGGTACTGAACTGTTTGGTGCTTAATATGACAGATCTCTTTTTATATTATGTGGCTTGCTAATATCCATGAGAAAAAGAGGAGGGTGAAGACAGTGCAGTTTAATACTCCCTAAAGGAAATTCCTAATCACCAGCTTCAGAAGAGAAAGCTCTGTTAATGAGTAACAGAAATGGCATTATAGGCTGAGCCAACAGTCTTTATCTTTTACTTAACCAGACTTCCTTACAATCCAAGAGTACAATGGATCAATGTCAATTGCCTATAGGCCTATGCAGTTGCTGCCCTGTGATTAACCATGGGAAAGAAAAACTATTTGCAATTTAATTATCTGGAGGACAACCTATAAATAAAAAATTGAATTAATGGAGGCTAATGAACAGCTGTGCAAAGAAATGTAAAGTTACACAACACAATTTCCATAAAGCATAAATGATATATACATTCAGTAGGCCACTTTATTCCCATAAAACTCTTCTGCAATAAACTCTCATTTGTTCAACCTGTGTTTTTAGACTCATTTGAACATTGCTTGGTTTGCTCAGTCCAAGGCAATTTCAGGTAGAGGTATTTCACCATACTTATTAAGTACAATGCTATATCATTGCTTTAATAATATATAGCAGATTATTGCTGTATTATTATAGCTGTGTTGGTCCTACAATATGAGAGAGACACGATGGGTGAGGTAGTATCTTTTACTGGACCAACTTCTGTTGATGAAAGAGTCTCTCATCCACCTTGTCTCCCTCATGTCCTGGGTTGTAAGTAAACATCCATCATGGTGACTGTATAAAAAGCAAAGATACGAACAGGTTTAAAAATGTTATTAAAGCTAATGTTAAAATAATATAATACACAGGTTAAGAAAAGCATGTCTGTACATCTGGGTGTAGTGCTTAGATTATCCAAAGTACAAAATTACTAAACAGTATCTTAGCCAAAGGGAATTTAAATCTTTAATGCATTTACTGGGTGCTGTCTTCAGCACTTTTCTATTCTTTTTGGCTGTCCAGTGTTGTTTTGATTCCGTGCTGCACTCTGGGGTGATATTAACCTGTCACCCCCACAGGATTAAATCTCTGGCTTTACTGCAGGGCAGTATGTCTTAAAGATAAGAACTTTATTTTTATTTTGGAAGAAACTTCTTTAGGTAGTTACAACATTTAAAGAAAAATCCTCTGTATTTGATCATAATTTGCCAATATCAAGACTGCTGTTCTAGTTTACAGTGACTGTATTTACAGCAGTTCTAGTCTGTGAGCCAATCCCCAGATTTGAACATATTTGTGCACGCATGCTTGTGTTCTCTGGTGTGCTTTGCAAGAGAGATCTGGACTGCTTTACTTTTTCCTCTTTTAGCCTTTAAACCTTTACTAAATGGGATTTATAAAAAGTGCAAATAATAATCCCTGAATAAAACCCCCATAATTTGGGCCATATTTTACCACTGATTTTTAGCAGAATTCCTGATTTTAATGGGGATTTCTGCTTTAAAAAATTGAAATGATAATCTGACCCTTTTCCATCAACCAATCTAACAGGGATACTGATCTTAAATAGTTGCTACCATACTTCGGGTGAAATCCTGGCCTCAGTGAAATCACCGGCAATTTTGTCATTTACTTCAAAAAAGTCTGGATTTCACCCTTAGAATCTCATCTATGTGGGCACTGTATCTGAGACGGCTACATGGTCTAAGTGCTTATGAATGCAATATAAAGACTAGGGAAGTATATAGAACTCCCAAGTGTTAATCCCAGTCCTTCCATAACATTCCTGTGTGACACTGGGTGAGTAAAAACCTCTTTGACGCGAAAAGAAAAGGAGTACTTGTGGCACCTTAGAAACTAACAAATTTATTTGAGCATAAGCTTTCCCAAAAGCTTATGCTCAAATAAATTTGTTAGTCTCTAAGGTGCCACAAGTATTCCTTTTCTTTTTGCGAATACAGACTAACAGGGCTGCTACTCTGAAATCTCTTTGACTCAGTTTCCTCATCTGTAAATTGCAGATAATATTATTTACCTAGTTTAAAGGAATTAAGTGAGCATTCATTGTTTTCATAGTCTTTTAAGACTATAAAGTTTCTCAAATAATCTTTTAGAAAAATAGTGTTACATAGGTAAATATCTGTTCACAAGCAAATACTCCCTCTTATGATATCTTCAGTTTTTATTGTTACAGCACAAGTATTCCTTTCATTTTATCACACTTCTTGCTGGATAACTACATATCTTGACTTAAACTTTCATCTAATTTTTCTGATGACTTGTGCTGCAAGCTACATCTGAGAATATGTTTACATATGAGACACTGCTGTTTTATTAAGTAGGAGACAAGCTATGACGATAATCAGTTTATCTTGAGCTTTAACGCTGTGTCTAGCAAGCATTCAAATTTCTGGGCTGGCTGATGGCTTAGTGGAGTCTGGTAATATGCCTTGAGGATAAACCCCAGTATAATGAAATAATTTAGACCCACCAGTATAAAAGAAAGATTTACTTAGTTTTAATTTTAAAATTCTACCTTGCACAGTTCAGATGTGCTTTTCTACTTTTTGGTTATGTCCGCAGAAATATATTTAAAATCGGACATGCTAGAATGTAAATGGCTCTTTTTAATTTGCTTTCTTAAACTGTAAAGAAAGAAAAATAGCTTCATATGAGGCTATATTTGTATTGCATCTACATTATTTTATAGGAATTAATTTTCTTAGATTGTAAGGTCTTTGTAGCAGGGATTGTGTCTGCAGACTACCTAGCATACTGGATGTCTGGCAATAATAGCAACAATAATTCCATTTCAACCTATGAAGTCCATACATAGCAACAGTTAAAGGGTCATCAACAAACTGAAAATTAAGCATCAGCCTTTGTTGATTGTCAGTATCTTAAAGATATAATGTTTGCAGTCCACTTTTGAAATGTATGCAATTTCTCATGCATTTGCTTATACAGTATTGTGTTATTTTCATGTGAATGTAGTGTGTGTGAAAGATGCTGGATTAGAAGCTCTGGAAAATGAAAATCTCGTTTTCATCCACAATGCAAGTGCAGCACATGTGGACTGCCAATAAACTTCCACCCTGAGCAGGAAAAAAAACGCCTTTATGGTTAAGGGCTTGTCTATACATTAAAGTTATTCTCCAGGACAAGGTAGAATGTGAATTTAAAGCAGAATAATTATTCCTGAATAACTCCATGTGGGGACATTCTTATTTCTGATTAAATTTAGGGAAAGACACTAAGGGCCCAATCCAACTCCTATTAACATCAGTGGAAAGACTCCCATGAATTTTAATGGGAACTGAAATAGTGAGAACTGAGTCTCTTGAACCAAGACTCTCAGATACTACAGTGATGGGCTTGGCATGAAACCTAAATAGGCCAATGTAGAAATAGTCATATAAGTGCTGAAATTATTGAAGGGAAAACTGCTGGCATAATTTCATATTTTGCCCATAAATGCTTATCAGCCTAAATGGCTTGCCAGTATGAGTTTTCTCAAAGCTTCAGCCTATGAATAAGATTCACAGGGACCTTTGAAAACAAGACAAATAGAAGACTAATACAGTGAAAGACATTCCCACAAGTAATGTGGTACCGCTGCTCCTCAGACAAAGGGTTCTGCCAGACAGTGTTATCTATTCAAACCACAAAATCATTACACATCCCTGTTTGTCATGCTTTTCTGAATTATGTCTACAGTAGTCTTCTTTTCTGTGTCTCTGTTCACATTCTTTAAATCAACTAAGCATTGATGTTTCATTCCAAACTACAGAAAGGGCCTAAAAGGACTGAACTAAAGGGGTTACGTATAGTTGAGATCACTACTTAATATATTTTTAAAATGTTCATAATACATGATAAAAATAAATATTAAGTATTTTCATAATAGTACAATATCTTAACTCTCTTATAATATAGACTGTTGCCCAAGTCGGCCATACCTTGGTCTAATGACCAGGACACTGGAGTGGGAGTCAGGCATCCTGGTTCTTTTACTGGCTCTGCTACTGAGCTACTGTGTGACCTAGGGCAAGTCACTTCACCTTTCTGTGCCTCTGTTTTCTCTCCAGTTCTTTGGTCTTTTTAGATGCTAGGCTTTTCAAGGCAGAGACTGTCTTTCAATATGCATCTATAGAGTGCCCAGCACAACGGGGCACCAGTCTCAGCTGGTCCTCTGGGTGCTACTAAATCACAAATATTAAAATAAATATAAAAAAAAACCTGGGGCTTCTTGTAGGTGCCAGAGCATGTCTGTGCAGATCTGATTGTAGGAGTGGGACCTATGTAATTAAGTTCCCTAATCAGGGCCAGATCCTAAGAGGACCAGAGAAGCCTCAGCTCACATTGAAATCTGTGGACATTGAGAGGACACAGTCTTCTTTAATTCTGCAAGGAATGGCCAAAAGAGACTCCCCAGTTTATGTGCTCTAAGAGGCTCTCTGATAATTTAGGACCATTGCAGGAATTCCAATAGAGTATTTAGTTTAAAACATGCTTTCAATGCCCAGTATTTTAATTACTTTAAAAACCCTTAAATTCCATTTTCTGTTTCTCCTTCATAACTACATCACTAGAGATATTTGAAGCTGCACCTCCATTCAAATGTATGTGACCTTTCTCCTTAATTGGTCCTAGTTTCTTATCTACACATTTACATAATTTAGATTTTGCTTCAATCAGTTTTGCTGTCACAAAAATATGTAGCCTTTATCATAAGGTTCAATCTCCATTCTCCAGGATCAATGTTTTTATAACCTCCTTGTATTTAATGATGCCTTCTCCTTACATGTGATATCCATCAGGAGAGTCCATTGCCCTGTTTGGGGTATGAAATGTTCCCCTTTCCTTTCTTTTTTTTATATCTGTGGGGTGTGTGTGTGTCCTTTCAATGGTGAAGATTATTTGTGTGTTTGAGTGTTTTTACTGTTATATGGCTCAGTATCTATGTATTTTAAGAGACTGTCCAATTAGGGTGACCAGATAGGAAGTGTGAAAAATTGGGCCTTTTTTTTTTTCTTGGGAGGATGAGGGGGGTATAGTTGGCTATATAAGACAAAGTCCCTAATATTGGGATGGTTCTGATAATATTGGCACATCTGGTCACCCTATGTCCAATATAGGTATAAGCTCTACAAACTAGGAAGGTGTTGTGGTAATAAAAAATGTTATGGTCAAAGGAGATGGGAGAATATAAAAAACTCGAAAGGACATGGTCAAAGAAGCGTTCTTACAACTACAATACCCACCTGCTGAAGTGAAGAAACAGATTGACAGAGCCAGAAGAGTACCCAGAAGTTACCTACTACAGGACAAGCCCAACAAAGGAAATAATAGAACACCACTAACCATCACCTTCAGCCCCCAATTAAAACCTCTCCAACGCATCATCAAGGATCTACAACCTATCCTGAAGGACGACCCATCACTCTCACAGATCTTGGGAGACAGGCCAGTCCTTGCTTACAGACAGCCGCCCAACCTGAAGCAAATACTCACCAGCAACCACACACCACACAACAAAAACACTAACGCAGGAACCTATCCTTGCAACAAAGCCCGTTGCCAACCTTGTCCACATATCTATTCAGGGGACACCATCATAGGGCCTAATCACATCAGCCACACTATCAGAGGCTCGTTCACCTGCACATCTACCAATGTGATATATGCCATCATGTGCCAGCAACGCCCCTCTGCCATGTACATTGGGCAAACTGGACAGTCTCTACGTAAAAGAATAAATGGACACAAATCAGACTTCAAGAATTATAACATTCAAAAACCAGTTGGAGAACACTTCAGTCTCTTTGGTCACCCGATTACAGACCTAAAAGTGGCAATTCTTCAACAAAAAAACTTCAAAAACAGACTCCAACGAGAGACTGCTGAATTGGAGTTAATCTGCAAACTGGATACAATTAAGACTATGCTGTTTGGCCTACATGGTGTGGCAGCCACCTTCCAAAGGTCAATGGACAAGGTGCTTCGGCCTCACAACCTGTATGCAGCCACATAGATTGATGACATTGTCATCTATAGCAAGTCCTGGAATGAGCATTTAAAAAATGTTGCAGCGATCTTGCAGGACTAACCCCACCAAGTGTGCTAGCCAATCAAGAGGTGATGTACTTGGGGTATATAGTGCAGTGAGGATGACTGCTCCTATTGGTGGGAAAGGGCCAACCTCTATCAGAATGCCCAAAACCCACCACCAAGAGGCAGGCTATTATAGGCAGTTTATTCTGGATTTTGTCACAGTTGCAGCCCTGCTGACGGACCTGGTGAAAAATGCAACCCCCACGACGGTCCGGTGGTCTGGGGACTGCGCCACAGCCTTCAAGAAATTGAAAACTTAACTGACTCAGGAGCCCACCCTGATTTTTTTGAAATCTTTCTTCCTGCAGACGGATACCTCCAATGTCTGCCTGGGGACCGTGTTGTCCCAAAAGGTGCAGGGAGAAAAGCACCCAATCCTTCGTCAGCTGGAAATTGTTCCCCAGAAAAGTGGCACACTCATTAATGCAGAAGGAGGCCTTGGCAGGAAAATGAGCCATTGAAGCACTCCCCTATTACTTATGGGGATGGCCATTCCATCTTGTTACAGACCATGCTCCCCTTGAACACCATGAAAGACTAGAGTTGCCAACCATCCAGGATTGTCCTGGAGACTCCAGAAATTAAAGATTAATTTTTAATTAAAGATAATGTCATGTGATGAAACCTCCAGGAATTCAGCCAACCAAAGTTGGCAACCCTATGAAAGACCATAACAGGCAGATTATGTGCTGATATCTCTCACTGCAGCCATACAAGTTTGAATGGGATGCGGCTGCAAGAACACAGACTTCTTTTCATGGGAAACCCGTACATGCAGACCAACCCTGTGGCACCCAGCCTGAGGGGAAGGGTGTGTGATGGGGTTTACACTAAGCTTAAAAAGGAGTGGTAGAGTAATATTGGGCCAAGAAGACCTCGCCCCTCAGCAGCTGCTGTACATGCTCCCTGTTGAGGACCTGATTAAATGGGAGCTCTGGCAGTCAAGAAGGGGGGAGAATGAAGGAGAGACTGGCTGCAAGAAGGCCATTGGGACAGACAGATCTACATGGGAAGGACAAGGACTGAGAGCAAAACTTGGCTAGGAAGTCTGACATCCCTCTCCATTTCTTCCCCTTCTTCCCAACCAGAGGGAACAACTGGACTCAGAGTGAGCTGGGAAGATTCTTTTTCCACCCTCTCCCCCTGGACTGGGTAAACAGAGGGCAGGGGCCAGGCCCCAAACTGAAAGGAAAACAAGGAAGGTAGAAGCAGCCTAGGGGAGGCTGAGGTAACAGCCAGAAAGGACTGAGCCATCCCTTGACTCTCTCCTCTTGGGCTCTGGATCTGGACCTGGGTGAGAGAGAGGGGCTGGGGCCCCATTCTCTTCCTACCCACCAGCTGCCTGAGAGATCCCATAGGGTTCTGGGGAGGAGGCAGGGGATGAACTGTGACTTAGCAGCTGGACTGATTTGAGCTGCCCAGAAGAGCAATCCAGAGACTGCTTCACTGAGGCCTGACCACCAGTAGGCCTGCTGGCCACTGAGCAAAGCCCACAACAGACAAATATAATGTTTTATGTAATTTACCATATACATAACCAACCACAGTAGCCAACACTATTATACTTGTCCTCTGTGTATATTTCTTTGTGTGAAAATCCTGACCAAACATACCTACAAGGAAGAATTTTGGTTGATAATACGTCTCTCTGCTTACACAGGAATTGCCCGTTTTGGAACCCTACTTTGTCTTTCTTTTGTATCTGATGAGCTACAGTGTGTGCCAAACAAATACAGAGGGATAGGAATCCATATAATCTGTTAAGTAGGTTCAGCAAATTCAGTTTATTGGTTCCTACTTTCTGATTGACTTCAGTTACCACACTGACAATGATTGCAGCTGCATGTGATTATATTAACGCGTATATGGCTATCAATCACACTGACAGTCTGTTTATCTTGACATGTCTACCCTTTCCATTTTATGTAATGTATTTATTTTATTTTGCAACATTTTGTCCCAGGCAGGGATAATAATTAAACCAGAACACTTTTAGAACTTCCTGCCAGCTGTGTGCTATGCCAAATCTCAGTTTTGCTTTGTGACTTTCCCACAATTTTCCTGCAAGAATATTCCATTGTTTCTGTTCTTGGCTTTCTATCAGTCACACCATTTACACCTCGTCTTTTGTTTTGCAATAACAATTTGAGCCCTAGAGACAAGTATTTACTATAATTGTAGATATATAATCACCAAGGGTTTATTAATCACCTCTAAACTCCCACAAGTTTTATAAACTGTTCTTTTCAATTATATTACAAGGATTACAGCCGTCCCTGACTGAATGAAGAAAATAATACTTGGCACTTGCATCCAGTTTTTTCGTCGATAGTTCTCTAAGGCCCTGATCCTTTGCTGAAAATTGTACGGGTAGATCCCATCTACATGAAGCCCCACTCATGTCAAGGGAGATCTGCATGGATGAAGATGTCCTCCCACATCGTTTGCAGTGCTGGATCAGGGTCCTACCTGATTTACACCTGTGGGTAGGAATTCTTATCCACAGTTTACACACAAGGATAGTGAGACATAAGGCTTGATCCAAAGCCCACAGAAGTCAACAGAAAAAAAAAACAAAACACCCTCCTGTTTACTTCAGTGGCTTTGGCTCAGGCCTCTAGAGAGACGAAAGGTGAAGGTGGACAGAAATGGAACATAGTTTTCCTGTCTCTGAGTCAGCTGTTTAATACACTGGATCACAATGCTCTGTAAAGTAAATGAGAGTGTTACAATTCATTCCATTTTCAATTATGTGATTATGTTAGTAGAAACAGCAGCCTGGGCTCATCCCTACCATCTGCTTTCAGCTCCTGCGCTCATACCGCAAGTGTCAGTGGTGAAAGTCCTGCAACCACACTGACTTCCTCCACTATTAAATTAGATTTTAAGGACAGAATAGACAACTATGATAATCTAGTGCAGGGGTTCTCAAACTTCATTGCACCGCGACCCCCTTCTGACAACAAAAATTACTACCAGACCCCAGGAGGGGGGACCGAAGCCTGAGCCCGCCCAAGCCCCACCACCCCGGGGGTGGGGCAAAGCCAAAGCCCCATCTCCTCAGGCCAGGGGCCCAAAGCCAAAGCCCAAGGGCTTCAGTCCCAGGCAGGGGGCCTGTAACCTGAGCCCTGCAGCTCAGGGCTGAAGCCCTCGAGCTTGGGCTTTGGCCCTGAGTCCCAGCAAGTCTAAGCCAGTTCTGGCAACCCCATTAAAATGGGGTCACGACGCACTTTGGGGTCCTGACCCCAGTTTGAGAACTGCTGATCTAGTCTGACCTCCTGCATATCACAGGCTGATACTTCTGTATCAAGCCCATAACTTCTGGTTGACCTAGAGCATAGCATTTAGAAAGAGACACCCAATCTTATTTTAAGAGTCCAAGAGATGGAAAATCCCCTTCATCCTCGTGAAGGTGCACACTCTGTGTAAGGGCCAAGGACAGCTGCAGACCTTGCATTTGATGGTGAACAAGGACTGTCCTTTCCATATGCTTCCCAAGAGTACATGTTGTTCAACAGGGCAGGGAGGGTTGGAGCGGTAGATTCATGACCCTTCACCTGCCTCCCCCGCACACCCATGGTGGTCCAGATGCATCTAGAGCAGTGGTTCTTAAACTTTTGTACTGGTGACCCCTTTCATATTTCAAGCTTCTGAGGGCAACCCCCCCTTAAAAAATTAAAAACACTTTTTTATATATTTAACACCGTTATAAATGCTGGAGGCAAAGCAGAGTTTGGGGTGGAAGCTGACAGCTCGTGACTCCCACCCCATGTAATAACCTCCTGACCCCCTGAAGGGTCCCGACCCCCAGTCTGAGAACCCCTGATCTAGAGAGAGCAGGCTGCCCCACCCTAAAGGATGTTGCAGGCAATCTACATACTGCAAACCTCAGCAAGGGATTGTCAATGAGGCACCTGATCTCTTCCTGAGCACCCTCAGAAGAGAAGATTCTGTGTTGCCTCAAATGTGTGATGGTGACTAAATGGCATGGTTTAACCCTTGTATTTTACCGTCTTAAGGCAAGAACCGTCTCTTTTTCAGTATTTTTAAAAATGTCATGAATATCTATAACAATTTACATGTAAAAATATTGTAATAACATTCTTGGTGTGTCCTTGCACCCTGAACTCTTGTAACCCTCATACTTCTGCTGTATATCTGCAAAATGCCTATTGCTACCTTCACAACATTTCCCAGATATGCTTCAGCTCCACTTCTGCTGAAACCCTCATCCATGATCTCATCTCTCACCTTACCTACTGCACTCTCCTCTTTATAGCTTTCCCAATCTCAGTTCTGCAGACTCCAATTTATACTCAGTCCTGCTGCTTGCTTTCCCATGTGTACAGAGATGTAACCACAATACCCCATCCTTAAAAGTGCAGTGCAAAGAAGGAAAACCAGGGTTTGTGCCTTTTTGTCCTCTTTATGTTGTACAAACAGTCTAAGGGGTTTGGGTTTTTTTCTGCTTGTTTTTACATTTGAAATTCAGGTCTTGTTTTCCCCAGAAGCAGTTGTGATGACTTGGGAGGTAGCAAGATGATGATATTTCAGGTAAAGAGAAAATGAAACATAATTGAAGATGGAAGTTAATTTTATTTGGATGATGTCGTTTTTGTTAACACATTTAACTTAAACAACTGACTAACACTTGTGCAAATAAGAAGTCTGTTTGCTTGTTTTTTTAAATTCAGCTCCTCACTTCCTTCAATTAAACTCTGAGAATGCTCAGAATCTACATTTCTGGGCCTCCAATAAGTCCCCCAGCAAAACTAAAGGAAACCACACTTGAAATTCCTGATATTTCCAAGATGAAACACAGTTTTTATTATTATTTATTTTATTTTAAAGAAAACGCTCTATTACTTGTACACATCAGGAAGAACCAAATACGGCGCAAACTTGTTTGCAGGTCACTGGCTCTCCATTCACTTCAGAATCCAGTTTAAAATTGCCTTCCCAGTTTCCAAAAGCTCCCAGATTACTTCATAAACCTTGTGAACCAGAATCTGGTACCAAATCTCTACACCACACTCTGCTTTCTTAATTTATACAGCACTGAATTCTTCTCTGTGAATGCAATCTGGCTTTTAGTGTAATTGTGCCTTTAAAGTTCCATCTATCTGGAAACCTTCCTGCAATTTCTCTGTTTTATTTAAATTTTTCTCCCTTGCCTATTCCTCTTAATTACTCTTGCCTGCTTCTATTATCTTTTCTTATTTAACTTTGTCATTTCATTATCTAACTCCTGCAACGCATTTGGGATACACTATTTATGGAAGGTTTCAGAGTAGCAGCCGTGTTAGTCTGTATTCGCAAAAAGAAAAGGAGTACTTGTGGCACCTTAGAGATTAACAAATTTATTTGAGCACAAGCTTTCGTGAGCTACAGCTCACGTCATCGGATGCATTCAGTCAATGCATCCAATGAAGTGAGCTGTAGCTCACGAAAGCTTATGCTCAAATAAATTTGTTAGTCTCTAAGGTGCCACAAGTCCTCCTTTTCTTTTTACTATTTATGGAAGACATTTTACAAAATAAAATTGTACAGCACTGTATTGTTATTAGAGTAATTTATGACTTTATTCAAGAAAACCTGGTATCTGTAATCTAAAACCTTTAAAGAAATTGCAGCTCTCCCAGGTTATAACTGATGGTCTCCCTTTTGAAAAAGACAGTAACACTTTGAGGGAGAAGATTAATTACCCTGGAGAGAATTTCTGGAAGTTATATTTTTAGTATTTACCTTGTCATTAAACTGTATTAAGATTTCTTTATACATTTCAAATAAGTGTGGGGTTCTCTACTTTTTCTGAAATGTCATTACCCTGAAAGGCTCAATTAAGATGCAGCATCTTTTTTTGATGAATGATGATGATGATTTCTTTCTTTCTTTCTTCCTTCCTTCTCTTTCACTTATTCAATAACCCAGCTGTGTTGACTCAGCTTCTTGGGTCAAATTCATCCCTGGAGTTACTCTATTGTAGTCAATAGAATTACACCATAGATTAATTTGACCCAAGGAGCTCAGAGAATTGCCCAAGGTCATGCAGCATGTCAGTAGCTCAGACAGGATTAAACTAGAGAAGCCTCCTGATTTCCCAATGTAAATTAGCCTCTTTTGATATAAACCAGAAAAATTTTAGTTTGTAGGACCGGGGCAGAGAGAGAGGCGAAGAATGGTTCTTGACTCACCTGAATATTTACACATAGTGAACTCAGTTAGATTTTCCCTAAGACTATCAAGCATCCTATTTCTTTTTCACAGTGACAGGTTTCAGAGTAACAGCCGTGTTAGTCTGTATTTGCAAAAAGAAAAGTTAGTCTCTAAGGTGCCACAAGTACTCCTTTTCTTTTTCACAGTGGCTCCTTTACAGTAAGTTTTCAGTCTTTTTAATTTAGCAACATGCTGTTTACTACAATCCAAAAGCTGTAGTGTTTTAAAAACATGAAAATTAGCACTTAATCCTGCCTACAGTAGCTGTTTTTTTTTATATGTGACAGTATGTACCCACCTGGCATAAAGCAAGACCAAGTCCATGGAGTATTATTATTGATTTTACATGGTGCTTTACAAGCATATAAGACAAAGAACCTCATTCTACTCACACTTCCACTGGTTTTACCTTGGTATAATTCCATTGACTTCAAAGATATTAACCTTGATTTACATTGATATAAGAGACAGGAGAATCAGGCCCAAGGACACTGACCTAAAGAGTTTACAGTCTAATCTTGTGATGCATTGGGAGCGGGGGAATCAGTGTTTGGTGGTGAATATGGAAGAGTACGTTAAAAAATGGTCTATGTATAAAATTTCGCAGATAGTATTGTAAGCAGGATCTGAATGAATGCTTCCCTGGCAGCTAGCTGGGAGGAGGAGAGATGTGGGTGTGTTTATGTAAATACAGTTTATGTAAATATAGTTTGCTCCTGCTCTGCTTACATATTCAGCAAAAAGTGATCACCTTTGGCTGGTGTTGGGTACAAATCACCTTTGTACTGAATGTAGGGGTAGTGAAATATGGGTACCAATGTTGTAATTATTGTAGGAATACAGGAAAGCAGATAGATATTGAACCTGGCCCTTGTTGCTGCTGGCTCCACCTGGCAGAACGGTTACAGTATGTTGGTAATGTCAGGGGCATGGGCAGTGGGTATAATAGGCCAAGTGCAGCCGCTGCCACTGGATGCTGGTTGCGGGTTTCGGGGGGAAGGTTTTGCTTATTATTATGCCCCATGCAGGTTCTGGGATGGCCGAGAATATGGTATCTGCTATACAGCTTCCTGAGTTCATCAGTAATCTCCCTAGATTCCAGGGAGATTACTGATGAATTTAGGAAGCTGAGTAACACATACCATCTCCTCAGCTGCCTTAAAACCTGCATGGTGCATATCAAAAGCTCTGGTTCTTCTCCCAGAAGAAAAAAGAACTTTTCCCACAGGGTGGCTTGGTGTCCGGGGAGGCGCAGCGTGGCTGGGGGGTGCTCCAGTTATCCAGGGGCTCCTCTGGCCACAGGGGGTGAGCGTCTCAGGGATCTACCTGGCCCAGGGCTCTTCTGTTGGTGGGAGGGGCGCTCATGGCTTCAGATGTCCTGGGGCTCCTCTGCCCATGGTCAAGGGGACCAGACAGTTCTAGCACACCCTTCCATAGTCACAAGGCCTATGATTACAAGCCATACCAGCTGAATGTGTCTGAACAACCATTACAGGGGCATTATTTTAGATGAGGTGGCTGGTCAACTGGGAAAAAATAGTTTGAGGGTGTGCCTACACTGCACAGTTAACCCAATTGATTAGCACCTGGCACTGAGCACCTGGCTTAGCTTCACCTGAGTGTGAGCATCCCCACTGCAAAGACCTGAGTTACTGGGTCCTCACTCTTTCTGTATTCACGCAATGTATGTGTGAGGGCATACCCTATATTTTTGTGCTGAGATGCTTTTGGATTCTTTTTCTAGTCAAGTGTGTCAACTGCAGAAGAACTGGTCTGTTTTTAAGGGCAAATTGTGGGAAGGCATTGGAGGGCTATCAGCATACAAGTGATTTTTTGCCTGTGCCCTCACTGCAAAGTAGATAGGTTGCATCCTGAGTGAAAGTGGAGCCAGGTTTCTAACGTACACCCCCAGATGGGTAAGCAACACTGGTCAGGTTAACTGTGCAGTGAAGACATATGGAGTCCCAGGGAAGACTTCACACCTAGGATCTGTAACAAAGGCCTTTGAGCAATATGGAAATGAGGCTTAGGTTCATACAGAGGGTGGCACTTTGAGAAAGGAGAGTTTCCCTGAAAGGGGGAAACAGACTAGAAAACTCTCTGGAAGATAAACTATTTCGTTCAGGCTGGGTCCCAAGGGTTCCTGGACTTGCTAAAATTTGAGTCTGTTCTATTCCTGTAACTCAAGAGGGAAGATCATCTAACTTAGCTTGTAGTGAAGCATAAGAGCAAATGATTCTAAACAGGTGTGGGCTGTTTTGTTTTAAAATCATTTTCTCTAATGCTCAGTTCCATTTGCTAAATAAAGCTACCCATTTTAAGGCAATTGTCTCTGTATAGTACTAGTCACAAGGTCCTGAAAGGAAGAAAGGAGTCCAGTCAGACTGGCATGGTAATACATGGTTGACATGGGACAGCGTATTGTACCCAGATCCTGGTCTAAAAGAGACGGAATTGCAATAATCCACCCCAAGACAGGTAAACACTACAAGGCCTAACACTTGAGGGGGTCTCTCAAAGAGACCAGAAAGGGGACAGAGGTGCAATCAGCCCCATAACTGTGACAGCTCTGATCCCGAAAACAATTACAGATGTGATTATCTTTAGACAGGTGAGTTGTCCCACTGATTTCTAGGGTGAAATTCTGGCTTCACTTAAGTCAATTGCAAAACTCCCATTGACTTAAATAGACTCAGGATTTCACCTCTATAATCTAGAACTTTAATGGGATTGATCAATGCATAAAGAATGTCCCTCTATGCTTTCAGAATCAGAGCCTAAGGTCAGACTTTGATATGGTGCTCAGAGGGCCATATTGCATAGCAGTTAGTGAACCTGACCTCCAGCCCCTTGTCTCTTTGTCAGGGCAGAATAGCTGCCTGGTTCCTGAACCTAAATCAGGAATATTTTGATTTCCATCTGTGTCTGGGTCTTTGGCCTTA
This sequence comes from Chelonia mydas, assembly GCF_015237465.2. Taxonomy (NCBI): domain Eukaryota; kingdom Metazoa; phylum Chordata; order Testudines; family Cheloniidae; genus Chelonia; species Chelonia mydas. The sequence continues at coordinate 323,328,884 of NC_057849.1, forward strand.
AGGGGGACATGGATACCAACCTCAAGGATGTATTTAAGGTCATAATAGTTACAGACAGTCTCAGTCAAGAATTCACACAATCCACAAGAAATACTCCCTTAAATAAATGTGATTATTGTAAGCACAATTAACATAAGATTTTGCTTATAACAAATCTAAGGGAGACATCTTCCAGTAATACACTGACAGAAGCAAAGCGGTTTAATTCTCATAATCTCCCCCCCCACCCCCCGTTAAAGCAGTATAATGTTGAATGATTTATAACTCATAATTAAAACATTCATAACAACCTCGCTGTGCAAATAGCTGGTCTACATTAATACATTTTCTTATTGCTGTTTCCCATATCCTACCTCCTTTGCTTCTTCCTACTGTTTGTTATACCTGTCGTTGTATCTTGTCTTTAACTGTAAGCTTAAGTGCAAAGGGCAGAGGAAATGAACAGAACAGATAATCATCAAGTGATCCATCCCCTGTCGCTCATTCCCAGCTTCTGGCAAACAGAGGCTAGGGACACCATTCCTTCCAGTGATGGACCTATCCTCCATGAATTTATCTAGTTCTTTTTTGAACCCTGTTATGGTCTTGGCCTTCACAACATCCTCTGGCAAGGAGTTCCACAGGTTGACTGTGCGTTGTATGAAGAAATACTTCCTTTTATTTGTTTAAACCTGCTGCCTATTAATTTCATTTGGTGACCCCTACCCTAGTTCTTGTGTTATGAGAAGTAGTAAACAACACTTCCTTATCTACTTTCTCTACACCAGTCATGATTTTATAGACCTCAATCATATCTCCCCTTAGCGCTCTCTTTTCCAATCTGAAAAGTCCCAGTTTTATTAATCTCTCCTCATATGGAAGCCGTTCCATACCCCTAATCATTTTTGTTGCCCTTTTCTGAACCTTTTCCAATTCCAATATATCTTTTTTGAGATGGGGCAACCACATCTGCACACAGTATTCAAGATGTGGGCATACCATGGATTTATATAAAGGCAACATGATATTTTCTGTTCTATTATCTATCCCTTTCTTAATTATTCCCAGCATTCTGTTTGCTTTTTTGACTGCCGCTGCACATTGAGTGGATGTTTCCAGAGAACTATCCACAATGACTCCAAGATCTCTTTCTTGAGTGATAACAGCTAATTTAGACCCCATCATTTTATATGTATAGTTGGGATTAAGCTTTCCAATGTGCATTACTTTACATTTATCAACATTTTGTTGCCCAGTCACCCAGTTTTGAGAGATTCTTTTGTAGCTCTTCACAGTCTTCCTGGGTCTTAACTATCTTTAATAATTTTGTATCATCTACAAATTTTGCCACCTCACTGTTTACCCCTTTTTCCAGATCATTTATGAATATGTTGAATAGGACTGGTCCCAGAACAGACCCCTTGAGGACACCACTATTTACCTCTCTCCATTCTGAAAATTGACCATTTATTCCTACCCTTTGTTTCCTATCTTTGAACCAGTTACCAATCCATGAGAGCACCTTCCCTCTTAGCCCGTGGGATAAGTACAGCAATGTCGGTTAAGGGTGTGGTTGGTTTTTTTGGCAACATTTCTATATAAGTAAAAGCCCTAGTATAGATACAGTTATACTGTCATAAAAGTATTTTTCATTTATTTTGCTTGGGAAACTGGTATAAGCTTTGCTGGCAAAAACATTATTTTGCAGCTATAAGCTGTGACTACATTAGGAGGATATAGCTATATCAGCAAACTTTTTCTAGTGTACACTATGCCTAGTGGACTCTGGGCAATAACTTAACAGCTGCTAAAGATGTGTCTACACTGGCATTAAGTAGGGTTTTCAATTGAGTTAGAATAGCTCAGCTGAGCTAGCTTGATTGAAAAAATCACCTTTTCCCTAGTTTTAAATAAAAACGTACTTGCTGTTCTAGGTAATATGGAATCAGTACCCCACCCACAGCATATGCCAAACCACTCAGTTACACGGAATAAACAAGTATTAATACTATAGTTTGTAGATCTAATCAAAGGGTTGCTGTATGGGACAGTCAAGCCTTGATCTAGGCAAGCTGCATGTGAAATTTGTACTCAGGATGGATAATCTGTTACACCACCAGCAATACTCCCACTATCTCTGAGGGAGTAATGCCATTACACAAGAGTATTATTACTGAGGCTCTGATCTTGCAAATATAATAGAGGTGCTTGTTGTTGTGCACAAGCTGGCTGGGCTCAAACACTATCTGGACTATCTATTGACTCAGCTATGGAGCAAATCCTTCCAAGCCTCTGTGATTAATCAAATGAGCCAAAATGATAAATAAACTCAACAGAAATATTAATAACACATATTGAACACAGAGATTTTTTTTAAAGAAAAGAAAATGAAGTTTATCATGTTTCAATTATTAAATTAGAGTTTATTGTGAGAAAATGAAACAAATACATTGCCCCATGGAGGACCCCGGATCCACTGTTCCTCTGTTCTTGTGACTATCTGTAGGAAGAAGGAGCTCCCAAGTCTTTCCAGTTACCAGTAGGACAATCTAGACCCATTTTGGGCAGTAACAGAAAAGGAGGTTGCAAAGTGACAACAAAACCCCCTTTCTCAGAGCTCGTGTCAACCAAGACCTTCACCTCACATAGTGGTTTGGAGACTTCCCCTGATTGACAGTTACTGCTTAGACCCAACTCCATGGAGTCTACTGACCATGCTAGCTGTAACATGAGGTATCCAGGTGTCTCCTGGACCCCTTCCCTGAAAGCTCAGCAGAGGGAGAAGTTTGCACAAACATTTAAGCACATGTGGAACTTTACACATGGAATTACTTTAATTGAACTCAGTGGGACTATTTCTGGTGTGTAAACATGTGCATAAGACTTCGCAGGATCAGGACAGCTAAGCTGGCCTGAGACCATATGAGGCTCCCTTTGAAACAGGGGACGCAGAGCTTCCAGGAAGTATAGAAAAGTATTTTAAAGTTCTCTGTTCATTGATTGGGACTTGTGAATATGGGGGAGTCAAAAATACAAAAATTATTCAAGATAGTTAAACCCAAAGCTGATTGTGAAGAGTTACAAAGGGATCTCACAAAACTGGCTGAATGGGCAACAAAATAGCAGATGAAATTCAATATTCGTAAGTGCAAAGTAATGCACATTGGAAAACATAATCCCAAATATACATACAAAATGATAGGTTTAAATTAGCTGTTACCACTCAAGAAAGTGATCTTGGAGTCATTGTGAATATTTCTGTGAAAACATTTGCTCAATGTGCAGCAGCAGGCAAAAAAGCTACCACAATGTTAGGAACCATTACAAAAGGGAAAGATAATAAAACAGAAAATATCATCATGCCACTATATAAATCCATAGTACGCTCTCACCTTGAATACTGTGTGAAGTTCTGGTCACCTATCTCAAAAAGATGTATTAGAATTAGAAAAAGTACAAAGAAGGGCATCAAAAATTATTAAGGGGATGGAACGGTGTTCATATGAGGAGAGATTAAAAAGACTGAGACTATTCAGTTTAGAAAAGAGATGGTGAAGGGAGGATTGTTCAATATCTTCATAAATGATCTGGAGGATGGTGTGGATTGCACTCTCAGCAAATTTGCGGATGATACTAAACTGGGAGGAGTGGTAGATACGCTGGAGGGCAGGGATAGGATACAGAGGGACCTAGACAAATTGGAGGATTGGGCCAAAAGAAATCTGATGAGGTTCAATAAGGATAAGTGCAGGGTCCTGCACTTAGGACGGAAGAACCCAATGCACAGCTACAGACTAGGGACCGAATGGCTACGCAGCAGTTCTGCGGAAAAGGACCTAGGGGTGACAGTGGACGAGAAGCTGGATATGAGTCAGCAGTGTGCCCTTGTTGCCAAGAAGGCCAATGGCATTTTGGGATGTATAAGTAGGGGCATAGCGAGCAGATCGAGGGACGTGATCGTTCCCCTCTATTCGACATTGGTGAGGCCTCATCTGGAGTACTGTGTCCAGTTTTGGGCCCCACGCTACAAGAAGGATGTGGATAAATTGGAGAGAGTCCAGCGAAGGGCAACAAAAATGATTAGGGGTCTGGAACACATGACTTATGAGGAGAGGCTGAGGGAACTGGGATTGTTTAGTCTGCAGAAGAGAAGAATGAGGGGGGATTTGATAGCTGCTTTCAACTACCTGAGAGGTGGTTCCAGAGAGGATGGTTCTAGACTATTCTCAGTGGTAGAAGAGGACAGGACAAGGAGTAATGGTCTCAAGTTGCAGTGGGGGAGGTTTAGGTTGGATATTAGGAAAAACTTTTTCACTAGGAGGGTGGTGAAACACTGGAATGCGTTACCTAGGGAGGTGGTAGAATCTCCTTCCTTAGAAGTTTTTAAGGTCAGGCTTGACAAAGCCCTGGCTGGGATGATTTAATTGGGGATTGGTCCTGCTTTGAGCAGGGGGTTGGACTAGATGACCTCCTGAGGTCCCTTCCAACCCTGATTCTATGATACAATAGAGGTCTATAAAAATCATAAATCGTGTGGAGAAAGTGTATAGGGAAATGTTATTTACGCCTTCACATAACACAAGAACCTGGGGTTCCATAATGAAATTAGTAGGTGGCAGGTTTCAAACAAACATAAGGAAGTACTTCCTCACACAATGCACAGTTAGCTGCTGGAAGTGACTGCCAGAGGATGTTGTGAAGGCAAAAATTATAACTAGTTTCAAGAAAGAATTAGGTTCATGGAGGTAGATCCATCAATGGCTATTAGCCAAAATGGTTAGGGATGCAACTTCATGCATTGGGTGTCCCTAAACCTTCAAATGGCAGAAGCTGGAATCAGGAGTGGTGGCAGCTCCCTAAAAGTGGCCCTTTGTCCCCAGGCCCTGTTCTGCCTCTTCCCCCCAAGACCCCACCTCCTGCTCACTCCTCTCCACCCCCTAACCACCATTGCTCACCCCTATGGCCAGTAAAAAGGGATCAATTTTAAATGTGATGGGGCCCTGACTCCCCCTGTTCCAGTGCCCCTGGCTGGGACTGGACAACAGAGAATGGATCACTTGATAATTGCTCTGTTTTGTTCGTTCCCTCTGAAACATCTGGCACCAGCCATTGTCAGAAGACAAGATACGGAGCTAGATGGACCATTGGTCTGACGCAGTATGGCCATTCTTATGTTGCTATTACACAGGTTGACGTTGCATGGTGCGTGCAGTATTGGACACAGATATCTAGCTGCATGTTAATATGATGAATAACCAACCCCTTTGTCAGCTCTTACACCTAAGAGATGTTTCTCCGTGGAAAATAAAAACTGCAGACATAGATGTCAACTGTATTTATGGCCTTCAAAAATTGGCCTCTGTATATGTAGCGTACACGGAGTATAGCTCCACCTACAGCAGAGGTTGGCTAAGATAATACTGAGCCCCATGAACTGGGCAGCTGCCAGTGTATACTAGTGTCCCTAGTCATGTTTGAGCCATACACCTCCTGGGTGCTGCCATGCCTTAGGCTGTATCATGCAGGGCTGGATTAATGCAGGGGCTGCAGCCCAGAGCCTCGGGCTAAGGGGGCCACCGAGGCTGGATGTGGCCCACTGCTTCTTTACATCTGGCCTGTGGCAAGTCTCTGCGCTGTGGGCCGGACACCAGTTCCCGAGCCTCGGCGCCCACCCCCTCAAGCTGGAGCCACGAGCCCCAGCTCGCCAATGTGCCCCTGCGGCCCCTAGGCGAGGAGCCTTCAGGGAATCTCTGTGCACTGCCCCCGCCCCAAGCGACGGCTCCGCAGCTCCCACTGGCCGCGTACCACAGCCAATGGGAGCTGCGGAGGCAGTGCCTGCAGGCATGGGCAGTGTGAACTCTGCAGAGCAGCCGGGCCCCTCTGCCTAGGGGCTAGACATGCTGGCCACCTCAGGGAAAAGAGCAGCGCAGAGCCAGGGATCCTGCCTTAGCCCAGTTGCGCCACTGACCAGGAGCCGCCTGAGGTAAGTGCCTCCCCCGCAACCCTGTACCCCAGCCTGGAGCCCCCTCCTGCACCCAAACTCCCTCCCAGACCCCACCCCCCGCACTCTACCCCAGCCCAGAGCCCCTTCCTGCAACCAAACTCCCTCCCAGAGCCCACCCCCGCCCTCTACCCCAGCCCAGAGCCCCTTCCTGCACCCAGACTCCCTCCCAGACCCCACCCCCGCCCGCCTGCACCCAAACCCCTTGTCTCATCCCTGGCCCCACCACAGAGCACCCCCCGCAGCTGGAGCTGCATACCCACCCGCATCCCAATCCCCTGCCCCAGCCCTGAGCCCACTCCCCGACTCCAGCCCTCCAGGGGCTCCAGAAAATCTAATCGCCCTGGCCCCACAGGAGAGTGAGAGTTAATCCGCTATGTGACTTCCGAGGGCGCTGCACCTCTTCCCCAGGGCCTGCGTGCCTGTCACCACCCAGCACCAAAGGGCTTTGCCTAGCTTACTGATTTGCTGCTTGACTGGACCCCCGTTCCTGGCACAGGGCCTGGAGCCCAGGCAGGCTGCTTTCATCCTCACCAGGGGCACTGCCTTGGGACCACGCTGGGCCACCCTGTGGCTGCGCCTCCTCCCACTCACAGATTCCCAAGGGCCCCTCCATGGAAACTGGGCTTGTCCCAGGCCCGGCACAAGGACTCCTGGTGCAGAGTTCATGGGGCCGGCGGTGGGTGCTTCGGGCGATGTCAGAGCAGCCCTGACACATCACGCAGCCTTCCTCCATCTCACTGAACCGCTGGTCCACTGCCAGCGGCGGGCTGGATGCTGTGGCCTTTACCAAGATGGCCGCGGCGCCAACTACCCTCCGGGGGGCCATCTTGGTAAAGGTAAGTGGTAGCGGAAGCCAGGCTCCTGCATGTTCCCGATGGCGCAGGGAGGCGGCGGTAGCGGGTCCTGCGAGCTCCCTGAGCTGTACGCGGGGGTCGGGTAGGTGATGGCTCCCGGGAGGGGGAGCCGGGCCGCCGGCGCTGCGCAGGCGCCACCATGGTGAGGAGCAGGGCGCTGTGGAGCTGCTGCCTGGAGCTCTTGGCGCTGCCTTCAGCGGCTGGTGGTTTGTCAGGTAGGAGGCAGCAGCCGCCGCGTAACTCCGCCTGCCGGGGAGTCGCGGCGCAGCCGGGGGAGAGGAGCCGCCGCCGAGCCATGGAGGAGGAGGACGACGAGAGCGCCCAGCCGCAGCCCGAGCGGTGAGGAGAGCCCTGCCCGGGGTCTCGCTGTGCTGCGGGCCCCAGCTCAAGTGGGCGCAGCTGCTGGGAGAGGGGGCGTGGGACCGACATTGGGGTGGGGAGGGATTGGTGGGGACTCGCCCCCCGGCTCTAGGGCTCCCTTCTGACACAAAGTACCCAGGGCAAACCCTGCGCTTTGAGAAAGGCAGCGAAGTGCATTAGATGGCCCGCCCCCGCTGCCCACCTTTCTGCCTCCGCTGCTCGCTGCAGTGTTTCAGGTCAGGCGCTTGCTCAAGCAGTGGGGGGAGAGGTTTTTAAAAACGGTCACCACGAAGCACTGATTGTCCGAGCTTGTGTCTCCCAGCAGCAGCAGTTAGTCCAATAGGAGAGAGTGCCTCCCCCACCTTCTCTAACTTTCCTGAACCACCTCTAGCGTGTGCCCTGCATAGACAGCATCTTGGCAGCTGCACAGAATCTTGGTCGGTCTCTCTTGCTACCCTGAAAGTTAAGAAATCAGGAGAAGAAGGCAGAAGAGCCAGCGTATGGTGGTTTTTAGGGTTTTTGTTGTTGTTTAAAAAAACCCGTTCAAAATAATTTATTCGTTCTTGCAGCTTGTGTGGGCGAACCTTGTACCACTGGAGTAGATGACGGTGGGTGATCTATAGGATTTGCCGCTGTGTCAATGAGTAAATGAGTTGTTTCCTGCTGATGTCCAAAAAAAAAGTTAGAGATGTTTAAGACCTACTGAGTCACTTAAATCCATCTCCTTGCCAGAACATGGTTTACTACAATGTGTTTTCAAGTGCTTTGTCCGTTCTGGTTTTATATATGATTTTGCTGTCAGTTCTGTTTAGTACAGAAAGCCAACTCCTTAAGAGAAACTGAAATGGATTGCATCTAAAAAAGATACTGCAGATTCTGTGTTAATGAAAAATCTTGATTAGACCACATATTAGTATGCCATTTTTTAAAAATTGGGACCAAGAGTCCTATCTGTGGCTGGTGAATGAAATCCTGGAAGAGCAGGTCCTGTTTTCTCATTTGCTATAGTTTTATTCTTCTTTTTCATTGACATGGTAATATGCTGCAGCGTCATTCAGGAAAACATGTTACATAATCTCCTAAAAACATTTGTATACCTCACAGTATTGTCATTTTATTCAACATTTTCGCTATTAAAAAGAAGCACTGTAAACAGAAACCTTTTTTCTTTCTTTTGTAGAATTCAGATGTGAAGTAGAAAAATATCAATAAAGTGTCTTAATATAGTGTGTTTAACCAAATAATCTGGATGATCAGTAACTATCTCAAATACAGATTTAAGCAAAGTATTTGTCAAATGTGATTAACTGTATGTTACTAAACTCTTTTTAAACAATAGCAGGAAATAAGTTTTCATGTGATAACTTAAAATCAATGAAATGTGATTCCAATACATTACTTGTACTCTGCCCCTCAGCAAACAGAAAATCTATTTTTTTTTTTAAAATGGGCTAGCAGACACAGCAGCACAGCCAAGAAAGTGCTCTCTGTTCATATGTTTTATTTTGTTCTAAACAAGACTGACTAATTTCATATTGGGCTAAGGCAATGACTGGCCTTTAGAGTCTTTTCCCTAATAGACTTCTGAGAGCTGTCTTAACTTTTTTGTCTAATAGATCATCAGTTAAGGGTAAAGTTTGGGGATTGATTTATTGAACAGATGAGATGCTCCGTAAAAAGTATTGTACCAGAAATGAGCCACAACTGAAATACCTGATATGCATATGTACTGAAATTTTCTGAAATCCAAACACCCGATATTAATCTTAGTGCCTGAAGGTGTAAAAGCCTAATTTGACTTTCCCTGGAATATAATCTCAGAACCACTGTCAGAGTATGAAAAAGTGGAAGGGAAGGTCAGAGCCATAAGAATGTAAGGCGGTGGGATGGAGTAGAATTGCAGAAAGGAAAATAATGGTTAAATCTGCTATGGGCTTTGTCTGATGGATTTCAACCTAGTTTAAATAAAGCAAAAGGCATGTACTGCAGATGAATAAGCAACAGCCTTCACAAAATTTTTGATATCCTAATACAACTGTTGGATATTAGTAGCTAGCTAGACTTTCTGGAATTGCCTAGAGAGAAATCTAGTGTTCTAGCACTTCTCCATACATAGTAAGCTAAGTGACTGAGCCTCCCAGAATCACTTTTAGATTCTTGCCCTTTCTGCAACTGGTTAGGAGATTGTTTTGGCTGGGATTAATAAACACCAGGTGCTGCAATAACAGTTAGTACCTTCATGCATAACACCTGCTGTAACTGTTTTCTATTTTGTTCTGGTCTTCTATAAAATCATTCTTGGTCTTGTATTTTCATTATTTTGTTTTTGTTAACAAATGTTAGTGAGAAGCTCTGTAGTATGCTTAGAGTACCACTGAATTCTAGCAGGGTCCCAGTTCTAATCCCCACAGCTCATAGTATGGCCTTGGTAAATCTCTTGGCCCAGATCCACAAAGCTGTTTAGGCTCCTAACTTCCATTAGGAAATAGCTTTGTGGGTCTGGGTGCGTGTGCCGAAGTGTAGTTGTAGGCATTGGGCAAAAAGAAGAATTTCACTAAAAAACATATACTGCATTTGATCTGAATTTTCTTGGAAAAATAAATTACAGGAATAACAAGCGAATATTATTTACTGCTTATTTGTGTTACAGAAGCACATAAAATATGCCAGGTGCTCTACAAATATATAGGAAGGTATAGTCTTGGCTGTGAATAGCATATAATAAAATAAAAAGGACACAGCTACACAATAGAAATGGACTGACACTACAGAGGCTACAGAAAGATTTGGATAAATCAAAAAAATAATAAGGTGAAGGGGGTTGTCCAGATAGATACAGTATTAAGACATGTGCCATCATTTCCCTGCCTAGAGAATAGGCTGATAGGGTACAGTACATTTAAGAAGTCACATAGTCTACTGTATTAAAGAATAATAGTAAGATGTTGGCATGAACATAAGAATGGCCATACTGGGTCAGACCAAAGGTCCATCCAGCCCAGTATCCTGTCTACTGACAGTGGCCAATGCCAGGTGCCCCGGAGGGAGTGAACCTAACAGGTAATGATCAAGTGATCTCTCTCCTGCCATCCATCTCCCCCCTCTGACAGACAGATGCTAGGAACACCATTCCTTACCCATCCTGGCTAATAGCCATTGATAGACTTACCCTCCCATGAATTTATCTAGTTCTCTTTTAAACTCTGTTATAGTCCTAGCCTTCACAATCTCCTCAGGCAAGGAGTTCCACAGGCTGACTGTGCACTGAGTGAAGAACTTCCTTTTATTTGTTTTAAACCTGCTTCCCATTAATTTCATTTGGTGGCCCCTAGTTCTTATATTATAAGAACAAGTAAATAACTTTTCCTTATTCACTTTCTCCACACTACTCATGATTTTATATCCCCCCTTAGTCTCCTCTTTTCCAAGCTGAAAAGTCCTAGCCTCTTTAATCTCTTGTCATATGGGACCCGTTCCAAACCCCTAATCATTTTAGTTGCCCTTTTCTGAACCTTTTCTAATGCCAGTATATCTTTTTTGAGATGAGGGGACCACATCTGTACGCAGTATTCAAGATGGGTGTGTACTATGGATTTATATAAGGGAAATAAGATATTCTCCATCTTATTCTCTATCCCTTTTTTAATGATTCCTAACATCCCGTTTGCTTTTTTGACTGCCGCCGCACACTGCGTGGACGTCTTCAGAGAAATATCCATGATGACTCCAAGATCTTTCTCCCGATTAGTTGTAGCTAATTAACCCCCATCATATTGTATGTCTAGTTGGGGTTGTTTTTTCCAGTGTGCATTACTTTACATTTATCCACATTACATTTCATTTGCCATTTTGTTGCCCAATCCAATCACTTAGTTTTGTGAGATTTTTTTGAAGTTCTTCACAGTCTCCTTTGTTCTTAACTAACTTGAGCAGTTTAGTATCATCTGCAAACTTTGCCACCTCACTGTTTACCCCTTTCATGTATGAAAAGATTTTTGTTATTGGGGTAAATTATTATAGCTGGAGCTCGTAGCACCATCTATACTTAAAGTTACCTGACGCTTCCCTGTTTTCAGTTGCTTATGTCCCATGCTGCGGGTCTGAGTGTGTGTATGTGATTCAGCCTAAATGCTTCTGCCATTTCCAAGAATGAAATTAGGGAAAAATACATTGTTTGACCATGTGAAATAAATATTTGGTTTCGTTCGCCTTGGTGTTAGCGATGTGCCTTTGTTGTCCTGTGGAAAAAGTGCTACTCCTCCACTCAGTGATGTTAACCAAACCATACTGAGGGTCCCACTGGAGTGTATGAAGAACAATCCTGATTTGGAGTGATTGACACAGTGAAAATGGCAGGTTTGGTTAGGAAGGGGCAATGGACTGTGGTGTTCCCAGTTCCAGTTGGTATCTTTCTTTTTGGGAACAGAGCTATAGTTGTGCAGCATGTGAAATGACATTTCATGTCTACATTTCTTGGGGTTTTTTTATCATTGTGACTTGTTTTAAATGTGATGCTCCTGTAAGGGAGAAATGGGAGAGCCTTATCTCTGCATTTACTGGCTTTTCACTGAGTTTCAGAAATTAAACTGTCACGTTCAGGAAGAGTATGAGGAGTACAGAGCACTGTTGAGCATCTTCTAGTGTAACTCTCATGAAAAATTTGTATGTGATTTTTTGAATGGTTAAACTGGAGAAAAGACAGCATAGTGAAACTAAAATGATAAAAGAAATGGATGGATTTCTTCTGGGGAGAAAGGCAAAATTGGTTGTACTTGGATGCAAATGTGATTAAGAGGTTATATGGTAGAAGTATGTAAAGTAGCTAATGTTTTTTATAAAATTAACTGTGACCTATTTGAGTTAGTTGGACAAACCAGAATTAGGGGACAGGTTTAAATTAAGAGAGAACAAGTGAGAAGAATTTAAGGAGGTATATTAGAGAGAGAAGTGAAGAGGTGGAATTGGACTTCAAACTGAAGTGCTGGAGTCCACTAGATCTAAATATTAACGTATATAAGCAAAAATTGAGTGACAACATACATGTAATGAATTGAAGGAATATTAGCTATTCCCAGGCATAAAACTGACTGCTCTTACAAACTCTGATAAGTGGAGGGCTTTTTCTTCCTCTGATTATCTATGGGAGAGGTTTGCATGGTAGTGTGTTTGTCCTCTTTTGTCAAAAAAAGATTTTTTTTTTAAGGCATAAAAATATAAATTAGAGATGGCAATTGCAGAGTTAGACATAAAAGATCTGAAGTTAAACATAAATGGACTGCTTCTGCTCCTATATTGCTGTATAACGATACCTGTAGACCTAGGTTACAGCACCTTTCCAAGACACTGTTATATAACAATGTTTTCTGTTCACAGTGATAAGAAAAAAAGTTAGAATGTGGCAGAAAGCTGTATACTAACCTGGTTCATTTTATACTATAGATGGAGCCCTTAATTCCATTTCACCTGGGACAGAACCATTTATTTTCTAATCTCATCTAATTAACCGAAAAAGTTAATCGAGCAACCATTAATACAAACTGAGGTACCTTCAGTTATCTTAGTACCTTCATGGCATCCTGTAAATTCACAACCTTTTGTATTTATTTAGATTTTTAATTAGATAAAGCCTAATTAAGTAAAAGCTCTGGGCACCCTAACATCACATTATATATAATAATCATTAAATAAAAATAAAACCATGTGAGTTGGGTAATCAAATAATACAGGTAGGCATTTAATATATGTTTATGCACCATTAAAGTTTGACAGTTAAAAGTACCAAAATCTGCAGTCCTGGAAAGATTTATGTTTGTATTTAATTATATTCACCTGAGTAATTCTGTTGACTTCAGTGAGACTGCTCATATGCGTAAATCTCTGTAGGCCTGGGGTCAGAGTCAGGAAATTTAAAAATTCAGGGCCAGATCTTACCATTTGATCTGTATGGACCGACCTTTATGCTCGTATAGAGCACTATTGATTTTATTGGGACTCCATGCTGGTACAAGTGTTCATGTATGCGGATCCAGTTGCAGGTCGATTCCAACAGCAATGATAGCTTAGCTGGTCTATGTTGCTCATGTGTACTGTTTGTATTTTTCTGGTTAAGTGTAAATCATTAATAAAACATATAGTTTTAGTAAAACACATTAATCTACATATTTAGGACTGAACTTTGGCTTGGCTGCATCAGGGTGTAAAGGACCGTACTCCCGTGTGCAAGCTACACAGTGAGCATAAGGAAGCAGACTCAGGGAAGGGAACCAGAACTGCTGCACCCCCTCCTCTATGCGCTGGTGGGCAAGAGGGAATGGAATTGGTATAGCCTTGGCTCCACAACCCTCACCCCCAGCATGCCACCCAGCATAGCTGCACTGGGGGGAAGTATGCTGTGTTGGATCCTGCTCCTTTTTAAAGCAAGGGGGAGATCAGGAGGCAGATTGAGTCAGAATCACTATTCTGTAAAAGCGGCAAAGAGTCCTGTGGCACCTTATAGATTAACAGACGTATTGGAGCATAAGCTTTCGTGGGTGAATACCCGCTTCGTCGGACGCTTGTAGTGGAAATTTCCAGAGGCAGGTATAAATATGCAAGCAAGAATCAGGCTAGGGATAACAAGGTTAGTTCAATTAGGGAGGATGAGGCCCTCTTCTAGCAGTTGAGGTGTGAACACCAAGGGAGGAGAAACTGCTTTTGTAGTTGGCTAGCTGTTCACAATCTTTGTTTAACCCTGAGCTGATGGTGAATCAGCTATTCTGTCCTTTAGAATGGGTAGATCATAGTGACAATCTAGGTCTTCGGCAAAAAAATAGTAAAATACTCCATATGTGCAACGAGTTAATGTTGCTATAAGAACGTTAACTCTGAATTTCCTGACTTTTTGTGGCTTTTAAATGTTACTTTAGCATTCATTAATATTTTGTTTTTATTAAAAACAAAATGGTCAGTGCTTAATAATGTTAGCATTTAAATGGTCCCAATTAGACATTAAAATTAATATACTTTAAGTTCCTAGTACAGTAACTTAATGTTCCCTATACAGTATATAATAACAAAGAAAAGAGAAAATAGCTTCTGGCCAATATGTTTTCTGGTGCACATTTATTTTGATAATAAACGTCAGAAATTCACGTTATTCATATTAATGAAACAGATGTAGATGTAAACAATTTGTAGCCTCTTCCTTTGCATGCCTTAACGATGTATATTCAGTACTTATAAAATTTCCTGAAATCAACTCAGTTACTCCTGTTTTACAGTGTTCATAGTGGAACAATAATTATTTTAAAGTCAAAACACTGTTTCCCATCCACAGTAGTAGGAAACCAGAATGATATAAAATGAATGCTTCAAAGTATGACAAAATTGTGTGGTACGTTCTTCAGACGTTGTGATACGGACATAAGGGCACCTTACACATTTTCTCACTAGTCACTAAAATATGAAATAGCGTGAGTAAATCATTTTGTAATGTTTTTTGTTCTCTCCTTCTGTGCAGTTTTAAAATGGAACAGTCCAACACACTAAAAGAATCCTTTGAAGACCGGTTAGTTCCACAGCTTGAGGCAAAATCATAAGGCTAGGAGTGTTCAGCCAATCTGCTGTTCTGATTGGTTTGAACAGCTTCAAGTGCTTTATAATGAAAGTTTACCTGCATTCATAATCATCTAATCTCAAACTATCCATTAGTTGCCCTAAGCAATTTCAGTGCTAAAGAACAATGAAAGAAAAGAACACTGTGAGTAAAATCTAGCTGGCAATGACTATCCATAGTTAAGCCTGCAGGGGGCATTTCTTTCCACACCCTCTAATGTTTGCAAATAAATTCCTTTTCAGTTGAAAATTTTCATGCTTATGCTCAGCCCAAAGGTATGTTTTGTTTTGTTTTTTTGTGTTTGTAGAATGCTTGAAGGAAAGCTGCTGAATTATATGTTTCCTGGCACAAAGTTGGTAGAACTCCCTCAGCTCGGATATTTGGGGCCCACTAGGCAGTGGTAGTGGGGTAGAGAACAAGCAGGCCCCTTACTGGCTATTATGTGCCATTTCTCTCAGTTTCTATGTAATGCCAAGTGCCCCAGAGGGAATGAATAGAACAGGTAATCATCAAGTGATCCATCCTCTATCGCCCATTCCCAGCTTCTGGCAAACAGAAGCTAGGGACAACATCCCTGCCCATCCTGGCTAATAGCCATTGGTGTACCTATCCTCCATGAACAAATCTAGTCCTTTTTTGAATCCTGTTATAGTCAAAAGTTTAAATTGGATTGGTGCATAAGATCTAGAGAACGGGAACCCTGCTCTCAAATTAAATGGGGCACGGGTCACTTGCTGGAGGATTCTCTGCTCCTTGAAGTCTTTAAACTACGATTTGAGGACTTCAGTAGCACAGATATAGGTGTGAGGTTTTTTTGTAGGAGTGGGGGGTGAAATTCTGTGGCCTGCGTTGTGCAGGAGGTCAGACTAGATGATCATAATGGTCCCCTCTGACCTAAATATCTATGAATCTAAATCTTTTGGGGCCCAACAAATTAATGCTCCACTCCTTCAGATGTTAGCATGTCCAGAGTAAGTGTGTGTGTGGTGGTGAGTTATACCTGTATGCAGTATGGTAGTGGGTGGTGGTACTGGGTAGTGGATGGGAGGAGGTTTTTATCTACATGCAAGCGTTAGTAAGAGAGATTCCATGTTCTGTTGCCTGTATTCTCCTGACTGAAGTGAAAAGAAACGCTTTCACACTTGAAACTTTGTAATGTTTAAAATTGCATTTTATGGAGAAATACTGATGACAATGTGTATTTGTAATTTTTCACTTCTATATTTCTAAGGTCCACTTGTAAAAGGTGTGAGGTAAAATCCATTTTAAGATTTTACTGAGCACTTCACTGTTGTTTTCTTAAAAGTTAATGGTTAATTCCAACATGAAACTACACCGTGTGCATTTTCAGTTGTTTATCAGCTTTGAACTTGGATCAATTTTGCAAGCCAACACCTAATAGCTCAAAGACTAAATGTGAGGCCAAAATACACAGGTTCTCCAAACCATGCCCCTCCTGAGCCACAACCCCTCTTGTCTGGTAAGTCCCTTCCACCCCCCCTCCTACTGCTTTGGCCTGAAAACCTTGGTATATTGCTGGATGAACTGAGTCCCAAATGAATGCTGGCCACCACAACATATTTATCAATTAATATTGCCCCTCTCTTCCCTCTGAGGATATGTCTACACTGGAATAAAAGACCCGAGGCACATCCGCAGCTGGCCAGGGGTCAGCTGAATCAGGTTTGCAGGGCTTGGGCTACGGGGCTAAATACTGCTGTATAGACGTTCAGGCTTCGGCTGAGATCCAGGCTCTGGGACCCTCTCTCCTCGCAGGTCCCAGAGCTTGGACTGGAGCCTAAACCCAAATGTCCTACACAGCAGTTTTTCAGCCCTGCAGCCTGAACCTCAGTCAGCTGACCTGGGCCAGCTGTGGGTATTAGCCCTAGAATCCTCTCCTGGCAGAGTGTGAATGGGGCTCCTCCACACACAGATTTCTCTGCTGGGTTGGTTGGGGACCGACCCCTCTCGAAAACTCCTCTCCAGTATTCCCTGCTCTAGGGATGAGGTTGGCAACTTCTCCAGGGCATTCCTCCATCTTAAGATGTCCTGGAGGCCAGGGCTCCCCTGTATAACAGCAGTGGCAGCTTTCTACTCTCTACACCCCGTGCAGTGTCAGAACTGGAGTTCTCTCTATAGACTCAGGAAGACATCACTACATTGATTACACTTGGTTTACAATGAATGTTTTCTTTGCAAGCATAAAGGCTAGGAACTTAATTTTTTAAAACAGAATCTTTACTTCTGCAGAAGCTATTGGCACTTGCCTGAGAGATTTCTGCTCACCTATGTGAGTGGATTTTTCAAACCCTGCTTCTAACATATTTCTTTTCTAAAGAAGGCTTTTCATCAGACCTTAGCAAGGATCTAATTATAGGTCACTTTTCCACAAACTGATGATTGATTTTTTTATGGTTAAATGCACCTGGCTATTAAAATTTCTTAATTTAAAAAAGCCCTCCTGCTCTGTTTTAAATGTTCATAGCAGTCAAACAGTATTTGCATCCCTTTTGTGCTTTTGAAATATATCACGTTTGCCTACTGGCATGTGGTTTTGGATGTAAGACAACTTGTGTGAGTAAAGCATCCAGCATTTGATTAATGTTTTGCATACATAGGGGCAGATTCTTCACTTTTGTTTAAAGGGGTCAAGCATACAAGATTACCTGTGCAAGTCTACAATTGCAGGATGTTTACACAGGATTTTTTTTAAAGTCTGTTTATTGCTTCCCCACACACAGATAGGATTTAACAGAAGGCTGGTTGATTGCAACATCTAGCTCACTTATACATATTGACAGACAATCCAATGGCTTAAAATAATAATAGGGGGTTGTTTGGTGCTAGAAAATTAAAATTGCCCCCAAGGTGAGCTCTAGAGGATGGGAGGAAGTGTTGACTCATCCCTGATTGAGTACTTTGTAATAATCAAGATATAGATACCAAATCTCAGATTTAGAAGCTTTTTTGTTTAGAATACCAAGAACCTCTGTAGACAAACAACCTGCCAGGTTTTATTTTAAGCCAAAAGTTGAAGCATGCTGGATTTTTAAAAAATGTTCCTCTTTACCTTAAGAAAAAAAAATTAGCTTTTGTTTGCTGTACCCTAAGCAGTATCAAAACTGCTGTACAGAGCAAAATTGCTGCATTTCAGACACACTGCGTTATACCCACTACATATTTCCAAGAGAAACATAAATTAAGAGGCAAGAGAGAGACTTTCAAGGAATACACAGTTCAGAGAATACTTGACTAGATTAACTGTTTCTAAATTCATAATTTTCTTTATGTATGTAAAAAGGTTAAGTATTCAGTCAGTTCTGGCTGACGAGGTCTGTACTCCCCTCAAATGCTTATGGAATGCTAATGAAAGCCATGTAGGTGCATCAGGTGGAAAACATGTTGGCAGATGGATACCTGCAGTGCCTTAAATACCTTGGCACCCATTTTGTTGTCAGTACAACCATTCCCTCTTCCCTTACACTGATAATTTGTTTCAATATAAAAATTTCAGAGCAGGATCAAATGTGTATTTAAGCAAAAATCAAACTCACCCATTTGAGAGATGAATGTAATAGATAAATTAAAACTTTTAAAAATGCCTCAGACACTTTTGGAGCTCTTTTAATGTAAAATTACTTCATAGATTCCAAAGCCAGATGGGACCCTTATGTTAATGTAGTCTTTCCGACTGTACAACACAGACCATAGGACTTCCCTGAATTAACTCCTGTTTAAATTAGAACGTATTATTTTTTAAAAAATCCAGTCTTGACTTAAAAATTTCCAGTGATGGAGAATCCACTACAATCCTTAATAAATTGTTCTAATGGTTAATTATAAACACCTTTAAAAATTTGCTCCTTATTTCTAGTCTGAATTTGTCTAGCTTCGACTTTCACCCATGGCATCTTGTAATACCTTTGTTTGCTAGATTGAAGAGCCCTGTTATCAAATTTCTGTTCCCTTCGTAGGTACTTACAGACTGTGATCAAGTCATCCCTTAGCTTGTAGTAATAATGGTAGTATGTTGACTTTACAGTAGCTTATGTGGACCACAGTCATTATGTATTTGAATAAGAAAATTGAAATGGGTGGTTTATTGAAATGGTAACTGATTAATTTACTGGAATTAAGTACCTAAATTACTAGAATTTGATACTTTACCTTTGCATACCGTCTTTTAGCAATTTTTCAGATGTGGTTTTATGCTGTTTGTTTGCATGCTTTAATTAAAAAATGATATGTAATTAAAACTTCTGACTTGGCATGTAATCCTCTGTGAGGAATTTTTTTAAAAAATGGTTATCCCTGAGTGCAAACACTAGCATGTATACTGCATAGTTCAGTACCTGGAAAGACATACTGTGTAACTGCATATATCTGCACACAACCCTTAATTCTCCTTTGTGCTCCCTTCATTCTTCTATATACCACAGTCCTGCATACTTTTCTAGAGTGGCGTGCATAGTTTCAGAATGCACACAATTTGTATTAAATGTTGTTTAATATACAAATGCATTTACTGGACTATGTGATTGTTAATTAGCAAATGTACAAACTTGGTGATCTCTCTAAAACCACAAGAAAATTAATGCAAAGAAACTTAATTTAATCCAACATTATGGTTGAGATTTTACATAGTTAAAAGCCAGTAGCAGTAACCCTGCCCTGCTGTGGATGTATGGAGATATTTCTGCTACCATATGGTGTTCTCTTTAATGCCTTAATAGTCTACATCTGTGGAAGATGGCAGAGTAATGATTGGTGCGGGAACCATCTGTGTATCTCCAACCCTTATCAGCTATGTTATCTGTTATGTCACAGGTAAGCAATCTCACTAATTTTCAAATGGCTGTTCCTATAGCAGGAAAAGAGGAATCTACCTTTAAAGTCAGAGCTCCACCAATACATAAATTTTTGATGGGTTGTAGTAACATTACATTCCTTTTGTCTGTGTATAAAATCTCAGCTGTAATGGTACACTAACATAGATTTTTGTATTTAATTGTACAAGGGCAGAGTGAATTCTAGCCACTCGGGTACTTGAAAATCATTTTGTCAAAGGAACAACACGTCTCTTAACTAATTTGACTAAAACCATGCTAAGTACAATGGAGAAATTTTTATTTTAAATTGCTTGTAAGTGAGTGCCCTTATTTAAAACCATCCTTTTGAAACTGATCCTTGAGCACACAGTTTGGAAATCAGTTAATGTACAAGTATATCTCTAATGGATACCTGAGGTCAAGCTTGATAATTGGGTGAAAAGTTTATGTAGTCCAGAATGTGTGGAGGACTTGTTCCATATCATTAAACAGCACAATTCCCAGCCCATGTGTAGGAATGGTTCTCGACTGTGATAAAAGGTATAGTAGCTCTGGAACTGTAAAGGGAAGTTTGCATGCTGGATACTGGTACCTCTATTGTTACTTCTAGTCAGTACCATCAATCTTAATTCATGAATGCTAAAATTCCCCCCACATTGTTTTGAAGTATCTAATCAAGACATTAACCTATAAGAATGTTTCCAAACATATTGAAGACCAATACAAATGCCGTTTCCATCTGGCCATTTAATTTTTTTCTTGTTTGCATATCTCTCTTAACAGTGTTCCACTGATTCTAAACAATGTACAATGCTACTTGTCTGCCTCTGGTCACTTATTGTTTTTAATCATGTAAAGGTCTGAAATCTTTAGTACTTTTCTGTTTTAAATAACTGGACACCAAACCAACATTTGTCTTAACATTGGTTGAGGACTGAAAATGTAATTCAAAATAAGTGTATGACAGAGTTTCTTAAACTAAACCTGTTAAGCCACTCAAGGTATGTCTACACTACGAAATTAGGTTGATTTTACAGAAGTCGATTTTTAGAAATCAATTTTATACAGTCGATTGTGTATGTTCCCACTAAGCGCATTAAGTCAGCAAAGTGCATCTTCACTATCGTGGCTAGCATCGACTCACGGAGCGGTGCACTGTGGGAAGCTATCCCACAGTTCCAGCAGTCTCCGCTGCCCATTGGAATTCTGGGTTAAGCTCCCAATGGCTGATGAGGCAAAAATATTGTCGCGGGTGGTTTTGGGTATATATCGTCAGTCTCCCCTCCCTCCCTCCATGAAAGCAACTGCAGACAATCATTTTGCTCCTTTTTTCCTGGTTACCCGTGCAGACGCCATAGCACGGCAAGCATGGAGCCCCTTCAGCTCACTCCTGCTGTTGCGAGCATTGTAAACACCTCGTGCATTATACTGCAGTATGTGCAGAACCTGGCTAAGAGACGGCAGCACAAGGACGATTGTGAGGAGGACATAGACACAGACATTCCTGAAAGCATGTGATGTGGCAATTGGGACATTATGGCGGCAGTGGGGCTGGTTGATACAGTGGAATGCCGATTCTGGGCCTGGCAAACAAGCACAGACTGGTGAGACTGCATAGTGTTGCTGGTATGGGATGATTCCCAGTGGCTGCAAAACTTTTGCATGCATAAGGCCACTTTCCTGGAACTCTGTGAGTTGCTTTCCCCCACCCTGAAGCACAGGAATACCAAGATGAGAGCTGCCCTGACGGTTGAGAAGTGAGTGGCTATTTTGGCACTGTATCACCTTGCCAACCAGTACATAAACCGCAAGAGGTACTTCTTAATGGTGCTGCATGCACTGGTGGATCACAAGGGACGTTTCACCGACATCAACGTGGGATGGCCGGGAAAGGTGCACGACACTCACATCTTTAGGAACTCCAGGCTGTTTGAGCAGCTGCAAGAAGGGACTTACTTCCCAGACCAGAAAATTACTGTTGGGGATGTTGAAATGCCAATAGTTATCCTTGGAGACCAAGCTTACCCCTTGATCCCATGGCTCATGAAGCCATACACAGGCAGCCTGAACAGTAGTAAGGAGCAGTTCAACTATAGGCTGAGCAAGCGTAGAATGGTGATGGAATGTGCCTTTGGACGTTTAAAAGTTCACTGGCGCTGTTTGCTGACTAGGTTCGACCTCAGCGCAACCAATATTCCCATTGTTATTACTGCTTGCTGTGTGCTCCATAATATCTCTGAGAATAAGGGGGAGATGTTGTTGGTGGGGTGGGAGGTTGAGGCAGATCGCCTGGCTGCCAATTTTGAACAGCCAGACGCCAGGGCGATTAGAAGAGCGCAGGTAGGTGCGCTGCGCATCAGAGAGGCTTTGAAAACCAGTTTCATGACTGCCCAGGCTGCGGTGTGACAGTTGTGTGTGTTTGTCCTTGATGCAAACCTGCCCCTTTGTTGATGTTAATTACCTGTAAGCCAACCACCCTCCCCCCTTCGATCACAGCTGGCAAAGGAAATAAAGTCACTATTGTTTTGAAACCATGCATTCTTTCTTAATTAAAAAAAAAAGGAGATAACTGATAAGGTAGCCTGGGTGGGGTGGGGGAGGAGGGAAGGACAAGGGCACATTGCTTATTGTAGCCACACTACAAATCAAAACTGTTTGAATGACAGCCTTCTGTTGCTTGGGCCATCCTCCCCTCCCCGCGTTCTTGGGCGTCTGGGTGAGGAGGATATGGAACTTGGGGAGGAGGGCAGGCGGTTGTACAGTGGATACAGTGGTGGTCTGTGCTGTTGTTGGCTTTCCTGCAGCTCCACCAGATGCCTGAGCATGTCCGTTTGCTCCCCCATTAGCCTCAGCATTGCATCCTGCCTCTTCTCATTGTACTCACTTAATGCTTTCCTGGACTCTGCCACTGAATGCCTCCATGCATTAAACTGTGCCCTATCAGTGTGGGAGGACTGAATGAGCTTGGAAAACATGTCATTGCGAGTGCGTTTTTTTTTCTCCTTTTAATCTGCGATAACCTCAGGGATGGAGATGATAGGGGGAGCATAGAAACATTTTTACCTGCAACGGGATACAAAGGGAAAGTAAAATTTAAGACGATACATTTCTGAGAACAAAAGGGAGACTCTTTCACAGTGAATCAAGCAATTCACAGCAGACAGCACATGTGCTTTAGGTACAAGGTCGTATTTTGCCTTTTATATTGACTGCCTGCCAGCATGGTGACACATCACACACGGCTGGGCAACAGAATTTGGTTTCCAGGCAGCCATGGTAAGCCAAAGGGTATGCGGATTTGGCTTCTAACGGCTTCATAGCATGTGGGAATGTTTTCAAACTGCAGCATCCTCCTTTCCCATAGCAAGCAATGCTGGTTGTGTTTGCCATTTAAAAGGAGGGGCTGTGGTTTTCGGGTGGATGTGCAGCACATACCTCTCCCCAGTCCTCCGCATGGCTATTTGGGATGATCCCTTCACCCCTCCCCCTACTGCGTGGCTATGGATGATCCCTTTTAGCCAAGCGCAAACAACCCAGCATGACCGGGGTCCTTTTACTGTTCCCTTACAAAAATTCTCCTATTTCAACCAGGTGACCATGAATGATATCACTCTTCTGAGGCTAACACAGAAAGATAAAGACCAAATGTTGGTTGAATGTGACCAAAACCCAGGACCATTTGCTGCCATGCTTTGTGCTGCAATGATTCCAGACTACTTGCTACTGGCTTGGCGTGGTAAAGTGTCCTACCATGGAGGACAAAATAAGGCAGCCCTCCCCAGAAACCTTCTGCAAAGGCTTTCAGAGTACCTCCAGGAGAGCTTCATGGAGATGTCCATGGAGGATTCCTGCTCCATCTCCAGACACATTAACAGACTTTTCCAGCAGCTGTATTGGCCGCAAATGCACCCCAAGTCTTCAGAGCAAATCAAACATTAAACACTATTGCTTTTAAACCCTGTACTGTAGTTACAAATGTGCACTCACCAAAGGTGCCTTCTCCGGCTTCAGGGTCGGGGATCCCGCCTTTGGAGGGTATTGGCTCCAAGGTGACGAAAAGGTCCTGGCTGCCGGGGAGAACGGATTCACCGCTTGCCTGCTGTGCATTCTCCTCCTGCTCCTCCTTCTCATCCACAAAATCCTCCTCTGTGTTGCATGAGACTCTCCTTTTGCAGGTGTCCACGGACAATGGTGGGGTAGTGGTAGGGTCCCCCCCCCCTAGAATGCCATGCAGCTATCATAGAAGCGGCATGTATGGGGCTCTGACCCAGAGTGACCGTTTGCCTCCTTTGTCTTTGGTAGGCTTGCCTTAGCTCCTTGACGTTCACATGGCACTGCTGTTTGTCCCTGTTGTAACTTCTGTCCATCATGCCCTTTGCGATTTTTTCATATATATTAGCATTTCTTCCTTTTGATCGGAGTTCGGCCTGCACAGATTCTTCTCCCCATACAGCAATCAGATCCAGTGTCTCCCTTTCGGTCCATGCTGGAGCTCGTTTGCAATTCTGGGGGGACTGCATGGTCACCTGTGCTGCTGAGCTTGCCACGCTGACCAAAAAGGAAATGAAATTCAAAATTTCCTGGGGCTTTTCCTGTGTACATGGCTAGTGCATCGGAGTTCAAAGTGCTGTCCAGAGCAGTCACATTGGAGCACTCTGGGATACCTCCTGGAGACCAATACCATCAAATTGTGTCCGCACTACCCCAAATTCGAGCCAGTACGGTCGATTTTAGTGCTACTTCCCTCGCTGGGGAGAAGTACAGAAGTCGATTTTAAGAGCCCTTTAGGTTGACAGAATGGGGTTGCTTGTGTAGATGCATTCATTATAAAATCGACCTCACACGGCTAAATTTGACCTAACTCTGTAGTAAGAAGAAAAGGAGTACTTGTGGCACCTTAGAGACTAACAAATTTATTTGAGCCTAAGCTTTTGGATCCGATGAAGTGAGCTGTTGCTCACGAAAGCTTATGCTCAAATAAATTTGTTAGTCTCTAAGATGCCACAAGTCCTTTTCTTTTTGCGGATACAGACTAACACGGCTGCTACTCTGAAACCTGTAACTCTGTAGTGTACACCAGGGCTCACTTATTACTTTGCATGGGTTTTCTCCCCACCTTGGAATCCTGTTGAGTTTGGATTGTTTTATCTAAATTCCTAAACTGTAGAGGATGCATGTTCAGCCTGACAATAGTGTGAATGCAGCATGGGTTAAGAGCTCTTGGCTCCCATATTCTAATTGCTGCTATGAAATGGACTTAAACTGTAGCTGTAGGGAAATTAATTTGTTTCTCCTGTTGCAAAATAAGGATATTTATTAACCTCACAGTGCTGCTGAAATTAAGCTACTGTTTGTAAAACACTTTGAAGATCTAAAATACTAAATGCTGCAAATAAAACATAAACATTGGACCTATTGTAGACTCCAAAGTCCAGGAACCAGCCTACTTAATGGACACCAGACTTCTGCAGCTCATCCCTGGGATGACAAGTTTCATGGGACTTGGATTGTCCTTCAGACATTTGACTTATTTTAATTACAGGTATATCAGTTAAGCTTAATTGAATTTTCAGCCTACCTGTATTGTCTAAAATACAGCTATCTTGAGGCATCAAATACCTCTTGTGGTTCGTACATTTTATTCATATTATACAGAGATGCATTATTTGTTGATGCGTCTTTTAAACAGAAGTATCTTTATTGCTACATAATACTGCAGTTTTTATTACAGAACAAAGGTACGATGTCAGGTCATAAAATATTTCATAGTTCAAGAATCTCAAGGATGAGCTTGCTGGATCAAATTACATCAGGTGTTAAATGAACTTTAGGAGGAGTTTGGTACTCTTCCAAAATGATAAATTAAAGAACATCTCCCTCTTTTATACCTAGTATGTCATAGGGCTGGGTTCTGAAGTTATGCATATCAGGAAGGAAAATTCTGCCTGAACTACACTACTTGCCAAGACATGTTTTTTAAGCTTTCTATGTAATTGTAACTGTTTTAAAAAGTAAAGTTGTATGGAAAAGTAAGTTTAATTGCAAAATGAAAAGGGCAGCTTTATTTTTGTGGTGGTGTGGAAAGCTTTCAATTTTATGAATGTTAATGTTAGTGAAAGAAAAGATTTATTAATTTAAAAAATATATTTTAGCTCTTCACCAAAAGACATGGATGAGAAGGCAGACGAAGAGCAACCTTTGACTGCATGTAACCAGTACCCTAAGGAGGCAGTAAGGAAACGACAAAATTCAAGTCGAGGTTCCAGAGGCAGTGACTCTTCTAGGACGTCCAGAAAAAGCTTCAGACTGGATTACCGATTAGAGGAAGATGTAACTAAATCAAAGAGAGATAAAGATGGAAAGTTTGTAAACCCTTGGACAACATGGAAATCTCCATCCTTGCCAAATATTTTGAAATGGGCCCTCGTGGAAAAAAATAACAGCAACATCCCATCTTCAAAGCAGGTAACTATTTGCATGTTTACTATTCCAAGATATAGGCCCTAATCCTGTGGGGCACTGAGAGCTCTCAATTCCTATCTTTAAAATAAGAGGATTTTAAAATAAGTCTTCTTAGGCCTCTTTTGGAGACTCTAGACCAGTGGTGGGCAACCTGCAGCCCACCAGGGTAGTCTGCTGGTGGGCTGCTAGACAGTTTGTTTACATTGACCGTCCGCAGGCATCGCCGCCTGCAGCTTCCAGTGGCCACGGTTCTCCGTTCCTGTCCAATGGCAGCTGTGGGAAGTGGCGGCTAACACGTCCCTGTGCCCCGTGCCGCTTCCTGCAGCTCCCATTGGCCAGGAACGGCGAACCATGGCTACCAGGAGCTGTGGTGGCCGTGCCTGCAGACGGTCAGTGTAAACAAACTGTCTCGTGGCCTGCCAGCGGATTACCCTGATGGGCCGCATGCGGCCCGTGGGCCACAGGTTGCCCACCACTGCTCTCGACTGATTTTGGAGACTCACCAGTGTCACTATTTTGTCATCTCTTTTAATTTTTTTTCTTATTCTTTTCAAAAGCCATCCATTTCTACCTTTGTGAAATCTTTAATTTGATGTGTTATGCCTATAAACTTGGAATAGATTAATCTAGCCAGTTCAGGTTATATGTTGAGAGAAACTTCAGGAAATACCAAAACACCATTTGTCTGAACTCGTATGGTTACAGGTTATTGCATGTTTCTCTTTCAATAGATATTGGACATGTCTACAATTTGTAGGATATCCACTACATTATTCAAGCTGGAGTTATTACTCATGGGACATTTAATTATAAAAATGTTACTGTATGATTTGAATGGCGGTGAAAACTTTATATAGCTATGGGATGGTATAAAACACCTACTAAATTGTAATGATAATTTCCTCTTTTTGCCAGCCACAATCCTTAGGTTAGATTCTCTCAGAGAGAGTAAGTTTTTGTACTGAGGCTAATTTGAGCCAACATTTATACTAAGACACTGTCAGATTATTGGGAAAAGACACTATTATTTATTTGTGTTGCATCAGTGCCTGTAGGTCTCAGTCAGTTTCAGGGCTTCATTGTGCTAGTACTGTATACAATCATAATGTAAAAAAAACCCCTAAAAATAAAAAAACTACAAACCCTCCCCCTGCCCTCCCACCCCCCCGCCCCCCAACCAAAGAAAGAAAATACAGTGCCTGCCACAAAGAGGACTGGATACTGGTCTTAAATGCCTCTGATTGGAGATGCACTTCTGAGCCAGTACAAGTTGCTAAAACTTTCCTGCTCCAGGAGGCAATCATAAGAGTTTATGCTTCACAGTCTGAAGCATGTGGCAGACTTTCATTGCTTGATCTATGAATGAACTGTGAAGACAGCTAATTGACAGCTCTTCTGATGAGAAAATAAGTCTGTATATCGCGTTTTTAGTGGTAGTGGCTCAGAGTTGTTTGATCTCAGAGGGGTAGGGAATCTATTTAAGGAACAGATTAAATCTGTAGACAGTTGGTCTGACAGCACTTTGGGCACTGTTCTCCAGGATTAATTAACCCATTTTAAATTTGCTAGTCCCACAACATCCAACATGCACGCCCAGGGCATTTGGCCAGTATGTGTGCGCCACGCTCCCTGCAAAGGGTCAAGCTGTTTCTTCTGGCTTGCCACATTATTTTATGTGGAGTTCACATCCTGGGTTGCACTGACACCTGGCTGCTCGAGGAAAACCCACTCAGACCAGGCTACCAAGAAGATTTAGTCCTTCAGAGGCCTAGAAGGGCCAGGAAGGAGAAGACACTGACCAATCGGGAGCCAGCAGGCCAGTTTAAAAGGTTTGCCTGCTTCTTCTAAAGAGCTGTCTGGGGTGACACTTGGACAGAGCAGGAACTGGTCACTGCTAGCCCAGATCCTTAGGACCAGGTCAGGGCTTTGGCCTCAAGCGCTACAACTAAGCACTTGCCTTTAAAGGCACAGCCAATCAAATTCTGAGTTTTGTTATCCTTAGTTAACTTTTTAAAGACTGATGCCAAGTTCACAGCTTAGACCTCAATGCTCTGAGTAGATGGCCACAACTTGTGGACTAAGGCAGGGAGCTCCCACAGCACCACACATGGCCCTGCAAGAGACGCTATGGAGCAACCCCACCTATGACAAAGAGATGTATGTACTTAAAGGGTGACCACCAGCTTGTGAGTCTGGTTAATGACTGATGACATGGGTCAGTGCTTTGGGGGGGTGTGTGTGTGTGTGTGTGCATGCAACTGAGAGCTGTAATATTGTTTCATTTGAGCTGCAGGATCACTATTCCTGACTTAAGGGAAGGTCAAGAAGGAATTTATATTATGCCTGTTGCAGAGCTAACTGACCCAATTTGTACATTCCAACTCTGATTTCCTAGTCTGCACTTCAGATGGTGAAATAAGAACTAGCAGACAGTAGGGGAGTCACTAAAGTGAGTCAGAAGCAGCAAAGAGACAGATGAAGCATTATTATTTGGACTTCTCAGCTCCTGAGCCATTTCACTGCTTGCTTCACCATTGTCCGCATCACCTCTGAATTAAATCGTAAAGTATTTCCGAGCCTCCTTAAAATTAAAGCTGAGGGTTCCATGCTGCCCTTGACACTGCTCAGCTGTAGCGTGTCTTTAATACAAACCTACTGCTTCCTCTGCATTCTAGTTTGCAACCCCTTGATTTTAAGAACATGCTCAGTAGCTGACACCCTTAACTGGTTCATCTTATCAGTCAGTATTTTGCATATGGAATTGTATGACACCCATGACGTACTTAATTGTTAAAAACTACAGACTATTGCTAAATTATTACAACAAACCTCCATTTTTAACTGGGAATCTAGACCACAGACTTTCTATATGTTACTGGGTTTGTTAAGGACTTTTCTAAATGGCATTGAGATGGCTTTAATCACCATGTATTGTAAACGTAAACTGTTGATTTGTGTTGCTCCACAAATCTCAGTTAAAATAAAATCAGATGGTTCATCAATATGTATTGAGCTCCAAAGTCTGAAGCTAATTAACCAATCTTACTAAAGCCAGTCATGCATTTCTTCTTGCTTTGCATTTGGGGCGGGAAGGTGGGGATTTCACATTAATGCAGAAATGAAAATAAGTGAGTAGTAAATATTTATGGCTAGATATCGTTGTCCACAGCCAATTTGTCATTAATGTCATATTTCAAACATCTGCCATTGCTCTTGGAACAAAACCAAACATCTATCGTGCAACTATGTCACCACAGTAATACTAGTATGCTAATACAAAATCTGAATAAGATTGTGTATTTTATCCACCTCATTGTTTACCTCATTGTGCAATTCAAATGATTTAGTATGGAATATATTGCAACAGAAGTTGTGTACACTCTTTTTTTTAAGTACTTGTGATTTGAATAATGAAATTACTTGGAAACACCTATTTTTTTAGTACAAAATTTGAACATTTAAAAAAGACAGTCATGAAGAAATTTTTTCAACACATCAAAGAACAAAATTCTGTTTTATGAAGAAAACCTGAAAATTCTTTGCCCTAACGCCTTTCCATAATTTTGTATTAATTCATAGGTTTTAAGACCAGAAGGGACCATTTGATCATCTAGTCTGACCTCCTATATAATAGAGGTCAGAGAATTTCAGTCCGTTATCCCTGCACTTAGCCCAACAACTTGTATTTGGCTAAAGCATATCTCCCAGAAAGGCATTCAGTCTTGATCTGAAGATATCACTGATGGAGATGATACCACTTCCCTTGGTAGAGAAAAAGAAAATTGTGCCTTATTTTGAATTTGAATTCATCTGGATTCAATGTCCATCTATTGGTTCTTGTTATCCTCTCTTTGCTAGATCAAAGAACACTATAATGCCATGAAAGTAATCAAGTCATCTCTCAATCTTCTTTTTGATAAACTGAACACATTGAGTTCTTTTAGAGTAGCAGCCGTGTTAGCCTGTATTTGCAAAAAGGAAAGGAGTACTTGTGGCACCTTAGAGACTAACAAATTTATTTGAGCATAAGCTTTCGTGAGCTACAGTTCTTTGAGTCTCTCATTGTAAGGCATTTTCTCCAGCTCTCAAATTATTTTGGGGGCTCTCTTCTGCACCCTCATCAGTTGGAAGGTGGTCAAGTGGATGAAATATGGTTTAATCTTCTTTTCAGAGAGCATTGCCATAGTTATTGTGAAAGGGAGATAAATGTCTAACGGCAAATAATACAATGTTTATCACCTCCCTTCTAAGAAAAATACAGTCAGGGTGTTTCTGTAACACTTTTTAACGGAGTTCTTTATTCCAGCTACAGCTCCAATGAAGTTCCAGATTGGAATATTGATCTGAAGGGAACTACACTTAATCATTACCTTTCAAAAAAGTTTCAGTAGAACTGAAATCCATATTTCAATTTTTAACTAAGCTTCCATGGGACTTCACATTTAAGATAACCCTCCATAAGTAATGTAGCAGCAGTGGTGCTGCATTATACCTCTCTACTTGGCAGCTCCTTAAAAAAAATTATCAGCAATATTCATTGAATTATTGACTCTGCTGGTAGCGTATTAGTGGTCCGCCTAGCAGATTAAAGTCTCTTCAATCTAATAAGTACCTTGTAATAAATCTATCTGTGCTGGGACTCTGGAAGGATATTGCTGAGATCCACAAGCTATAGCTCTAATATTTAAGCTAAGGCCAAACTCCAAGAGATGGTGGTAGTAGTAGCAGCAGCAGCACTAAAATCCTCTTCCAGGGCAATAGGGGCAAGATATCAGAATTTGTTGCTAATTCTGAGCAATTCTATTTCATTCCAGTAAAAGTCTGCAAGTTGTTTTCAGCACATCTTTGAATTGTTTCCTTTGTAGAGCCGCAGGCCTAATTCTCCTGCTCTCAAAAGCATGTTCTAAAGACAAGAAAGATTAAATGATTATTAAAAATAAGGTTAATGATTTTAATTTAATAGGAAGCTATTGGGAATGGGAGTCACTGGAAATGGTATCTCTGTGCACCTACTTGCAGGTTTCCTAGAAATTAAAGATGTACACGAAGTACAAGCCTTGTTTTGTGATTGGTGCCTTCTGGGCTTTTTGTTCTGTGTGTGCTTTGCTTTCTAACTTTTTTGTTGTTGTTTTGCTAGGAACTTGATAAAGAGCTTCCTGTGTTAAACCCTTACTTCATTCCAAACCCTGAACTAGTTGGTAAGACTGGAACTGGCATGCGAGTCACATGGTTAGGACATGCCTCAGTTATGGTGGAAATGGATGGACTTGTAATTCTTACTGACCCCATCTTCAGCCAGCGGGCTTCCCCAGCACAGTTTGTGGGTCCAAAACGTTTCCGAGGACCTCCATGCACAGTAGATCAGCTGCCAAAAATAGATGCAGTGATGATCAGCCACACCCACTATGACCATTTGGACTATAATACTGTAGAGCATTTAAACGAGCGCTTTGGCACTGAGTTGAGATGGTTTGTGCCTCTGGGTCTTTTAGAATGGATGCAGAAATGTGGCTGTGAAAATGTGATTGAACTGGACTGGTGGGAAGAGAACTGTGTCCCTGGTCATGACGCAGTTACTTTTGTCTTTACTCCTTCTCAACACTGGTGCAAGAGGACTGCAACAGATGACAACAAGATTCTTTGGGGCAGCTGGTCTGTCTTGGGGCCCTGGAATAGGTTTTTCTTTGCAGGGGATACTGGTTACTGTGTTGCTTTTGAAGAGATAGGTAAAAGATTTGGACCTTTTGATCTTGCAGCTATTCCCATTGGAGCTTATGAGCCAAGGTAAGCAAATTTCAAAGGGTTTGACCAAAAGATATGTAAACTATATCAATGAAATGATATACTGACTTCAAATAACGTTTTTTCTTGTTAGGGTTTAATACTAACGTATCTACAGCTTCTGAACTTTTCACTTGTCTAAAATATATTTTGGGGAATGTAGAGCAGAAGAGAGATTTGAAGGCTGTGGAAGTAATAAGGGAGAGCAAAGGCATGTCTGTGCTACGGGCAGTACAGCTGCAGTGCTGCAGCAGCATAGTGCAGATGCTTCCTACATCAACAGAAGGGGTTTTTCCATCAATGTAGATAATCCACCTCCCTGAATGGCGGAAGCTAGATAGACAGAAGAATTCTTCTGTTGATCTAGTTGTGTCTACACCGAGGGTTAGGTCGGCTTAACTACGGTGCTCTGGGATGTGAATTTTTTTACACCCATGAGTGATGTACCTAAGTCAATCTACATTTTAAGTGTACACCAGAGCCAAGATGTAGAAAAGAGAGGGAAAGAAGCTGAAATGTGGTGGGTTTTTTTTATCAGACATTACCCCAAAAACTATTGAAATACACACAGCCTGGCATTATTTTAATGTGAAAAGAAAGTAGGAATAGGAAAGGCCACAAAGATCACCCAGTCTGAAATCCCTTTTCTTACATGCACACAATTTACAGTGCTCCTATATTATTCTAATTACCATGTTACTTTCCCGATTTCAGTTCTCACATGATTGTGAATGCTTTATAGCATTTGAAAAATGTGTTTGTCTGGGCATCTATTTCCTCCTCATCACATGGTATCTGAGCTTTCAGATGGGATAAAGCATTGGTTTTTAGTAGGGTGTCGAATAATTGCAGTTAACTCATGATTAACTCAAAAAAATTAACTGTGATTTAAAAAAATTAATTGCGATTAACTGCACTGTTAAACAATAGAATACCAATTAAAATGTATTAAATATTTGTGGATGTTTTTCTAGATTTTCAAATATATTGATTTCTATTACAACACAGAATACAAAGTGTACAGTGCTCACTTCATATTATTATTTTATTACAAATATTTGCACTGTAAAAATAAGAAATAGTATTTTTCAGTTAACCTCCTAAGTATTGTAGTGCAATCTCTTTATCGTGAAAGTGTAACTTACAGATGTAGAATTTTTTTTTACATAGGTGCACTCAAAAACAAAACAATGGAAAACTTCAGCACCTACAAGTCCACTAAGTCCTACTTCTTGTTCAGCCAATTGCTAAGACAAACAAGTTTTTTTTACATTTATGTGAGATACTCCTGAGTGCTTCTTATTTACAATGTCACCTGAAAATGAAAACAGGCGTTCACATGGCACTTTTATAGAGGGCATTGCAAGGTACTTACATGCCAGATATGCTAAACATTCATTTGCCCCTTCATGCTTTGGCCACCATTCCAGAAGACATGCTTCCATGCTGCTGATGCTCGTTAAAAAAAAATGCGTTAATTAAATTTGTGACTGGATTCCTTGGGGGAGAATTGTATGTCTTCTGTTTTGTTTTACTTGCATTCTACCATATATTCATGTTTATAGCT
This sequence comes from Chelonia mydas, assembly GCF_015237465.2. NCBI lineage: Eukaryota > Metazoa > Chordata > Testudines > Cheloniidae > Chelonia > Chelonia mydas. Next base: position 323,362,314 of record NC_057849.1, read on the forward strand.
GTCTTGGATGATGACCCAGCACATGTTGATTTTAAGAACACTTTCACAGCAGATTTGACAAAACGCAAAGAAGGTACCAATGTGAGATTTCTAAGGGTAGATACAGTACTCGACCCCAGGTTTAAGAATCTGAAGTGCCTTCCAAAATCTGAGATGGACGAGATGTGGAGAATGCTTTCAGATGTCTTAAAAGAGCAACACTCCAATGTGGAAACTATAGAACCCGAACCATCAAAAAGGAAAATCACCCTTCTCCTGGTGGCATCTGACTCAGATGATGAAAATGAACACGCATCGGTCCGCTTTGCTTTGGATCGTTATCGAGCAGAACCCGTCATCAGCATGGACACATGTCTTCTGGAATGGTGGTTGAAGCATGAAGGGACATATGAATCTTCAGTATATCTGGTTCATAAATATCTTGCAATGCCGGCCACAACATTGCTATGCGAACGCCTGTTTTCACTTTCAGGTGACATTGTAAACAAGACGTGGGCAGCATTATCTCCTGCAAATTGTAACCAAACTTGTTTGTCTGAGCGATTTGGCTGAAGTAGGACTGAGTAGACTCTCGGTTCTAAAGTTTTTTATTGTTTTATTTTTGAATGCAGTTATTTTTTGTACATAATTCTATATTTGTATGTTCAACTTTCATTATACAGAGATTGCGCTCCAGTATGTGTATTAGGTGAATTGAAATACACTATTTCTTTTGTTTTTTTACAGTGAAAGTATTTGTAATAAAAAATAAAGTGAGCACTGTACATGTTGTATTCTGTATTGTAATTGAAATCAATATATTTGAAAACATAGAAAACATCCAAAAATATTTAAATGGTATTCTATTATTTTTTAATCGCAATTAATTTGTTTAATCGCTTGACAGCCTTAGTTTTTAGCTTTAGCAGTTCTCAAGATAACAGTTGCTAAAATGTCAGAAATGAAGCCTGGGTAGGTTAGGGAAGCAAAAAAGAAATCAGAATGGTGAGATTAAAGTCCAATATTTTTCATGAACTACCCGGTTCAGAAATAAATGCTAGCATTCTCATTGGTGTGCAAAATCTGCTTCTGTCCTCCCCTTTAGAGAGACTTGGACTGTCACTGACCCCTACACTAGTAATACTTTTTGACATTGGCCCGCATTCAATTATAGCAAATTCTAGAAGTTGAACCAATGTAATTTTAATCCTGTGTCTTCTACCCTGGGACTTGACATCTCACTCAAAACACTGCACCTCCAGTAGCAAGCAAAGTGTTCGTTCAATACTGACTCAGAGAGGAGTGTGCTATCTACTGAAGCATGTTTCTTTTGGTGTATCCTATGATTCTGCAAACATATTGATTATGGTGATAGCATGAACTTGCTTCAGAGCAGATGGCCCATAAATCCTTAAGCTGAATATACTGGGAAAACTTCCCACCTCTATAAAGAATACCAATTAATAAACAGAACTAATAGCCCTACAAATTCTGTGAATGTGAGTGCTGTTGTATACATCTATTGTAATTAGCTGAAGCAGGGGTGGCCAACCTGAGCCTGAGAAGTAGCCAAAATTTACCAATGTACATTGCCAAAGAGCCACAGTAATACCTCAGTAACCCCCCATCAGCTCCCCTGTCCTGCTCCCAGCGCCTCCTGCCCACCGGCAGTCCTGCTGATCGGCGCCTCCCCCTCCCTCCACGCACCTCCCGATCAGCTGTTTTGTGGCGTGCTGGAGGCTCTGGGGGAGAGGGGAAGGAGCTAGGGCATGGCAGGCTCAGGGGAGGGGGCGGGAAGGGATGGAGTGGGGGCAGAGCCAAGGATTGAACAGTGAGCACCGCCCCGGCACATTGGAAAGTTGGCGCCTGTAGCTCCAGCCCCGGAGTCGGTGCCTATACAAGGAGCCGCATATTAACTTCTGAAGAGCCGCATGTGGATCCAGAGCCACAGGTTGGCCACCCCTGAGCTGAAGGAATGCTACTGTCATTTCTAGCAAATAGATTTCTACAGTCTCTGTAACTTGTTCACGGTGTTAGACCTTTTTTTTTTATTAACTGAGGATATCTTAACACCTCTTGCCTATTTAAAAACCCTAATAAAGAACAGATATCTTGAATACAAAAGGTTACACTAAATATGTAAATTATTTTGTGTTTGTTAGGTGGTTTATGAAATACCAGCATGTGAATCCTGAAGAAGCTGTAAGAATTCATATTGATGTTCAGACAAAGAAGTCCGTAGCGATTCATTGGGGAACCTTTGCTTTAGCAAATGAGGTGAGTTTGGGCTGATCATGAATGCATTCAAATTTTCTAAGTATGGAAACAGTAATTAAGCTTAATCATCTCATGTTATAACAAACATCTATAAGTGGATTATCTAGAGCTCAGAATTATAAGATTACTTTGCCTTAATCCTTACATAACCAATTACATATCGTATGTATTTAATTAAGACTAAATTCTACAAACTTTTAATACAAAAACTAGTTCAGTTTTCTTAATATTTTATACCTTGAACTAAAATTGTTCTCAACAAAGCTGAATTTCTTGTGAATGTCAAATACTTCAAGATAAGGCAGTGAAAAAATATCAGCACATTGGGAGCTTTTGTTATGCAGGCAGATTTGGAATACTTGCTCTATTGGCAGAGGAACTGGTGCACTGAAAAAGGGGCAGGCATAATACGCTTGATCAGGAGAGATCAATGCTGCATGTTAAAAGAGCAGGTCTTGTCATCAGATTTGTGGTACTGGGTTAGCATCAACCTGACATGAGACTGCTTATGTAGTAAATGACCAGAGATAAGTCATACAGGTAATAGAATTCATGACAAATGAGTTGAGGGAGAGAATAAGAGAAGCCCAGAAAGAGAGAGACTATAATTCTAGTCCAGCATTTGAAATTTTGCATCCATGCCTGGAATCATCAAACACTTGGGACACAAATCTAGATCAGATGACAGAACAAAGAAGAGCTTGTGTTAGAAATCCAGAAAGAGAAATTGACACAGAAGATAAAGAATTCTGCAATTGGTCTTCAGATCTGAATGCCCCAAATTGGGAAGAAAATATTTACAATAGTACATCATCAGATATTATAGAAATGTGCTAGATAGCAAGACTAAAACAGATAATCATGGTTTTTATTACCATTATAGATGAAATTGAGTCACAGGGTGAAATAACTTTCTGGAATGGAGGATGGGAGTGTTCTGTTACATGGATATTGATTTTAGTATACCTAAATTACTAACAGCAGAAATGTGAATAAATGTGTACTGCTAAGTATCAGAGGGGTAACCGTATTAGTCTGTATCCACAAAAACAACAAGGAGTCCGGTGGCACCTTAAAGACAAACAGATTTATTTGGGCATAAGCTTTCGTGGGTAAAAGCCCCCACTTCTTCAGATGCACGTGTACTGCTAAGTTTGCTTTTATTGCTGTATCATTTGCAGACAGGCCGAAGTTAGAATATTATAGGTGTATATAACACTTTACTAAACATGTAAAATGTGATTAACTGTCTAATCCTGCAGAATTAACAGTTCCTTTTATAGTTTATTTGAGGTACACTTTATTGACAATTTCATATCCTGTTACACTGCTCAATTTTTAACTTCATAAACAAGTTTCTGATATAGGTAATATATTGCCACTGTTTGTAAAATTGTAGTTTAGGGAAAATTATTGTTAAAACATCTATATGGATTTTATCTTGTAATTAGTAACCTGGCTACTGAGCTATTAAGGCTGCAACATATGTAAACACAGTATCTTTAATACAGCATTTCACATCCAGGCTACCTTGAATAGTCTATGCCAGAGGTGGCCAACCTGAGCCTGAGAGAGCCAGAATTTACCAATGTACATTGCCAAAGAGCCACAGTAATACCTCAGCAGCCCCCCATCAACTCCCTCCCAGCTCCCAGCACCTCCTGCCCACTGGCAGCTTGCTGATCGGTGCCTCCCCCTCCCTTCCCGCACCTCTTGATCAGCTGTTTCGTGGTGTGCAGGAGACTCTTGGGGGGGAGGGGGAGAAGTAAGGGCATAGTAGGCTCAGGGGAGGGGGTGAGAAGGGGTGGAATGGGGGCAGGGCCTGTGGCAGAGCAGTGAGCACCGCCTCAACACATTGGAAAGTTGGCGCCTGTAGCTCCAGCCCCAGAGTCGGTGCCTATACAAGGAGCCGCATATTCACTTCTGAAGAGCCACAGGTTGGCCACCCCCTGGTCTATGCCTTTAGTATCCAAGGTATAAGAAGTGCTTTTTTCATTATTCTGAACACACGTTGAATACTTCCCTAAGCCTTTTTTTTTTTTTTAACATGCTTTGCTTTGTATTCAAGATAGCATTGCCTAGAAATGCTGTGTGCATAGTATACCTTCTTCAGATGAAGAGTTCATATTATCTAAATTTATTTTTAAAAATGTAATGGAGCAACTTCACAGCAGACAGCACTGAAATAACAATTTGCTTGCTTGAACAATTAAACTGAATAACCTTTAAATGGGGGAGGGAAGTCTTTATTTTTGTTAATGATATGACAGGGAATCCATTTTTCTAAAATTGGGAAAAAGTGCCATCTACTGAATCACCAACTCCACTTCCTCCAGTATTTAACTTTTCCCCATGATTCCCAACCCAGGAGTGAGCTGGTCCTGGTTTATTTATCTGGAACTCTTATCAAATAGGGTATGAGGTAGTATGGATTTTGAGTGATAGATCCATATTTAGCTAGTATTGTAAAGATTATAGGTCATCTGTTGCCTGTTACTAATTGTATAATTTCAGTGGGGTGTTTTAAATAATAAAAAAAACTCCAATAAGCCTCAAAACTTTCATGTTCACCTAATCTCAGAAAATGTACACCTGGTACACATTGCCCATTATATCTAAAATGTAAACAGTTTGTGTAGAGCAGTGGTTCTCAACTTGTGGCCCAGTCAACACAGCTGCTGCCCACATGCCATCATCAGGCGCATAGAGGTACTATTGGATGTGGCCCAAATAACATTGTGGGCCACATAAATAGGTTGAGAACCACTGGTGTAGAGCTTGAAAGCCGTCTTTTATCTAATGCTGGTATTGTATCTCTTTCTCCCCTCCATCCTCAGTATTACTTGGATCCTCCAGTTAAACTGAACGAAGCCCTTGAAAGATATGGCTTGAAACCTGAGGATTTCTTTGTCTTACACCATGGCGAATCACGAGACTTGAATATAAACGATGATGGATTTGAATAATAATTTAAAATCTGGCAATTCTTTGAGCTTTGTTTTGATTGATAATTTCATTATAGGGTTATGAAACTTTCTAAAAATTTGTACTGGATTTTTACACTCCAGGTTTGTTAATTTTAGAGGTAAAAATTGTATACCTGCTTGATCACACAATTGTTATAAACTGAATGGCATATTGAGAGATGATTTAAACACTGGCTAATGTACAAGACATTGTCTATAAATGCCTTGTTTCAACTATGTACATCAACCAAAAAAAATCTTTATTTTAATTTTTTCATATATGGTTTTATGGGGTGGAGTCTTCCAACTGTTGTGAAAGCATGTTTAAAGTAAAATACTGATTTTACTAAATGCCCGTATGTTTGCATTTCAGGAGAAACTAAAAATGAGTTTAAAAATGAGCTAAAGAAATGTGCCTTTTTAAAGAGCTATATTAAGATTTGCATCATTAATGCATAATTATTACTGCTGGCCAGGATATCTGTACTCTTTCATTATTTTAAAATTACTCTATCATAGATATATTTCTGTTGTTTTGAGATTGGTTTTCCTTGTCAGGTACAGTACATAAATTCATTTTGCTCCTATCTGAAGTCATGATTCAGCCTTATATTTCTGTATTTTTTATTTTTTTCAAATAAGCAGGGGTACTGATGGCATTATCTCAAATACAGGCGATGGAAGACTTTTCACAGCTTCCATATGGTTTTACTAAGCATGCTGTGGGATTAAATTTATGCAGTATTGTAAAACTTGGCAAAATGCATCTGTATCAAACTGCCATACTGAGTTACAAAATAAAGTTATTATTGCCAGCAAAATTGTAACTTTCCCTCACATTTCATTGTAAAAAGTTGCTATACTACTTACAGGATTGTTAGTTATACCAAAACATAAGTCTTACTGCAGGGTATGGATATTTTTGTTCTGGGAGTGCATTGCACGTTAAATTCATAAGAATGGCCATACTGAGTCAGACCAAAGGTCCATCGAGCCTCTAGCCCAGTATCCTGTCTCTTGACAGTGGCCAATGCCAGGTGCCCTAGAGGGAATGAATAGAACAGGTAATCAGCAAGTGATCCATTCCCAGCTTCTGGCTCACAGAGGCTAGCGACACCATCCCTGCCCATTCTGGCTAATAGCCATTGCTGGACATATCCTCCATGAACTTACCTCGTTCCTTTTTGAACCCTGTTATAGTCTTGGCCTTCACAACATCCTCTGACAAATTTTTCCATAGGTTGACTGTCTCAGGGTGGACTTCCCCCACTTTATTTCTTGTTAGTGGTTTAATACATTGTAGCTACACCTTCTGAACTTTTCACTTGTCTAAAATATATTTTGGGAAATGTAGAGCAGGAGAGAGATTTGAAGGCTGTGGAAATAGTAAGGAAGAGCAAGGGCATGTCTGTGCTACGGGCAGTACAGCTGCAGTAGCATAGTGCAGATACTCCCTACATCAACAGAAGGGGTTTTTCCATCAACATAGATAATCCCTGTCACCTTCTCTCTTCCCTTCTCATGCAGAGCCTCTGTATGCATATACCCTCGTTGTCCCCTGGCCCTATAGGATTCAGGATGTTCTAGGTCCTTTTGCATACTCACACTTAGCCAACTCCCCAGAAAGAATACCACAGACAACTGAAGAACTACTTCAATCTCTAAAGTCAGTGGTTAGATGCTGCAGAGTAGGAAAAATGCCAGCACAAACCACCTCTCTTCACTCAAGTGAGTCTGCTGTCAGCAAGCCCATCTGAACATGTCCTCTGTGCTCTCCTGCATACTTCTGCAACCTTGTGATCCAGTAATTAGCCAGAATCCACATGCTGGCAACATGCACATTTCTCTTCCTTCATCAAGCAAGGTATTTGTGCTGTCAGTTCCAAACCTCCATGCTGTGTGGTTTTGGGGACACTACATAAATCTGCCCTCCCACCACACCAGAGCTATTGAAATAGATGTTTCCCTAACAACCAATACAAGGCTTGCCTGTACCCCACCTCATTTCCTGCCCCCTCTGCAGCCACAACCCTTATACCTGCTCCCCCTGAAGTCCTTGGTTTTCAGTTCCTCCCCATCCAATACAACAAAACTTTTGGCTAGACTCCCTGCTGCCCATTCTGCTGTGTTCAAAGTAAACCTCCCCATAAAATAAAAACGTAAGAGCAACTTGTAGCAAGCAAGATGAATTATTAAATCTTTATTACACAGGTGTACAAAGGTTTGGACTGGAACCACCAGTTGGGGGTAGTTCACCAGGGCCATGGCAGTGGCACGTTCTGATGACTGAAGTAAACATGAAGTGGATGCATAGAAACCCCGTCACATTTTTTTCTTTTTTGGTGCACACTCCCTGCAATCCTTCCAGACTACACATCTACACAAGTGAAAAGGTGACATGTTTCTAAATACCACTCTCAATTCGGGTCCCTCAAAGATTTAGTGGGTGTCATGCACTACCTTGGGTAAGACTCAAAAGACAGACTATTTTGATTTTCATCACATCAATAATTCAGGTACTAGCTCTGTGCAAAAAACAAAAACACACCAAAAAAACCCATCTAAAATTTTTGAAAAATAGCTGTTTTCAGGGCCTATATCTCTATATCCCCTAGGTCAAATGGCCCCACATTTGGGTTACTAACCCTACTTTGTAGTCTTCTGGGGCACACCAGATTTCAGAGGAATCTGACTAAGCATGTCAATTTTAGAAGACTTAGAAAGTTTGACCTTTAAACAAATGTGACATAACCTTAAGTACAATGGTGCTCCTGCCCCACTATATGACAGTCCCTGCCCCGAAGAGCTCACAGACTAATTGAAATGGTGGATGTGTGCAGTTTGTGCATACGTTGGGACACACTGACAGAGTTGTGGAGTGTAGGGAGATTGAGGTGCACTGGCAGTTTGGGGGTGCCACACTTCCCTCATCCCCATATAACTCCCTCCCCCTATTCCACTGCCCCTTAATACCTCTCCCCTCCCAGGAAGCATTCACATGTCTACTTCTTCCCCCCTGCCCCCATCCAAAAATAACGATTATATTCCCCCCCACCAAAAAAAAACTCAACAACCTGCCACCCATGACTCAGAAATTGTAGCAATCTCTTATTTGTCTTAGGAGGGGGCTTGTGATTTACTTATCCTTGGCTATGTTAATTGAAGGATGAGTGCACAGCCATCAATCTCAATGAGGTCTGTGAGTTATCCAGTCATTAGTACCTCTCAGTTTAACAGAATATGGCAGCAAAAGCAATTATTTGGGGGTGGGGGTCTGTAACTCAGGAACCCCTTGGTCAAATGACTCCAAGTTAGGGTCACTAACACTACCCCATGAGCACAGCAAATTTCAAAGCCATTCAAATAACCTTTCTGATTTTAGATCACTTACAATAATTGAGCTATAAAGCATATAAAATGGCAGGAACATTTTTCTGTATTGGTTGCATTTGCACTGTAAATATACATTCTTAAATACCACTCATTTTGGCCTCCCCTAAGACTTAGTGGGTACCATGCACTAGCTTGTGTAAAACTCAGACTATTTTTACCCACATCAACAGTTTGAGCCCTAGCTCTGTGCAAAAAACCAAAAATACCATTTTGAAAAATGCTAACTTTTTCTGGGGCTTATATCTCCACATCAGTAACCCTGCCCTTCATCGCCCAAGGCACACCAAATTTCAGAGGAATCCAACTAAGCATGTTGATTTTAAAGGATTTAGAAAGACTGACCTTTAAACAAAAGTCAAGATGCAACCTTAACTATAGTGACATAACTGTGCCACTATAATTCTTTGCTCAAGGATTTTTAGTGGCTTTGTTTCAGTACAAGATGTTTTCTACTATATGTTCTATATTCAAAATGTCTGCATTTGTTTTTTGAGTTGATAAACTTTGCAATTAAGAGGGTAATATAATGCTTATAAACTACTTGTTAAATTTGTTTCTAGTTCCCTTCAAAAGATGTTTATATAATTTGACTAATCTCATTATGCTTTCATCCAAGTAATAATGTGGAGATTAATTTTATTTAATAGATGTTCCAGTATTTCCCTGCAAGTGTATAGTAAAATTAATAGAATTACACTGCTAAAATTTAAATGGCCTAACCTTTCTTAAAGTGACAAATTCACTGCTCAAAATCTATCACACATTACAGCCTAGAGTGAATGTTTACAGCTGCATAAGTGAAAATGCTGTTTGCAACATTAACAGGTCACTTTAAGGTTCACTTTTTTAAAAGTTGAGCTCACTGTTTCATAACTTACTGTAAATTTGAAATGAAAATATTTCCATGCCCCAAAGTGCCTTTCCTCTATCATGTACACACGCTAGTTTTGTGCTGTCAGGAGACTGTCAGTACTAAACAGACCATTGTTTTACATTACTCTGAAAGAGAATCTCTAACAGACTGTGTATTAAATGCACTGTAAGCTGTCTTGCTTACAGTAATGTAATTGTGCTCAGCAAAATAAGAGTGGTGGGTTAAACTTTGCTCTTTCATGAAAGGAAATTCATTTTAGCATTGAATAAAAACACTTTCTATTACTGTAATTTACCAGAGTATTTGGTCTTAGTATCTCCTCTTAATTGTGTTATTATTTTGGCAACTTGTTCTTTCACTTCTGTATCATGGTGATGCAATAAACATATCAGTTTCTTAGCATATTGGGTAGAATGCCCACAGAGCAGAGAAAAAATTGAATCTTCACTGTATTGATCCTGGGTAATGATGCCCTCTTCATTTTTCATATTCTCATTCAAATTTGCAGCAAACGTCAGGGCTCTAAGCAGAATATCTTTGTTTATGCAGTTGTCAAAAAGTGAAAGCAATGATGGTGCCTATGACATTAAATACATAAAAGTAATGCTTAATCATCAATTGAGAAGTAAATGTGTGAAAAATTCCTGATGTAACCCCCCCAAACAGCAATGATTTCTTTAAAAATAAATAAATAAATAAAAAATATTGATCCACACACCAGACAGCTTCTAACTAAAACTCACTAAAATAGAAACCTTACGTCTATATACACATTACAGCTACCATGTGCTATAAAAGCATGTCAAAGACTTGCAAGGACTGCACATTTTTCTTTTTGGAAAAGATTGGCTTGTGTTTTGCAACCTGACATACGCTTTGTACTCTGAATCTTTAGAATGTGGTTGTCTGGAAAATTCCCATTTTCATTTATAAGAGCTGGAATACTGTTTTCATTCTGAATGGTATTTCAGTTGCCTTGAACAGTGACTGAATGTTTGTCAAGTATTTAGAAAGTGTTTTAAAGTGCAGACAGGATAAAGATACAATTTTGGTATACTAAAGACTGACCTTGGCTACTTAAATATTGGTTCAGGTAAAAATCAGGAGCAAGACTAAATACAGTTAACTTTTTAATTTAGTTTTCAAAAACTTAAGCCTTAGCATGTAATCACAACTACATACTACTATCCTAATTTGCAGGACTATCAAAAGGTACTGGATTGACAATTCTGCACTGAAGTGTGCTTATCAACAGATCTGACACAGAATGGGCAGTGGCAATGCCAGTTTCTCCATCCCACCCCTGCCCATGAGATGTCATCTAGACGTTGAGGCTCTGATCCTACAAACATGCACATTGAGTTCAGTGGGACTACTTACACGCTTAAAGTTAGGTACACGTGTCTTTGGAGGATCACAGGAACAGTCCTTGAATCCACAGGCGCTGACCCCATGGGTACTCCAAAATGGTGGGTGCTGAGTACCCACTGGCAGCTCCCCTATCAGCACCTTTCCCTCCCCCCAGCGCCTTGCATCCACCGGCAGCCCTGCCAATCAGTGCCCCCGCTGATCAGTGATCAGGGACGGGTCAGAACAGGGCAGGAAGAGGTGGAGCAGGAAGAGGCAGGGGCCTTGGGGGAAGGGGTAGAAAGGGGGGTGGGACCTGGAGCAAAGCCGGGGCAGGGGAGGAGCACCCCCTGGCACATTAGAAAGTCAGCATCTATAACTTCCACTGTGACTGTCACCAAGGTTGCTAATTTATGTTGATTTATGGAGCATGTCTATTAGGACTGGACTGAGATGGATAAATTCATTTCACATACATTATACTGATGTTCTTAAGTGGACAGTCAGCTTAATTTTTTTAAAAATTCTTACTTATGTTGTTAAGAATGCTTTAGATTATTTAAACTGATTATTTTAAAAGTGAAGCGTGCTTTACACTTATTTGACCTTTTCATTTTGGATTAAAAAGAACAGTAATTTTCTCTGAGGTTCTAAGGTATTAGGATCATGTTACAACATTTGGGAGGCAAACACTGAATACAAATATTTATTTGTTGGAAGGAGGTAAACATTGTTTTTAATTAATGGAAACATTTTTATTGGTCTCAGGTTTTATACAAGCTTGTTTATACATCTACTTCATTTTTGGCTCATATTTGACCTTACAATGCCTCTTGAAAAAACTGCAGTCCATAGTCAGATGAAGTAGAAGTTCATCAAGAACAAAAGTCCACTTTTTTTTTTTTTTTTTTTTTTTACTTTGACCTGGAGCTGTGGTAAGACATGGTATCTGTAGGGCAGCAGACTGGCTATTTGTGCCCGCAACTCTCAAAGCGGTTTTAAAATAGGAGTACTGAAACCAAACATTGTGATGTCTGATTTTGTTTTGAGAAGCTCATTTGAGAGTAAAAAACAGTACAGCTAAAAGGCAACTTGAAGTGGTTTACATTTCATTTGTTACCATATCGACATTCCTTTGCATATAGCTGAAATGGATGCAACAACCTGCATGCTGAGGGCACCAACAGGTGCTGGAAGGTAAAGTACTTCATGTATTAAAGACCTTGGGACAGTGCCCCCATGCCCCGACCAGCTCCGTCCACCCACCTGGTGCTCCTGCAGGAGTGCTGGGTGGGCAGAACAGGGCAAGGCCCTGCGCCCCGGCCTCATTTCCCTGGCAGGAGTGCCAGGAGGAGGGCGGGGATGGGGAGGGGACTGCAGGTGGAAGGGGTGGGAAGGGGCCCCCACTTGCTCTGGCCCAGGGCCCCACAAATCCATAAACCGCCTTTGCCTTGGGAGCTGCATTGGGAGTGGTACTGTGTTCATAAAGATGTCTTATCAAAACAGTACATCTGTGGATAGAGATGTTTTGTGTATACTGCATTTTCTACCTTTCTCAGCTGAAAAAGTTATGACAGCTGAGACAACAGTTGTTGAGAAAGTGAGGAAAATTTGCAACATTGGATGCATTTGAAATGATTTGCAGCACATCCTCAGGCCGTATGTTCCTTTTGGAGATGAATATAGGTGAAAAGTGACAATTGGGTATGTTATTTTGTGTCTCATGTATGAGCAGCAACCAATGCCCTTGTTTGGTGGGAAGGGATGGAGAGAAAGGACTTCTGCAAACTGTCACTATCATTCTGCATTATATACAGGAAGCATGATCAACAGTGGCCGTATAGTGAACGTGTTAACCATGCACTTGGGTGAATCTTCATATGTGAATGTGATATCTCTGATATAGCACAACCTGGGAGAGGCTTAGCATGCTTTCAGCTACCGTTCCTGATTTCAGCCCGCTTTGGCTATGTAAAGTAAAATTCTAACATTAAACGTACAGCTATCTAAGAATCATACAATTTGAAGTGTAGATTTAATAAGAGCATCATGAACTTTTGTATTAAAATGTTCAGCACTGAAGCAGTTTGAAAATGGCAGAAGTCTTACTTGAACATTGAAAAGATGTCTTGTCATGGCTGGGTTTGCAGATAAGTTCACAAGTACTTTCAGAACTTGAATCTGAAATGAGGAACATAATAGTTCACATGGAAAAACTCCTAAAATAAGGGGAGGGGAATCTTAATACTCACTGTCTCCTTCGCCCATGCCTTCCCTCCTCCCCGCAACTTTGCATGAAACGGTCTCCCTACTAGAATTTGCCACACTATTACCCTCTAGTTCCACATAAAGATTAACTTCTTCAGTGATGTCCACAAGAAAAGAGCCACCTCCCATCCACCTCTAAGCTTCTCAGTGTGTCCTTGCTTTCTCTACATCTGTAAGCTCTCTGGTACCAGGACTGTCTTCATTTACTGCTTTTGAACAGAGAGAAGCAAATTGTCAGCCTTTAACAATTAATTCATTGTAGCTAAAGCAGCTGAGGAGGAAAAATACTGCAGGAGCAAATTCTACTCTTATTTACATTGGTGTCAATCTGTAGTAACTCCAGTGTGCTCTCTCTACTGAGTTCAGTAGAGCTACTCTGGTTTTTACACAATGAAATAGAGGAGAACTTGGCCTTTCATCTCTAAGGGCTTGATCCTCCACTCACTGAAATCAGTGATGTAGCTTCCATTGATTTTAGTAGTGCAGGATTATGCATTAAATGAATCCACTGTTTAGTAAACCAGCTGTGATGCTGTCTAACAGGTTTCTAGCTCTCTGATGCTGTCTGACTGGTTCAGATTAGAGCAATAAGGCAATTGACTGGTGTCTTTATATCAAAGAAATGCTAAGAGATCATAGTGTGTTCAAGCCAGTTCACTTGTTAGAACAGAACAAAGGCGGATGTTATCACATTACATTTACATGGCATATGTCCCGGTAATTACATTTACTCTAAATTCATGAAAATTAGTGTAATGTTAATGGCATTGTCTTCACTTAGCAGTCAACAGGTTTATAGATATCTCATTACATACATCATGTATTACTGTGATGGGACAAGGCCAGATGGCTATAGTAAAGTAATGTGAGACAGGGATTTGTTTAGCCTGTGGCAAATATATCTATTACCAGGTTAAACAAATGGCAGCTGCTCCAGGTCAATTAAGAAACCTGGGGCCAATTAAGATCTTTCCAGAAGGCAGGGAGGACAGCTAGGTTGATTGGGATACCTGAAGCTAATCAGGGGTTGGCTGAAACTAGTTAAAAGCCTCCCAGTTAATCAGGTGGGTGTGCATGTCAGGAGCTGGAGGAAGAAGTTGTGCTGTTGGAGAGACTGAGCAAATACAAACCATATCAGGCACAAGGAAGGAGGCCCTGAGGTAAGGGTGAAGTGGATCTTGAGGAAGGGGGGGCTGCTGTGGGGAAGTAGCCCAAGGAATTGTACGTGTCCGGTTTCTTAAAAAGTCAGCTACCATAGCTGATACTATTAGGGTCCCTGGGCTGGAGCCCAGAGTAGAAGGCAGGCCTGGACTCCCCTGCTTTTCCCCCGATTAATCACTGAGACTCGGAGACAGCAGAGACTGTGCAAGGGAGGGTAGCTTCTCCACACCTCCCTTGTTAGCTTATGATGCAAATGGCTCAATAGGCTGTGACCCTTGCCTCTAGAGAGAGAAGGGCTACGTGGAGGGTCACAGTGAGCCTCTGAGGCTACCGAAATCTGCCAGGAAATGCAAGACCCACTGAGACAAGGACAGAACTATGTCACAATTACCTTGTACTTATTTAGTTGTAGATCAAACGGATGTATTAGCGTTTAGATATGAGTTCATTTAATATGTAAAACTCCCTAATAATTTATGAAAGATTGTCTGGATGGCTGTAACTAAATGCATTATCCTCAAATTGTCCATTAAAAGGGTCTGAAGCCTCAAAACTGTAAAAAGAAGAAACATTAACTTCAGAACATGGGTCTCAATGTTCAACAGTGGAAAATTCACAGACGTTTGCGTGTAGTCAACAAAGCAAGAGCCCATGCTGTGCTGAGAACGCTTGCCAGACTCTTTTCAACTATAAGAAGGGACCCTGGGAGCGATTCTCCATCTCTGGACTGATGAATTCTGACAGAGTGGAATTCTGAGCAATTGGACAGAGGTCCCCAAAGCCATTTTGGGCAACCCTGAGAAACTTAGAGAACTAGCAGATACTACAGCTCTGCTATCAACTGGACTACAAACTTAGACTCACCTGTAATGTATTTTACCTGCTTTAACCTCTCAATAACTCATTTCTTTTTCTTAGCTAATAAATTTTTAGTTTATTAGAGAAATTGACTACAGCACTGTCTTTGGTGAGATCAAGAGTAGCCACTGACCAGGGGTAAGTGACTGGCCTCTTGGGGTTGGGAGTACCCTAATGTGTGGTGAATCTTGGTTTTAATAATCTTTCATCATAAAGTCCAGTTTGTCTGGGTGGCAAAGAAGGGCTGGAGAACTTAAGGAGACTGACTGTGGCTCCATGGCAAGACTAATACAGTGTATGTTTGCTACTGGCTTGAAGAAATCTACTTCTTGGATATACCACCAGTTTGGCATGTCTGCCCTGAGACTGGCACTCTCAGCTATAAGCCATACCAGACACTGACACCAGCCTTGCACAGGACAAGTGTTAAATACAGGACTCCAGCTATCTTAGTATTTTAAAATTCCAACCATGCAAATTGGGCTTTTGGGGGGAGGGGAGTAACTCCGACTTCTGTTTACAATCGAAGTAGACAATGAGCAGATAAAGAATGGGATGCAACAAAAGCCAGTGACTAAGTGATGTTCAGCACATATCTCCTAATTCCATATTTTAAAATTCTCTCACACTCACTGAAAGGCAGCTAAGACAGGAATCAATACGCCTTGTAGAAGAAGTGCATTTTCAGGAGGTCTTAGGATGTACTTATTTGTGTTTCTCTACCCTTCAGTACAGTTCTGAACTGCCCTTCAGTTAATGCTGAAGTGAGCATAACAAATAATTCCCAGCTTAAAACTTTTTCTTCAGTAATTGATATGTATTTACAGTCTTGTTACAATGTTGTAGTATTAAACAACAAAACTAAATAGGTGTCTGGAAATGCCAAATAAGGCTTAACTCTGATCTTTTCTCCTTTCCCATCACATAACTAGGCTTTGCAGAAATTATTTTTGTTTTTGAATATTATCTGTCAGAATTATTTATGTTTGTTTTTAATTTTATTTTTATTAATTCAATTGTGAAATTATGGTGGGTGGCAGACCATAATTAAGGTTAAGATTTAGTCATGGGTATTTATAGTAAAAGTTATGGACAGGTCACAGGCAATAAACAAAAATTAATGACCCGTGACCTATCCATGACTTGTACTATAAATACCCCTGACTAAATCTTAGGTGCTTGGGGTAGGGAGGTGGGGGGGTGTGGCTTGGGTCGCTGCTGCTCCGAGGGCCGAGCCGCAGCTGGTGTGGCTGGCCCTGGGGCTGCTCAAGGAGTGGCTGGTGCAGCATGCCTTGGGGCCACCCCAGCTGCTTGGGCAGCCCTGGGGTCAGCCGGGGGCAACTGCAGAAGTCACAGAGGTCCCAGAAAGTCACAGAATCCATGACTTCCATGACTTCTGTGGAAGACTTGCAGCCTTAACATTTGTCATTAATTATTAAGATTCAAAAAGTTAAAGCTTCATAATTAACACATTGTCAACATCACGTCAAAATATACAAAATAAATATCCTTAGGCAAAGTAAAAAAAAATGCTGCTTGAGAATTTATCTAGAAATTTCAAGTATCACTGATGAAAATATCTTTGCATCAGTTTGTATGTACAGTAAAAAAAAAAAAATCTACCTTTAATGACATTTCCCGATTAAAATATAATCCTTCCAAGTCCATGCCTATGATTTATGTGGAAATATAAACGTGATTATTTTACAATGTGGTTTTTGTGTATTTTTGGGGAAAGATGCAGATATGCTACATTTCTTAAGGTTCAGTATCTGAGCTATTAACAGGAGCTATACAGGAAAGGATTGAGAGTTATTACATCAGTGATAAACTTTGGGCTGACTAGCTTATTATGGAATGGTGGATTTGAGTCCTTGGTATTACGAGAACGGGGTTCATGAAATCCCCAGAATTTGGGATGAAGGATCTAAATTCATGAAATTAGAGGCATGTGTACCTGCAGTGAGGTGCTGTGCAACATTTCACTAAGCCAACATCTACAGTAACACTCCAAGAAGGAGTGTCACAGATACAAATAAAACAGGCTATTTTAGGAAGAAGGTTTAGTTTTTAATATTAGTGAACTCTGATTATATGGGGCGACAGAGCTAAAACAATTTAAGATTCTTGCTGTGTGCTGGATAAGTGAACAAGGAAATCTGACTGGTGCCCAACGGGTTACTGGGAGTGAAATCACAGAGGTGAGAGATTTGGAAAGCCTGTTTGTTGAAAGACATTTAATCCAGTGATTTACAGTAAGCACCATAATTGGAGACACGGCAGCAACTCCCTTTAGCCTTTGCAGAGCACTTGACAGTAACTTCTGCATCAAAGGACCCTACCTTCAAAGTCAGCTGTTGCCTTGATAAAGACAAGGGATGTCAGATATTTAGGGCCAAATCCTACTTGCCTTACATATGCAAGTAGTCTCTCTGGGAGACTACTTGCAATGAATAAAGCAAGCTGGATTTGCGTTAGCCATAACTACAGATTATTTAAATAATGCATTTTCAATTCTGATTGAATGCATGATGAGCACATCTCTAGCCTTTTATTTCTGAGGCTAATATTCTTGAATTGCCATCTTGTAGCACTGACATATCACTTTAAAGCATGTACTACTACATTAAGGGCCAAATGTGACTGTCTAACTCATGTAAGTAACCCTGATCAATCAATGAAACTATTTATATTAGAGTGAGCAAGATTTAAATGCTGGTGTGAGTGGATGTACAGATGTCAATAGAATTGCTCCAACTTAGATTAGCTCTGAATTTTGTCCCTAATGGACGAGTGTGACCCAGGAACCTCATAGTGCCAACTGGCAGAGGGCACAGGGCATGCATAGAGTTTTTTTTACCAGGATCCGCTGGATCAGATATATGCATAATTCACTAAAGGGTGTCAGGTGAGGGTTATACCAACAGTAAGAGTCTAGAGCCCTCTGGTCATCATAATCACTGCAAAATGTATGTATGGATAATATTTAAGTAGTAACATCTGTACAGAAAATTGTCCTTAAAGCAGGTGACGTGTTTTGGACAGGTTCCTTTCAGGCAGGAGGTAACAGACAGACCTCTGTCTGGCCATGAGTATATTGGGCATTATATGTCTCACAATGGATGCCTGTTTGCATACTGAGCCAAATGACAATCAAAACATTGCAAAATCTTCAAGAGGAAATTTGCAGTAAAAAATAAATGAGAATAGATTTTTGGGGTATATCTGGGGATGCAAAGGTATACCCTGAATCCTTCAACTGAGGAGGCAAACAGTGTTTGTCTTATAAATGGATGGTCACAGCCAAGGCTGGCTGTAAAATACTGGAAGGATTTTAGGTGAGCATTGCTCTATGACATAAAAATGTTGAGTTAAGTCTAGGTTCTGGAGTGCATATTATGATTTTATATGCAAACATTTATTTCCAATACTTTTACTTACTTTCACTTGAACTGTTATACTTTGTTCAATATACGTACTTGTTTTCAACATATCTACATGCTGCATGTGAAGTGGAATAGTGATCTGAATGAAACTAGTAAGCTGGGATGCACTGCTTCTTTGGAAGCAGTGAACCTGGGAATACTGCAAGTGTCTAGTGGAACAAGGGCTGGACACTCGAGGGGAATACTCAGAGGGCTCAGAAGTTGGAGAGTGTCCATCACTAACCTGTAGAGAGACCGTGAGGCTTGCATAAGCCTAGAAGGGGAGTATTTGTGTTGCCCATGGCTTATGGGTTTGGGGATACAGCAGACACAGACAAGGCTTCCTCATGCTAAGGGCAGTTGGTAGCGAGGTGCCTCATAACCCTGGGTACCCCCAGGAAGCATCATAAGGAGAAGAAAAGATTCCCATTATTTCTGATAGTAATTTACAAATATACAATTTTCCTTTTTTCAAATACCACTAAGAAGTGGTACATGTGCACACAGGTCTTCTATTAGTAGTGGGACTCTGACAAAAATTCAGATGATCCTATATTCCTAGTAATTATGGTCACAGACATACCCAACATAAGGAGTCTTCTGTAAGTCAAAGGGCAAATTTCAGCTCTCAGATCCACAAGATGGCTGTTGACTGTGATGACCTACTCTCCCTGTATATACAACTTCCAGGAGAGCCATATTATAAACAGATGTTAGATAAAGAACATTCGTTAAGATCATCATGTTATTCTGAGAGCAAACCCTTGCTCACTATCCCCAGAGATTCATGCAACAGTGGAACCCTCCACATGCAGATCTCCTTTTGCCCTGTGCTGAAGTGGTGGTGGTCTCGGTCTCCTACCTCCCTGGCACTATTTACTTATTGGGATCCTACAGGCCAGAGGCAGAAAAGAGCTGAATGGAGCTTTATTTCCCACAGCAGCACCAGAGATCAGCTAGGAAAGGTAATAAAGCTTGTGGTGTTGTATATTCCATGCTCTCCCCATCTCTGTACAGAGGCAACCCCCTTTACAATGGGATCCATGTGGCAGTTGAAACTGAGAGGCACTGGTAGCATGACTCCATTTTCCCTGACAGGTCAGACAGTGGAAGGGGGTGGTGGGGTTTCTAGAGCCAGTGCAAAGGCAGAGGATTACTGTGTGGATGGCTCTAGTCTCCTAAAGCATCCAACAATACAGGGCAAAAACAAGGCTTCATCTCCAGAGAGGGGGAATACCTCACCATGGGAATGATTTGGGGTGAGAAACTCTGCAAGAAGATTCTTGTGAAGTACTCTTCCCTCCTGTGGGAATTTCCACTGGAGAGGACAGTTGGGCAATGTTTGCAAGTCCTTTACATGTTCTCCACTAGTTATAGCTACTGAATTGTAAAATTATTTTTCTTTAAATAAATAAATCACACACCACAGAGTACCTTAGAAACTGATGGTTTAAATAAAGAAAGCAAATCTAAACTAGAAGACATGTCAGTCAAAATTAAGCACCTTGGTATCTGGTTATGATAGTACAATAAACAGTACCTGTGTCCTTTCGTTTCCTTCTGAAAGCAAATGAAGCAAGCATGGAATTGCATCTGTCATCATATGGTGGTAGTCATTGGTAACAGACATGTTTGTTAATAATCGAAGTTCAGCTAGCTGCAGATCAGAGTTAAAAGGTGATAACTCAATCTCCTTACAGACTTGTAAAATGTATACCTTAAAGAACAAAAAAAGAAATGGTTAAATGTACAATTTGTTGTTCCAGCCAAAGAAGTTCAGTTAACATCCCAGTGTCAGTAGTCACGATGGCTCAAAATCATGATTCCCAGCAGCAAGGGGATAAATAAAACTATGTATAATCAATCTCATCTTCGATCAAGAACACATAAGTAAGACACTAGCAGCTAAATAAGCTACCTTAAATTTTAGCAGAAACTATCAATTTGAATTTTTTGTAAAGACTAGTTTTTTTTTTTTAAAAAAAAAATCAGTTTTCTGATAGAGCTACTTTAAACAATATGTTCTGATTTAAACAAAAAAAAAAACAACTGCTCTACATAAATTTACCAGGGCCTTTGGACAGGCCCAAAGTAACAACACTGAATGGCTCTGTCAGACTAGGCATTATATTCCCATCCCATAGTATCTGAACACACCCCCTACACCAGTATTTTAAAAACTGGAACTGAAATGTCTCTTCCTTCACTTCAAGAAATAGGCACTTGGAATTGAATTGCTTATAGGGTTTTGTGTATTTGTATATGTGATAAATTTATGGAGGCAAAGCTAGGCAGAAGAAATGAGTTTTGCATTTAGTTGCAAAAGTGGTTAGTTACAAGAGATAAGAATGACCATGTAGCAGCGGATTCCATAGTTCAGGTCCAGCTCCTGAGAAAAGCCTCCCTCTCCACTTACTGATCAATAGTTTCCATTTACAATGGAACATAGCTTTTGTAAGGGCTCACAGTTGTAGAGGGATAGGTTTGAATATTAGGAAAATGTGAGTCTGAAATCGACCTTATCCCTTTACATTTTTGCATTTGTATTATTGAAAAAGCAGAACTATCTGCGAATGGATTTTATGATATATATTTGAGATTGAATTTAGAATAATAATCCTGACTCCATCTGATCTTTTTCCTCTCTTGAATATTGGTATCAAGTTAATTTTCTTTCTGGTCCTCTGGAATCAGCCTGATTCTCTAAAATGCTTTAGAACTAATTGCTAGTGGTTCAATAAATTTGTTAGCTATTTCTCTTGGCCTTAGGGTTTAAAGATCATTTGGATCTGCTGATTTGTATATATTTATGTTCTCCAAAATGTTGCTGTATGATCCTTTTAATCAACATCTATATTGAAAGGTCTTTATTGCTTCCTAGCTGTCCATACTTCATTCTGTTGTTCAATTTTGCTTCAGTTATGGTGCCTTTTAGTACACTTACCTTTATCTCTTCTTGATTTTTAACATTCATACTCAAGTTATTAAATGTGTTTAGTGCTTTTTCTTTAACTTTGGGAATGGAATTTGAGAGCATCTTTCCAATAACAGAAAGGCCATCCAAATTTCGAATTATATCCTAAAAGATAAACAGATAAATATAAGATATTACTGTTAATCTTAAACCAAATTAGAGTTCTGCTGGAGTGAAGCCTTCAGGATCTGGTCTCTGATATTTAAGTAGAGAATATCAGCAGTTTAATATTTTTTCTTTACATACCAGCCTATACAAAATAAATATGCACAACATTCATTGTGAAACTTTTATGCCAATTTATAGTATGTACCTTGTTTATCACCAAATTTTTTCATAGATAAAATGAGAACAAATAGGACAGATACACGTTTCTGCAGGGTCACTCCTAAAATTCTCAAATATTGTAAAAACTATCCGAATTAAGAAAGCTTTGCTCACTTCTCGAGATAGAAAGAAGCACCAGTTATGTTTTTGTTTAATCCAACTTAAACAATTACTGTGTTTTTCATTTAGTGTAGTAAAATATGCCATCAACAGGCCATATTTTGGCTTTGGTTACACTACTTTCATTGAAATCAGTGGGAGCCCTACTTAAACATTTGAGGCTAGAATATGGCCTAATCTTAAAAGAGCAAAATATCTCTATTATTCAAGCCCTCTGTGTCAGAATTCCCCTTTGAATTCAGTAGGATTTCAGCAGGAATTCAGCATGCAGGTTTGCAGAACCAGGTTGAAAATTAGTTAGCAGGTTCTAAAATTTAGCTTTATTTTCCTTTAAATTTACAAAGTTCAAATGCTCTTAAAAATATATTACTCCTCCTGCCAAAACCCTACTTCCTCCTCCCCAAAACTGAACTCAACACAATTGTTCTAATTCTCCTTATGAAAAATCTCAGAACTTCATGACACCCCAGTCACCTTACTAGGGGTCTGGGGGGAAAGAATAAAGATTTTTTTAGTAAGAAATAATATTTTTAGTTTCTCATTAGAGGCCAGAGAATAATTGAGAAACTATGGTTACAACTGTGAGAAATACCTCAACAAGAGAAGTGTGGAAGCTTGAAAATTAACCCTTTATGCTTTCCTGTACCCATGTATCTCCCAAAGAAATTTGTCCTATTGAATTCCCAGTCCAAGGAATACCCTGATAGCAGAGGGGTTAGACATAGCAAATTTCAGGCCTGATAATGGAAGTTGCAGGTGCTCAGCACCTCTCAGATCAAACTCTTCAGTTGACACTACAAAACTGTTAGTGATAATGCCCACGTAAAATAGCACTTTGAAAATATGAAGCTCTGTACCAACATTAGTTATGCTCATAACAGCCCAGTAGTTATTCTTCTATCCATTATAATAATGGGGAAATTAAGGCAGAGAGATTAAATGACTGAAACGAGGTCATGTTGGCCCAGATCCACAAAATTAAGTGCCTAACTCCCTTTTAAATCCATGGGAGTTAGGCACCTAAATACCTTTGAGGATCTGGGTGACAGTCACTAAATTAGGATTAGAACACAGGAGTTTCTAGATCTATCTCATGCTTACTCCTCAGCAAAATGCAGTCTCATTTTCTATACTGGCTCACTTTGAAATATAATTGCTTTCTTTAGAACATGACTTACTTGATTTACAGAGAAGGCAGCACTGTTGCTCAGAGTGACCAAGGCTTGTTCTTGAATTAACGGATCATCTGTGGACTCAAGCAAATGAATAAGCTTCTGTAGATGATTGGCGTCCAAGTTACTGGGTGATTTGGGAAGATCGGTGTCTGCCAAGGTTTAAAAATTTAAAAAAAAAAATTCAAATCAACTTTGAATCATTTCACTGAACCAAAGCACATAACACCTTTTACAGAGCTGTGTTATACCCACATACTTATGGAGAGCATGTCAGTTGTAGTCCCAGGATTCACTGATCCACCTATGATATTATGGCAGAGCCACTGCAATACCAGTTAAGGCTGGGTTCTATTTTGCATTTAAAGCAGGATTTCAATACACATGTTTTTAAAAGAATGCATCTGCCCCAATTTTTCAGCATATAATCTGAGTAAAGCCTGGTGGGGTGAGTGGGTGGGGGTGTGTGGTTTTTTGGGTTTTTTTTTAGGTTTTAAGTAAATTAAGTAGTTTCTGATTTCTAGCCAAAAAATTATTTTAAAAAAAGCTTACTTTCTGAGTTGCATGACTTTGAGCCCCTCTAGTTTCAAAACTACAAAAGTGTAGAAAGTATAAAAAAAAAATTGTGAGAATGTGGGGTTATGTAATGATTTTGCTAATTAACAAAGAAATAATTCTGTTAGCACTATTCATCATAACTGGATCCTTATTCATTGCAGGTTTCAGAGTAACAGCCGTGTTAGTCTGTATTCGTAAAAAGAAAAGGAGTACTTGTGGCACCTTAGAGACTAACCAGTTTATTTGAGCATGAGCTTTTGTGAGCTACAGCTCACTTCATCGGATGCATAGCATATCGTGGAAACTGCAGAAGACATTATATACACACAGAGACCATGAAACAAAACTTCCTCCCACCCCACTCTCCTGCTGGTAACAGCTTATCTAAAGTGATCATCAAGTAGAGCCATTTCCAGCACAAATCCAGGTTTTCTCACCCTTCCCCCCCCCCCCCCCACATACAAACTCACTCTCTTTGAAACCTCTCTTTATAATGCGCATGATAATCAATGTGGGTCATTTCCAGCACTAATCCAGGTTTTCTCACCCCCCCCCCTCCACACCCCCGTCCAAAAACCACACACACAAACTCACTCTCCTGCTGGCAATAGCTCATCTTACAATGTGCACAGCAATAATCCAAGTTTAACCAGAACGTCTTGGGGGGTGTTTGTAGGGAAAAAACAAGGGGAGACAGGCTACCTTGCATAATGACTTAGCCACTCCCAGTCTCTATTCAAGCCCAAATTAATAGTATCCAATTTGCAAATGAATTCCAATTCAGCAGTTTCTCGCTGGAGTCTGGATTTGAAGTTTTTTTGCTTTAAGATAGCGACCCTCATGTCTGTGATTGCGTGACCAGAGAGATTGAAGTGTTCTCCGACTGGTTTATGAATGTTATAATTCTTGACATCTGATTTGTGTCCATTTATTCTTTTACGTAGAGACTGTCCAGTTTGACCAATGTACATGGCAGAGGGGCATTGCTGGCACATGATGGCATATATCACATTGGTGGATGTGCAGGTGAACGAGCCTCTGATAGTGTGGCTGATGTTGTTAGGCCCTGTGATGGTGTCCCCTGAATAGATATGTGGGCACAGTTGGCAACGGGCTTTGTTGCAAGGATAGGTTCCTGGGTTAGTGGTTCTGTTGTGTGGTATGTGGTTGTTGGTGAGTATTTGCTTCAGGCTGGGGGGCTGTCTGTAGGCAAGGACTGGCCTTTCTCCCAAGATTTGTGAGTGTGTTGGGTCATCCTTCAGGATAGGTTGTAGATCCTTAATAATGCGTTGGAGGGGTTTTAGTTGGGGGCTGAAGGTGACGGCTAGTGGCGTTCTGTTATTTTCTTTGTTAGGCCTAACTCTAATAAATACTACGATTTTGTGAAACTCCCCAGCTTGCCCAGAAGCAGATCCTATTCTTCATGAGATTCTCTCTTGATTTATTAGCATTATTCCTCATTATTGAATCTTTATGCACAATGGTTAGCCATTGAATGTGACAAAGGTTGGGTTTTTTTAAAGGTCTTGAACAATTCTAAAATTTTCAAACTTAAGTGCACGAAGTTAAGCATTTAACTCCAGATATAGGTCCTGATCATGCTATCAGATCTCCATGGAGGATTCCTGTGCATTTGTGGACCTCCATTGACTTGAATGGCTTCACACAAGGTCAGGTGTCTGCCCAAGTAGATTCAGTAGCAGAACCAGGGCTTTAGGCACTTAAAAAAAGACACTGATTTTCAGTACTGAGTATGTACAGATCCTGCTGACTTTTGCCAGACTGGTGGCAGTGTAAACTGACAGTCACACACAAAAAAGATTTAACAAAAAATACTGCTTTGTTACACTCTCACTAGGTTGCAATTATTCTGAACACTATTTTCCTACATTTTTACCAATATCAGTTATGCTATCTGCAAATAGTGGCTCATCAGCATCAAACTACAAAAATGGCAAGATAGTTTAGCATTTCAATTGAGACTGTGACCAAAGTGTAACCTGAAATTCTTATGAAAAACAGAGCTCAGGAAACTGAACCACTGCAATCCTGCTGGACAAATCTAGACTTACATTAGAAGTGGCAAAACATTTTCTACAGGTGTCCAATGCAGTCTCAGTCTGTTTCTTTCATCATTATCAATCCCTTAAAAAGACTGTTGTCAGACTGTGAAGATCCAGAAGTTGGTTAACTTCTTTATATTATTGGTTTCAAAACCTGTGCATGCATTCTTCCTCTCCCTCATAAAACACATGCTTCAACATTCTTTCATTTGAAACAAAAGTTGAAGATAACATAACATCCAAAAGCTAACCTGCAAAAACACTAATGTTTTCCTTACTATACCGATCTGTGCTTTTATCAGTTACAAGGCTACACAAATCATTAACAACAAAACAGGGGGCAAGCAAGATACCCAATAAAGCACTTTCAATAAGGCAACTGGTAAGATTCATGATTTCAAGGGAGTCTAGTCAGCTTTTAAAAATACATCAATGAGAGTCTGTTTGAAGTTTCACATCCATTAGGGCCAGATTTACGAAGGTATTTAGGTGCCTAAAGTTTCAGATAGTAAATCCAGCTCTAATCAAACTGACTTATTCAAGTAGTCTGAAGAAGACTATGAACTAGAAGTGCTTTTTCTGCAAAAATAAATGCTACACTAGGTGAGAAGAGAGATGTAGAGCACGGCTGGATCCCTAACAGAGACTTCGCTAGCTGCATTACTGTCAGGATACCAGGAAATGCTAACACACAATAACCCAAAAGAGTAACGAAATAAGCTCACTTTCCTACCCCCACAACTCTCCCCTCTCTTCTTTCATGCCACCTCTGGAAGGTCACATCAGCTAAGGCATCAGGCAGCGTTGTTACAAAGCCTAGATTTTGTCGGCAATACAAATGTTTAAAAACGCCCCTGTGTGTGAGAGTAACTAAGGGCGTTTTGGACAAAGCCCCCGGCAGTGGGCGGGAGGTCGGAGGCGCACAGCCTGGCTGCAGACAGCCTGCCGGCGTGAGCCCCTCTGCATCTCACCTGAGCGGAGGCTGGAGGGTCCCCGCCAGGCAAGGCTGGACAGCCCGGACACCTGAGGCAGCAAACCGCCCCCGGGGGCCGACCCAGCGCTAGCGGCTCCTTCTGTCCCGGCGGCGGCTCCCGCCCTCCTGCTACCGGTCAGCCTGTAAACACAGTAACACGCGCCAGCTCCCAGCACCAGCCCCGCCGCCGCCACCGCCCCAGCTCTCGCCGCCCCCCTGGCCTCGCCCATGCCCGGCTGGTGCTCGGCCCCGCCGAGCGCCCAGGCTGAGGCCGGCCCAAGCGCCCGTTTCACCGCCGCGGGACGCGCCTCAGCCCGGCCCGGCGGAAAGGGGACACGTCGTTCCCCGTCCCGCAACTGCGCTGCGGAACCGCTCGGCAGCAAAGCTCCCCTCTGACCTCTGCCTCCCTACGCTGACGTGCTGCCCCCCCCCCCCGGCTCGCGCCGCGGAGGCGGTGACAGGCAGCCGCCCCCGGCAGGCCTCGCCGCCCGTCACGCGCCGCAGCGGTCGGCCCACACCCAGCGCGCGGGGTTAGTGGGCCCCCCCGTGCAGTCTCTCCCCCTCGGTGCTCCTGCCGGGGAGCGGGCTCGGGGCGCTGGAGCTTCCCGCGGTCCCCGGCAGGAGCGCCGGGCGGGCGCGCGGAGGGCGGCGGGGGCGCCCCTATTGCCCAAGGCCCCTTGGCTAGTCCGCCACTGCTCACACCCAAAACCTAACTACCTACTGCCCAGCCCAGGTGATGGTCCCTCTCCCCCAGCCTAATCAGCACACCAAGAAAAGTACCTCAGATGTGGGCATGATCCATTATGTTTAAATGCTAACCAAAATGTGGGCATGATTGGAAACTAAAACCACCCCCTCTCAAAATCTCATGAGGGCATCTGATTTGATCTAATTTCAAGCCTAGTCATGTGCAGCCCGCCCCCCATCACAGATTATAAATTATTTGGGGCCTGGACCTTCTTTTTATTCTTTTTACACAGCACAATGGGATCCTGATCAGTGAGTGGGGCTCCTATGTGCTACCACAATACAAATAATAACATTTTCAAGGTAGCTCTTACTTAAAAACTCCAACTATAATCATCTCCCCAAAAGAAGAGGGTGGGAGATAATCTCCACATGGGAGAGACATTGCAATCAGATATAAGAGAGAAAAATGGTAGTAACAACTCCACTATCACCTCTTCATTTTTCACTCAGCCTTTTTTAAAAACATGAAAACTAACTGAAGCTAAGCAGAAACTTTAAAAACCTGTAACAGTATATGAACAAAACTACTAATACTACTATATAGTAATAACCAGCTCCTTAAGAGCAATTTTTGACAGATCTCAAAGCACTTACAAAGGAGGGCAGCATCATTATCCACATTTTATAGATGGGGAAATGGGACTTGTCCTAGGTCACCCAGGAGCAAAACTGGGACTAGAATCCTAATTTTCTAAGTCTCAATCCTATGCTGGATCCAGTAGGCCACAGGAACACCTTCTGGCTCAGAATCCCCTAGCACTTCACAAAAAATTAATTAATCTGCAGTATAGCCTTGGGAGCTAGGTCAGAGATTCTCAAACTGTGGTCCGTGGACCACCAGTGGTCCACGAGCTCCATTCAGGTGGTCCGTGGATAGTTCCCTCTAAGGTGCGCTCCTGGGCGGCTGCACACAAGGGAATGAACGGGCCATGCACCTAATTAGTGGAGCTGTGTAGGTGTGGCTCCACTAATTAGGTGCCTCGACCCTAGAGAAGATGCACATGTAAGGTGAGGTGGTGGCCTTGGAGGGAATAGGGGGTAGGTGGGAGGGGGCAGTGGGGTGAGAAGAGGGGGTGGGGAGAATTTGGGATGTGAAGGGCTGCAGTGGCCAGAGAAAGAGGTGACTTTCCCCAGCTCCAGGGCTGTGGCTGCCAGGGTGAGATGGCCCTCCTTCCTGGCCTCAGCTCTGTGGCTGCTGGGGTGGGGGGAGACCCTCCTCCTTCCCAGCCCCAGCAGGCAAGAGAGGGCACATCCATTGCATTAGAAAGGTAAGACTACTGATATTAAAATATGAGTTGTGTGCTTTTATTTGTGGAACAAAAAAAAGTGAATTATTATTAAGTTTTTTTTAGATAGTGCTTTTATCCAAAGTGCTTTACAAGAGTTAGCTAATGGTACAAACAACATTTGGAAAGATCATTAAGTGGTCCACTGAGACCCTCAGCAATTTTCAAGTGGTCCATGAACAAAAAAGTTTGAGAACCACTGATCTAGTCAGTTACAAAATAGGAGTTTAGATCCTGTTTCTATTTTTGAGGTGTTTGTTTTTTTATGGAAAAAAGAAAAGGAGTACTTGTGGCACCTTAGAGACTAACCAATTTATTTGAGCATAAGCTTTCGTGAGCTACAGCTCACTTCTGAAGTGAGCTGTAGCTCACGAAAGCTTATGCTCAAATAAATTGGTTAGTCTCTAAGGTGCCACAAGTACTCCTTTTCTTTTTGCGAAAACAGACTAACATGGCTGTTACTCTGAAACCTGTTTTTTTATGGTGTTTGCGCTGAAAAAACTGCAACTTTAATAAATGGTGATCATAGCTTTTGAACCAAAAAATCACAACTTTTTTACAGCAATAGTAATTAATTAATAAATAAAGATAAGTTGAAGTCAGAGGCAAAGCAAGGATGTGGGCAGCAGTTACACATACACCTGATGCAATTTTATGAGTATTTCTATTAAAATTCTGTCCATAGCTTTTCGAAAAATGGTTAGACATGTCTGCTTTCAGAAAATTTAAAACCATCTGTAATGGCAGTGCAGAAGTAAGGGTGGCAACACCACGATCCGCACTGCAACTTCCTTTTGGGTCAGGATCTCTAATTTGAGAAATGCTGGTTTCCCCCTGTGAAATCTGTATAGTATAGGGTAAATGCACACAAAAGACCAGATTTCCCCACGGGGGAGACCAGATTTCCTGGTCCATGATGCCATTTTCATGGCCCTGAATTTGGTAGGGCCCTAGCAATGTGGTATGGATGAGGAATTCAGTGGTGCGTAGAAATGATCTGTATGGATGAGAGCTGTATGGAGGCTCATGGGTAAGGCTGCAAATCATTCACGGAGGTCACAGAAGTCACAGCTTCCATGACCTCAGTGAATTTTGCAATGCTGGTGCAGCTGACCCCAGGACCACCCCAGCAGCTGGTCCCTGGGGCTGCCCTGGAGCAGCAGTCCGGGACCACTGGCAGTGGTGGCGGGCCCTGCCCGGACCGGCAATGGCAGGGCCCTGAGCCTGCCCCGCCCGGACTGGCGGCGGTGGCAGTGAAGCCCTGGACCATCCCCCACCCAGACCAGCGGCGGCAGTTGGGGGGTGCCCTGGCTGCCCCCCCCTCAGACCAGCAGCAGGGCCACGGGCCGCTCCCCCACCCAGATCAGTAGTGGAGGGGCCCTGGGCTGTGCCTAACGCAGACCAGCAGTGGTGGTGTTGGGGCCCTGGGCTGTCCCCCACCTGGACGAGTGGGAGACCTGGCTGCCCCTCTACCCCCAGAGCAGCAGTGGGGCCATGGGCTGTCCTGCGCCCAGACCGGCGGCGGCAGGGCGGCCCCGGGCTGCCCCCTACCCAGACCAGCGGTGGCAGGACCATGGGCCGTCGCCCCCCACAGCAGCGGCAGGGGGCCCGGGCTGCTCCTCCCTCCAGCAGCAGGGGTCCCTGGGCCGCCTCCAGCTGCAGCAGGGCCCCGGTCTGCACCGCTCCAGCAGAAGCATTGCCCCACGCTGCCCGTCCCCCCATCAGCAGCAGTCTTCAGTCTTTACCTCCCAGCAGGTAAGATTTAGTCACAGGTATTTTTAGTAAAAGTCATGGACAGGTCACAGGGCCGTGACTTTTTGTTTATTGCCCATGACCTGTCCATGACTTTTACTAAAAATACCTGTGACTAAAAGATAGCCTTACTCATGGGGGAACAGATGGAGGAATAATGGGGCTCAACTGGGGGGTAGTGATGAACGTATGGATAGGCTTGTTGAGGAAGTATAAATGGTGCCTGTGTGGTGAGGTAGGGGGCTCAGTGTAGGTGCAAGACTGGGTGTATGAATGGTGTCTGGGAGGGTCTGAGTGGGGAGCTTAGTGTGGTGTGGGGCTGGGGGTATAGATGGGAGTAGGTATGGATGTGTGAGTGGTGGGTATGGTGTAGTGCAAGGCTGGGTGTATGAATGGAGTTGAAATAGGGGCAATTTGAGGGGTTGGTATGGACAGGGGGCATGAAATAATTTAGAATGGCTATAAATTTAGGCCTTGGTGTGAAAGGAGGGCAGGTGCTATGAATGGAGTTGGGATGGGGGTTGAGTGAGTGGGGGCTTGGTGTGGAGCAGCCTGGGGCAGGGGGGATGAATGGAGTTGAGGGGGGAATGAGTTGGCTTTGGAGCTGGGCAGTGAATATAGAGCTGGGATGGAGGAGTGGGGGCTCAGAGTTGCAGGTATGAATGGAATTGGGATGGGGGAGTGGGGGAATGAATGGAGTTGGGATGGGGATGAATGGGGTTTGGGGTAGGGCAGGGGATATAGAGTGGGATGGGTGAGGGGGGCTCGGAGCAGCGGGTATGAATGGAATTGGGATGGGGGTTAGAGGGATGAATGGAGTTGGGCTGGGGATGAATGGGGTTTGGGGTAGGGCAGGGGATATAGAGTGGGATGGGTGAGGGGGCTCAGAGCAGCGGGTATGAATGGAATTAGGATGGGGAATGAATGGAGTTGGGCTGGGGATGAATGGGGTTTGGGGTAGGGCAGGGGATATAGAGTGGGATGGGTGAGGGGGGCTCAGAGCAGCGGGTATGAATGGAATTAGGATGGGGAATGAATGGAGTTGGGCTGGGGATGAATGGGGTTTGGGGTAGGGCAGGGGATATAGAGTGGGATGGGTGAGGGGGGCTCGGAGCAGCGGGTATGAATGGAATTGGGATGGGGGTTGGAGGGATGAATGGAGTTGGGCTGGGGATGAATGGGGTTTGGGGTAGGGCAGGGGATATAGAGTTTGATGGGTGAGGGGGGCTCGGAGCAGCAGGTATGAATGGAATTGGGATGGGGGGTTGGAGGGATGAATGGAGTTGGGCTGGGGATGAATGGGGTTTGGGGTAGGGCAGGGGATATAGAGTTGGATGGGTGAGGGGGGCTCGGAGCAGCGCGTATGAATGGAATTGGGATGGGGAATGAATGGAGTTGGGCTGGGGATGAATGGGGTTTGGGGTAGGGCAGGGGATATAGAGTGGGATGGGTGAGGGGGGCTCGGAGCAGCGGGTATGAATGGAATTGGGATGGGGAATGAATGGAGTTGGGCTGGGGATGAATGGGGTTTGGGGTAGGACAGGGGATATAGAGTGGGATGGGTGAGGGGGGCTCGGAGCAGCGGGTATGAATGGAATTGGGATGGGGGTTGGAGGGATGAATGGGGTTTGGGGTAGGGCAAGGGATATAGAGTTGGATGGGTGAGGGGGGCTCGGAGCAGCGGGTATGAATGGAATTGGGATGGGGGGTTGGAGGGATGAATGGAGCTGGGCTGGGGATGAATGGGGTTTGGGGTAGGGCAGGGGATATAGAGTGGGATGGGTGAGGGGGGCTCGGAGCAGCGCGTATGAATGGAATTGGGATGGGTGAATGGGGCGCTGGGCAGGGCGGTACAAAGTTGGGATGGGCTGAGTGGGACTTGTGGTGTGGGTCATGGGGTGTAGAGTCGGATGGGGGTGACCGGGGAGCGGGTACAGAGTCGGGATGAGGTGAGTGGGGGGCGGGACACGACAATCCCCTCCCCGTGGGACCCCGCCGTACTCTGAGCTGAGGCGCCCAGTGAGGGCGGGCGGTGCGTGGCTGGACCTGTGGCAGCGGGTTGCTAGGCGACCGGGAGCGCCGCTGCCTTAGCCGGGGGAGGCCGCGAACTGCGAGGCCCCGGCGGGGCCCGGCTCGACCATGGCCTCGCTGCGCAACGCGGACCCCGCGCTCCGGGCTTACTTCAAGCGCCACAGGCTCCTCGATGTCTACGAGGTAAAGGGGCCGCGCTGCGCAGATGGCGGCGCGGCTGGGCGCGGAGCTCGGGGTTCCAGCTCCCGGCTGAGTTGGGGAGGGCGGAGCTGCCCCGCCCTTGCCTTCCGGCCCCGCCCTGCCGACGGGCGCTGGGGTTTGCAGCAGTGTTGGCTGAATGTGATGGGGGGCCGCGGCCCGCGTGGGGCAGGGCCCAGGGCGGCGCTGATGCCGGCACCCGCGTGGGGCTGAGCCCGCGTTGGCGCCGGCTGGGCCTGCAGCAGCGCCCAGTCTGTCACAGGGCGTGACCGACACCCTGGCGCCGCCTGCCGGGGTTTGCCGCTTGCAGGGTGACACGGGAGAGGATGAAGTCGCCGGCCCTGGAGCAGTAACGTCCCGCCACCAACGCAGGCCGGAGCGGGGCTGGCCCACTTCAGCTCACCCAGGCTACCATTCTGGGCCCTCTGAAATCATTGGGATGGGAACTTGGCTGTTCACCAGCGGGGCCCGGGGCTCACCCATTGACTTCAGTGGGACTTGAGGGTGCTTACCTGTAATTACATCCACCTTAGGGGTTGTCCCATTATAACTACTCTGGTTGAAAAACGTACCCCAGGAACTGGCAGACTTGGCCCGCCAGGGGAAGCCCCCCTGGCGGGCAGGGCTGGTTTGTTTACCTGCTGCGTCTGCAGGTTCGGCCAGTTGTAGCTCCCACTGGCCATGGTTCGCCGCTCCAGGCCAATGGGGGCTGCGGGAAGCAGCGTGGGCCGAGGGATGTGCTGGCCGCTGCTTCCTGCAGCTCCCATTGGCCTGGAGTGGCGAACCGCGGCCAGTGGGAGCTGTGATCGACCGAACCTGCAGAGGCGGCAAGTAAACAGCCTGGGGCTGCGGGCTTCCTCTGGCGGGCCACGTGCCAAAGGTTGCAGATCCCTGACATACTCTGAACAGCAATTCTTATACCACTCCAAAATCTGTGTGGACTGGGCCTTGCATTTGACTAACTTGTTTTTCTGTCCAAAACTGGAGGGTATTTGTGGCCTCTTGTGCTGTGTCTGCGTTCATGGAAAGCCATAAGGGGGCCCCACAAAGTCCATGCTTTGGCTTGAGCCCTGGGTGGCGGGGTTCAGGGCCCTGGACCATAGGCGCCAACTTCTATTGGCGCCGGTGTGTGCTTGACCCCCCTCTGCCCCCGGCTCTGCCCCCATTCCAACCCCTTCCCCAGAGTCCCCGCCCCAACTCTGCCTCCTCCCTGCCCTTATTCTGACTCCTTCCCCAAATCCCCGCTCTGGCCCCACCTCTTCCCCGCCTCCTCCCCCGAGTGCGCCACATTCCCGCTCCTCCCCCCTCCCTCCCGGAGCTTGCTACAGCTGTTTGGTGGCGGCAAGCGCTGGGAGGTAGGCGGAGGAGCAGGGACGCGGCGTGCTCAGGGGAGGAGGCCGAGGTGGAGGTGAGGTGGGGCGGGGAGCCCTGGAGCCCTGGAGCACTCGCAGAGTCGCGCCTATGCCCCGGGCTTCATCCCCGCACTTTCTGCCTTGGGCCCCAGTGAGTCTACCACTGACCCTTCTCAGCGGACCCCATGAAACCTGCTCATGGCCCCCAGGGGGCCCCAAACCCCTGGTTGAGAACCACTGCACTAAAGTAGCAAATTTCAAACAGTTTGTGCATTTTAATACTTCAAAGAAAAAGAATAGATAATTGAATTACATTATCTGTATTTAGACCAAACCCAATGGTGTCCATCCTTTACCTAGTTGTAGACTTCATTGGCACCTTCCCTAATTTGCATAAAATGGAGAAGATTGCAGGCTCCTACATCTGTAATATAGAAATGCAGTTGTTAAAGACTTCAGGTGTAAGAATATAGCGTGCTGGGCAGCCTGGTGCTTATCTCAAGTTGGGGCAATGCATGCCGTGTCCTGTAATATTTGTATGGCACATACATAGTTATATCAAAGATGAAGGTGGCCATTGACCATGTTAGAATTTGGTGGGCCATCTGTTGGACATCCCAACAGTAAACAGGGACTTGAGGTCTTTTATTAAACTGGTGAGATAAGAACATAAGAATGGCCATACTGGGTCAAACCAAAGGTCCATCTAGCCCAGTATACTGTCTTCCAACAGTGGCCAATGCCAGGTGCCCCAGTGAGAATGAACAGAACAGGTAATCATCAAGTGATTCAACCCCTGTTGCTCATTCCCAGCTTCTGGCAAACAGAGGCTAGGGACACCATCCTTAGTGTTAGTGAATGAAATTGCATATAATAGTGCTAAGAATTGCAGGGGAGAGAAAACTTATCTGAAGTCTTGAATGTTGTAAGGATAGTTAAATGAATATATAATTTTAGCTTTAGAATTATTACCTGATTCTCTCCTACCCTTTTAATTTTGGTTAGTTTTTTCCGTATGAAAATCATTTGAAACTATGCAGAAGCCATATTTCAATTTCCTTAATAGAAACAAAATAATGACACCATGTATGATAAAAGTGAGAGACACTTTTCCTGAATTCATAATTCATATTCATAATCTACTTCAAACCAAACTTGTAGCCAGGATTACCATGGAAACTTTACTAAAGAGGTTTTGAGCAATCAGAGTAACTGTAGAGCAGCTACTCCCCTAGCCCGCTAACTTTGGCATCACCATCATCATGTTCCTATTACACCTCTGGCATTTAGGGCAGTGATGTAGCTCCTCCACTCTTGTCTGTTTCTGGCACGTCTGCCAATGGTTCCCCAGCTGTGCCCCAGGTTTTTCAGCTCGGCTTCCACAGCTCTTCGCCATTTTGTTTTCAGGCGTCCTCGTTTTCGCTTGCCTTCAGGTGTCCATCTTATTGCTACTCTGGTGATGGAATCAGTTTCCATCCGAAGCACATGACCAATCCATCTCCAATGCCTCCTGGTAATGATGGTGCTCAGATTCCCTTGGCTGCACTGTGTCAATAGATCTTGGTTTGAGATTGTTCTGGGCCAAAAGGTACAGAGGATTTTTCTGAGGCAGGTTGTATGAAGTGACCTAATATAACTGCTATATTTGATGATACCCTTGGTTTCTTAAACACACACATTTTAGGGTACAATTGGTTCACATTTTCAAGCTTTTCTCTGTAGCCCTAAGGGCTAGAAACATGCATTAGAATCTCGGCTTTCATTATTTAAAATGATCTCTTGATTCCAGTAGCTGGGGCTCCAATTAGAACATCAACTATCACAAGACTACAATTTTGAGAATAGGCATCACTAACATGGTCCCCAGATGGCACG
The DNA here is from genome assembly GCF_015237465.2 of Chelonia mydas. NCBI lineage: Eukaryota > Metazoa > Chordata > Testudines > Cheloniidae > Chelonia > Chelonia mydas. The sequence continues at coordinate 323,398,293 of NC_057849.1, forward strand.
TATTAATTCTAGAATGCTCATGATGTTTGGGACTATTACTGAATTCAAATCTCATTAGAATTGTGTCAAATGATGCCATTGGGTGGAATGATGGAGACATGCAACTGTTAACATTGCTTTTGAACTACCTGATATCTGAAGGACAGACTGAAGTTCCAGAACCCTGAGATCCATTATCTTCAAGAGGGCGAACAAAAGACTTGTCCGGCTAGACAAGCACACAGTTGGTATCCTATTGGCCAGAACCTGCTAGCAGAGAGAGATTTTCAAAGGCTAAAATGGAAATTAGGCCCTCTAATTCCCATGGAAAGTAAATGGGAGTTAGGCACTAGTAAGGTGACCAGATGTCCGGATTTTATAGGGACAGTCCCGATTTTTGGGTCTTTTTCTTATATAGGCGCCTATTACCTCCCACCCCTGTCCTTTTTTCACATTTGCTGTCTGGTCACCCTAGGCACTAGTTTTTTGTGCCTTAGAAATTTCCCTCAGCATTAGCAAAACCCTCACTAGCTATTTCTCTGTCTGTAGTACTAGTCTTCCCAATGATCTGGAAGACGGTTAGAGCTGAAGAGTTTGCAAGCAAACTACCTGGTCATAAGTATAAAATCTTTTTTTTTTTTTTATCAGTTCAGGTGGTGACCTGGCTGATTAATAATATCATTCTATTTAACAAATGTAAATGAGTGAATAAGTGTGTGTATGCAATTTTTGAACAATTACTGAACACACAGAAACGGAGCCTAGAGAAATGGTTCCTCTGTTCCTACACAAACATCTTTAAAGATGAATGAGTGTTATACTGTTTCAAGATGTTAAAAACAAATGTTGTAATCCTAAAAAAGCACAAATTGATTGTTACTTAAGATTAGGTAATTGTAAAGGGTCTATTATTAATTGTATTGGTAATATGTGTTGTGTGAGTATATTTTGGGTGAAGGAAAGTATCATCCACCACACAGTAACTGAAGTTTAAAAAAGAGGCCTTGGTTAACTGACGTTGGAATTGTAGTCTAAATGTTAATGGCTTGAATCTGGGGGCTTGTCTACACTACGGGCAGAGCCGGCTCTAGGCACCAGCAAAACAAGCAGGTGCTTGGGGTGGCACATTTCTAGGGGCAGCATTCCGGCGCCGGCCATGCCACCCCTAGAAATGTGCCCCCGCCGCCCCAGCTTGCCTCCACTCCGCCTCCGCCTGCTCCCCTGAGCGCGCCACCGCTGCTCCGCTTCTCTCCCCTCCCTCCCAGGCTTGCCGCATGCAAAACAGCTGTTCTTTCCTGGCTTTTTCCCTATGTACAAAACATAGGTTTAGATGGTATTAATAAAGACCTTTAATTTGTGGAACTGTAAGTTAAACAACAGATGGGCACCTTTCTAGGTTATTGAATAGATAGAGTTCATATAAGAATTAGCCTGATTATTTGACATTGTCTTGATTTTAATTTGATAATTTGAATTCTTTTGGATTGTTTTGTTGTTAGCTAGGTAATGTTATGTTAAGTGAGAGGTAGCTGTTTTATGATGTGTAACTGTGCTTTCATTTGAGTTGTTGAATGTTAGGGATAACTTTCCTAATTTATAAACTTTATTAATATCTCGAGTCTTATTTCTTTAGGTTAAGTAATGGGTCTCCCCTGAATTACTTGGAACCTTGGGGAAATTAACGAGAACCAGCCAACCTTTGTACTGTTTAGGCCCAGTTTTTCTCACATCTGTGTTGGGCATTATCATCATTAAGGATTGCTCATATGAGTAAGCGTTGCAGGATCAGGCCGTAAGACACCATTTCTTGTACAGTTTTTTAAAAAAGAATTCCCAGCTCTAAATTTTTGGTGAGATATTTTGCATTTTCTTTAGTCAAATTTTTGTACATATGCTATGCCTAGAAGATCCACTGAAAGAAAAGGAGTGCACGTTCAAATAAAAAGAAAAGCTATAAAAGAGCTCCAAATCTATGAAAAATGCAATTGGTTTAGCAGACTGTTGTTGGCTCAATCCAGCAGAGGGAGTATTTGAACAGCCTTAAGTCCTTTTTGGAAAATGTATTAAGGTGAAATCACACGTGAAGAGAGTCACTATATTGTCCGCATATGTAGTACTCTGCTTAACAGCGTATTATTTATATTGTAATTATTATAATAAATGATGGATTTATAATACTTGTTGATATTGCTGCATGCACCCAGTTATTGTCATCTGGATACATCTTGGAGATTGTCTTTTTACTAGTGAGGTTCAGTAGCAGCTTAAGTTAGAATCAGTTTATCACTTATTTTACTAAAATATTCAGACAGGGTAAATTTAAGTTGTTCATTGTTTGTTGTTTCATACATTAAAGAAAAAGATATTTCGTTACTTATCTTTTGTTTCTTGTATTCCTTAGTTCTGCTTCCCTATGGAAATGTCTTAAAAAGCAGACTATATCTATGCTGACAAAACAGTCTTATTGCACACCCATATTCTGTCTGGCAATGACCCTTTATACAATCGTGCTCCTCCCTGGTAAAGATTATTTTGATTTTGAGAATGAATGAATAGTGTGTTTGTCTATTGACATTGGTCAGCAAATATCACCATTGCCACAGTTATTTCCTGTTTTAAGTATTATTGATATTTTATTTTTAGTCATTTATATTATGATAATGGGCAAAAGGCTGCACTCAGGATCAGGACTCCATTGTGCTGGGTGCTGGCAGATGGAGACAGTCCCTGGTCAGGAGAGTTTAGAATCCAGAAGACAAAATAGTGAGGATTGGGTATGGCATATAGGCAAGTGAATACAGTGATGATTGACACAGTTTTGTTAGTTACATGTTTTGTTGGGTTTTTATTATTTTTTATTTTGGAGTGAGAGGAATGGCAGGAATGAGATATAAGAATAAGATAGGAAATGAAAGTAAAGTAAAGAGAGAATCACAGCTTATGACCTGCCTATCTTTGGTCAGCTGGCAGCCTTTTGTAGGCATTGTGACAGAAACAATCCTTAAGTTTGTTTGCTGTTTTGAGTTTTCCCCATGCACAAGGAAGAAAATGTTTGAAGGAAACTTTGAGAAAGAAGCTGACTGGTGGGCAGTAAAGGTTGGGAACATTGGCATTGAATATCAGTGTCTGGCATTGTGATAAGTTACCAGAGAAGCTATGTAAGGGGAAGGTTCTTAAAGGTAAAGACAAGAAATGTGTATTTGATGTGCTGATTAAGTGAAAGTAAGTAGAAGGGCCTGGAGAAGCGCTTGAGGTATCAGAGTGACCAGCTAGGAAGATTATTTAAACAATAGCATTTTGAATGGACTTGAAGGAGCTGAGATTGCAGGGGTCAAGGCCAGAGATCTGCAATAGTCAGGATGCAAAACTAGGAGAGCCTGAGTGAGAGTTTTGGTGGTAGGTCAGTTCTTAGAGAAGTTATATAGGACGAAGCTGCAAGATTTATACGTGGAGACAGGGTTGAGTCAAAGATGACATCCATATTACAGTCCTGTATAACATGGAGAATGGTGTTGTTGTCCACAGTGATGGAGGAAGTGGAAAGAGGAGGAGAGCTTAGGAAACCCGGGTATCCATTTTTCAGCATAGAAAAATCTCTGGTATTTCAGCTATTGCTGTGTGATGACTGTTGACAAATCCTGTCCTCTTAATGCCAAAAGCTATATTTTCCACTGCCAGGCCTGGGGAAATATTTGTATAAAGAGCAGACTGTGCCCTAGGATAGTCATCTGCAGAAGAGTGGTCTCTCCTACAGTTTTAGGAGTGCAGTTATGATGGAAAATTTCTACCCTGGGCTCCTCTCTTTTCATGGGTGTTCTGGGATATTGCTGTGTACATATAGCCATAATTTGTCCTCATGTGCGTAATGTAACCAGTTCATAGAGTTTGATTTAATCTTTCTTGCCAATGCCATACTTAAAGACAGAGTCCATTAGCATATCCTCTAATATGTCTTTATTTTGGCAGATAACTATACATTGCTTCATCAGGTACTTGTTTGGCTGTGCTCCTGAGAAAACCTTGTTCATTTTTAATCTGTGAAAAAATGAATAATTAATTAGTTCCTTTGAGAATTCCAGAGGATCATGGAAAATGAACGTCTTCCCATCCACCAGGAGCTTAAAAACGTCTCTCACTATCACTTGAAATCATGGAAGCCCTTTTGGACCCATGCATTTAACATTCAACAATGCAACTTCAACCCTGATGAAGCTTGGAAAGCTGAACGGCGTTCACAAGAAGTCACAAATAAACACCTTGTGAAAGATTCAATGCAGAAGATCCCTGGCTTTGATCTCCAACGAAGCTCATTGGCCACCCTAAACTGCATCCACACAAACCATGGCAGATGCAGATACTTGTTGCACAAATGGAAAATTAAAGACTCTCCAGTGTGCAACTGTGGTCACCCAGAACAGACCGTAGAACGAAAATAACTCAATGCCCCATTCACAAATACGAAGGAGGCATCACAGCAATACACTCTGTTACTGCAGACGCAATTATCTGGCTTAACCATCTAAATGTCAAATTATAGTTGTTGTTCTACATTTGCATCAGCCATATGAAAAATGTTCATTATTCGTAAATGAGAAACGAACTAGCCAGTCCTATAACTCACTGCTGAAAAGCAATCGCCCCCACACCTCAATGCACTGCAACATTATAACTGTTTGATGATAGGATCAGTTGCTGGTGAAGGACCCAAATCCACACCTTCTCTACCCTAAAAGGTTATTTGTGAGATATAATTTTGTAATGCTTTTAAAGAAATTTGAAATCCTTGGGTGGAAAGTACTATTGAAGTGCCATATGTTTTATTGTTATGATATGACCAGAGGCATGAGGGCTACAACTTGAAATATACTGATACATACATTATGGCATTTAAAATAAGAATTAAATAAAAGAAAGAGAAGAATTGTATAAATGTTATATTATTTAAAGTTGATTTGGTAGTTGTGTTTAGCATAACAGTTTCAGACATATGAAAGATGTTCATTTAGTCCTTTCTTTTTTGCAGACTCTACTATGTGGTGTATTTGTTATGTGTCCAGAGGATCCACTTAAGTTTTTAGAAGAAAAGATCAGAGAAATAATGGAGAAGGAACTGGATGGTATTTTATGGTACTTATCAAATGTTTTTGTGTGTTCTATGTGCTGTAAAATATTGAAATGTCAATTTTAAAACAGCACTAATGTTGCATTTACTATCACCTGCAAAATAAATATCCCTCGTGCCCAGAGATTAATAGCACATTACAAATGGACTGATTAATATTGAGATTTTGTACTAAAAACATACAAGATATTTTTCCTTTGTCTATTTTTATTTGAATTGTCCACAGAGTATTTACTAAATGTATTTAATATTATATTTCTGTTTATAATATATATTTATTGAGCTCTTTATTTTGAGATAGACATTATGGGCTATGTATCAGAGGGGTAGCCGCGTTAGTCTGTATCCACAAAAACAACGAGGAGTCCGGTGGCACCTTAAAGACTAACAGATTTATTTGAGCATAAGCTTTCATGGGTAAAAAACCCCACTTGTTGTGCCCAACAAGGAAAATAACAAAACACCACTAGTCATCACATACAGCCCCCAGCTAATACCTCTCCAGCAGATCACCAACAATCTACAACCTATCCTGGAAAATGATCCCGCACTCTCACAGACCTTGGGAGGCAGGCCAGTTCTCACTTACAGGCAGCCCCCCAACCTGAAGCAAATAGTCACCAGGAACTACACACCACAGAAACATTAACCCAGGAACCAATCCTGTTGCCTACTCTGTCCCCATATCTACTCTAGCAACACCATTAGAGGACCCAACCACATCAGCCACACCATCAGGGGCTCAGTCAGCATGGATTCACCAAGGGCAAGTCATGCCTGATGAGGATGAGGGGAAAGCGGTGGATGTGTTGTTCCTTGACTTTAGCAAAGCTTTTGACACTATCTCCCACAGTATTCTTGCCAGCAAGTTAAAGAAGTATGGGCTGGATGAATGGACTATAAGGTGGATAGAAAATTGACTAGATTGTCGGGCTCAACGAGTAGTGATCAATGGCTCCATGTCTAGTTGGCAGCCGGTATCAAGTGGAGTGCCCCAAGGGTCGGTCCTGGGGCCGGTTTTGTTCAATATATTCATAAATGATCTGAAGGATGGTGTGGATTGCACCCTCAGCAAATTTGCAGATGAGACTAAACTGGGAGGAGAGGTAGATATGCTGGAGGGTAGGGATAGGATACAGAGGGACCTAGACAAATTAGAGGATTGGGCCAAAGGAAATCTGATGAGGTTCAACAAGGACAAGTGCAGAGTCCTGCACTTAGGACGGAAGAACCCCATGCACTGCTACAGACTAGGGACCGAATGGCTCGGCAGCAGTTCTGCAGAAAAGGACCTAGGGGTTACAGTGGACAAGAAGCTGGATATGAATCAACAGTGTGCCCTTGTTGCCAAGAAGGCCAATGGCATTTTGGGATGTATAAGTAGGGGCATTGCCAGCAGATCGAGGGACGTGATCGTTCCCCTCTATTCGACACTGGTGAGGCCTCATCTGGAATAGTGTGTCCAGTTTTGGGCCCCACACTACAAGAAGGATGTGGAAAAATTGGAAAGAGTCCAGCGGAGGGCAACAAAAATGATTAGGGGACTGGAACACATGACTTATGAGGAGAGGCTGAGGGAACTGGGGATGTTTAGTCCGCGGAAGAGGAGACTGAGGAGGGATTTGATAGCTGCTTTCAACTACCTGAAAGGGGGTTCCAAAGAGGATGGATCTAGACTGTTCTCAGTGGTAGCTGATGACTGAACGAGGAGTGTCAAGTTGCAGTGGGGGAGGTTTAGGTTGGATATTAGGAAAAACTTTTTCACTACGAGGGTGGTGAACACTGGAATGCGTTACCTAGGGAAGTGGTGGAATCTCCTTCCTTAGATGTTTTTAAGGTCAGGCTTGACAAAGCCCTGGCTGGGATGATTTAGTTGGGGATTGGTCCTGCTTTGAGCAGGGGGTTGGACTAGATGACCTCCTAAGGTCCCTTCCAACCCTGATATTCTATGATTCATGGGCACATCTACTAATGTGATATATACCATCATGTGCCAGCAATGCCCCTCTGCCATGTACCTTGGCCAAACCAGACAGTCTCTACCTAAAAGAATAAATTGACAAAATCCCACATCAGGAATGGTAACATACAAAAGCCAGTAGGAGAACACTTCAGTCTCCCTGGACATTCAATAACAGATTTAAAAGTAGCCTTCCTTCAACAAAAAAACTTCAGAAACAGACTTCAAAGAGAAACTGCAGAGCTACAATTCAGTTGCAAACTTAACACCATTAATTTGGGCTTGAATAGGGATTGGGAGTGGCTGGCTCACTACAAAAGCAATTTTCCCTCTTTTGGTATTGACACCTCCTCATCAATTATTGGGAGTGGACCACATCCACCCTGACTGAATTGGCCTTGTCAGCATTGGTTCTCGACTTGTAAGGTAACTCCCTTCTCTTCTTGTGCCAGTATATTTATGCCTGTGTCTGTAATTTTTACTCCATGCATCTGAAGAAGTGGGGTTTTTTACCCACAAAAGCTTATGCCCAAATAAATCTGCTAGTCTTTAAGGTGCCACTGGACTCCTCATTGTTATTATGGGCTATATCCCCAGCTGGTGTAAATTGGCATAGCTTCATTGATGTCAGTGTTGATTTACACCACCTAAGGAAGTGACTCTCAATATATTGAATTACTCATAGACTTATTTTCCATTTTTTATTTCTCACCTCTCTCTCTTTTTGAAACTTAGGCATCACAGTAAGGGAAACAAAACTACAGGCTAAGGGGCTAATCTCATTCACCCTGCAGCCAAAGGGAATATTTCTACTGACTTTGTTGGAGGAGGGATTGGGCCCTAATAACTAACTATCTAAATATATATTGGAGCTGTCACTATAGTATTTGAGTGCCTTCCAAGTACTTCAAAATAGAAATCACAATTACAGTCCAACTTGCTCTCTTTTACTTTTCTCCTTCCCAGTGTGTAGGCGAAATATCTTGATTAGTTTATAGTTTGTGGTGTGAGAGACAGAGCGTGTATGTGTGTATGATTAGCTTGTTGTGGGAAAGCCAAGTCGACAAGATGAGTTTTGTGTTCAGTTTTGAACATGGTGAGGCCCCAGGGCTGTACTTACCTTTTGTGAGAATAAATTCGTAATGTAGGTCCAGCTCCTATGAAAGTCCTGTCTCCTCATTCAAGATCCTTCACTTATAGGTGAATAGTTTCATGGTTCCAGTATAATTCATGTGAAGTCATGCTTGTGAAGAGGTGATCTCTGAGGTACTTATGTCCAATCTATATGGGCTTTGAATATTAGGACAGATCTTCAACTAGACTCTTTTCTTTGGGGAGCCAATTCAGAGAGCAGAGAAGCAGTCTGATGTGCTCTTGGTGACCTGTGTTTCTGAGCAGCTGGGCTGCTGTGTTTTATACCAAGTAGAGCTTTTCCAGGTGTACAGCTTCATTCCTTGAGATAATGAGTGCAATAATGAAACCTGGAATGTTAAACTACCATAATGATTAAATTGAGCTATAAAATAATCTGTAGGAAAGCCTCAGATATTGTATCCCTCTCCTAAGATGGTAGTGTAAAGAAAGAACAGATGTAGGGAAAAAAAGAGAAAATGAGCATTTTTGTTGACTAAGATGTTAGTAACACTCTCTCCAAAGGCTTACATTCTGGAGGCCAGTGGGAATTTTACTGAAGAAGGAGAGCTGGATTGGTTTTAAATCAATTTGCATTAAAGTTTATCTTTTGTAGACAGATTGGATGACTATATAACATGCAGTTTCTCAGGATTCTGCTTCAACGCATCTGCTGTCACTGATGCATCCTATTTACTAAAAGACTGTTTCTGTGAAGTGCTGAGCATGCTAACACCCAGTGAAGTCAGTGGGAAATGGAGGCGTTCAGCACCTCAGCATATCAGGCCAAAAAAGATAACGTTGGTGCTCATATTTAGACAGCAGCTAGGGGAGTTAGGGGACTAAAGATGGCAAAAGGAGAGGGGGAGCAGAAGCTAATGGAGAAAAATGGCTTTGATTTCATAGGGCCAGTCTGCGACTGGCCCATGTGCAGGCACACAGGCAGGAGGGGAAATATTAATGGAACGTCTCTCCCTTACATTCCTTGTGCAAGGGTCACGCACAATTGTAGTCTTTGCACATTACTCCTGGGGGAATTCTGTGTCGCTGCATGTGTACAGAATTCATGTCCCTCGCAGATTTCTTTGTTTCCCTGCAAAAAAATGACTTTCTGACAGGGAAGCAAAGGGAAGCTGCAAGAGCAGTCACGCACCACTCCCTAGCAGCACAGGTACCACATTTCAGGCAGCTGGCAGAGAGGTAAATCACTGTGGGGCTGGAGATACCCCCAGCCAGTGGCTCCTACCCTGAGCCGGGATTGGCTGCTAGTCCTGGCTGGGCTGGAGGCAGGAGAGGACGGGACTTCCTCTTCCCCTGCAAGGACTGGCTGGGGCTGTGTTAGACCCACCCCAAGAAACCTCCCCCAGCTGCAGGAAGCTCAGCATCCTCCCCTGCTTCCTGCCCCCATCGCTCCACAGTTGTGGTGGGGGAGGGGTCACTGCATGGGGAGCTTCTCCCCCATCTTCCCAACCCCTGTGCATCCAGACCTTCCATACCTAGACACCCCTGCCAAGCCTCACCCGATACATCCAAAACCCCCCTAGCCCTCCATACCCAAACCCCACCCCACTGAACCTCAACCCCTGCATCTGGAGCCCCTTGCACGCAGACCCCCTGCCTCCAGACCCCCACCCCACATCCAAACACCCACACCTCTGACCCCCAACTACTTGCACCCAGACTCCACCCCACCAACACCCACTCCCCTAGCTGAGACCCCCACACCCAGACCCCTCCATGAGCCCCAACCACCTTCACCAGGAAGCCCCTGCAAAGTCCCATTGCCCCTGCATCTGGAACCCCCCCCCAACGAGCCTCTGTGCATCCAGGTCCCCTCACACCTAGACCCCCCACTGAGCTGCCTGCACCCAGATTGTCCCACACAGAACCCTCTCACCTCACACCTGGATCCCCCCACATCGAACCCCTTCACAGTTGGATCCTGCCTGGTTGAGCCTGCCTGCTCCACATCTAGTGCACCTGGCACAGAGGGGCAGGGCTCCAGGGTTTTTCTGGGGCAGCCCAGGCCTTGTGCTGTGTAAGGGTCTGGTGCAGCCTCATTGCTGAGTCCGTGTCCTGGGGTGAGAGTGTGCGGACTGCAGGGTGCAGCCAGTGGCCTGTGCTCCTCACTGCCATGCTGGAGCCTCTGCATGTATTTATTGACAAATAGAACTTGCCGAATTTTAAAATACTGTGTGCAGAATTTTTAATTTTTTGGAGCAGAATGCCCTCAGGAGTAGCACGTGGAGTAGTTGCTGCTTCCCTATGCCATCAGGGTCCCTGAAGGGATGAGACGTGAGGAGGAGATGGGGCCGTGTCCCTACTTCCATCTGTACCAGCCCATGGAATGGGCCAGTTGACCTATAGAGCAGATAGCACCATCCATTGGTATGGTGCAGTTTGTGCAGTCTCTCTGCATACTAAACCCCCTCCTGGAGCTCTCTATGACAGTGCTCCCCAAAATTTTTTGTCTGTACCCCCCCCTTACCTGGTTCGTGCTCCCCCTTACCTGGCCACGGTCAGGGCCGGGGGCCACATCCAAGAGCGGGCCCGTGTTTGGGGCCAGAACTGCAGCTGGTGCCAGGTATGGAGCCACAGCTGGTAATAGGGCCAGGAAACTGTGGCTGGGGCTGGAACCAGGGTCAAAGTGCAGCAGGTGGCGGAGCAGGGCTGGGTGGCGCTCTCTTCCCCACCCCCCGTGTGGACTGGCCCAGGCCCTGCCGCGCCCTCCCGAAAGTTCTTCCACCCCCCACAGTTCGGGGACCACTGCTTTGTGGGATTATAGGACTCTGCACACCCCTAATGTTCACTGGAAGCTAAATGTAACAGTTGGCCCATAATTATGGGGTCTTCTGTGTTTACTTTCCGTTATTTTTAATGTCTTCTTAAAAGGTTGAAAATAGAATTTCTTTTTCAATTGATTTTATCTTCTGACAAACCCTAATTTTTTTTCTGTGTTTGTCATGGAAGTATAAATCAACATGGCTGTGTTTTGTTCATTTGGCTATGGGATTACGTTTTTTTTAATTACTTTTACTTCCTATGAATGCTCACAGACTGCTCTGCAGCAGCAGAAAACATTGCATGAAGTTCTGTAAATCATACATAAATAGTGGCTGTTTGAAAATAAAGTCAGCATTAAGAGTGGAAAAATATTTTGTAACTTGAGCATTTTCCATCAGGTTATATCTTTTTAAAGATGGCTTACATTTGACCCCAAATGACTCAGCTGTATCTCTGAACATAGTACCGTACGTAATCTGTTTTGATATACAGGTACTAGGTGAACATAATTTTAAAATTTTGGCTCGTTAACACAGCTGGAATGAAGGTAGTAAGGGTATTAACTAAGGGATATGTGTAATGTAATAATTCATTAGCTGTAGAGACAGGTTTCAGAGTAACAGCCGTGTTAGTCTGTATTTGCAAAAAGAAAAGGAGTACTTGTGGCACCTTAGAGACTAACCAATTTATTTGAGCATAAGCTCAATAAATTGAGCTTGCTTATGCTCAAATAAATTGGTTAGTCTCTAAGGTGCCACAAGTACTCCTTTTCTTTTAGCTATAGAGAGGAGATTAATTTTCCTTCAGTGTTAGTAATGTGGTTTACATGATTTGCTTTTTTGTTTATTTGTTTTGCAGGGATACATGTATTGATTCATCCTTCAGGCCAAAATTAAAGAGGATTTCAGAAACTTATTTGCACATCCTTTTTGGACTAAATGATGAACAACTGGTAACCATCACTGAGCAATTGCACTGAACCTTTACTTTAAAAATATCTTTCACTACAGAAGTGTTTAATTGTGCCTTTAAGTTTATTTCATGATTCTGCCATTTCTGTTGTAGTTTATGTGAAGGAATGTTGGTACCTTGCATTTGTTTCTATATGCTAATTTTATGATCTTTCAAAATGTACATCTTCATATTGGCATGTTGTCCATGCATATGGTAGATCACCAAAAATGGTAGCATCTTTATCAAAATTGGACAGAATTACCAATATAATGAACTTACTTCTATGTTACAATCTTTCCAAGTGCATCTGGACCCAGTTTCAGTTTCATGATTTTCTGTGTATTATTTGGTTTGACTGATTCTACTAAATAAGAACATTAAGGTAATTGGCAAAGGAAATGAAGAACGTTTTTTAGGATTGGGCAGTGGTCCTGTATAATTTATGAAATTACAGAAAAAATCTTTACATGTACCCAAGATTTTGGAAGAGTGCATTTTAAATAGATCCATAAAAATATCAATAATAAGTATAAAATGAGCACTGTACACTTTGAATTCTGCGTTGTAATTGAAATCTATTTGAAAATGTAGAAAACATCAACAAATATTTAAATAAACGGTATTCTGTTATTGTTTAACGGCATGATTAATCACTATTAATTTTTTTAATCACTTGACAGCCCTAATAAGGTTATTAAATTCTAGCAAGCCACAAAGTAAAAGAGAAGAATTTAAAAGAAAAGATAGAATGTTTCTAGCAATTTAATATATTTTATCAGTAAAACAGTGAATTTTGGGGAAGAAGTGCTGACAATGAGCTTGATTAATGCCTTCTTCGTACATACAGTTCAGTTCTATATTTAGTTTTTACCTTCAGATTTTATGCCTGTAAAAGCAGGTTTATATTGAAAAAAGTTGATAGGGGAAGAAAGATACAATTTTCTGTCTATTAAATTTTTCTGTGTATCTGAACATGCATTTCTTTAGACTGTACCATTTAATTTGCATTTATCAATATGGAAAATAAAACTGCCAGGTTTTTTTGGCTATTTTTTAAGCATTCACTATGCAACACCATTTTTAAATTTGTGTATTAATATAATAAATTGTTTGTTTAGATGACTGAAGAGTTATGTGGCAAAGCATGGAACTTTTACAGCAAAAACTTAAAGAAACTGTACTTTCAGTAAGTATACATACTGTACATGGAGAATACTGAATTTTTAGGAAAAAATCCTTTTTGTCTAGAATATTTAGTGTTATTGCAGAAAAAGGTGGTTTTCATTGTAATTAGCTTGAACGTTGTCTGGAGTGGTTCACGACTAAGAATACCAACCTCAGGACAGACTGGTAAGCAGGGCACACATCCCAAACTGGTTGTGAGTTCTATACTTAGATTTCACCAACCAAATAACAATTGTAAACTCCTCAGGCACTATACAGCCTTAACGTGGAGTCACAGACCCCTTGGGCGTTCTGATCTATCTTGCCACCCAGACAAGCTTGACTCTGTGACAGATGGTCACTTTACATCAAAGATCACAACATATTCAGTTTACTCTCAGTCCCAAAGGACCAGTCACTTATTCCAGGTCAGTTTGCACCTTAGGTCTCATGCCAGAGACATCACTTGTAGGCAGTCCTGTAAAAAAATAACTAAAAGTTTATTAACTATGAAAAAAAATGAGAGTTATTTACAAGGCTAAAGCATTTAAGCATACACCCACAAATGAGATACAATCTTAAATTCAAAAGGGAATAGAAGCTTTTATAATAAGCAAGATTTTATGTCCTTTGGGGCTAATTCAAGACAAGCATCTTGGGGATCTCTTGTGTATGTTTAGGAATCTTTGCCCCTCAGAGTCCAGAAAGCATAAAGAGACCCTAATTCCTTCTGGTCAGGGATTTTTATCCCCATTTCTCTAGAGTGCAGGCTGATGGGCTGAGCGCTTCTGCACGTAACCTCTTCATGGGTGGGTGGGAGGAGCAATCAACAAAGTCTGTTCCACAGTGGCTCATATGGATTCAATAGTCCTTGCTGATGAGCGGGAGATAACATCTTCTACAGGAATCCAGGATTTTGCATTATTTGAAATTTTTTTCCTGGTTGGTGAGTTACATAGTTTTAGAACAAACATTTTACAGTTATAGAGCAAATACTTAAGTATTTCCTTTTAGCATGGGTTACAGGTATAAGTAGGATTAATGCATGCAGCATTCTACAAGCATTTCGTAAAGCCTGAGCACTAAACGCATTTTTATAACACTAATATCTGTTTTAACGATACTAACCCACAGGTAAACCAGACTGGTTTCCAGCTATGCATTTGTCAACGATCAGTGAGGCCTGGGGCCTTGGCATGAGCTGGCACCTGGACTGCCAGCGTCACAAACAGAAGAAAGATGACCAAATTAAATTATTTGGTTTTTCTCTTTTTTAGCAATGTTGTTTTGTATTCAAATTGTAGTGAGCTCAGAGTGCCTGTAAATTCCAGGCCCAATCCAAAGTTAATTGAAATCAGTGGAAGTCTTTTGACTTCAGTGGGTTTTGGACCAGGCCTTCCCTGAACAGCCTCTCATACAGATTAATCTTGCCAGAGTACTTAAATCCCAATGGAGACAGGATATTTTGGGGTAGGGTTAAAGTACAGGACTGGGAGTCAAGGATCTGGGTTCCCTTCCTGGCTCTTATTCAGATTTCCTTTGTGACTTCGGGCAGTTCGCTCATTCTCTCCATGGTTCAGTTTCTCTCTCTGTAAAAGGGAGATTTATATAAATATTTACCATATATACTCGTTCATTAGCCCATTGTTTAGAAGCCGACCCCCCAAGATGGATAGGTAAAAATAGCAAAAACTCTATGACCCTTTCATAAGCCGACCCTATATTTCAGGGATTGGCAAACTTTTTGGTTCCTGGCCCATGAGGGTAAGCCCATTAGGGTAAGCCGCTAGTGGGCCTGGACGTTTTGTTTACCTGGAACGTTCATAGGCACGGATCCCCTCAGCTCCCAGTGGCTGTGGTTCGCCGTTCCCTGCCAATGAAGAGAAGAGCAACGGTGGCACGCCACTTCCCGCAGCTCCCATTGGCTGGGAAGGGCGAACCACAGCCACAGGGAGCTGAGGGGCTCCATGCCTGCAGACGCTCCAGGTAAACAAAACGACAGTGTATTAGATATTCAATTCAATGGTTCCATAGAATTTAAAATGATCAAATGTTGGTGTAGACCCTTTTATAAGCTGACTGCCGCTCTTTGATGCGTCATTTTTTTACCAAAAATATTTGGCTTATGAACGAGTATATACGGTACCTGCATTCTGAATGAATTAGTCGTTAATCAAAAATCACTTCACTGTGGCCAGGAATCTCAAATGTCCAACAGTTTTCCATTGGAACTGACATTTAGGGGAGATAAGGTTAGAGGTCCAAAAAAAGCTATTACTTTTTGAGTGGAGAATAGTGCATGTGTCTGATGTATAATTATGATAATCAAAATGGTTAAAAATCTTAGGAAAAATCGTAAGACTGCTCCATTATTTCAGGTTTCACTGTTATCTGACTTTACAATGGGAGTTGGATTAGAACCATAAAATGTTACATTTACAGTTGCTCTCAGCTATGTTCAATTAAATTACATTTTGCTTCCAAATTGGGGATTTTTTGGCAAATAAAAGGGCTGTCAGAAAGCCTCATTTAAGTGGTTTTCTTTCTTGTTGCTCCGACAAAGAAAAATACTGTACTACAATTAATAAACAATATAGAGTCATAGAACTCGAAGGGACCTCGAGAGGTCATCTAGTCCAGTCTCCTGCACTCAAGGCAGGACTAAGTATTATCTAGACCATCCCTGATGGGTGTTTGTCCAACCCGCTCTTAAAAATCCCCAATGATGGAGATTCCACCACCTCCCTAGGCAATTTGTTCCAGTGCTTAAACACTCTGACAGTTAGGAAGTTTTTCCTAATGTCCAACCTAAACCTTTCTTGCTGCAATTTAAGCCCATTGAATCTTGCTCTATCCTCAGAGGTTAACAAGAACAATTTTTCTCCCTCCTCCCTGTAATAACCTTTTATGTACTTGAAAACTGTTATCATATCCCCTGTGTCTTTTCTTCTCCAGACTAAACAAACCCAATTTTTTCCATCTTCCCTCATAGGTCATGTGTTCTAGACCTTTAATCATTTTTGTTGCTCTTCTCTGGACTTTCTCCAATTTGTCCACATCTTTCCTGAAATGTGGCTCCCAGAACTGGACACAATACTCCAGTTGAGGCCTAATCAGCGTGGTGTAGAGCGGAAGAATTACTTTTCGTGTCTTGCTTACAATACTCCTGCTAATACATCCCAGAATGATGTTTGCTTTTTTTGCAATAGCATTACGCTGTTGACTTGTATTTAGCTTGTGATCCACTATGACCCCCAGATCCCTTTCCACAGTTCTCCTTCGTAAGCAGTCATTTCCCATTTTGTATGTGTGCAGCTGATTGTTCCTTCCTAAGTGGAGTACTTTGCATTTGTCCATATTGAATTTCATCCTATTTACTTCAGACCATTTCTCCAGTTTTTCCAGATCATTTTGAATGTTAATCCTATCCTCCAAAGCACTTGCAACCCCTTCCAGCTTGGTATCATCCGCAAACTTTATAAGTGTACTCTCTCTGTCATTATCTAAATCATTGATGAAGATATTGAACAGAACTGATCCCTGTGGGACCCCACTCGTTAGGTCCTTCTAGCATGACTGTGAACCACCGATAACTACTCTCTGGGAATGATTTTCCAATGAGTTATGCATCCACCTTTATAGTAGCTCCATCTAGGTAGTATTTCCTTAGTTTGTTTATGAGAAGGTTATGCGAGACAGTATCAAAAGCCTTACTAAAGTCAAGATATACCACATCTACCGCTTCCCCGCATCCACAAGGCTTGTTACCTGGTGATTACCTTGTTACCCTGTAATAAACGATGTGTGATTCTTTGAGAAAATATTTCTCTTTGGGCTCTGAATCCTTCTGTGTCACTTAAGAGAGCAAGAACAATGTTTAATATATTTTTGTGGAAGGATAAAATAGTTTAGATTTAAAATGTTGATTTATATTCTTCTTTCATTTTAGTTTTTATTCACATTGCCAAAGAAACTTAAATAACATTTTTAAACCCGAGTTCAGGAAAGCACTTAAGCATGTGCTTAAATCCATCACTATTTGGGAAATTGCTTATACACATGCTTAGCATTAAGCATGTGTTTAAGTTCCATTGCCTTCATGTGCTTAAGTGCCTTTCTTGAACTAGATACTTTCTTGAATCAGGACCTCAATAATCACATCTAGCTGGAGCAAGTAATGAATAGAATCAGATCAGTGAGATATTTTACAAACTGATGATGTAACCTATTAATCGAAGGCAGAAACTTTATTCCAATTGGTATGGCTAGGAGGAACTATTATTGAAATATATCACCATTGAAATGACCACCATCCTGTGACTTAAACTGATCAACATAAACTTAATGGCTCAAACTTATCTTCCATGTGCTTTGTATTAAGTTGCAGAGTTTTATGCATTTTATTCCATCCAAGTCAGAAACCACATTAATACAATTATTAACTTTGCCTTAACATTGCAGTGAATGGATGCAATATTGTCTGTTGCAAAAAAACAGTAGAGAACTTATAAAGCAGAAGATGGCTGTTGCAGCAGACCATTATGACACCAGAATAACGAGAGTAGTAGTACAGAAGTGGAGAGCTTGGGCACAGTTTCGCAAGGAACAAATAGTATGTAAGTCTTGCAAGCTGCTTTGCATAAACAAAAATACAATTTATATACTATAAGCTTAATAGTGTTTGAGCAACACAGGAGTGGTGAGTCTTTGAACTCTTTTGTGCATGCAGCTCATTAATAACTTTGCATACTCAGTTATTCACAGGGTTTTAGATTATTGTAAGTATTTGCAATTTTCTCAGGACAAAAATAGATCTTGTATGTCTCAATGCAGAGAAAATAAGTTTTTTCTTGTATAAAATTATTTTTGGGGTTTTGAGTTTGGTGAAAAATAAGATATGAAATTGTTTCTTAGGGATATAATTCTAAGATCTAGTGTCAGGACTGCTATAATAGAAGATCTGTTTTTAAACAGTAACGTCAAAATCCTGGTTGCAGAGCTCCATAATTTAGGTCCGTATCAAATTCTGCTGTGTGACATCTGCATGACTTTTGAAAGGTCATTGAGTTATTTATAAACATTTAATTTGTAAGAGTTCTTGTGACCCAAAGACCAGGTAAATAGTTTAAAGGTATTCTAAATTGTTCAGTTTATTCATTTTGATTTTCAAGACTATTTAGTGTGTATGTGTAAAACAGTGACATAAATTTAGTGTGAACATTTTTAGGATATATTTAAAATATCAAAATGTACGATTGAGAATTCTTCTTGCAGGATTAGTCTTTACTTAAAACAAATACTCTTGTTGAGTTAAATGTGACTGCTCATGTGAGCAAGAACTACTGGGGTGAGTTAGAGTTTGCAGGGTTGGAAATCAAATACCAAATTCTGCTCTCAGATACAGGTGGAACTTATGTTGGTACCATACGAACCGGAGAACAGAATTTGGCTCATATATTTGTACAGTGTCTTCTGTATGTGAAGTATAAAAATTATTTAAAATCTGTTGAAAAATATGTAATTTTAAAGGAAAAATACACCAAATAACAAGCTGCATATAAACCCAGTATAAAAGATACAAGAATTTTTGTTGGAAATGAAAGTGACAGCTTTTAAGAAAATTCTTTGGAGGGTAATCACGATGATACAGAGATAGAATCTACCAGTTTTATAATAATGTGTAGTTCTACAGTCCTTTTTAAACCATTTCCATTCTGAAACTAGTTCAAGTTATTAAAAATCAGATCTTTTAAATCAAAAATACAGACCAGACATACTGGACAAGGAACTATAGCATTTAAAATATGAAATATAAAACAAAACTTTCATAGAAATTAAGTTAAGACTACATTTTTGAATTACCGGTATATTGAAAACACTAATTTGCCTTTATTATTCTTGAACCTTCCCACTCTCAAAATGTTACATGTAAAGTGAGCGAGTGAGTTATGTCCTGTTCCATTTCGCTGAGGACAGCGTACATTTTTTTCTCCACTCTGACAGCCTCTTCAGACTTGCTACTTGTTCTGGAATTTAAGAATTGGTGAACTTACTGGTTTTTGGCAGATCCAATTTGCAGATTAATCATGCCTTTATAGATAGCTATTAAAATAAGATCATATAACGCTTCTTTGCTTTGCCTGGTAACTTAGTGTATTTGTATGAACCAGTACGTATACTGTGAGAGTGTTGTTGCTGCTTGTTTCATTATAAAGAACATAGTTGTGGACAGTTATAAATCTGTAGAGCTGGTTGTATACAGAATTGCATTTCATCAAAGGCATTTAACTGAAAACATTTATTCAGAAATGAGGTCCTTGCTTTCATAACTTTTGTAATCGAATAAATTTTTTCTAGTGGCAGCAATGAGGATACAAAAGGTCTTTAATGACAATTTGTGCAGAACTATCCTAAGGGCGTGGCATGCAGAGGCTCAGAGTTCGGCAAAAACAAAAGCATATTTTGAGGTACATAACATAGAATTTTAAATATTACATGCTGAATGATTAAACAATATATCTCCATGAACTGAAGCTGCGGTGGGAAAGCAGTCCTAGGTAGATAAAATTAAAATGAGCTATTCTACCATGCTACTGCTACCACTGTGGTTACTTAGTACTTAGGTAACACTGTGCATTTTCAAAGCACTGTGCAAAGTTGTTAAACATGAAATCCTGTTAATGCTGGAGTTGCTTTGCAGGGTTGCAGTTTTTATGATTCTTAAAAATTATGTTCTCAGACTTTCACCGCTCTAAAAATATATTCTGAGTGCTTCCATTGTTTGTGATATTATAAACATAAGGGAAATTTTCCATCAACAGAATACTTTTCAACTGCAATTAAAAGGTAACTTAATATTTTTTAAAAAGTATAGGCCAATTTAAGCAAAGCAGGGTCAGGGAGGTGTCAAGTACTCCCCTCTTTGCCAGCAGAACCCATTACTTCAAGAGGGACAGACAGTGTTTCTGTCTCTGTTTTAGTATGTTTGTCTGCATTACAATATTTTATTGTGTTTGAACACGATTCTGAAGATACAAGTTAACTGACATGATGCTGACCATGACTTTGCAGTCACTGTAGACCAGGACAAATCATGCTCAGACATTGTATCAGTTAACCATAATTAAGCCATGATACAATGCTGAATGTGATTTGTCCCAATCTTCACTGACTGCTAAGTTGTGGGTCAGCATTATGTCAGCTAACTCAATTTTTGACAGTCTTGTTCAAACATTAGTTAATATTGACAGAAGGTGTGAATCCTTTGTGGACAGCGTTAGTTTCCATTGTAGCTCCACTGATGGGAATCCCTGGGGTGAGATACTTCGTTAACTGACTTCTTGGCTGCCCTAGCCAGGAGCCTTTTTCAGACCATACTTTTGGTAAGTCCGGGCTCCTTTAAGTCTCCTGCCCCATTAAGAGAAACTGCAGGTACTTTGTGCTAATAGCCTTTTTACCCTCTTCACATACTTTGCTACCAATGTATTCTGTCGCTGGTTACCTCAGCCCGTGGTGAATTGGGCCTATTTTAGTATATGTAAACAAGTATCTGGAATACTTAGGTCCAGTATCCCAACAGATCACAGTTGGATTTGCATCCATAGGATACTGCCTCATTTGCATTGTGAAACATGAGGCTGGAAACCTTGTATTTTTATCATTGAGAGATGCACAAATAACCTACTAATGCACAGCTGCTTATGGATTCTTATTATTAGAGTATATCTCCTTTTTTCTTTTTTTATTAAAAGCTTTTTTTAAAAATAAATTCCTGCAATGTATCCTTCCCATGTGAAAAGTAGTTTCTCTTAGAAGGGTAAGATAACATGTTAGAGGAAAGATTATAAACACTCCTTTCTCGATTATTTTGAATGTATTTATTGATGCATTCATTTTTGGTTTCTTTTTACTAAGGTTACCCGAATTATTTAGGCCCCTTCTCCCATGCCCATGGTTACCCTTTCAGCTGCAATTTTTGGCCAATCTGCCACTTCAGTTACCGTTTTCTGTTGAAAACATTATGGCCTCAATTCTTCAATGGATTTGGGGAATGAATGCACAGAGATGGAGCCTCTGCAGGATTGGGCCTAAATTACTGGAAAAACTCAATTTAGCCCTGATCTTTTAGCCCCTGATGTCAATAACAAAACTCTCATTCCCTTCCATGTTGCAGGGACAGGCTCTTAATTATTATAATAGGAAATAATTTTAAAAAGTCAGAGATACACAAACTGCTGCCTGAAAAATAACTGTGCTCATGGCGGAAAGGCACAATCTAAAACTGCCGCTTTTCCTCACCTGTTCTTTCCTTCTTCCTAATCTCCCTTTCCCATTTTCCTTCTCTTTCTCTTGCTTCCATCTTCCCCTTCTTCTTTTTTACACAGCAAATAACGATATTTCTACTGAACAGTATGTACAAACTATTGTAAAACAGCTGTTTTCTAAAATGCAGGTGTTCTAAAATGCACAGTACACGTATTTGTAAAATACTTCATGAACTTCATCATGATATTGTTGGAGTAATATTATTGTTGTTATTTTATTAAGTAGATTTATAAATCTACATGAATTAAAAAAACTAATTTAATTTAGAAATGTTGATATATTAATTGGGTCTTTTTAATATATCTCAGAACATATTCAGTTTACAAGAAAAGATGACACTTTAATCTGGATAAGGATAGTTATACTTCTGTTGTGTTATTTTTTTCAGCGTTTGGTAAAAGGAGACCAGGAAGAATATTTTGATAAACAGGATGATGTACAATATTCTTCTACCTCAGAAACAGTCAAAGATGAAATATCAAATATACCTGAAAGAGCAATCCTACAGGTTGGTAAAAATTTGTGTACTTGATGGAGTTTTATTTGATACAGTGTTTAAAGAAAAGGACTGAATTATCTGTTAGTGATTGTGGCACTTTTTGCCAGTAAAACCCAGTGTGATGCGGATACAAACCTCACACTGACTAGGAAAGGGTTAATGAACTGCTGTGGGCTGAGTCAGTCTACCCTGCTGCATCTGCAGGAGGCATCAGGATTGGAGGGAGGGGTTAAAGATGGAGAGCCCAGCTCAGCCTGCAGGGAAGGAGAGCAGAACTCCAGCTCTCACTTCATGAGAGAAGCCTGCTTGAGAGACTGATGCCTGTCAGGGCCTCCCTGAGGAAAGGTAGGCAGGATGCAAGACTATTGTGGTGATTTGCTACCAATGCGTTGCTTGTTGTTGCTGGGTAAGACGGCTGCAGGTGGTGGCCCATCTGAAGCGGTGACAGCCAAATGAAAACCTTTTGTTTTGTTTACATAACTGGGGACCCAGCAGATGTTGGCTATGAGCCCAGGAGTGATCTAGGGTTGTCAACTCTCTAACTGCTGAAAATCGGACATCCTTGCCCCCACCCCTTGCCCGACCTCTTCTCCCTGAGGCCCTGCTCCTGGTCCGCCTCTTTCTCCAAGACCCTGCCCCCTGCTCAGCCTTTGTATTCATCTGGCACAATGGGAGCACCACAATGCATAGTTCAGTACAATTCTACATATTCTGTAAGGATAGCTGGTTTTAAATTGGGTTAAAAAATCAGGAGGATTAATAAAATGCAGTTGGGCATTGTCTGAAAAGTCAAACTTGTATTAAATGTTCCGGATCAAATTAGTAGGAGAAATGCATTGTGGGGGTTATTTTTTTGGATTTTTTAGTTTCTTAGGTTTATTGCTGTAATGACATTCTCAGTTGCATCTTCAAAGCATGCTCCACTCTCCTGCATCATGCGGGGGATAAGGCCATGTTGGAGATGAGTGACATGGTCATCTTGGTGGAGTGGCAAGTCTCTGCGAGCCTGGTGGAGGGGATATCTAAAAGGCTATGAACCTTAGTTTGGGGCATGAACCAGCCTCTAATTGTTGCCCCTACTTGGGAGCCCCATAAGAGCAATGTGATTTTTTTCTTTGAACCTTCCTCTCATTGGAAGACAGTGGAGCAGAGAGGGGGGTCGGTCCCTGCAGCAAGGGGATGGGGAGATATATTGGGGGCACAGTGGGGCAGAAGGGGGGAATCAGTCCCCAGAGTGAGGGGCCACGGCGGGGACAATCAGGGCACAGCAGGGTGGAGGGGGGATTAGTCCCCAGAGTAGGAGGCTGGGGTGGGGGCACAGTGGGGTGTGTGTGTGGTGGGGGGTCAGTCCCCAGAATAAGGGGCTGGGGCAGGAAAATTGAGGCAGAGGATGGAGGACAGACTGGCAGTGCTGACTGAACACTTCCAAATCTCCTTTTCGACTGGACTTTCTGGTCTAAAACCGAACATCTGGCAACCCTACCTGTCACACCCAGTTTACACTAAGAAATTGACCCACTGCTATAAACTGTTATCATCAAGGGATCCCCTTGAACTGATGCTGAAAATGTTTTGACCTTCCCCGACACATTTACAAGTTTTAGTTTGGCTTTGCTGTACAGAATCCACTCATTTTACGCAACAAAAAAATAAACATGTATTTTTGTAGGACAACTTGTTTTCTCTCTTGCATGCAGTTGTCCACTCTTTTAAACATAAATACAGTTCACAGTGTAACCATGTTTTCAATTTTAACATCTGATTCTGTAAAGATTTATGCAGTAGTCCCACTGAAATCACATCTGCAAGCCTTTGCTAGATCTGGTCTTAATTTCTAGATCCTGTCCATCAAAACTACAACAAACATTTAGTTCCTCTTTGAGTGACTGTCCACACGGATTTCACTCTTGGTTCCCCTGCATGGGAGACTGGATGCTCTTGGCCTGCACTGTCTGTTGGGGCCACGTCTGAACCCTAGATATCCTTGTGCCGTCCTTCCCCACTCGAGGGCATAAAGAGCAGAGGAGATCCATTTCCTTCTTAGGCCCAAGGCAGTGAGATGGAAAGTTGACTATGTTTGCTTTCTCTGCATATTGTGCTAGTGTAGTTAGTAGTCTTAGTACTTGGTAGTTATTATTTTGTACAGTTAGATAGTTATTCCCCATTGGCTAAAAGAATAAATTCTTAGTTGCAATTTAGGCTAGACTTCCACTCCTGTACAGGCGTGCTAGCAACATGGCAGAAGCTAAATCTCCAGGATTCAAGACTGGACCCTCAGATGAAGGATTGATGCCTGTGAGCAGCACTTCCACTGCTTGCCCAGCCTAGGAGAGGGACACTTTTTTCTGAGCTATGCTCCATGTATTGTTCCTTCTCTAAGTGAACTCATGAGCTAGAGAGCCTGCATGAAGCCTGTCCTCCTCAAAGATTCAATGCTTGCCTCCTCAGACATTGAGAGGAAGGTCATAGCTAGGCCATGTCACTGGTCGGTCCCTCTGTTATTTCTCCAGTGAACCAAGATTTCAGCCTGAGAACCCAGACCCCTCCTTCTAAGAGGCTTCAGTTGTCTACCTGTATTCCAATGCCAATGACATGATGGGGGGAAAAGGACAACTCCAGGGATGGGCCAAGGCATAGGTCACTTTCTCCAATGTCTAGTAAGTCAAGGCATGAGTCAGACTTCTGGCTCATCTTGGGCTCAGTCTCCTAAGGGTCAAAAGACTGACAAGGCCCCTTCAAGTACCCTGGTACCTATTAGTAAGAATGCCACTGGACCCACTAAAATCGACGGCCAACACATATATTGGTACTGAACTTTGCACCAAGTGCCTTGGTACCTAGAACCTTGATACTAAGTACCTCAGTTCTTGGTATCTGCCATCTGTGTACTGGACATCTCAGACCCAGGTTCCTTCATATCCAGTAAACTCTGCATTGGCTATATTAGTATCCAAATGATTTATGGTACCAAATGACTATAATTGTGGGCCTAGTACTTGAGTCATATCTCCTAGCGACGCTGAAAGTGGTAATATCCAAGCTACTAATTTCTGAACTGTCAGTTCCAGAAATTAAGGGGTTTTCTCCAGTACTATCCTCTCCCACTCAGAGGCAGGGCACTCCAGATAACATGGGCTCACCCTTGGATGAAATGTACTGCATAATCAACTGCTTCCAGATCTATGTGCCTCTCCCCAAAGAGCAGTATAGGCCATTGCAGCTGTGTCAGCTGATGCAGCCTCAGATCCTGGAAAGGCAGGAAGAGGAAAATGAGGAAAAGATCCAACTGCTGCAGGGGGAAGAACACCTGGTCCCTGGTGCAATCTCCTTATCCTCCCCAAAGGATACCTTTCCATGAACTTTCCCATTCCTTCCTCAGTGGATTAAAGTGTCCCAGGAAGGACCTAGTCAAGCACATGGCAGAGACCCTGGATATATGACTGGAAGAAGAAACCATAAACTCCTGCACATCTTATAGCCTTCCATACCTGGCAGGTTTGCTTTGCCAATAAATGAGGGACTGTCGGAGCCTGTGAAAGACCTGTGGTACACACCAACATGTATTCCAGCCACATCCAAACAAGTTGACAGGATGTACTAGGTCCCCTCCAGGAGATTTTAATACCTTAATTCCCACTTGTTTGATTTTAGTGGCTTCTGTCCAGGAAAGGTCAAAATAACAAGGAACTCACAAATCCTTAACCAGAGAGAAGAACCCAAAGAAGTTAGATCTCTTTGCATGTAAGGTGTACTCCTTTGCCACTCTCTAAATGCATGTGACTAATTCTCAGGCCAACATCTCCAGGTATGATTACTTAAACAGGGGGATAAGTTGTCTCAGTTTGTGAACAAGTTACCAAAGGAACATCAAGAGGAACTGATAGAGGAACAGTTGATTTGCTTGCACTTCCTTACGGTATCCCTGTAACCTACTGTGTACAAAGAGTACATGACAGCAAGGGTATTGAAATTTGCATCTACGCAGCAGACAGTGCCTGGACATGTTGCTCAGAGTCCCACAAAAAGTCCTCTCCTGCTGGAAAGACTCTTCAGGTATGCAACAGAGTACTATTCTCTGCACGTCTTCCTACCAAAACTCGAGTGAGAGATGCCTCCACTCAGGAATGGGGGCTACTTTAGGTCACCTCCAGTTTCAGGAATGATGGAAGCTTGTTGTCACATAAACATCCTAGAGCACATAGCCATCTGCGTGACATGCAAAGCAGTCTACATCTTCTCCAGGGGTTCACAGCATAAGTGACGACAGAACACCAAAGCTATATATTGTGTCAACAAGATGATCTCCACTTTGTCAGGATGTAATTTGGCTCTGGAAGTGTCCATTCCAGATCAAACCACGCCAGTGGAGGCTCTGCACCTCCATCCCCTCCCATTTCACTTTATTTACAGAGTTGTTAGACATTTTGGGGAGCCCTCTGAACTTGGTATTCCAGTACAACTGTCTCTCCCTTTCCTTCTCTCTTGTCAGCCCTGTCCCAAGAGCGTCTCCCATGTCTTGAAGAGAGTATGGTCACTTACCTTACAGTCACTAAAGTTCTTTGAGAGGTGTTGTCCACATAGATTCCAGGACCCACTCTTCTTCCCCGTACTGTGGAGTCTTGCTTCTCTGGAATTCTGTTTTGGTGAAGGAACTGTGGAAGACTTGGATCAGTCTGCCTTTTATCCGATCAGGTGTGTGTATGTGGTGGGGCTGGGAAGGATGTTTAGAGTGCAGGCATTGCTCCAATGGATATTGCTGGCCAAAAGATCTAAGATCATGTAAATGGTACGCATGCACATCAAGAGAGGAATCCATGTGGACAACACCTCTCAAAGAACCACCGTTAATTTAAGGTAAATAATTGTTCTTTTTGTTTTAGATCTCATTGTACATTGGTTATAAAACAAAGCCATTGTATAATTTTTCTCTTTATTCAGTTTTTGTTGATTTTATAGCATATATAGATCACCAATACAGTTAACACTTAGCAGCTACTGAATGCCTTCCAGTTATAGAGAAATACCAACTCTGAGGTCTGGAGCTGGGACATGAGATGGCTTGGCACAGAGACTGCTTACATCACTTTGTAAATTTTGTCTTTTTATGGAAAGAATGGAGTGCAAAGTGAGGATTCTGTTGCTGGGTTGGAGTCAATAGACTGATGAACTAAAAAAATAGAAACTTGGGTGATTCATGGAACTTTCAGGTCCTCTTGCTGAAACATGGTACATACAAATATGATACCATAGTGAGAAAAATGATCAGTTTCATGTATTTATCCTTATTTTGTATAGTTACATCTTTTTATCACATATTACCTAAAGTCAGCCCCTTATCAGATTGTGAGCACAATTTGCCAGCAAGATTTTCCTAGGAGGTTACAGTTCTTTTGATTCTGTTTTTTGGGATTTGATCTTCTAAAAGATTCACATCTACTTAATAAACTGAATCTTTATTTCACCTTCCCTTCCTCAGTGATCTGTGGCAATTAACTGAAAATACAGTACCATCCATAAACAGTCTTGTTTTCCTGTAGTAGAGAGCTGTGGCTTTCTCTTTTCCCCAGGTATGCAGTTGTAAGATAAAGAGCATTGAACATAAAATATAGCATCTATGCCTGCTTGAAGGAGGCTAGTGTCTAAGCGATTTCTTATGTTTTCATCAGTGGAACTAGGATTTTTCATGTCCCCCTGTGATATTCCCCAGGGTAGCATCTGGACTGTTGAACAGCTGTGTCCCCTCAGCTCTCCAGCCTGGGATGCCCTTTACGCTACTTTGATCATGAACAACCACCCCTCCAGGTCCTGTCCACACACAGCCTCTAGTACGTAACTTGCTCCCAGTATGAGTGCTCCTCGCTAGCCACTCATGAATTACATACAGGGTAACACCAGCATATTCTTAGTCCCAGCCTTGCTTTCCAGAAATGTGCATCTTGTACTGCTCAAGACCCTCCTGGACAGTACAAGGTCATAGAAAGTCCATCATTCCATCAAAGGAAAATGATTGTGCACCAGTCTTGTTTTCTCAAGTAGAGATTCCCAAACACTTCAGTCCAAGCATACACTGGTTTATGTAAAACAATAAAACATGTTTATTAACTACAGAAAGAGAGATTTCTGTAGTTAATGGGTTGGGCTAGATGACCTCCTGAGGTCCCTTCCAACCCTGATATTCTATGATTTTAAGTGGTACAAGTGATAAGGCATAAAAGTCAGAATTGGTTACAAAAGAAATAAAAAGATAAAATTGCAAGCTATTTCCTAACTTTAACAAGTGAATAGGTTTAAAAGCAAAAGGGTCTGTCTCACCATAATCTGCAGGCAATTTCATAGGCTGGGTCTTCTTCCAGCCTGGGACCCTATATTACTCTGAAATATGAATGTCTGTTTATTGACTCAAATGGCTAATAGCATATTTTTATGCAATTAAATCATGCATCAGATAGGAAATACAGAAGTAACCTATCTGTCTAACTATTTTTCTGAATTTACTGATGTTTTTAAAGGAAGGCAAATGTTAGATTAACTTTTCAACATGTTCCTAGATTTCATTTTTTGAACCCTGGAAATAATTACTTTGCAATATGTTGAGATTTATACAATTCAGCAGACTAATGTTTTCAAGAGATATAATTAGAAACAGCAGTTTGGAAATTGAGACAATTTGATGTTAGGCATAATTTACTAGATAAATATATATATATAAATTATAGGTTTGTATTTACTGCATTTTTATATTGTTACATCAGCTTGTGAAAACAAAGTATTAGGGCGTTATTTAACAGGCTAATTAAGTGGGTATATTGTATCTGTTAAGTAATATGTAAATTTCAAAGCCTTCTTAGTTACCAGCTGGTACAGATAATCAGCTTAGCAGTCACAGACAAAGGTCTTTGCAATAAGTGTGATACTCAGGTTCCCTGCCAGATAACTTGGAAATATTGATTTTGTTCCATGTAGTCCTGGCAGGAAACACAACGGAAGGAAATAATGTGTTGATGAATTTGGCAAGCGTGCTCTCTCTTCTGGATGAAAAATACAGCTGTATTAAGAAGACTTAAAGTTGTTATATTGTTTAATACCGTAGGAAGTACAATGTTGCTCTTTAGTAGGAATATCACTTCTTTTTCCCATAAAGTATTAAATAATAACGTTATATAAATTTTTCTGATGTGAAAAACTCCACAACCACTAACTACTAATCCTACAATTTCCTATGCTGTAAAAGCAAAATTATAGTTTAGTGGATGGATTTTGCCCCCACAAGAACAAATGGATATAAACTGGCCACCAGGTAGTTTAGACTTGAAATGAGACGAAAGTTTCTAACCATCAGAGGAGTGAAGTTTTGGAATAGCCTTCCAAGGGAAGCAGTGGGGGCAGAAGATCTATCTGGCTTTAAGATTAAACTCGATAAGTTTATGGAGGAGATAGTATGATGGGATAACATGATTTTGGTAATTAATTGATCTTTAAATATCATGGTAATGACCTGTGATGGGATGTTAGATGGGGTGGAATCTGAGTTACCCAGGAAAGAATTCTCTGTAGTATCTGGCTGGTGAATCTTGCCCATATGCTCAGGGTTTAGCTGATCGCCATATTTGGGGTGAGGAAGGAATTTTCCTCCAGGGCAGATTGGAAGAGGCCCTGGAGCTTTTTCCCCTTCCTCTGTAGCATGGGGCACAGGTCACTTGCTGGAGGATTCTCTGCTCCTTGAAGTCTTTAAACCACGATTTGAGGACTTCAATAGCTCAGACATAGGTGAGGTTTTTCACAGGAGTGGGTGGGTGAGATTCTGTGGCCGCGTTGTGCAGGAGGTCAGACTGGATGATCATAATGGTCCCTTCTGACCTTAGTATCCATGAATCAATATTGAAATAGAAATTATTTAAAATATCAATGAGATTATTTTATTTACATTTCTATTTATTTGTCTTCATCTTTAATCAGTAGAGGCCAAATTCTGCCCCAGTTGACACCTTCTTCAATCTGTTGATTTCACTAAGGTTATAAATCAGGACAGCATTTTTTTAAGGAAGGAAGACAATCTTCTGTACAGCTAGCTCATATTGCTAAATCATGCCTAGTTGATTCTAGTTCTCTATTTTGTTGTTGTTAGACTTTTATTACTTTTATCATAAAAGAAAGTACAGTAGAGCCTGGCTAATCTGCATTTTGCTAATCCACACTCTTCCTATTCTCACAAATAAAGTATTCTCTGTACACTTTCTGATCAAACGTTTGATAACAGAGTTTGAATGCAGTTTGATATTAGTTTCTTTGGCAAAATGTATTAAAGATCTTTTCTCTATTATGTTGTATTTTCAATAACTAAAATGATATAGAAGTGTCAAACACTGGAGTTGGTGATGAACAAGTTATCAAAATTCAATTTAAGGCATTCGTGCCCAAACTTTTCCTGTCATGCCCTGCCTTACCAGTAATGGAATCAGTAATGGAGCTGGGGCTAGAGGTGGAGCTGGCCTGGGTGTGGAGAGGGAATGAGGGCTGAGGAGTGGAGCTTTGGCTCTGGGGCGGAGCAGAGCTAGCACTGGAGCTGGGTTGGGGGCAGAGCGGGGGTGGAGTGGAGCTGTGGCTGGGTGGAGGAGCGGAGCTAGGGCTAGGGCTAGGGCTAGGGCTGGAGCTGGGCTGGGAGCAGAGCAGGGGGCAGAGTGGAGCTGTGGCTGGGGGGAGAGTGGGGCTGGGTGGTGCTCCCTCCCTGCTCTCCGTGGGGGCTGGCCTGGGCCCCGCCATGCACCCATCCATAAATGTTCCTCCATACCCCCCTAGGTAGGCACGCCCCACAGTTTGGGGACCACTGATTTAAGGAGTGTATTTTATTTTCTGATTAAGTAATTTTAAATAGTTGTGTCTATTAGGTGGTAACACACAAATCAAATCAACATTGAGAACTTTTGGAATAGTTGCTCAAGCAAGCACTTGTTAATCTTTATGCCTGTTTTATGTCAATTTCATTTGGCTATAACAGGTCAAAAATCTGTCTTAAAATAAGACAGAATTCGAACCTTTTTAGGGTTCACACTGTGTTCACATCAAAATGGGGCACAAGTTTAAAAATTATGTTAATAAGTTTGTTAATTATCTTCTATGAATGCTTGCCTTTATAGATGTAATTATAATACTTGGGGATGCATATATCTTGTTGGAACATACTTAATATCAAACTGAAATCATACTTCATGTAATGACATATTTAATGCAATGTTGTTATAGTTATGTCTGTCCCAGGATATTAGAGAGAGAAGGTAGGTGAGGTCATACATTTTATTGGACCTACTTCTGTTGGTGAGAGAGACAAGCTTTTGATTTTACATAGCGCTCTTCTTCAGATCTGGGATACGTACTCAAAGTGTCACAGCAAAATACAAGGTAGAACAGATTGTTTAGCATAAGTAGTTAACAAATATTTCAAGGGACGATTTATGGTGAAGTGGCACATTAATACCCATTCGGTCATAGAAGGGAAGGGAAGCGGGGGATGGGGTGGGGGAAGGCAGCTGGCTGGGTTATTAGTGAGTAATAGATTGTTATAAAAAGCCATAAATCCAGTGTCTCAATTCAGTCCATGTTTTCTAATGTCTTGCAAAGTTATGAATTTAAGCAGCCAGGCTTGACTTTTGAAAGTGTTGTGCAACTTTCCTTTGAGGATGAGCACTGATTGGTCAGATATAGAGTGATCTCCAAGCTGAGAAGCATCTCCAAGCATCAGAAGCAAGATCCCCACAGACCAGGACACACCAACTCCAAGCAGCACCAGACTCTGCCAGAACAACAGATGCAAAACCTGCAGATGTATCTCCACTGCTACAATGATCAATATCCCACACAATACACCTTTCAAGATCCATGGGTCCTACACATGCTCATCACAACATGTGGTGACTTCATCCAGTGCACTAAATGCCCCGATAACAACTACAGTATGTGAGTGAAACTAGACAATCTCTGTGCTCTCAAATGAACTCATACAGGAAAACGATAAAAGACAAAAACACCATATCATCCGTGGGTGAACATTTTTCACAAAGAGATCAGGTATAGAGTGATTGATCAGTCTTTATCCTCAAAGGAAACGTGCACAACACTTTGAGAAAATAAACCTGGGAGCTTAAATTCATAACTTTGCAAGACACTAAAAATCATGGACTGAATAGAGCCACTGTATTTATGGCTTTTTATAACAATCTGTATAACCCACTAACAACCCCCTGCCAGCTGCCTCCCCACCCTTTCTCCCATCCCCCCCCTCTGACTGATGCCATGTTACCTGGAATGGTCCCTTGAAATGTGTGTTAACTACTTATGCTGAAAAACAATCTCTTCCTCCTTGTATTTAGGTGTGACACTCTGAGTATGTTCCCCAGACCTGCAGAAGAGTTCTGTGTAAGTTTGAAAGCTGGTCTCTCTCACCAACAGAAATTGGTCCAATAAAAGATATTACCTCACTCACTTTGTCATACTTAATGAAACACAGTGTATTGTGTATATTGTTTTCTGAAAATTGTAAATGAATAAAACGGAAATATTTTTCTATGAAACATATAACTAGTCTTTGGAATTCACTTCCAGAGCTTATTATTGAGATGAATACCATAATAGGTTTCTGAGGCATTTATATAAATAACAGCAGAATATTTCATTACAATAGATAGCTTTTCTAATTTATCCTATCAATTTTCATACTTCTAGGTGTAATTGCATACTTCCGGTTGAAATTAGAATGAATTTTTTGCATCTGGTATATTTTTGCACAATTACAGTAGGTGCATAACAGGCATTATCTCTTCCTCATGTGCTAGTTGCTTTAGGAGACTCAAAGACTTTTTGGACTAGTGGTCTATTTCTTTTAGACTGTTTTTGTGTCTCATTTACACGTGCTTTTTAAGTCTTCAAGTTTGTAGAGGGTGTTTTAGTTTTTTATACCTATTGTGGTAAACCCAGGACAAACAGCTACAAAAGGGGGGGTAGTAATTAGTCCCAGGGGATTAAAAGGCCCCTCCCTATCCTCTGAGGAGAGACAACCATGGGGCAATAAGGTTCAGCTGGAAAAGGGGTTGCTAGGGAACCAATTAGGTTCAGCTGACTCCAACTACCTGGGACCTTTTTAAACCCTCCCCTGGGTGGTAGGAGTGAGGGGAGCAGGGAAGCTGCCAGTAGGTTGTTTACAGCAAGATACCAAACCTTCCCAGTGGGGAGGCTGCACTTGCTCCCCAGAAGGGAAGGAAAACAAGTACAAGGGACTGACTGAGGAGAGGAGTAGCAGGACCCTGTGCCACCTATAAGGATTTGCCTTGCCCCAAACCTGAATCTCCAAGGCTAAAAAGGACTGAGCCTACTGAGGTGAACAAGGTATTTTGCCACACTATATATGTAAGTGCCTATATATTTTAGCATATTGTCTAAGGACTCATGCCTACAAATGCTTGTGGGTGTGTGAGATGGCCTTCTCACCCCCCCACAGGGTGCTACTTGGAACTGGGGTACCACTGAGCCCATTTGACACATCAGCCTGGGTTCCCTTCACACTGTATTGCTGAGGGAAGCCAGCCAAGCCTTCCCTCAGGCTTCAGACTGCACTTCCCCAGCACACATACAAGTAGGGGAACACCCAGCTGCAGAAACATACAGAGATGCTGAGATCAGCTCTGCATGGGAAGACTCAGCTAAGGAATTGCCCAGGACTCAAGTGCATGCCTCTAGAGGGTAGACCCACAATTCTACTGTCTTGTGCTGCACAGAGAACTATACAGTGTAAGCTCATGAAATTTGCCTCTGTGCCTGCAAGGGCCGGGGGGGAGATACAAGCGAAAGGAGGACACTCAGGCCTAAGAATAGTAAACTATGCTTTACTGAAGGAAGGAAGAACTTATGCTCCAATCTGTGTGGGGAGCCCCTAGGACGTGTGGAGGGGCTGCAGGGGACTCTAGCCATTTGGGACAGCTGACCAGGCAGGACTCTGCTGGGGGGAGTCCTCTGCGGCGCTATATTCTCTGTGCTTATCTTGAGGTTACATGGGGTCAACAGCTGGTTACATTCTTATATGTATGATTTATGCTTATTACATTAACTTGTTTACAGGCAAAAATATGCTGAGCTATGCTACAATATCTTTTGGCAGGGTCTGTCGGACAAAGTTCATTGAAACTGCCTGCATCCTCCGCTTACATCCAGTCACATACTCAGTCCACCACTTAGCTCCTTGCCAATCTTCCGCAACCTTGCCCCTACAGCCTCTTCCCTCAACGTGGAGAAAGATCTGCAACAGCTTTTTGCCTCCCAGTTATGAATTCCACACACTGGGTTTTAGACCAAACAAAAAAAGTCTATTAACTTCAAAAGAGAGATTTTAAGTGATTATAAGGGATAGCAAACAGCTCAAAGCAGATTATCCAGCAAATAAAACAAAACTCAATCTAAGCTTAAAATACTAAAACTGGTTACAAGTAGTAATTTCTCACCCTAAATGTTGTTTTAGGCAGATGGCAGAGATTCTTGAAGGCCAGCTGCACTTGCCTGCAGCTTAAAACTTCAGATACTTCATTCACAGGCTAGACAACCTTCCAGCCTGGCTCAGTCCGTCTCCCCTCATTCAGTCTTTTTTCTTAGATGTTTACAGCAGTCCTCTTTGGTGAGGATTCTGTGAAGAACCAACCCTGATTTTGTCACTCCCATGCCTTAAATAGGTTTTACATATGGTGGGAATCCTTTGTCTTCCAGGGTGATGCACACCCTGGTCAGAGGAAAAATACTAGTATTATCATGGTGTGCTGTATCAGGTGAGTTGATCACATGATCCTGCAGCCATAACTCAAAGGCTGTTTTGCAGCGTTGCCAGGAAGGCTCCCTGGTGGGAGATTAGCATCTTCAAAGACCTATTTTCCCTAATGCCCCTTCCTGGCCAGCCATCTAGACTGATTACGTTCTGTCCGGTGAGTGTTCCCCAGGTGTAAACACACTTGTAATGGATGCATAGACAATATTCCTAACTTCAGATACAAAAATGATACATGCCTACAAGTAGGATAATCATGTTCAGTAAATCATAACCTTTCCAATGATATCTCAAATGCCTTATCTTGCACAAAATACATCATAATTAGGCAATACTCATAATAATAATAATAATAATACTGTGAAGAATATGGGGCATAATGCCACACCTCTCCCCTTAGATTACAGCCAGAGGGTTACTCACTGACTAATTCAAAGTCAGTGTGCCTAATGTCCTCCGTAGGTCTTGGTTAAACAACTTCCAAGTGTTACCAAACATTGTAGTAAGAAAAGGAGGACTTGTGGCACCTTAGAGACTAACCAATTTATTTGAGCATAAGCTTTCGTGAGCTACAGCTCACTTCATCGGATGCATTCAGTGGGGAGATTTATATACACAGAAAACATGAAACAATGGGTGTTACCATACACACTGTAACGAGAGTGATCAGGTAAGGTGAGTGTTGTTCATAGGCTTTTTTGCAAAGTTCTGTGTTTCTTTTTCCAAGTTGTCTGAAAGCATTCTAGTGTGCAGCATTGTTAACGCAATGCCAATATCAATATCCTCTAGAGTGTAGCCACCAATGCCATGAGATGATGTACCTCAGTTTCCCCTTCCACACAGCAGTCTAGGTTTATTATGCTTTTTCTGCTGTGCCAAGCTCTAAGCCTGTTTACAGGTATTAGCTGAGAAGCAGTATTCTTATAGGAATACCACTCCTAGCATGTACAAATTTTTTTCAAAAATTATGCATGTCATTAGCATTATCAATGACACTCCTATCTTTAGGATTCACATTCTGTCTTAAAGAGACAGAATTAGTTTTCACAAGTACATTAGGAACAGCATTTTGCAAAAGTGGGACCTGGATTGGGGCATCCTCTGCAATCCCTCTCCCTGTTCCCAAGAGGTCAGTCGTATGACTGCTCCCCTCTGGGACATCAGTTACACAGTTCCCTCTTAAAACCTGAGTCACAGGTTGGGTACCTGGGAGCACAGATGCTGGAACAGCTGCTCAGTTTTGAGCAAACCCTTCTCTGTAATCAGTGAGGAGACATTCCTGTACTCTCCCAAATTCCTTCTGAACTTCCTTCTCTGGGCCCCCCTCTAAGACACACCCTGTTCGGCCATGGGCTCACAGCTAACAGCCAGAACAGCCCTGTCACTGGTAAGCGCTACACCCTCCTCCCTCTTTGAATTGGGCTTGTCTCCAGCTACAGAGCCCAAGGAACCCTCACCCACCTCAGTCTCTCTCGGATTCCATCCCCCTCCTCTGGGCTTCCATCTAGGACACATCCTCCTATACATTCTAGAGTGAGGTCTGTCCCTTGCTTAACTGCAAGCTGCTGTCAGCCAGCAACCTGGACAGTTTTCTCACAGACAGGCAAAATGTTCCCTTCCCCTCTGGAGCAAATGCTGCCTTTAGCCACTGGGCCAGGCTGTAGGAGCTGATCTCAACCATACCCACCCGTGGTAGCAGACTGTTTTCCACTGCTGTGGAGGAATTAAAGAGACACTCTCCCATTCCCCCGGCAGTTCCTGATACTTCACCCTTTCATGCTGGGACCCCAGAAGAATACTCAACAAGGTCAAACATTTCTTTAAAGCTTTCAATCCTTTTTCCCATTAGATCTTTCATCTGGTTCTGCTTCTCTAGCAAGCCCAGTTGGTGCGCTCGTGCACACGCTCTCTCTCTCTCTCCTACATGGTTAATTTCTGGATCTTAATTTCTTTGTCAGCCCCTATCTGTTTTAATTCCATAGCTCTCTGGCATGCAGCTTCTTGCCTGGCATTCTCTGCTTCTATAGTTCTTCGGTGTGCAGCTTTTTGCGCATTAATCTCCATTTGTTTTAATTCTATGTCTTTTTTTTTTCTTTTTTTCTTCTGCCTGAATTCTCAAAAGCTTCAGTTTCACAATTGTTTCACTGTTTTCACTCATCTTGTTACTTTTCTGTCCCTACTTTCCTTACCTGAAATAAGAAAACAGAAAATAACAAACTGGTAACCATTTTGACTGATCTCTAGCCAACACAGTTAAAACTTACTTAAACCACCACCAGTGTCTCATAGCAACAAGCTGTGCAAATCACCCTGATCACTGCGCCACTGTGACGGGTTCCCCCCGGGGTGCCACTTGGAACTGGGATACCACTGAGCCCACCTGACCCACTAGCCAGGGTTCCCTTTACACTGTACTGGTGTGACAGGCCCTCAGGGCCCCCCAGCACACATACAGGTAGGGACACACCCAGCTGCAGCTACACACACACATGCTGAGATCAACTCTGCATGGGAAGGCTCAGCTAAGGCACTTTCCAGTTCCTAAGAACCCCTATCCCCGGAGTGTAAACCTACAATTATAAGGTCTTGCGCTGCACACAGATCTGTACAGTGTAAGCTAATGAAATTTGCCACCTCTCTCAATGTGGAGGAAGATATGCAACAGCTTTTTGCCCCCCCTCCCCCCCCCCCCCCCCCCCCCCCCGGTAATGATTTCCACACACTGGTCTTAGACAAAACAAAACAAGTTTATTAACTACAAAAGATAGATTTTAAGTGATTATAAGGGATAGCAAACAGATCAAAGAGGATTACCTAGCAAATAAAATAAAATGCAATCTAAGCTTAATATATTAAATAAATTAGTTATAAGTAGCAAATTCTCACCCTAAATGTTGTTTTAAGCAGATTGCAGAGATTCTTGAAGGCAAACTGCACTTGCTTGCAGCTTAAAACTCCAGTTATTCTTTTCACAGACTAGACAACCCTCTAGCCTGGGTTCAGCCCTTCTACCCTAGTTCAGTCTCTTGTTTC
The DNA here is from genome assembly GCF_015237465.2 of Chelonia mydas. Classification (NCBI taxonomy): domain Eukaryota; kingdom Metazoa; phylum Chordata; order Testudines; family Cheloniidae; genus Chelonia; species Chelonia mydas. Next base: position 323,436,043 of record NC_057849.1, read on the forward strand.
TCAGGTGTTTCCAGCAGTCTTCTTTCTTGGACAGGGAGTCAGTGAAGAACGAACCATGATGATGTCACTCCCCTGCCTTAAATAGCTTTTGCATATGGCAGGAATCCTTTGTCTCTCAGTTTGATTCCCACACCCGGTCAGTGGAGAAGCACTAGTATTATCATGGAGTCCAGTACCAGGTTGGTCCCATGTCCCTGTAGGGCCACCGCAGCCATGACTCAGAGGCTGTTTGCAGCAGCCCCAGGAAGGCTCCCCAGTGGGAGATTAGCAACTTCAAAGACCTATTGTTTTCCTTAATGGGCCTTCCCAGCCAGCCATCTAGACTGCATTCTCTCTAGTGGGCATTCCCCAGGTGTGTAAACACTTCTAATAGATGCATAGACAATATTCCTAACTTCAGATACCAAAATGATACATGCTTACAGGTAGGATAATCATATTCGGTAAATCAAACTTTTCAGTGATATCTCACATGCCTTATTTTGCACAAAATACATCATAATTATGCCATACTCATATCATAATAATATTACTATGAAGCATAATGCCACAAAGATGACCACCCTTGCCTCAAGAATCCCTTCCCTGAAAGGTGACTGGTTTACGTTCCTCAATTTGAAGGATGCCCATTTTCATATGGTGTACAGGAGATTTCCACATTTTACGGTGGGCCCAGAGCATTTTCAATACAAAGTGCTCCCTGTCAGCCTCTCGATGGCCCTGGGGGTTTTTATGAGCGTATTGTCCATGATAGCAGCATACCTCTGCAGACATGGCAGCCCCATATTTCTCTACCTAGATGATTGGATGGTAGTATCAGGAAGTACAAGCATTGTTCACCTCCTCACTTGACCTATTTCATGCGTTGGGACTTCAGGTAAATTCAGAAAAGTTCACTTTAACTCACACACAAATTATGGAATTTATTGGAGTGAATCTGAACTCAATGAAGGTAAGAGCTTACTTACATTGAAACAGGTTCCTTGCAATGAGTGACCTTATCACCCAGGTTTGACTCAGCCCTCAGGTGATGACCTGGTACTGCTAGGTCATACGGCCACATGTACCTGCATAACCCATTTGCAAGGCTTCACTTGCAGTGCCTGCAAGCCTAGTTGTGTAAGGTCTACTCTCCAAGCAGGCACTCTCAGGACAAATGGGTCTTGCTTCCCTAGAATGTCCTGACATCACTTATCTGTTGGGAGTAAGAGAGAAAGTTTATGTAGGGGTTCTTACCATGCCCGCATCACCTACAAAGACAATCATAACGTAAGAATGGCCATACTGAGTCAGACCAACAGTCCATCTAACCCAGTGTCCTGTCTTCTGACAATGGCCAGTGCCAGATGTTTCAGAGGTAGTGAACAGAACAGGGCAATTTATTAAGGTGCCACTGGATTCCTTGTTGTTTTTTGTGGATACAGACTAACACGGCTACCCCCTGATACATATAAGTACTGCCCTGAATAGGGGATAGACTTAAGTACATGCTTAAGTGTTTTCCTGAATTGAAGCTTGATAGATCTGGCTCTAAGTGGACTGTGGGCAAACTTGGTGGGCTGGGAAGATCCATGCCTGCAGTCTATGGTTTACTAATGATGGTCTCAGATACAGAACTGCTTGTCTGGGTTTCTTTGTTTGCTCTTTTGAAATGTTACCTCTTTAGGCTTTTAGATTCTCCTAGATGCTGACCACTTTCAACTCCCATTTTAACATCAATGGGAGTTGGAAGTGCTCAGGATCAGGCCCTTAATACAATAGGATTTGATTTCTAACCTTTTAAATTCAAGGGATTATAAAGAATTAATTGAAAAACTGCTATAAAGGTAATTCAAAGCAGGATTCAAGGAGTTGACTTTATCAATGAAGCCCTTAATGGTTTGGACCAGGGTTACCTGAGGGATCACCTCTTTCTCCATGATTTACTGCTACTGTAAAGATCAGCAGAGGGGCTCAAGCAGGAGTTCCCTCAGTATTCAACAGAGTGAAAGTCACGTCTAAATCTGAGACAAGTAGCAGAGACTCTAGGAACACACGAAGACCAATAATAGTGACCACACACACATTCATAAGTACATCTAGTCTGTTTTACAAGTTTTATTAATCACAAGCAAGATTATGATTACCTAAGCGCACATAAATCCTACAAATACCAATGCACAAGTTATAAATATAGTCATACTCACATTCTCAAAAATATTCTTCGTTCCTGATGGATTCCTCACCTATTGATCATCAATAAAGGGATGATTCCTGTTGGGGTTTTGCCCCTAGGCATTCCATTTTACCCAACCAGAGAGCCCTCTTTTATTTTGTGATTCTGACTACACTTATCTTCATGCACATATGCAGAATGTTATCGACCCTCTTTTCCCTTATCTGTATTTCCAGACCTCATGAATATTGGGGTGCTCCATTTTTCATAGGTTGGTTGTAGTTCCTCTTGTACTTCTCAGCATTTATGCACAACATATAGCCAGTGGTCAGGACAGACAGCAAATGAATAAATAGATGATAAAATAAACTAATTTGCTACAGTGGGTGCCTAGCAATGGATTTTAAAATCCATCAAAGGAAAAAAGCTCTCTATTGATCTGGGAAATGTAATGAATCCATCTATGTATATATGGAATCTTTTAAAGTTTTCAGTTGTAGTATGTCATTTCATATTTAAAAATAGAATATGCGAGGGCTGAAATATATATTCAGTTTAATCACATCTCCCTTATGTTCTAGGAGAAGTAACTAACTGCAGGCAGAGGACAAGCTGCTTCTTGAAAGATTATTCTAAGTTGCTACTCCCAAAATGTTAGTGGAGATGTAATTTTTGGGAAGCAATAATGTAAGAGGGATGTGGAAAAGAAAATTCACAATTATCTCTACGATACAGATTGCGACCAAATCACTGAGCTTGTGGAGCCTACTAACACAGCGCATCAAGCAATATCAGGCTCTTTACAGAGATCTGTGGGGTAAATTTCATAGCAAACTTTGCCCTAGCTGACCTAGTCCTGTGAAAGGTGCTACAGACAAGGAGATCTGATATCCTCATTCCTGTGACTCCTTTAAAAATCTTCCTCTCATGACTCTGTTAGCTGAGAGAACTGATCCCTTGATTGCTATATCAGGCATTTGATCATAAGTGGGTGTATAATGCCTTATCTGACATCACATGGCTCTAGAGGGTAAAGCAGATCCTACTTCAGCATAACATACTTCAGTCATATAAAATAGCTGACAGAAGCATTTTAAGTCTGTTGTTTTGGGTTTGTGAATGTATTTTGTCTTTTTTTTTTTTTTTTTTTTTTTAAGTCTAGTGGTATTTATTAAGCAATAGTTTCTATTTTCATACATTCTGTTTTTCTATCCTAGATCTTCCATTATATCAACTTAATTGATCTGGCAAGATGTGCTCAAGTTAGCCGAACCTGGATGTTGCTAACACAGGCTAGTTCAATATGGACTGATGTAAGTAAGACTACTTGCAACTATGACATAATAAGAGGTTTAATGTTTTACTTCAACTTTATTTTTTTTTTAAAAAAAAAGGATAAACCAAGCCAGTAGGTTACTTTTTAAAAAGTTATAAGGACTTGGGGTGAAATCCTAATGCCACTGAAGTAAATGGCAAAATTCCTTTTAATTTCAATGTACCCAGGATTTCACCTCTCTTTTCTCAATTATATAAATATAAATTAGGAGTAACTCCAGTGAAATCAATTGTTACATCACTGTAAAACTGGTATAAGTGAAAGGAGAATCACACTATGTATATATTTACAACTTGAATTCATAGTAGGTATACAAATATCAGATCCTTATACTTTCTTGTACAATTTGTATTCATGCCGTGAGTTTGTCTGAATTTCTTACATTCAAGACATGATCTATACACTTGTCATTTTAAAATCGGCAATAGTCTACTACTGTCTAGTTTTCTTAAATCATACTTATTATATTTCGATAAACACTGAAATCCAAAATAATAATCCAGAAACTGAAGGCTGAAATCCAAATAATAAAATATATCAAGTATGTTACTATCATAACTAAAAGAATAGTCAAGTTATGAACATGATGCACAGTGTGTTTGTTTTGTTGTTGTTGAAAATTAGATGAAAATTACAATTTAAAGTTTTGCTTGTCTGCCACTAGAACACTGACAGTAATAACAGAAACTCTGAAGTCTGATTTCATTATTCTTCAGTAAAAACACCACTTACTCCATTCTGGAAACTGTAAAATAGAGAATTTGTAATAAACTCTAAAGTCACATGTACTGTGTCTCAAAATTCTGAACCTTCTGGTTATTTCAGGAACATCAGGTTATTTATTTCAAAGAGTATTCAGTGTCATTGTCTGTCTGAAAAAATACATACATGGGGTTAATATGTTTGTAATGTGTATACTTCATTTTGTCTAATTGTTAGCAAACTATCAAAGTTAAGAAACAATCATCATTAGCATCTCTTCTTTCTGTAAGATAAGTACTGTAGGAAGAATTTTAGTGAAGCTGTATCTTAGTATCAGAAACATTAGGAGGTATCACTGATTACTGCTCTTATGTCCAGAAGCAAGCACTTCCGTAGTAGTGGAAACATTCAAGAAAATTTCACTGAGGTTATTATTCCACTTAAGAGAACTAGACTTGCTTTTTGTGAAACTTAAAGATAGCTACAAGAACATTTATGTTATGCAACAAGAACACATTTTACTGTGACCAGAGTATTTTGAATTTCTTATGGGAGTTCAGGTCTAGTGTATAGAGTAGGGGACTTTTTTGGGTGGCACTTAGCTCCATGTGTTTTCACAAAATGTTGTACTTGTTCCTTTAGGAGTCACAACTTACCGAACTCCCTGCAATAGACATGTGGAATGAAGGGTTCAAAGTACATGTTGCCTCTCCATTTCTCTCTTCCTTGTGTAGGCTTTTCCCCTTTTCACGATTGGCCAATCAATTTAAGTAGCATCAGTAGTAAAGGCTGCGATAGTACTCATCACCATGCATTTTGACAGGTTTCCACACCCCTTTAGGGCTTATGTCCCACCTTCCCACCCTGTTTCCATTGGCGCCGAAGTTTCGCACTATCGGTCACTTTGAAAAAAATTTTGTGCATGTTTGAATGGGGGAAGTGTTGTGTTTAAAGTTTGGGTAAGGCTTATTGAAAAAAGGTGACTGTGTAAGGAGAGCTGTTAAAGGGCAGGTTTAAAGAAAAGAGAGATGATATGCTATAAAAGAATAGAAAATGTGATACATTGAGAGAAAAAGGTTGAAAGACTAGAGAGAGAAGTTTAGGGTTGATGAAAAGGAAAGTTTGGGTAAGGCTTATTGAAAAAAGGTGACTGAGTAATAACAGCTGTTGTTAACGGGCAGGTTATTAAAGAAAAGAGAGGCTGGTAAAGGTATGCTATAAAAGAATAGAAAATGTGATACACTGAAAGATTAGAGTGAGAGATGTTTGGGTAAGGTTATTGGAAGTGATTGAGTAAGGAGATCTGTTATTAAAGAATAGAGTGTTTGTTACTGAACACATAGAGAGCAAAACATCCTACCCCACCGATTGTTGGTAGTGAAACGATAGCTGTTCTGGGCAGCGCTCCTGGGAGCTAGCCCCTCCTTTTGATGGACCAGTCAGAGGTTGTTTTACAGCTAGGTCACAGAATGCACTTGTTGAACCAATCCTGTAGTCCCAAGATTTAGAGAGTATCTTTACCTTACTTTAAAAGCTATAAAAACAGGATTAAGAAGGAAATTTAGGAAGCACATGATAAAAAAGTGAATAAAAAAAGCAAACTTTAATTATCAGACCGTTTAAATAGAAGCTCCTCCTTACTTAGAGAGGGAGGATGCATGATACTCTTAGCCAATAGCCGTGATGCCTGCATTTAGCTCTAGGGGCAGAAGTGGTGGACAAAGTGACAGAGGCCGAGGACCCAAACAGTGTTTTAAATAAAATCATCAAACCAACAGATGAATGTTTAATGCAAAATGTTGAACGCCTTGTTCGTTCAGCAAATTACAAAATCTTGCTACAAAAAACACACTAACAGTTAGAGCATGTTTTGGGAACTAAACAGGGTGTGTTGTAAAATAAAATGTCAGTTGAAAATAACTGTGTAAAGCGTGTTTTTATGGAGTTCAAGGGGTGTGGGGGTTTGTCAAAAGGTCAATAGGTTGCCCCCGTAGTATACATGCAGTTAGATTACAAAAAGAAAAGGAGTACTTGTGGCACCTTAGACTAGCCAATTTATTTGCGCATAAGCTTTCATGAGCTACAGCTCACTTCATCGCTCACGAAAGCTTATGCTCAAATAAATTGGTTAGTCTCTAAGGTGCCACAAGTACTCCTTTTCTTTTTGCGAATACAGACCAACACAGCTGTTACTCTGAAACCAGTTAGATTACAGTTTGTCAACAACAACAAGAAGTATATGAGCGGCCTGTTCCTCTAACAAAGGCCCACCCACCTCACCTAGCCCTGGCACTTCTGCATGAGGGTTATAGGCTCCCTATGGACCATTGCAAAGCAGCCCCAGAACCCCTCTTAAATCATATCATCTTCCACTTTGGCTGTACCTTTTCATTTTCCACCCCAGGCCCTCTGCATTAGGAATTAATCATAGCCTCTCTGATTTCAACAATGTCTCAGGTCTCTTGTCTACTGCTTCATATTATTTAATGATGTACATCCTCTAGGGTTACAGTTTGCATAAGTGTTTTTACAAAAATATATTCTCTAGGGGCTTAGACAAAATAACAATCAACAAAATTGTAATTGTTGCTTTGCAGGCACTGCTACAAAGTATCTTTACGTTTTTTGTTGTTGTTAATATTTCTAGTAGGCCGTAGGATGGGGGAGATAATACCTCATAAAGTGGAAAAGTGCTTCTGAATGACAAACGCTTGCCCATGCTGAAGCATAACAACTAACACAGAATGGCTGCCTACAAAACAGTTTCACTAAAAGAGTTATCAACATGCCCCCTAAAACTCAGGACCGCTTTCTTACCTCCATGGTCTGATCTCTGTGGCTTTTTTTTAAAATTTGTTTGTCCTTGGTTTAGGTTTTAAAAAAACAATAGAAAAGAAGGGGAGGGGGGCTTCAGATAGGCTATCTCTAAGCTTCATGCAGTCACAAAGCGACGGTTTTTGTCTTTTACAATCAGTAAATGGAATAAAATACTTGTTAAAACTTTCACAAAAGTATCTTTCAATGCAGTCTCACCATTTGTTAAAACTTTAGCAGCATTTAAAAAGCTAGGAAAAAAGTCTGTGTAAAAATGTTTAAATAAAGGGATCTGTCTTCATATAGGTTTGTCTTTTAAAGTGTTTATTCCTTTACAAAACTTAATATAACTGTCACTTGTATTTGTTAAGAAGCAGCCTTCTTATCTCTGATCCACTGGTTTACAGAGGCTGTTTTTGCTAACAGCTGCAAAAGCATGCTGTTTCAAACTGTCCTTACTAAAAAAAAATGACCGGTGCTAGTCTAAAACATAGGGGGAAAACATTTTTATCGCTATACGTTACTTTTATAACAGGTTTTCTGTGGTTTTTTAACCCTGGATTGTTTCTGCAGACTCACATGGTGTTGAAACACCTATCCCAAGGGGGTTAAATGAAAAATTGTCTTCAGATGACCCCTTTGAAAAAACAAGGCTGTCTTTTCTAATCCACTACCTGTTATAAGTTGTTCTCACTAAAAGCATTGGGGAAAAACTTTCTTAGTCAAGGTTTAGGCCCTGGGATGCTTTTTTTTTTTTTTTTTTTTTTATTGGAACACCCCTGTAAGTAAAGGGATGTCTTTAGGTGGGTTTTTCTTTTAAAGTGTTAGAAAAGAGGGGATTTTAGGCATTACTTTACAAATAAACACATTTTTTAAATTGTTTATAGTGTGTGCCGGTCACCTTTTGTTACAGGGTACTGTTTGTTTCGATGAGAGCAGAGCAAGCGGCCTTTTTTAGAGGCGGGGGGGGGGGGGGAGGAATCCGGAGCTACATTCTTTAATGGTTAAAAAGTTTTTATTTTATATAGTAAGCTTATTTACAGTTAAAGTTACTGTTCTTTTTAGTACAAGTCTTTGGTATCATTTTGTTTTAAAAGCAGGCCTTGGGCTTTCTTATTTCTGATCACAATGGCTTCTTTTTTCACATTGTTCTTACTGACCATGTTAGTCTAAAACTTTTTATGTTTTTAATTCCTGAACTGTTTCTGCAGGCTTACCTTTTATTAAAACACTTATGCCAATGGGACTAAATAAAAGGAGTGTATCTTTTCAAGGGTTTATTCCTTTACAAGACTTTCACCTCTCTTTTTGTTAAAAAGGGGGGGGGGGGAAAAAGTAAGCTTCTCTCTGATCCAGGAGTTAACAGAATAAGGGAAATATAAACTGTTACTAGAAACCTGGTGTAATTCTGCCTGCTCTATTTTATTGAAACACCCCTGTAAATAAAAGGCTGTGTCTTTTCACGTCAATATAAAGAAGAGCTTTATTCCATTACAAAGCTTAGTGTAACTAGTGTTTGTTTAAAGCAGGTAAAAAAAGCAGCCTTCTTTCTAATCGCAGCTATCAGCTGAAAAAGCCTGTTTTATATTGGGCTTACTAAAAAAAATAATCAGTGCTAGCCTAAAACCTAGAAGAAAAAACTTTTTAAAAATTTGTTTGTTACTAAAAGCTTATGGTTTTAACTTTTATGAAAACCCCCTTCTAAAAAGCTACATGGTGGGTAAAATGCTGGGGGTCTGTTTCTTTAGATAAGAATAAGGCAGTTAAAAGGGGAGGAGGTGTTGGACCTATAAAATCGGTTCAGGAAAATAAACTCTAACACCGTTGTAGAACAACCTCTGATTGGCCCAATCCAAAGGTGGGAATAACAAGTCTGAAAGTTTCTGACTAAACTTTCTGTGTAGTTGCCTCATTTTACAGAAAGGCAGGCAAGGTAAAAATCTCTCTTGGTCTTCAATTCAACCATGTGCTCTCTTTCCTCTGTTCTTTCTTTTAACCTACCCTCTTACTGAATGCTTTTTTATTCACTTTTTTTATCATGTGCTTACTAAACAGGCTCTGCAGCCGTGTGCTCTCTATTTTCCCCCTTTTCTTGCCCTGTTTTTAGGAAAGGTAAAGATCTTTCTCTCTCCAATTCAGCCATGTGCTCTCTATTTTTCCTGTTACTGAATGCTTTTTTATTCACTTTTTTTATGTGCTTACTAAATTCCCTTTTCTTGCCCTCTTTTTTTTTAACCTTTTTTCTTAACCTATCCTGTTACTGAATGTTTTTTATTCACCTTTTTTATCATGTGCTTACTAAATTTTCTTTTTAAACCTAGCTTTTAATGTTTTTAAGCCAGTTTTTGGCCATGTGCTTACTCAACAGGTTTTGCCTTAGTTTTTAATATTGTTTAATGCTTTAATTCACTTTTTTATCATGTGCTTCCTAAATTTCCTTCTTAATTCTGTTTTTATAGCTTTTAATGTAAGGTAAAGATCCTCTCTAAATTTTGAGGCTACAGGATTGGTTCAACAAGCACATTCTGTGACCTAGCTGTAAAACAGCCTCTGATTGGTCCACCAAGAGGAGGGGCTAGCTCCCAGGAGCGCTGTCCAGAACAGCTATCGTTTCACTACCAACAGTCGGTGGGGTAGGATGTTGTGCTCTGCATGTGTTCAGTAACATAAACACTCTATTCTTTAATAACAGATCTCCTTACTCAATCACTTCCAATAACCTTACCCAAACATCTCACTCTAATCTTTCAGTGTATCACATTTTCTATTCTTTTATAGCATACCTTTACCAGCCTCTTTTCTTTAATAACCTTCCCTTTAACAACAGCTCTCCTTACACACACCTTTTTTCAATAAACCTTACCCAAACTTTAAACTGCTCTCAATGTATCCAAACACACTTCCCCCATTCAAACACGCACAAAATTTTTTTCAAAATGGCCGACGGCACCAAACTTTGGCACCAATGGAAACGGGGTGGGAATGCAGGACATAAGCCCTAAAGGGGAGTGGAAACCTGTCAAAAATGCATGGCGATGAGTACTATCGAGGCCTTTATTACTGGCATCCTATGGTGGAAATGTGGGCACACATTGTGAATAAGAACCTAAGTTAGCCAGTTACACAGGTCCTGCTGTGATAGAAGAAAGAAGACTCATCTTACCAATATGTTCAGTGGAGGAGGAGGATGCCCATCTAGGGCAGAAGCAAGGATTCTCTAGAGAAAAGGAGAATTAGGGTTTACATGACAACAGGAGGAGTGGCTTACATCTACACCACCTTTGACTGGGCTGCAGAGGCAAGCTGTCTCCAAGATGTACGTGGCAAGACCACTTCAGCAGCATCTAGCAGTAAGAGGGTCATGTCCTCTGGGAGTGGTGGCAACACTATCACAGGAAGCAATGCCAGGCCAATGATAGCCATTGCACATAATCCAGTTTTCAATATAGCCTTGGTTGTCTCATGCAAAGCTTATATGTGTGGGCGAGGAGAGTCCAAGGGGGTAGTTTCTGGGAACCCCTTTGATGTGGTTTACCTGTTAACGTTTGTTTAATGTTCAGTTTTTTATTTTGGTATGGTTAATACTTTCATAAATTGAAAAGGAACAAAATATGTAGCTGGTCTTGAGCCTGTGGCCTTGTCTGCATTAGACTTAAAATTTCCCACTGTTGTATCTCCACTGGTGGAAACAATAGTCAGACATGCTGCGGACATAGCACAAATGGCTGATGGAGTTTTAGTCACCATGTTGTCTGGACCTGCCTTGACCAGGGGTAGGTAGATGACATGGCAGGTAAATTGCAGAAAGCTAGTCTATATGCTAGTGCTCCTTATGTAACTACCACTGGTGGAACTGCACTGGTGGAAGCAACAGTGGAAAATTTTTTAACCTTTTCATTTTAATGCATTTAAAATGTTACAATAAAGAGATTTCTGTAGCTTTGCAGTCTTCAAAAATGGTGGAAGTGTGAAGATTTTTAGAGCACTCCCTGGTAAAATAGTGGCTAGAATAGGCTTTGTCAACTTTGTGTTTTTTTTTTTTTTGTTGTTGTTTTTTTTTTTTTAAAAAAAAGCCCTAACTGGAAGAAGAGCCTCCAGTACATGAACATACTGCTCCAGGTAGGAGTATAGTCAAATGTGGAGATCTCCAAAAGAAGATGTTTGTTTTTAACTGCCCATCAAATTTGAAGAAATCTGTTATCACTTTATTAATTGTGCTGTTAGCCTAAATTGTTTAATGAGTTGACAGGGTCTACACTGGTTGTGAACCCCTTTTGTTGGGAGTCCCTTCTCCATCTCAAATATAGTTTATAGCAATACATGTGTTTCAAATCAAGGCTGGATGCTTTTCTTGAAGATGTTCTTTAACACAAGTTATTGGGCTCCATACAGGAATAAGTGGATGAAATTCTGTGGCCTGTGTTATGCAGAAGGTCACACTAAATGATCTTATGGCTCCTTCTGAGTTTGAAGTCTATGAAATGATATATTTACTACATGTGTTACAATACTTTTGCACTGATGCTGTATTGCACATTTCATCCATACATTAAAAAAGTCTCTCAAAACCCCTGTAAGGTGGTAGCATTTACCTTTATACTGATGCACAGAAAAATTAAGTGACTTGAGCATGATTGCTTAGGGTGAAATCCTGCTCTTAATGAAGTTAGTGGCAAAACTTCAGTTGACTTCAGTGTAGGAATCACCAGGCCCTCCATGAGAATCCCAATCTTGTGCTCTAATGACTGACCTACTTTCACCCTCCTTCTGAATTAAAATAATGGTGATTGCTCTTCATAATGATTGAAGTAGAGCACATATGGCATAAAATGGATAGATTTAGTACAGTGGATGTACCCTTTTAAAGGTGACCTCCGAAGAAAAGATACGTTTGTGATCTTTCTTGTTTTTTATGAAGAACAAGTTTAAAGAAGGCTTGCATGTTCATTTTTTATCTTAAAAAAAGAGGGATTTTTAGATGGGGTGTTTTGTGTTTTTTTGTTTGTTTGTTTGTTTTTTTGTTAGAGATATCAGGTCTTGACTTTCCCATGTTTGCTAGAAAACTTCTTAGTCAGACTGTTTTTGAAACTATTTTTTTTAACACCTATTTAACTCAGTTTTAACTCTGCAGGGAATGGGAGGGAAGGAAGATTAAAGATTCATCCATGCTTAGTTCTTTAGCTTAACTTGGGTCCAGGTCCCTAATCATTCAGCAAAAGAGGGAAGACAAAACTTTATATTCCTGATATATCTAAGGTTAAAAATCTTAAAATCCATTTACAATAATTTAGATAAATTAGATCTTTAGGTCTTTAGATAACATAAAGGAAAAATCAAAAATGGAAAAAGCCAATAGTGTGTGGTTGTTTTTTTGTTTTTTTTGTTTTGTTTTTTTTCTTTGTTGGTCACTTATGTATGTGTCCTCCCTGTGGATTGGTCAGTATGCCAGCCTGTGCATAATAAAGCTTAGGCCTCAATCCTGCAAACACTTATGCGCATTTTTAACTTCATGCATGTGAGTATTCTTAATAGGTAGTCTAGTACAGTTTGTATGTAAAGATGAGAATGTGTTTCAGCATTTGCATGGTCAAAGTCTTAGATTGTACAGCAAATTTCTAACACTTAGTACTTTTTAATAATTTTGTCTATTTTGTTTGTATAACATCTTTGATACCTGATATCTGAATTGTTGAATTTCTTTAGATTGATTTTTCTTCAGTAAAGCACAAGATGCAGGACAAAACAGTAATAAATATTCTGAAGAAATGGCGTCCTTATGTGGTACGTTTGAATCTTCGTGGTTGTTCTCTTCACTGGCCAAGCTTTAAAAGTATTAGTAAGTATTTTAATATTTCTCTCTTCTTTTCCCTCTCTTGCATCTGATAAAAGAAAAAGATGCCTCACTCTGTTATTAGGTTTTTTTCTCTGCTTTGCAGCATATGAGCTTCCCTACAACTACAGCCATGGCAAAGCAGAATGAATATGGGATCAGTAGGCTCCTTTAAATTGCTTTTCTCCACTACTCCCAGTTTCTAGGCACTGTAATAGCCTTATAGCTTAGCAGTACTAGAGTTGTATAGAATAACTTTTTTATTATGTTTGAGATACTGTGAGTATAGTCTGACAAATGAGGCTGGAATGCAAACTTGTGCTTAAATGTACATGCCAGAACCAACTGCACTGAGGTAATTAAAACAAAACTCAGATGTACACAATACTATGATGTATTATCATTTAAAGTTGAAGTCACAATATTCAATGTCTGGGAAATCCTGATTTGTAGCATCAAACCGTTAAAAATGGAGGCAGGGAGCACACTAATGAAGACTTGTCCAGTTTTTTTATGTTTAGGACACTGTAAGGAAAATTATAACCGTGCACGCCTGCCAGTAATGCAAAATAAAACCGTAACTTCCTTCAAATGTTTCTTGCAATGGTGCTCTTTAGTGCCACAGTGCAGGGCAACTGCACCTGCATTCCCCCTCACGGCCCACCAAGATACTTAAACTTAATTCAGTAAAGTCTTCCAAGGATAAGCAGGAAACTGCCATATCTGTTACATATAGAAACCCACAAAAGACCATGAAAACAATGTTCTGAGTCTAAGGTGGGCTTCAGTTAGTTTTTGTTCTGCTGAATGGATTTTGAAAAATTGAATCTGGCCATGTATAATATTGCTAACTGCAAAAGTGCAAAAATCATGAGTGACCCTCAAAAATCATAATGATAAAAGTATAACATTTTGTTTCTTGGTCTTTCTTTTGATTTTTGAATTCCCCCTGCCCACCTCCAATGTCTGTATGACACTTAGTTGCCATCTTTCAAATTTATAGTGAGTGAGGTAATTTAGGCCTCAGTTGCAGGAGCTCCTTCTGGGGGACCAAAATGAAATTGAGCACACAGTCCCCACCTGGACTGAGGAGCTTCAGTTAGGAAAGTGGAAATTGAATGTGCTTTTGTCTACTGTGAAGAGCTAGAAATCAGGACTGTGTAGTGAATGAAGCTGTTGTCCGTAGCACCATGGTCTCATTTGTTGAGGAATTTGGAAGGTGTGTAATCAGTTAAGGAGGGGATTACAGAAAGAGAAAGGATGATCTTTTGTTTAAGGAAGTTGAATGTCAGGCTGGAAAACGGATTCTATTTCTTCCTCTGCATCAGAGTTCCTGTGAGATGCTAGGCAAGTTGCTTAAACCAGTACTTTCAGTGATGGCCACTAATTGTATATTCTTCTGATTTGCAGAAGTGCTGAGCACTCACAACTGCAATGGAAGTCACCTGGAGCTACTCTTTAAAGTGCTAGGTACTCTGAAAAATGAGGCCTAGGTGACTTGAGTTGGACACCCAAAATTAGTGGACATTTTTTGACAATTTGGGCTTTAATCAGCTCCACATCTGTAAAACAGGGATAAAAATGCCACCTATTCTCACAGGGGTATTGTGAACATTGATGAATCTGTTTGTGAAGTACTTGGATACTATTTTGAAAGCACCATAGGAATGCCCAGAAGGAAATTATTAGTTCTGTATTCAGTGTAGGGTTTGGATGGCGCATGGTCTAAGGTCACAGTGAGTAATGAATAAGTATCCATGCACTGAATAAGGTAGGATCCTGTGGAAAAATTAGTATGCAATCTTGTAATTAAAGTTTGTATCATGATTAAGGCTGCAAGCTTGTCACGGAGGTCATGGATTCCATGACTTTCTGGGATCTCCGTGACTTCTGCAGCAGCTGGTGTGGTTGGCCCAGAGGTTGCCTGAGCAGTTCAGGCAGTCCCTGGGCCAGCCACACCAGCCACTGCTGGGTCAGTCTTGGGCCACCATGCCCCCCTCCCTCAGCAGCAGCAGGAGTTTGGGTGTGGGAGGGGGCTCAGGGCTGGGGGTTGGGGCACAGGAGGGGGTAAGGGTTCTGGGCAGCACTTACCTCAGGGGGCTCCCCGGAAGTGGTGACATCCCTCTCCCTCAGCTCTGGAGGCGTGGCCAGGCAGCTCTGCACACTGCCTCTGACTGCAGGCACCACCCCCGCAGTTCCCATTGGCTGTGGTACCCAGCCAATGGGAGCTGTGGAGCCAGCACTCGGGGCGAAGGCAGTGCGCTGAGCTGCTGGCCGCACCTCTGCCTAGGAGCTGAGGGAGGGGGTGTTGCCGCTTCTGGGGAGGTGCGGAGACAGGTAGGGAGCCTGCCAACCCGCACTCTCAGCATCAGCAGGGGTCCTGGGCTGCATGCCACTGCCCGCCTCCCCCTGAGCACCTACGGTGCCCCCCAGGCCATCCCCCACCCCCAAGTACCTGCAGCACCCTGGGCCACCCCTCCCTCCCCCCAAGATTTATTCAGTGGTATATAGTACAAGTCATGGACAGGTCACAGGTCGTGAATTTTTGTTTACTGCCCATGACCTGTCCGTGACTCTTACTAAAAATACCCGTGAATAATATGTACCCTTAATCATGATGGATATGGACAGGCACCCTTAAGTTTTGTATTTCCTAAATTTTGAGTGCTTGACTTTGCAATCTTAATGTTCTTTTCACATCCTTTGTTGCATATCTGTATACAGTGCCTGGCACAAACAGTGAGTAACCAGTCACTGACTGGGGCATCTAGACATTACTGCAGTGTAAATTACTTGTCCAATGATCATACGGTATCTGAAGCCAGGGTCACTGCTATATGTCCAGGTATTGTTGCTATGATTAAGGGACTGTGAAATGCTATAGAGCCCAAACCAACTTGGCAGGAACCTTTGAGCTTCTCAAGCCTTTTGGGTCACTTTATATTTATAGTTTTTATATCTAAGAGGAAATAAAGGATACTGTATGGCCCCAATAAAAAAAGTGAATAGAGGGTGCTGCTTGAGATATAATAATGACACTTAGTATTTAGAATGAAGACTACTTTGTCTTTAGAAGCTCAGAGTATAGAAAAGTGCGTGGAGGTGTCCTGAAGCCTCTGGGAGTAGACTGATGTAAGTAACTCCTGAACTTAGTAGTCGGCACTTGCATTAGGAACTTTTGGGCAGCATTTTAAGTGATTTAGTTTTGTACAACAGTAGCTGAATCTTTCCTTTTACATCAGTGTCCTTAACAAAATCTTAAATAATGTGTTCTTTATCTTTTTCTGGTACGTACAGCAGCTTATGTTACAGCCCATCAGCAATTAATCCAATCACTCTGCATTGCTAATCAAATCACTCTGTGTAAATCCAGTGTTTTGATGTGCAGTTCTCTCACTCATGCTAGGCTGTTTCGAGTGAAATAATCACTATCAACTTTGTCTGTAAAACTTTTGTTGGTCAGGGGTGTGAAAAAGAACACACCCCTGACTGACATAAGTTATATTGACAGAAGTGCTTCTGTGGACAGTGCTATGTTGGCAGGAGATGCTCTCCCGCCGACATAGCTACTGCTGCTCATTGGGGGTGGTTTAATTTTGTCAGAATTATGTCAATTGCCTTAGAGTGGCTACATGGGAGTCCTTGTTGCGGAGAAGATTTTAAACTAAGGGCTGGGGGAAAGCCAACAGATGTGGAAGAGCATGCAGTTTGGGTGGAAACATCCCATAGGGATGAATTTGCTAAAGGGGGGACTCTATATATTAGTAAAGAAGATAGGATAGAAGTTGATGTACAGGTAGGAACTGAAGAGAAACAGTTGAACAAAAAACAGCCCCATTCAGTTACGTCACAACTAAATACTCACTCATTTTATAAGTGTTTGAATACAAGTGCTATAAGTCTAAATACTAAGATGGGTGAACTTGATTGCCTGATATTAAATGAGAATTTTGATATAATAGGTATCACTGAAACTTGGTGGAATGATGATAATCAATGGACATAGTAATACGAAATATATAGGAATGACAGAGTAGGTTGTGTTCATGGGTGTGGCATTTTAAAGAAAGTATATAGTCAAATACAGTAAAAAATCTTAAATGAATCAAACTGTACCATAGAATCTCTGTGAATAGAAATTCCATGCTTGAATAATAAGAATATAGCAGTAGGAATATACTACTGACCAGGATGGTGATAGTGATTGTGAAATGGTCAGGGAGATTAAAGAGGCTACAAAAACAAAAAACCCAATAACAATGTGAGATTTCAGCCAGCCCCATATTGACCGGGTATATGTCACCTCAGGAAGGGATGCAGAGTTAAAATTTCTAAATACCATTAAAGGCTGCTTCTTGGAGCAGCTAGTCCTAGAACCCACAAAGGGAGGGGCAGTTCTTGGTTTAGTTCTAAGTGCATCACAGGATGTGGCCCAAGAGGGGAATATAGCTGAACTGCTCAGTAATAGCGACCATAATGTAATTAAATTTAACATCTTGTAGGGGGGGGAAAATACCAAAGAAACCCACTGTAGTAGCACTTAACTTCAAAAAGGAGAACAAAATTGAGGAAGCTAGTTAAACAGAAATTTAAAAAGAACAGTCACAAGAGTGAAATGTCTGCAAGCTGCATGGAAACTATTTAAAAACACCATAATAGTGGCTCAAACTAAATGTATACCCCAAATAAAAAAAAGGACCAAAAAAGTGCCATTATGTTTAAACAGAGTAAAAAAGACAGAGGTAAAAAGGCATCCTTTAAAAATTGGAAGTCAAATCCTAGTGAGGAAAAAGAAAGAAGCATAAACTCTGGCTAGTCAAGTGTAAAAGTATAATTAGGCAGGCCAAAAAAGAATCCTGAAGAGCAAATAGCAAAAGGCACAAAAACTAACAGCAATTTTTTTTTAAAATACATCAGAAGCAGGAAGACTGCCAAGCAATCAGTGGTGCCACTGGGTGCTCAAGATGCTAAAGGAGCACTCAAGGAAGAAAAATCCATTGCAGAGAAGCTAAGTAAATTCTATAGATGTGAGGGAGATTTGCACATCTGAGCAAGTCTTTTTAGGTGACAGATCTAAGGAACTGTCCCAGATTGAGGTGTCAGTAGAGGATGTTTTGGAACAAAATGAAACAGTAATAAGATCCCAGAACCAGATGGTATTTACCCAAGAGTTCTGAAGGAACTCAGATATGAAATTGCACAACTAACTGTGGTATGTAAACTGTTGTGTAAATCAGCTTCTGTATCAGATGATTGGTGGATAGCTAATGTGATGATGATTTAAAAAAAAAAGTGTTCCAGAGGCAATCCTGGCAGTTACAGGCCAGTAAGCCTAACTTCAGTACAAGGCAAATTGGTTGAAACTATAGTAAAGAATAGAATTATCAGATACATAAGGATGAACACGATAGGTTGAATCAAAATTCAACATGGCTTTTGTAGAGGGGAAACCGTGCCTCACCAATAGATTAGAATTCTTCAAGTGTGTTAACAAGCATGTGGTCAAGGGTGATCCAGTTGAAATAGTGTACTTGGACTTTCAGAAAGCCTTTGACAAGGTCTTATACCAAAGGCTCTTAAGCAAAGTAAGGAGTCATGGCAGATGAGGGGAAGGTCCTCGCATGGATTAGTAACTGGTTAAAAGATGGGAAATAAAGGGTAGGAATAAATTGTCAGTTTTCACAATGGAGAAAAGTAAATAGCAGGGTTCCCCAAAGATATGTACTGGGACCTGTGCAGTTTAATTTTTCATAAATGATCTGGAAAAAGAGGTGAACAACGAGGTGGAAAAATTTGCAGATGATACACAATTACTTATAGTTAAGTCCAAAGCTGACTAAGAGTTACAAAGGGATCTCACACAACTGGGTGATTAGGCAACAAAATGGCAGATGAAATTCATTGTTAAGTGCAAAGTATTGCACATTGGAAAACTTAATCCCAACTGTACATACGAAACGATGGAGTTTTAATTTAGCTGTTACCACTTGAGAGAGAACTTGGAGTCATCATGGATAGTTCTCTGAAGACATCTGCTCAGTGTACAGCAGCAGTCAAAAAAGCTAACAATGTTAGGAACCATTTGGAAAGGGATAGATAATAAGACAGAAAATATCATAATGCCACCATATAAATCCATGTAGTATGCCCATACCTTGAAAACTGCACGCTGCCAAAGACCCGGAGCGAGCGAAGGACCCGCCACCGAAGACCTGGAGCGCCACCAGGTGAGTAAAACTTAAAAAGGCGCCAGCACGGGGCCCGATTTGGGGGAATCGGCCTAAAGCCAGCCCTGATAATAGGTGATCATGTAATTAAAGAACACACAAGGGGACTGAATTAAGGTTGCCTGGGAAACCTGAATTCTGGCATTTCCTAACCTTTGTGTGTAATTTTTAGGTTTTTTAAAAAAAAAAAGCAAACTGAAAAAACAGAAATTCCTGCATGTGACATCATATTGACACCTACATGAGTCAACTACAGGGTTGGAACCTTTAGATCAGGGGTAGTCAATTATTTTTTGTCAAGGTCCAAATTTCTTGGTCAAGATATAGTCAAGGTCCAGACTGCAGAGAAACATTTTTCACAGCTCAGTAACAATGATGATGATTAGGGCTGTCAAGCAATTAAAAAAAATTGTGATTAATCGCACGGTTAAACAATGATAGAATACTATTCATTTAAATATTTTTGGATGTTTTCTACATTTTCAAATATATTGATTTCAGTTACAACACAGAATACAAAGTGTACAGTGCTCACTTTATATTTTTGATTACAAGTATTTTCACTGTAAAAGAGCAAAAGAAATAGTATTTTTCAGTTCACCTCATACAAATACTGTAGTGCAATCTCTTTATCATGAAAGTTGAACTTACAAATGTAGAATTATGTACAACAAAACCTGCATTCAAAAATAAAACAGTGTAAAATTTTAGAGCCTGCAAGTTCTGTCCTACTTCTTGTTCAGCCAATTGCTCAGACAAACAAGTTTGTTTACATTTGCAGGAGATAATGTTGTCAGCTTCTTGTTTACAATATCACTTTCAGGTGACAACAGGCATTCTCATGGCACCGTTGTAGCCAGCGTCACAAGATATTTATGCGCTAGATGCGCTAAAGATTCATATGTCCCTTCATGCTTCAGCCACCATTCCAGGGGACATGCGTCCATGCTGATGACAGGTTCTGTTTGATAACAATCCAAAGCAGTACAGATCGACGCATGTTCATTTTCATTATCTGAGTCAGATGCCACCAGCAGAAGGTTGATTTTCTTTTTTGGTGGTTCGGGTTCTGTAGTTTGTACATCAGAGTGTTGCTCTTTTAACACATCTGAAAGCATGCTCCACACCTTGTTCCTCTCAGATTTTGGAAGGCATTAAAATTCTTAAACCTTGGGTCGAGTGCTGTAGCTTTCTTTAGAAATCTCACATTGGTACGTTCTTTGTTTTGTGAAATCTGCAGTGAAAGTGTTCTTTAAACGAACAACATGTTCTGGGTCATCATCCAAGACTACTATAACATGAAATATATGGCAGAATGTGGCTAAAACAGAGCAGGGGACATACAATCTCTCCCAAGGAGGTCAGTCACAAATAATAATTAATGCATTATTTTTTTAACGAGCGTCATCAGCATGGAAGCATAACCTCTGGAATGGTGGCTGAAACATGAAGGAGCATACGAATGTTTAGCATATCTAGCATGTAAATACCTTCCAATGCCAGCTATAAAAGTACCATGCAAATGCCTGTTCTCACTTTCTGGTAAAAAGAAAAGGAGTACTTGTGGCACCTTAGAGACTAACCAATTTATTTGAGCATAAGTTTTCGTGAGCTACAACTCACTTCATCGGATGCATACTGTGGAAAGTAAAGAATCTTTTTATACACACAAACCATGAAAAAATGGGTGTTTACCACTATAAAAGGTTGTCTCTCCCCCAACCCCACTCTCCTGCTGGTAATAGCTTATCTAAAGTGATCACTCTCTCCTTACAATGTGTGTGATAATCAAGGTGGGCCATCTCCAGCACAAATCCAGGGTTTAACAAGAACGTCTGGGGTGGGGAGGTGGCATTGACATTGTAAATAAGAAGTGGGCAGCATTATCTCTTATAAATATAAACAAACTTGTTTGTCTTAGCGATTGGCTGAACAAGAAGTAGGACTGAGTGGACTTGTAGGCTCTAAAGTTTTACATTGTTTTGTTTTTGAGTGCAGTTATGTAACAATCTACATTTGTCAGTTGCACTTTTCTGACAGATTGCACTACAGTACTTGTATGAGGTGAATTGAAAAATACTATTTCTTCTATCATTTTTACAGTGCAAATATTTATAAGCAAAAATAATATACACTTTGATTTCAATTACAACACCAAAGTACAATATATATGAAAATGTAGAAAAAAATTCAAAATACTTAATAAATTTCAATTGGTATTGCATTGTTTAACAGTGCGATTAAGACTGCTATTTAATCTTAATTGCAATTTGATTTTTTGAGTTAATCGTGTGAGTTAACTGCAATTAATCGACAGTCCTAATAATAATAAGTAAATACCAATGTGTTTTCCCCTTGCTTTGTTCTTGGAATCAGCAGAACCATTTTGACTTAAATTTAAAAAAAAAAAAAAAAAATCAGCCTGAGACACCTGGCATAGAAAATTTTCAGCCTAAATGGTTAGTTTGTCAAAGTTATAAGCAAGTGAAAATAGGGTCTGATAATGGGAATTGTGGGGAACCTTCATAATAAACAGTGCCAATTGCTTCACCTACAGTTAATGGTAGTACAGTAGCAACTTCTATATTTTGTGGATCTTTATCTGTGCATAGCTTTTAATAAAAATTAAAATATGTGGTCGCAGCAGACTTCAGAGTCTGATCCCACTGAGGGTTACCAAAAGAAACTACAGAATTTGCTCAAGAAACTCCCTGAAAAAGCACAAGATCAAATCCATACAGACACACCCCTGGAACCCCGATCTGGGATAGTCTGTCTACTACCCAAGATCCATAAACCTGGAAGTCCTGGGCGCCCATCATCTCAGGCATTGGCACCCTGACAGCAGGATTGTCTGGCTATGTAGACTCCCTCCTCAGGCCCTACGCTACCAGCACTCCCAGCTATCTTCGAGACACCACTGACTTCCTAAGGAAACTACAATCCATCGGTGATCTTCCTGAAAATACCATCCTGGCCACTATGGATGTAGAAGCCCTCTACACGAACATTCCACACAAAGATGGACTACAAGCCATCAGTAATAATGTCATGGCAAACCTGGTGGCTGAACTTTGTGACTTTGTCCTCACCCATAACTATTTCACGTTTGGGAACAATGTATACCTTCAAATCAGCTATGGGTACCCGCATGGCCCCACAGCATACCAACATTTTTATGGCTGACTTAGAACAACGCTTCCTCAGCTCTCGTCCCCTAATACTCCTACTCTACTTGCGCTACATGGATGACATCTTCATCATCTGGACCCATGGAAAAGATTCCCTTGAGGAATTCCACCATGATTTCAACAATTTCCATCCCACCATCAACCTCAGCCTGGACCAGTCCACACAAGATATCCACTTCCTGGACACTACGGTGCTAATAAGCGATGGTCACATAAACACCACCCTATACCGGAAACCTACTGACGGCTATTCCTACCTACATGCCTCCAGCTTTCATCCAGACCACACCACACGATCCATCGTCTACAGCCAAGCTCTGTGATACAACCGCATTTGCTCCAACCCCTCAGACAGAGACAAACACCTACAAGATCTCTATCAAGCATTCTTACAACTACAATACCCACCTGCTGAAGTGAAGAAACAGATTGATAGAGCCAGAAGAGTTCCCAGAAGTCACCTACTACAGGACAGGCCCAACAAAGAAAATAACAGAACGCCACTAGCCGTCACCTTCAGCCCCCAACTAAAACCTCTCCAACGCATTATCAAGGATCTACAACCTATCCTGAAGGACGACCCATCACTCTCACAAATCTTGGGAGACAGGCCAGTCCTTGCCTACAGACAGCTCCCCAAGCTGAAGCAAATACTCACCAGCAACTACATACCACACAACAGAACCACTAACCCAGGAACCTATCCTTGCAACAAAGCCCGTTGCCAACTGTGCCCACATATCTATTCAGGGGACACCATCACAGAGCCTAATAACATCAGCCACACTATCAGAGGCTCGTTCACCTGCACATCTACCAATGTGATATGTCATCATCTTCCAGCAATGCCCCTCTGCCATGTACATTGGTCAAACTGGACAGTCTCTACGTAAAAGAATAAATGGACACAAATCAGATGTCAAGAACTATGACATTCATAAACCAGTTGGAGAACACTTCACTTCTTCAATTTCTCTGGTCACACGATTACAGACATGAAAGTTGTGATATTACAACAGAAAAACTTCAAAACCAGACTCCAGTGAGAAACTGCTGAATTGGAATTAATTTGCAAATTGGATACAATTAACTTAGGTTACCTTTGCATAATGACTTAGGCTTGAATAGAGACTGGGAGTGGTTATTTCCCCTTGTTTTTTCCTCCCCCCTCTCCCCTCCCCCCGTTCCTCAGACGTTCTTGTTAAACCCTGGATTTGTGCTGGAAATGGCCCACCTTGATTATCATACACCGAGAGTGATCACTTTAGATAAGCTGTTACCAGCAGGAGAGTGGGGTGAGGGGAGAAAACCTTTTGAAGTTATAAACACCCATTTTTTCATGGTTTGTGTGTATAAAAACATCCTCACTGCCTTTTCCACTTTTATGCATCCAATGAAGTGAGCTGTAGCTCACGAAAGCTTATGCTCAAATAAATTGGTTAGTCTCTAAGGTGCCACAAGTACTCCTTTTCTTTTTCTTTTCTTTTCTTTTTTTTTTTTTTTTTGGTCACAGCAGAGGTGCACCTTGAATGTGGAGGCAGAGGGGTAGGAGTGCCCTGTCCTAGGCCCCACGGCAGCTGTTCTAGCCCTTCTGAGTCCCGCTCTCACCTCTTCCCCTCCACTTGCACACAGTTACTGCCTCCCCTTTGGTGGAGGTGTGCCCCACCCCGCCCACTGGTGGGTCAAGGGGCAGGAGCTGGCCAGAACCTGATTGTTTGGAAGCTGAGAGCCAATCAGCTAATGGGGAGGCAGTAACTGGAGGTGGATGGTGTGGGTGAAATTGGAGGGGAAACAGAGCTGAGCATGGTGAAAATATAGATGAAATATATAGATCAGCCCCTGCAATATTTCCATTTTGGGGGTACCAGCCATTGCTGTCCCTGGTACTGGGGCACTGTTTTCTTGTGATATTAAAAAGCTATATTCCAAATCCAGCTCTGTAGGCAAATAAGCAACTTTGTCTCTGTTAAGCATTAGATCATTTATAACAGTTCTTCCCTGTTTAGTAATGAGAGCCCTCTTTGAATAGCATATTTATGAAGAATAAAAACAACGAGGTGTCCTTGTGGCACCTTAGAGACTAACAAATTTATTTAGTATAAGCTTTCCTGGGCTAGAACCCACTTCATCAGATGCATAAGGCATCTCCCATCTTTTCACATACTATGTATATGTAACCCTTCTGCCTGTCAGAGTTGGCAGCAACAAGGGCTGGGTTCAATATCTAGGGGATTCACTTCAATAACACAATGCAAACCGGCTCGAGCCCCCCCCCCGTGACCTGGGACAAATATATACTACCCCCGCTGGCCGCCTCCAAGAGGCAATACTTCTCCTCTCGCAAGCACATAGTCTGAGTGTAGCAAAAAGCCTTTTAATAACAGAGAGAAACAATGTGGCATTATGTTGGGGAAACACCACCAACAGGATTCGTAACACAACCCATGAGCAAAAAACCCACCCCAAGCAAATTGGGGCATGCCCTTTCCTTTGGTTCTTGAGTCCAGCAACCCGAAATCCCCAAAAGTCCAATGACCCAAAAGTCTCTGTCCCTGGTCAGGGCAGCCCCAGACTTTGAAAGTTTATCTGCAGAGCTTTACCTCCCAACCTGGGTGGAGGTGGGGGGAAGAGAGGTAAGGGGCACCTTACATGATCTGAAGCTGACCGCCCCACAGCTCCATAGGCCTTCGCTCCGCCAGCCGCCCCACGAACTGCTTCGCTCCGCTCCACTCCCCACAAGCAGCTCCCGCCGTCCCACAAACTGCTCCACCAGCCGGTCCACGAACTGCTCCGCATCCCACAAGCCACTCCCACCGTCCTATGAACTGCTCCACCAGCCTGTCCACAAGGCACTCCAGCCATCCCACAAACTGCTCCACAATATATCTTCAGGCTCCCCCACTACTTAACACAATGCTCAGTGATTTCAGCTCTTAGTCAGTTCAGCTCTTTGGTGACTTCAGCTTGTCATAGGGGAGCCTCAGTGCTGGTGCACCATTAGCCCAAAATGAGCTCAGCAGCCTGTAACTAGACTCCTAATGGAATCAAAATTAGCTCTGATATTCCACAGTGGAGAGAGGAGGAAGTGCAATTAGCATGTGGGGCCCATGCCACCAAGTATTAATACTTGTCCCCAGCCTCTCTCAATTCACAGAGTTTTGGAACCCATGACCCTTGCCTAGCGACTGCTGCTTAGTTGATGGTGAGTCCCTCCATCATAACAAAAGGCCAAGTGCAGTTCCAAGCACAGTTCCCATAATCAGGGTAATAACAATTTATTCTTCCTGCCCCAATAACAGAGACACTGGGGATCCCACAGCAGCCAGAGTGACCATTTGGGCAGCTATGGCCTCATTCTAGGCGGGTTGGGTGTGCCTATGCAAATGAGATTGGCCCCTGAAGTTCTTTTCCACAGCTTGCCACACCTCACCACCAGATGTCAGGGTGGAGCTCATCGTGACACTGCTTACATATATATTTACCTGCTACTGTATTTTCCATTCCATGCATCTGATGAAGTGGGTTCTAGCCCATAAAAGCTTATGCCCAAATAAATTTGTTAGTCTCTAAGGTGTGCGACAAGGACTCCTCGGTTTTTTTGCTGATACAGACTAACACGGCTACCACTCTGAAACCTTATGAAGAATACTTACTGCTACCCCTACCCATAAAGTTGTATGTCTTTACTTGTTTTTACTCACCTTCTCTGTAAAAATACTATTTTCCACTAATGTATAGTGTTGATTACCTAGAACTAGATCAATGCAACTTGTAAGTTAAAATGCACTTTTGTTTATCTTAAACCTGCACATCAAAGACACTAAATGTTATTCTATATGACTGCACATTATATGTACAAACTATATATCTTTCTATAATTGCTGAAATTCTGTATCTTCAGCAGGCTCAAAATCAAAGATTATAACCATTTTTAACTGTTCACTGTCATTTGTTAAAAGTGATTCATGGTAGTACTGTCTGTGTGATTGTCTGCAAAGAATCTTAAAGAAGTGTATATCTGAAACAGCTTGTTCTAATTATGGATATTCAGTGATCCACTTTAAGAGTGAAAGACATTTCAATCAGTGTTTTTTTGCTATTCAAATTAGTAGCAATAATTTATTCTGTTACAAATCCACTGATACTGGGCATGCAGCCTGCCTGTGCATGACCTTTGAACTGTTATGGAAGCTTGATTGAAGCAGAGAGTAAGATACAATGCTTTTAAAATTGCTGCAGGCCTATTTTTCCATCCTGCTGTTTTCAGATTGCTGAAGATCATATCAGAGCGCCACTCCTCAGAGGTTTTTCTTGATAACAAACTGAATTGAATTGTCTGTTCAAGTATAGCTTAAAGCAGTAGTTTACAAACTTTTTTTCTGGTGACCCAGTTGAAGAAAATTGTTGATACCTGCGACCCAACGGAGCCGGGGATGAGGGGTTTGGGTGTGGGAGGGGCTCAGGGCTGAGGCGGAGGGTTGGGGTGATGACTGCGGGTGGGGCTGGGGATGAGGGGTTTGGGGTGCAGGAGGGGGCTCTGGGTTTGGAGGGGGCTCAGGGCTCAGGCAGGGGGTTGGGTGCGGGAGGGGGTCAGGGCTCTGGGCTAGGGGTGCAGGCTCTTGGGTGGGGCTGGGGATGAGGGGTGTGGGGTGCAAGAAGAGGCTCTGGGTTTGTGGGGGAGGGCTCAGGGCTGGGGCAGGGGATTGGGACATGGGGTTGGGGTGCAGGCTTACCTCAGGCAGCTCCTGGTCAGCAGCACAGCGGGGGTGCTAAGGCAGGCTTCCTGCCTGTCTTGACACCACGGACCGTGCTGCGCCCCGGAAGCGGCCAGCAGGAGGTCTGGCTCCTAGGCAGAGGTGCGCAAGCGGCTCCGTGTGGCTTTCGCCTGCAGGCACTGCCCCCAAGCTCCCATTGGCCGGTTGTCAGCCAATGCGAGTGCAGAGCCAGTGCTCAGGGTGGGGGCAGCGTGCAGAGCCCTGGGGTCCCACCGCCTAGGAGCCGGACCTGCTGCTGGCCGCTTCTGGGGTGCAGTGCGGTGTCAGAACTGGTAGGGACTAGCTTGCATTAGCCGGGCAGCACTGCCGACGGGATTTTTAACGGCCCTGTCAGTGGTGCTGATCAGAGCCGCCGTGACCCAGAGCCTTACAATCCATGACCCAGTACTGGGTCATGACCTGCAGTTTGAAAACCACTGGCCTAAAGATGTTATGAGCTTTCCACTCTAACTGCCATGAACCACAGTTCTGATCTCATTCAAGATGAATCCAAGATTAATAGATTTCTGGCAACCTTTTTTTTTTTTTTTTTTTTATTGTTAATAGAACAGCATTGACCTTGGCTGTTTTTTAGGGCTTGTTGGCTGGCTAAACAAGTTTTGTATTTGCTATCTTGAATGAATCAGTTGCAAAATGTTGGGGTTTTAATTGCATTTATGCATTCATGTATTACTACTTTGGTGGATAAGGTATGTGCATGATATGTATATTGTAGCAGTTTGTTTTTGTTTCTGCAGTTATAAAATTCTTCCAAACTGACAAACTCAAACTGACTTTGTGCCAAAAGGAAAATAAGCATGTTGGAGGGATAAAATACAACTCACTGTTTGTGGTATTAGTCCACCCATCCAGTGATCTGTAACAGGGGAGAGATCCTGGAGAACTATTTGAACTCCAAATGTGCCTGGGAGTTGCATGTAGAGCTTGTTGCTATTAGTATTCACAGGACTGGAACTGAAGATTTGGCAAGGAGCGTTCTGCTGATTCCTGAGGTCAATGCATTTTAGAAGGCATCCACATTTTGTGATAGTTTTGTTTTTAATAATAATTACAGTTTTTAGGGACCCCCCAGCGCTACACTCATTAAGAGGAAGAGAAAAGCTCTCAGATACAACTGTTTGTTGGAGGAGAAAGGAATGTAATAAAAAGGGAGAGGTTATAGGGGGAAAAAAGAGAGTAAGGGGGCTGTAGGAGTTAGGAAGGTTGGCCCAGAATTTTCTAACATCATTTGGATTCAGAAATACTGTTGGGGGCATTTGTAATTAAATGGTACAGAAGAAGAAATTTCAAAATGCAAGTGTGGTTTCTGGTTGTGGTGTTTCAATGGAGGACATGTTCTGATTTATAGCAAATGGCAGATCAACTCTTTTAATAAATAAACAACTCCCCTATAATTCTACAGCTTTTCTTTTTTCCCTGATCTGCTATTTCTTCTCTTCCATTTTTGTATATCCCTTTCTCTTTTCTATACATTTCTTTCTCTCACTTTTTAATTTGGCTGCCCTCTTCTGTTTGGTTCCACACTGTTGTGATCCATTTAGCCCCAGCCCCATTTCTATTCTTACTATTGTAACTAACCTTTATTTCCCACCACTTCCCTTTTTGGGTCACTACAAACATTAAGGTACATCAAACTGTGACATGTTCCTGGTAGATTGTCAGTTTTCCCAGAGTTCTAGAAGCTTGTGGGTTCACAATAACCACTTGCACACGTCTGTTATATAAAGGTTCTTTAGTGCCATTGGCCTAAGGAAAATAATGCAGTAACCCTAGGCATGAAGGATTACAGCTTATTGTAGTTAGTTATACATGCTGTAATTACTAGTTTAAACCCCTTGAAGCAGTCCAAGAAAAGGCGCACTGTTAATGCTGCTCTTAGAAACCTTCCAGTCCATCCCTCTTTTGAGGGCAAAGTCTTTTTCTCCCCCCTTCAGTATCAGAGATCTGGATAGATTCCACCTCAAGTTTCCTTTCTTTCTTTTGGTACTGTTTCAGGAGTCTTTCTTGATTATCTCCTTCAATGTAGTGGTGTCCGTGCTTGAAGTCTCCTCCTGCAGGGCAATTATCAAACCACATCCCCCTGAACCTCAATTTGATATGTCCTCTTTTTACTGGGCTCTACTTCCTGTGTTCAAGGATAGGCAGTGTATTCAGCTTTGTCTCTTTAAGAAGTTCTTACTCTTAATTGTCTTCTATGATAGTTTCCAGTCTCTGGAACTCTTTTGTAGCAGCAGCATACTCTCATGCCACTATTTCTTTGAAGAGCATGAAGGGCTGGTCCACCTAACCGTTAATGCCTCTTAATCAGTTGTTTTCCATGTATCACTGCTACTCCCAAGGGCCTTGGCCCTGGTGTGATTACTTGAGTGACAGTTCGATGATTCAGTATCACTGCTACTCCCAAGGGCCTTGGCCCTGGTGTGATTACTTGAGTGACAGTTCGATGATTCAGTATCACTGTAACCTTTAGATTTGTCACCTGCAGCAACTCAGCCACTTCTCAGATTCTAACCTCACCCACTCAGCTCCTTGAGATGCTAACTCTTAGTGGTTACAGACCTTCCACACAGCCTCCCACCTATGCTCTGCTCCTGGCTGGTAAGTTGTCTCTTCTGGACCCGATTCTGGCTTTTCCCAGCTGCTCTTTTTAAAATACTGCCTCTCTAGGTGCAGTGCTGGCTTTTTGTCCATAACAGTTGACATGGGGTGGCTTATAAACTCACTTTTTCCTCCTCAGCTTTTCTTCACTAGCTCTATTGCCCAAAACAACTGTTCTCTTATGGGTCCATTATCTGTCCTTTTCATCCCTTCTCAGTAGTTCTGCTGTTCTTAGTTGTCCTCTTCCCTACCATACTGAGGATCTCTGTGCTGGCAAAAGCCCCAAAATTTGGAGAAGAGGGGGTAGTTCAGTTGATGCTGGCTACTGTCTGCAAGAGATTTTTTCTTTCTGGAGCTTTTAAATGTTCTAGGAGGTACCGCCTGATAAAATAAATTTTGTTGGCCCAGTGGGAAGGTCTTCCAAGCTCCCAAGCTAACCTTTAATGTTTAAGATAATTCTGGGGCTGGGGATAGTGATGAGTAGTGCAACAGTGGGTTTGCTACACAACTCTTCAGAGGGTGTGCAAAACTGTCTAAGTTCTTCAGTTTGGCAATATAGCAGCTGTAAGTGAGTTACTTATTACAATAATTGGGGTGTGAAAGAATGCCTCTGATCACAGCACATTTTCTCCTAAAGGATTCTTTGGCATTCCTCACACTCTTACCATGTCCCGAATTTCTCTCTGGTTTAATGTTTTATGTTAGAAAAAACTGTTACCAAATGGTCTGGATTACATTTTTAATGCAAAACAACATATGTGGGCAGGAGGGAGGGATCCATAGCCACTATAATGCTGTGTAAAGTTTGAAAGCTACATTTTTTTTTTCCTCCATACAGCCTTCCAGATCTTCTGCCATGGTCAGTTGCTTGCATGTGTTGTCAGACATTTCAAATGCAGAGACTGATTCTGCTTCCTACACAACTGTCAGTGATGTATGAGAGAAAGAGTGATCTGGAGTTTGAGCTGGGACCTCTGAGTCTGATCTCTGTGATCTTGGGCAACTCACTTAACCCTTCTTTGTCATCGTTTCCGCAGAAAGGATGGTAATGTCTACCTCAAAGGGGAAGTGTTCAGACTGGCTAATATTAACTGATGAAAACTTTAAAAAAGGAAATACTGGATAGATGCTAAATGTTACCAGTCAGTGGGAGTATTGCTATGTAAATGAGTGTTGGATCATTCCCTTTATTGGGAATATTGGGCAGTAAGGATCCTTGCCCTGAGGGGTACTGACCATCTATCTGAGGTTCATATATGGCCGCTGTTCCCATAGTATATGAACACCTCACAGCCTTTAATGTATTTTTCCTCATAACATCCAGGTGAGGTAGGGAAGTGCTATTATTCCCATTACAGACGGTGAACTGAGGCACAGAGAGACTAAGTGGTCCTTGCCCAATGTCACACAAGAAGTCTGTGTCAGAACAGGATATTGGACTTGGGTCTCCTAAGGCCCAGGCTAGCACCCTGATCACTGGAGTGTCCTTTCTTTCTATTCCATGTGCAATTCCCATTGACTTTGTACCCTGTTCTAGTTCAGTTTGCAATTTGATTATTTGGTATAAATATCGCACACAAGAAAACTGCTGCATAAAATGTACACAACTTTTCCTGGGAACAATTCAAGGAGCCAATAAATATAAAGAAATTGCAATACATTCAATACAGAGGAGCTTTGGGCCCAGTCCCGCATTGAGTTCCATGCAGATGCAGGGTCTGCCCATGCTGAGCAAACTGCAAGATCATGCCTTGCTGTACATAAGATGACTTGTTTCCATTATAGTTCTATATCTATATCTATCCATTTATATTTTGTAGGTTCAAATAGTTACCCAAACACATAGCAAGGGGGACCCAAAACATATGGTAAGAAACAGTAAATTCTTTTTATAAAAGATGATGTATAACTGATACCATCATGTAGTTAGTAACTTCAATTAAAAAAATCTATGTAGGCAGATATTTCCTTATAGACAAACAACACAAGTAACAAAAATGTAAACAGGATTTTTTCTTACATAAAAATATGAAAAATTTGAATCTAGTAATAAAAAAAATTCCCAAATTAACCTATTACAGTGACAATTACACCATGCTTCTTTACTGTTTGAACTGATTGTTCTTTGTGTCGTTCCCATTCCTCATCATCTTTGTCCTGCTCAAATGTTTCTGGATAAATTGGCAGCTTGTCTTTTGGGCACTCCTCATAATAACTTCGGACATATTTTCCAACATACCACCCTTTGTATTCCTCGGGCATTTTGCATTCTAGGCCCGTGTAGTGAACATTGTAGTGATGCTCTAACCAGTAGAAAAGGTAATGAATGTTGTAATCACATCTCCAAGGGTTCTCTCTCAGCCATAATATTTTCAAAAAGTATAGGTCTTCTAATACTCCATATTCAAAATTTTGCAGCGTGTTGTTTGATAAATCAAGCTCCTCTAAGTTAAAGAGTCCTGAAAAAGCAGCTGGTCAATTAAAAAAACAAGTTATTGAAATGTAGAATTGATAGAATAAAAGAGAAAAATATGCTTGTAACAGGGAAAACATTCTCATATTAATGTGGATTAAACAGTATTCTTATATACATTGGTCAAAAATCACTGGTTTATATTTTTTATTAAAAGGCTACAATAAAGGCTTCTTGTAAATTGAAACATAAAAGTGTGGATCTACTCTGAGAAGTGGCATGTAAACCTTCACAACGGTTCTGGTGTATTCAAAGTTACTTGCACTTAATTTACTGAGAAATATAAATTTTCTCTGCTTGTTTGCTCCTGTTAGCACAGTAGAGGTAACACAGCAAAGAGCCGGTGAGCTGGAATCTAATTGTGCATCATGAGAGAATTGTTCCAGTAATCAGTTAGATTGGTGCCACATCCATTATTACCAGTAATATAGGTTCTGCAGGCCAAATCAGAAATTCACTGACATCTCTGCAACTCCACTGTCTTCAAATTGTACTCAGG
This sequence comes from Chelonia mydas, assembly GCF_015237465.2. NCBI lineage: Eukaryota > Metazoa > Chordata > Testudines > Cheloniidae > Chelonia > Chelonia mydas. The sequence continues at coordinate 323,468,643 of NC_057849.1, forward strand.
CCTTGACTACGCATAAAGTTGTACAGCTTTAACTATACTGGCAGCAGGGCTGCCCAAGTGAAATGGAGACTGGTCTGTACACAGATTTTGTGCTGGTATAACTATTTTGGCTAGGTTTCAGAGTAGCAGCTGTGTTAGTCTGTATCCGCAAAAAGAACAGGAGTACTTGTGGCACTTTAGAGACTAACAAATTTATTACAGCATAAGCTGTAGCCCACGAAAGCTTATGCTCTAATAAATTTGTTAGTCTCTAATGTGCCACAAGTACTCCTGTTCTTATTTTGGCTAGGGGTATGATATTTTGGGGGCTGAAATACCTATACTGGTTATAATAGCATTCCTAATGTGGACACAGTTGTTCTGGTATAAAGGTGCTTTATGCTGGTATAATTTATGCCCCTTTTCATATGGGAATAAGCAAAACACTTTTATACTGGTATAACTGTGCCCACACTAGGGGGAGTTGTACCACTTTATACCAGTAGAGCTGTACAACCTTTGTGTGTAGGCAGGCAAAACAGTAGACTTGTGGAGATATCAGTAAATGCCTGATTTGGCCTATCTATTACTGGTAATAATTATGAGAAAGATAATCTAATTTCACTGCTAATTCCCACCCAGGTTAAGTCTGCAAGGCTGCTAGTTAGAAAAAAAAAACTATTTATAAACTGAGTAAATTTGATAGGGAGCCAATTAGAGACAATAAACATGGCCATTTTTATAGAGTCACATTTCAGAGAAAAGCCCACCCTTTAAATAAACCCACTTTGTGGTCATTATATAGCACAGGTCTTAGTTTAAGGAGTCTAGCAATATATTATTTTTGACCTCTTAAACACTATTTTATTGATGTCACTATTGTTCACTCTTACTAAGCTTCCAGAATGCTACAGCAGCCTACTCTTTGTTTGTGTTCCTTACTTCTGTCTCCTGCCTGATTCTGACTGTTTTCATCATATAAAAATATACACATATACTGAACAAATAGCCTACAATATTTTGCATTATATCAAAGCCATTTTGAGATCTAATAATATAACAAAGTATCAAATTTCATTAACTTTTTCAGTCTCTATATTATAGTGACTCCTATAATTTAAAAGCAGCCATATAAACTTAAGCCAAATTTGGTCAGATTTGGCAAGTAGTGTTTAAAGATATATTTAATTACATAACATTTGGGGACTGATTAGTCTTCAGTCCCAAAAATTCTATTTTTGCCCCTTTTCTGCTTAAAATTAAGAGTACACCAAAATCCATGCTCGCTACATTGACTTCATTGGGGTGGCCCAAGATGCATGTCCGCATAGTTTGGCTCTATAAAATCAATGCATCTGAGGGCAGAATTTGGCCCAACCTGTTAAGTTTTCTGATCTTCTAGATTTTTCTAAATGAGAAAAATCTATATATATGATAAAGACGTAGCCAATGCTAATAATTAATAAAGCACACAGTTTACTATTTGTATAAACATATAAAGTTGTTCTTACCAGGATCTATGTAAACTATTCCATTACTGCTAAGGTTTAATATCTTCAGTTCATTAACATCTTCAAACTCCTTGGCTTGTAGTTGGTTGATTTTGTTGTTAGATAAATCGAGTTTAACAGTATCTGGAGGTATGTTACCTGGAACTTTCTTTAACTCTTAAAAAAAAAATTAAAAGATGGATGTTTTATCATCTGTAGATTATCTCTACCGCTTGCAGGTCACTGTAAGAGCAATTTGTGCCAGGATGTAAAGATGACCTGTGTTCCTTGCATTTAAAGATAGATCGGGGTGTAACTCTCAGAAGAATAAAATTTGGAAAGTACCTACTAAGCATCTGGGAAAACAGAAATACCTCATATATCTTGCATCTTTCTACTTCCTTTTCTGCTCCTTCTGTTGATCTAGCACTGACCACCCCCGGTCCATTCTCAGTCTTTTTACACTGTTAATGTGAAAGTTATTTCTCATGCAGCTCCTGTTAACTGGAAGAGCCTAACATGACTGTCTATTTTACATTTCATCTGAAATAATTTCTCTTCTTTATGCTAGTACATAGTAATATCTCTTCCTATGCTTTAAATTTTTATTTTAACTTGTATACAGCTAAATAATGCAGTTACAATGCCATACAAACTACGGCCTTGATTGTAGTGCACTTCCTCACCTAAATTAAACCAGTGGGGCTACTTGTGTGAGTAGGTGTTCACCACTGTGAGAAAGTGTTCCAGAATCAGACCCTAGTATACTGTATTGTACCATTTGTTCCACGCTACCAAAAGTAGATGTGTTCTAAGTATTAACAGCAGTGAAAATACTATAGTTACTACCCTTATGTAAAGTGCTGAGGCATTTCTAGGCTTTTTATATCTATCTATGCAAAATATATGGCTCACCATTACTATGTTACCTGAGCATCTCACAATCTTTAATATATTTATCCTCACAACATCACTATGCTGTAGGGAAGTACTATTAATCTTGTGTTACAGATTGGGAACTAAGTGACAAAGAGTCCAAGTGATTTACCCAAGGTCACGTAGAAAGGCTGTGTCAGAAAAGGACATTGGACTTGGATTTACCAAGCCCAGGGCTAATGCCCTAGACACTAGAGTGTCCTTCCTTCAATGAGCTAAATTCTGCTTAGACAAACTTCTTACTCCCTGACTTCTTTTAAGATCTGTTGCATAGCCCACGTAAGGAGCAGGTGGAATTTCAAACCCTGCTTTCAAAGGAGTATAGGCTGGCTACATGGTACCCCAAAAATTGTGGGGAGGCTGTGCAAGGAAGATCCAAAGCTATAGCTTTAACACCTAATACACTACATAGAGTGAGAAGGAAATAATGTGTCCCAAGAAAAGATTTAGCAATATGCCTTTGAGGCATAGAAAACTAGTAGTGCTAGAGGATGCACTTTTAAAATATATACCTTTGTTGGCAGGCACTTTGATTTTTTTTTTTTTTTATCAAGAGCTAGTTCTGTATATATTTTTGGGGAAAAAACATTTTGTTTTGGCGGACATGATGACGTTGTTTAAGAAGTAGCCACTGTGCATGCCTAGGGGCAGATCCTTAGCAGATGTAAATTGTTAGAGTTCCATTGACTTTGGAGCTCTGACAGGATAACTAGCTAAGGATCTGCTCCAGTGTCATTACTTTTCTTAATGGTTTATCAACCCAGAGGTTCAGCTTACTTCTTATGGTTTCCCAGAGACTGTTTTTGAGTGTTTAATGGAAGAACTGTATCATAGCAGACTTATTTATCTAGTTATATTGAGATACTGTAGTATCATTATTTGTAACAACATTTTAAGATCCATATTATAGTGGGTTTTTGTAATATCTCCAAAATTTCTACTGAAATTTCATCATCTACATGGAAAAATGTTTTCTTATCATACTTTGACACTGAACCAGTTTGTGTCTGAGTTCAACAGCACTAACTTTAAAATCAGTGAGATAAAGAGAGTGAAAAACAAAACCCTAACAGCATTGTGCATATTTATTGCAGATGTGACCTACACCCATTTGATCTGAAGTAAACCTCAGAGTCCTTTTTTATATGACTCTGTCAATCCTGCTCTGACTGCTATTTTCTCTTTTCTTTGGGTGAAGTAATGATATAGCCTTTTCTCAATACCTGTGAGGGAAATTTCAACTTTAAATCTGAAAATTAAGGATAAAAAGTAATATATTGCTCCCACTAGTAGCCTTGCATGGTGTCGGGGGAAATTTGGAGAGGAGGATATAACAGCAAGAAGGGAGGTTAGAAAGGGAGGGGTCTGGACTTTCTAGCCGTTTGTGTATTGCAAAAAGCACCCAAAATGTGTTGGGATGTTAAGAATGAAGTAGGCCCATTTCCATCTGGTATAGCAGGATAATGAGGTCCTTTCTCTTATTGTTTGAAAAGCTACCTGAAGACAGTACCTTTCAGGTACCAGTAATTTGTCTATGCGTGATATCACAACTCCTTCTCTTGTGAAATGACCTACACTAAAGACAGTAAGCAAGACACAACCTGGAGCCTTTATAATCTAGTAGGTCAGCATATAGAAACAAACACTCCCAATTTAGTCTGGAGACTCCTGATTTTCATGTGAAGCCACAGACAGAATTTATTTGGAGACTTGATGCATCAAAGGGTTTTGTTTTGTTTGTTGTTGTTTTTTAAAGGAAAGACTTGGGTAATACTGGCCACTTAAATACTTAGATAGCTAAGAACCTCATGATTATTTTACAATAACATAATGCAAAATCACATAGGATGACATGTTGCTGCAACCAGGAGGAATCTCAGTTTTATACTCTGAAAAGTTGACAAATCCAGTATATCACTGATTTGGTGAGTGCCTGTTTAGGAAAAAAGACCCTGACTATATACACATTTTACAAAGTCTTCATTGTGCGCTTCCTCCATCATTGGCCTTAAGGCACTTTTCTAAGGGGCAGAGACCTGTCCAGTCCCTCATCTAATGTATTCATGCCTTCTTTGGGGTGTGGAGCACTCCTGGCATTGCTAGTCAGCCTACCCACCTGTTGTAAGTTGTTTGGGTTAAACCTTGTTAGGGTTTGTGCGTAACTTCTGTCTTTCATTTAGGATGAATGTAAGAAAGTGACTGAAATAGTAGCAGCCTCCAAACCCAGATCATAGGCAGGTGTCTGCAACTAAAATAAAGCGAAATGCATGGCTGCCCAGAAATATCAATGAACTGGGCAGAGGGGCATGCTAGGTATTGCCTGACCAGAGGTATAAGTGTGTGGTTGAGTAAGAGAAGCGGGAAACATTACACAGAGAAGGACACAGCTGGAGCCTAGACGAGCAATGTGTCTGAATCTGAAAGAAGCCTACAGAGGCGGCTTCTGAGTCAAGTGCTGGTTAAAGAGGCTTGGAACCGTAAGCAAAGAAACTGACCCTTATCGTTTAGTTCCTCCTGTGTCCAGAGAAGCAGGGCTATGTACAGTCTTTATAAATAAACAAGACTGCATTAAAGAAATACCTGACTCTATTAGCAATTTCTCATCCTAACTGGAACAACCCTGAATTTGACTAACCATTTGGGTAGAAATCCACGGAACTTTGTGGTCGCCTCTTAAAGGGTATGTGAGGGTAGCGGCTCCGTGTACTTCTGCTACATCCTTATGGAGGGGCGGATATAATAACACACATTTTTAAATAGCCAAAAAAGCCCACGAAACCCCAACCAAGAGTTGACCATACTGCAAGGCTTCAGGCAGCTTGAAGGAAGAAGTCACAGTGCCATGGTGCCTGTATTCTCCTGTTCCTAAGAATTTTGAGTCCATTCAAGCAGATACTCAACTCAGATAAAATCATCTCAAATCAAATTTGCTCCCCTCTGCATGACTTATACAGAGAGGATGCTATGGCCTAAAGTATCAGCCTGGAAGTTCAGCATTCACTCTGATTTCCTCATATTTGTATATTTATACCAGGTGCCTGTCTTTGTTCAGTAGTAATGTTTACTGGAGCCATAAAGAGTAATGATGGCACAGTTAAGACTCTGTGATATCTTATACTGCAAGAGCAAGTGAGAATGAATAAAAATGAGCGAGGAAGAAAGGGTAATAGGGAAAATCAAAAGGAGGAAGTAGCCTTATAGGGAAAGAGTGGGGGAGGGAGGAGGAAGAAGAACAGGAATGAGCACTGGGGAAAAGGAGGTGGGAGGACAGAGGATTTCTCACATGACATACAGATTGTGTACACCATGTGGTCACAGGCTGAAGCCTTTAATTTATGTACATTTCGTGTCTCCTTATACTGACTTCTGAGCTTGTCTATCCTCCTCCTAGATGACACAGAGAGCAGAAAAGACAGAGCCTCCCTGAAATCAAGGGTAGGGGACAGGAACACAATAAAAGCAGTTATATAAATGTACAGTCACAGTAAGGCAAATGGAAGAAAATAGCACAGCAGTTTGGCAAGCATGTTACAAGATAAAAATAGCTACCATAGTACAACGGTCATGCACTACAGGTTGTAATTTGCAAGAACTGGGCAAAATCCTCCCTAAGTAGACTACTTCCACATCTTTGTACTGTTTTTTGTTTTATGTTTTGTAAAGTTGAAGCATGAACTGAATGCAGTTTGTAATGGGTGTAACCAGAGAACAGTTCTCATCAGAATTTTTTTTTTTTTAGTTTTTCTTTGGTAGTTCTCTTGGGATAAAATGTGGGAAATAAAAAGCATAGACAAACCTGGACTTGTATGTTCGCATCTCCCAGATGGGCTATTATTTACTCTTAGGGTTCAATTATGGCTCCTAAGATGCACTTGGGGAAGGGAGGAAGCACTCTTTCGAGTAGCAGTACCTGAAAGCATTATGACTTTGAAATGCCTCCTGGGCACTAGGAGGAAGAACAGGGAGAGTACCCTTGCTACAGCTGTTCAAAAGGAACAGCTGGTACTTTCCATTATGCAGGAAACCTGGTACACAGAGCGTGGGACGACAATGCCTTTCTGGGGCCTCTGAGTGCTGCTGGAGGTTCCCTGATGTCAAATTATGGCTACCCTTGTGCACTGGAAGAGGGGGAAGAGCTCCCTGTCCTCTTCCCACTGTCAGTGCAGTCACTTTGAAACCACTCTAATTTTGTTTATAGATTTATTGGCATATGTAAAAGTAGCTTTACTGGAGTAAAACCAGTCAAAACTAGGCTCTGCTGCTACAATAATTTAAGTATGTACTTAACTTTGTTACTAGGAGCACTCCTATTGATTTCAATTGGAGTATTCATGCTGATAAAATTAAATACATGCAGGAGTTTTTGCAGAATTGGGCTATAAAATGGAAGTGAAATACTGCAAGAATTCTAATTACACTCTTTTTATAATCACAAGAACAAAGAAGTTGTTAGTACTATTTAAAGGACATTAAAGCAAAAACTTTCTAGAACCGTACTGATTTTCTATAACCTACTTAACTATAGAAGAAGTATAACAGCAAAGGAGCAAGAACATTAAACTTTGTCACTGAATTAAAAATAAGTAAACAAACCTTTTCTTTTGCAATCCAATGTTTGTTTGGGAAATACATAAATATGACAGAGAGAGGAATCAAATTCTGGTTTGACAACTTCAGGCTTTGCTGCTGCTATATTTTTGGGGTCCAGTCTTTCCTCTTCACTACATAGACGTTCAGCTTTTATCTGCTTTAGCTTTTGATCTTTCAGTTCTATTGGGTGTACACACTTGGCATAATTTCCCAAATTCCTGTTTGTCGGAACCTGCAACATTGTAATAAGAGTTTCCATCTCACAGGTGCAATGCCAAGGATTATCATAAAGACGCAGGTAGTTTAGAAGGGGCATATAAATAAAAACTTCCTCTGATAAAATCTGAATCTGGTTATGCTGAAGTAAGAGTGTGGTAAGTTTGTTTAAACCAAAAAAAGCCTCACTTTCAATTTTTGATATATCATTCTGTTGTAAATCCAGACTTTTTAGTGTTTTATACTTGGAAAACATATTATTCTTCAGTCTGCGAATCCTGTTTCTTGCTAGCAGCATGTGTCTTAAATCCTCTGGCCAATCAGGAGACGCAAAAGTCAGTTTTCTTTCTTGGCAGTCTAAGTATTTCTCATGAAGATAAGTATACACATCACAGGGGAGGCCTGGGGCATAACGCTTAACAGTACTCGATGCTTTTCTTAAGCTGTTTGTCCTTCCATTATTTGCTTTGTTTCTCAAACTCCCATTCCTTGTCTTCCTAAAGTAGGCTGCTTTACAAAATAAAAGTAGTAGTATAATAGTAGCCACTTTCATTCTGACATCCAGCTGGCCCCAATTACTTTCTGTGACAGCTGGAACAGTCAAAGTATTCCTTTGAAATCTGAGTTTGGAGCTAATACTGTTCCGAATCGAGGAGGTACAGCTGGTGTATGTGGAATCCCTGTGTTGGAAGAAAAGAGGAATATTAGAAAGTGTAAAATAGACATTTTCACAGACACTGGTACTTAAAATGAACCATTACAAAACCATTACACTAGATTCACTCAGAACTTGAAAATTTCTCAGACAGGGACATTAAGGTCACTTCTTATGGTTTAATTGTTTTCATGCTCTCTATGATCCACTTTCATTCACTTTGATTAAATTTAGCAAACTGTCAAAATACAAGGCTAGATTCTAGCTGGCTTTCGTTTAGGTGCACATACAGATTCAGGGGAAGGGCACAAGGATTCCTTTGCCCCATTTGCCCTCTGCAGAAGAATAAAGCACAGTCCCAGTCCCTGGTGTCATGGGCATGCAAGGACTCTCCCCTCCTAGCACACAAGGAGTGCAAATCATCCCAGAGGAACTGGCCAGCTGGGGAGAGTGGAGAATGCCCTCATTCTTAAGGGATGGTAAAGCATGTGAACTTCCCATGTGTTCTGTGGAGGCATAATCCCTCCTAGAGTTCCCTTTGGGGTGATTCAGCTTTGTATGGTCCCTACTCAGGGCTGTGTACTGAGTATACAATGTTGTAAAATCCTGTTTTGGCAGGGACTCATTAAACCCTGAGGTTCTCTCAATATCTGCCTTTTACTCCTCTTACATGATTCCAGCTGTTTGCTGGCCAAAGAGGGCCGGATGTGACTTCCTCTGGATCCTGTTCAGTATTGTTTATGAGTCAGCTGCAGGGCAATGCATGATTCCCTTGGCCTGTGCACGGTGTCTCTGCAGGATGCAGAGTTCTTTTTGGTCTGAGAACTTTGAACAAATCCCAGTTTTCAACACATACCATTGTATAGTAGTTTTGTGTACCACCAATCCATCATTGTGGTCTCAAAGGCCTTGTCTTCACTAGGAAAAAGGAGTGTTCTTAACACAAGTTACCTAGCATGAGGTAAAATTCTGTTGAAGGCAGTTTGTAGTTTATACATGAGTTAGCAGGTGAAGATAAATACTATGGGAAAGCCTGTAATGTACCTTGAACTGCTAACTCATGTTAAAACTACAAACAGTCTGGTCTTCAATAAGATTTTACCTTGTGCTAGTTAACTCGAGTGAAGAACTCTCCTTTTTTGCTAATGAGGATGCACCCAAAAAGTACACTCTTTAAAGGGTAGAATAAGTCGCTGTTTCATTATCACTGACTTATTTGTAATTTTTCTTTATTTAGATCAGAAATCCAAAGTTTAAAACTTAGTTTTATAATAGAAAATGAAAAAGGTAGTCTTTAAAAGTATAATTTAGTTGTTTCTTGCTAAAATAAAAAAGATTTATGTTGCTCCTGGATATAATTATTTTGTTGGCAAAGCCTCTGAATAGCTTCTCCATTTTATTTCTGCACCTGACAGCTCACTCCTCGTATCAACATTCTAGTAAAACACATAAATATCTTTAACAAATGAACATTATAACTAGATCCCTGTGACATTCTTTTTATTTTTTATCATTTTTTGTGAATTTCTTTTGTTTTATCCAATAAAAATTTTGTTTTATTTCTTATTACATTTACATTAATAAAAAAGTCACATACCCATATATAAATCAAAACAGTATATAAATCACAGTTTATCTATACAACACATTTTATTAACATTACTCGTTATTCCATGCCTTGAGACACTCACCAACCCCCATGACAGCTAGCCACCCCAAAATATCCCAGACAGCTCCTTAGGGTTCCCCTCTTGAAATTTACCTAGTACTACAGCTTCTAAATAACCCAACTTCTCCATGCCCACTCACGGACACAAACCTCATGGAACACCCCGGATCTTCCCAACCCCTATGACTTCCTTCACCAGTCCCCCCACCCCAATCCCCCTCTGTATCCCCAGGTTTCTCTATGGCCCCTTATATATTTCGCCTCTCCCATTGAACCTCAGTCTCCCCAAGCTCCAGAAACCCCTCCCCATTATCCCTTAAATATTCCTCCTCACCCATTGTGCACCATAACCCCATCCCCCATTGGTCCCAGGGACACCTCTCCTATTCTCCTCCCCCACTGAGCCCCAACCCTCCCCCCATTAGCCTCTTCCATGAGAAAGTCAGGGTCCTGCCCCTGAGGGGTGGGAGGCCCTGGGGGGGAAGCTATAGAGTAAGCCAGCCCCACATTCACACGGGAACAGCAGCTCCTATCCTGCAGGGCAGGACCTGGCTCCCCACTCCAGCTGGCTCTTGAGGTTACAGTACACTCAGGTTTGGCTCCTCTGTCTTGATGAGAGAGGGGCAACTGGGCCAAATTTGAGTGAGTGGCACTGCAATTCCAAATCTGACCAATCTGCCCTCTCATTATGATGGAGGGGTGGCCAGGCCAAAGCTGAGCAGCGTTGTGACCCTGTGTGCCAGGTCACAGCACCTGGAGTAGGGAGCTGGGTGCAACCCTATAGGGGAGGAGCTGCCACTGCAGGCTGAGTTTCATTTTATGTCATTTTTATGTTCATTTTTGTTTTATTTCTTTATTTTGCATTTGCGAAATACATAGGGTTCCAATTGTTATTACTGCTTTTGTCCATTATATTCTGTGAAAAATAAAAGGAATTTTATTTATTAGTTTTTGGGAATCAGATGTTGTTCACTCTGACTAGGGTTGCCAGCAGTCCCATATTACAAGGTATGTCCCTAATTTAAATAGAAAGTTGCCTATCCCATACTAAATCAGTATGGAACGCTTTTTATCCCACGTTTGAACAGCGGTGAGCCAGTACTCATGGGTGCATCTTTCCACTTTCCTCCCTGGCCCTTCAGTGCTGCATGGGGAAAGCAGATGGGGCCATGCTCAAGGGCCAGGATTGGGAGGGGAGTGGAAAGATGCACCGTGAGTACTGCCCCCTTCTGGACAAGTTCCTCTGTCGACTCCAGCTCTTGAGCGCAGCCCCATCTACTTTCCCTGTGCAAGTTCCATGTGGCAGGGCAAGTGGATGGGGATATGTGCCCCGGACCTGTACTGAAGGATCAGGATCAGGAAGGGGCTCTGCCTTGCAGGGTCTCTGCCAATGTCCCCAACAGGGTGCACAGCACTGTAGCAGGCAAAGACCAGCAATTGCAGCCTCCAACTCGGCTCCTGGCACCCAAGCAGATCCTGAACAGGAGTCACAGCAGCTGCTGGCTCAGCACCGGAGGTCCTGGGTTCTCTGCTGCATCCAGAGCTGGAGAGAGAGAAACCCTAGGAAGCCTGGGGGTGGAGGAAAAGGGACTTGTCCCCAGAGGTTCGAGTCAAGATTGGGGACATCTGAAGTCTGTCCTGTATTTTTAAATATAATATTGGCAACCCTAACTCTGACTGATTGTTCTAATCATAGCTATTACAACTGGGATGCTCTGTATTATTTGGAACCGAGCTACACAAGCTCCAGAAGGTCTCTGATACTGGCAAATCCAAGGGAAGTCCTAAACGGACAAAAGAGGAATCTGGGAGAAGATAGCTAAGAAATGTGATTTATCTAAGTACTCTGTCTATTTCCCTTCAGTCCCCTAGGACTGAATTGGGGAAAAACAGCACAGACTCTCCCCGGGTTACGCAAGACCCGACTTATGCAAATTCACACTTATGGAAAAAGTTCTGTAAGCTAGAAGTAGGAGGGTTTTTTTGTTTTTGTTTTTTGCGTAACGTTTGGGTATACGTTTTTGACTTACGCAAAATTTGAGTAATGCAAGACTTTCTGAATCAGAACGATTGCGTAAGTCGGGGAGTGTCTGTAGTGGTACTAAGCTCTGCCTACATACTAAACTTCACTCTGTTATGGCACCAACATGAGATCCTATTCTCAATAGATTGTGCAGCTCTTCCTGACATGATGTTTTATCTTTCTTGTCCTGTATATCAAATATTGACATTTTAATTGTTTTAATTAGGCTCTGGAGTTAACACTCTGTTTAGATGAAATGGAGCAGTTCACACTGCTCAGAGCTATTTTTTTCAGACTGTCTGCAGACGCAAGGAGATGTCACTGTGTCAGTTTACACTCAATTCCCATTTAAAAGGTTATTTGCAACCATAAAGTCTAGAGATTTAATTTTTAAAATATAGGCATAGATTCTGTAGCCAATGATGGCAACTAATATGAAGTATCAGCATACCTTAGTTCAGGTTCTGTTTTCCCCCTGCCATCTGTAGAGGCGAGGTGTATTGTGGTTTTAGGATTGGGATATAGGAGCGCATACAGGTGGCATGACATTCCTGTAGCTTAGCAATCATGGAGCTAATTTTAACTGGATGGAATTTTTTGAGTTGGCAGGTCCCTCTTAACAGCATTGTGTTTTATTCTTTCAAAGGGCTTTGAGTAAGATAATATACCAAGACTTTAGTTGAAGTCACTGTTTTCCTAGAGAGGAATGTAGAGACGTAATGTTGGGTTAATTTTTGACTGCAGGTAAAAGCATATGTTTGGCTGCCCCTTTTTCAGTTGTGTTATGTGAGAATTATTTAAAAGATTTTCAAAATATTTCTTGTGGTCAATATAAATATCTCATATTGAATCTCCCACATCAAATGTCTGCCTCAGGCTGAATTTATTTATTTAAGTATTTTAAAAATCAGAATCGGATCAGCCATTTCTGAGAATGAGAACAAGGAAAAATACATCGTTTGCCCTTGTTGAAAAAAATCTTACAACTGTTTAATTGAGAAGCTCTAGCAACTCCATGCTTTGGAGCAGGGACTTGAAATTTGGCAGGAGAGTTGTCTTTGTATCAGAGATGTGCCTTTTGCTGCTCCTGTGAAAATCAACCTGATTTTGGCCAAATTTTAAGCCTCTGAAAAAATCATAGTTCACACATTCTTAGAAGAGATTTGTTAGAGTTTGGCAGCTAAATTTTCTGAAGATTACATGCCTTAGGGGATGAGGAGGCAGTTCCTCCTTCTGGCTGCCAGGGGCCGCTGCAGTCTGAGGATCTGAGATCAGGGAGACTATTTCCATGTGCTCTCAATGTTCCTGTGGAAAACATAGTATATAATCATGTAGTTAAATATTGTATCATAATGCATATGCACAAGAGAGCTGAATTAAGATTGGATAGGCAACCTTAATTCTGGCATTTCCTAACTTTTGAGTCCTTGACTTTATAAGCTTATCATTCTTTTAACATAATATTTTAATGTAGTATGGGACATGAATCATCATGCCTCAGGACATAAGCCAGCCACTAACTGATAGGGGGCTGAAAACAACTTTTCTGATGAGTAAGTTATTCCATAAATGTCTTCTGCCTGGTTTCTTGGACTTTCCCCTGAATTATCTGGTATTGGCCATTGTCAGGGACAGGACACTGAGGTAGATGGACTGCTGGTCTGATCCAGACAATTCCAACTGTTAATCTTTAACTCTAATATTAAGTTTATTTTTTATTTTAGGTGAATGTAAAAATTTGCAAGACTTGAATGTCTCTGAATGCCAGGGATTAAATGTAAGTACTACCAATTTTTGTCACAAAATTCAAATTATATAGAGGTGGGGATGGGATTTTCAAAAAAGTGCCTAAATGAATTAGGAATACAAGTTTTGTGGGACTTATGCTCCTAATTCACTTAGGTGCATTTGAAAATGCAACTGTGGACTTCAATAATAGTCAGATTTTAGTCAGACTAAATTATGGTTCTAATTTTGTTTTATACAGTGCCAGAAAAAATGGCTTATCAGACATGGATTCTTTTTAACAATGGCTTTTAAATCTTTATCTGTTATGGGAAAGGTTCATGGTTTACTGTGTGTTTAAAGTTGGCAAGAAATTCCAAGCCATTTTGTAGTATCCAAATATTTACTTACAACTACGCTTTCTAATAATTTACTGGATAATGCATGTGGGTATTTTTTATAATTGTTTTGCCTAAATTGACAAGATAAGTACAGTTAATATTCTTCAAAATTAAGTAATCCTGAATAGATACTCTCTCTAAGATTCTTATTCCATTATTGCATGGAGTTGGAAGTGTCCTCTTAAAGTTCTAAACATTTCTGAAACCCTCCAGTGGAAAGGTGTGTTTATTATATAAACACTACATAGCCTCCAGGCAATCCCTTCTTTTTCCTGTTGTCTGGAGGAGGAGCATTCCTTGTGATTCATGGGAAATACATTTTGTCTTTTAGTTTTCCTAAATCATTTTCAAATCTAATTGGCTCCTGTTAGACATTTTCAATACCCCATTCTGAGGAAAAATATTTTCTGCATAAGATTGAGTTTGAAACAAGATTATTTTTATGCCAGTTTGTATTTTCTTATCTTGAAATCAAGGCCAATATTTTCTGTATATTGCATAGTTTATTAATACTGTATTATACAGATATTTTAGTATGTATAGGTGAAGTTTTCTTATAGTACTTCAATTGCATTGGATAAAGTAATCTGTGGGTCACATCATCCACAGATGGTGTGAATTGGTGTAGCTCAGTTGATTTACATGGAACTATGCCTGTGTACAGCAGCTGAGGATCTGGTCTTATTTGTAAACAAGAACCGCTTAGAAGTGGTCTGAGTGCAACTATAAAATATCCTTTACTGATCATCACCAGTGGTACAAAGTCTGTCATTGAAAAGGTCCTCTTCTTCTATCTATAAACTTAATTTTTAGAATTAAATATGAGCTCTTGCAATTTAACCCCTCAATTCTTAATTTTATAAGATGTTAATTTTGTATATTCTTCCAAATTCCTCTCTGATGTGATATGAGAAGTCTACCATGTGATATGAGAAGTCTCTTCCTCCTGCTTTTAAGAATATCCTGCAGAGGTCTCGTTACACTAACTGGTTGGAGCATAAAAATATCACTTAGGTTTAGTTTCCTGTGACAATGGCATATCTGATCATGCTGCATGTAAGAGAATCATACTGACACTATTATCTTTAGTATGCAATTGCACATTCAGGTCCTTACCTAACCTGACATCTTGTCAGATTGAATTATCTTTCTGGTTTTGGAATATTAGACTCAGGAGAAGGGATTTTATGCAGGATTATTTACCTTTGGAAAACTAGTATGAACTGTATAATTGGTGTTCTTCAAAAGGAGCAGCCTAGTGGTAAAAACATTTTAGTTTCGTGTTTACTCACTTACCTGTTTTCTCTCAAGAGGTTTGTTTTTACTATGGCTATAAAGTTAGAGTACCTCTTATGGCTTAGATCGAAAACATCAGATATTTTGTAACTAATAAGTAATACTTTATGAGAAATCCTGACTCCAACAAGAAGAAATTTCTGGAAATTTTGAGAAAGTACTTACTCAACATATTAGTTAGTGTGAATCTATGAGGTATAATACCTTGAGAGAACAATGAAAATTACTTCTTTTTAGGAATTCGGGGTTTAAGATTTCTTTAGGTCTGATTTTACCTTTTTTTAAAGACATGAGTTGTAAAGATGCTTACTTTTATCTTTTTACTCTTTAATAGTTATTTTAAAAGATTTCCACTGAAAAATGAGGATCTGAGAGTGGTGAAAACCAGTGTAGTCTAATAGTTCAGATGTGCGCACACTGCTATCGTTACCTCTCAGCTGCATTAAGACATACTTTGAGATGGAAGAGCAAATATTCATTTTATTCTAGCTATTTCTTAAGTGAGCTGAATAGCAGAGATATGAATAGAATAATAAAACAATAAGATCAATGAAGGAATAGTCAGCTAATTGAACTGCTTGATTACACTTGATAACATTCCTAGCCCTCTAATACTGAACTGGGTGGTTGTCTCCAGTGGTGGAACAGTCTCTGGCTAGACTGTTGTTGTTACTATTTTTCAAATTATATGGTGTAATCATGTATTTTAAAAGCACGTGATAAGTTTTACAGACTTCTCTCAGTTTCACTGCTGTTGGATTTAAATGTAAATTAATATCAATATTTTGATAACCTGGTGTCTGCAATAGTTATAAAACACCCTTTAACCCTACCAGGAGACTCTCATGACGATGTAAGAACTAACGATGTGAGTGAGCATGTCCATTGCATTTGACTAAGGAAATGGACATTTGTAAACAAAAATGGTCAGCTCCTCAGCAGGTGTGAATTGGTATAGCTCCTTTGAAGTTAGTTGAGTTATGCCAATTTACACCAGGTGAGGATCTGGGCAAAAATGTATAATTATATAAGATACTGATTTCCACACAGTTATTTGATTTGCATACAAAAGTGCGGGTTTTTGCATCTCGAATGGATTTACATATACTTTTTCGGGAACAGCCTCTTGCACCAATGTTTCAAGATTTGCCTCCATATGTCTGTATTCTAATGTAGTTATTATATAGATACATAGAACAAGATAGATAGTGCCACCGTCAAAGAATATTAAAGAAAGGAAGTGACTCAAATTAAAAAGAAATTTTGTGGACAGTGAGCATTCTATAATTGATGGACTGGTATGACTAATTAATAAAGCACACTCCATGGATTTTAGAGAGTTGTCTTAAATTATAGTCTATAGATCTGCTAATTTAGGTCTTAATTCAGCAAAGCACTTAAGCATGTGAATAGTCCCATTGACTTCATTAGGACTACTTGGTTCTTAGTGCTTTCCTGAAGAGGGGGCATAGAAATAGTCATGTTTACAATCAACAAAAATAGTTCCGTAAACATTATAATATAATATTTTCTTTAGAGCATTTTAAGAGAAAATGTTTTTGATCAATACTTTTGTGTTTAATACTTTTACGAAATTAATTCAGTTTTTCTGCTATAGTATAGAGGAGACTTTAGGTACACTAAAATACAAACAAATTCTAATTTGACATACTTTGACAAATAATTTTTTTATTATTATTCAGGATGAATCAATGAGACTTATATCAGAAGGTTGTCCAGCTCTTCTCTATTTAAATCTGTCATACACAGATATTACTAATGGAACACTAAAACTGTTATCAAGGTAAAAATATCTCCTCCTACATCTAGATTAGTAAGAAACAAAAGTCATATGTGCTCTACAAAAATATGAGTTTTAGTTATCATTGCAAGAAAATATAACTTTCTCTGAGTATTTTACAGGATTCCTTTTATTTTGTAAAGAACTGAAAAAAGCAATATATATTGTTCTTAGGATTTTTCTCCTTTGTTTGTCTTTTAGTGTCGTAAAACATTTATACTGGGTTAGTTTATAGGTCTTGCTAAGTTTTACAGAAACTTGTGAGTTTGCTAGTCAAACAAAGTTCCTTTGGACAAGCAACACAGTTGCTCATTGTGCAACTAACTTGCAAGTTTGCGATGATTATGTAGATCTAGGGTGACCACACATCCTGCTTTTAAAGGGACAGTCCCGTATTTAAGCCCTCCCACAGGTGTCTCTACTTTTTCTTAAAAACAGGCGAATTGTCCCATATTTGCTGTCTCCCCTGCATCAGTACTGGCAGGTCTTGCTGCTGACTGGATCCCTGCTCGCCAGCCACCTGCCCACTAGCAGTGAGTGTGGGGGGTCCAGTGGCTGACAGTGTGGGGGGGTATGCAAGGCTAGTGGCAGGGTGAAGATGCAGCATGTGGAGCCAGCCGTTCCCCTGCTGGTGCTGAGTGCAGCTCCCGCTGTGTGCTGGCTGTGTGCCAGCAGGGCCCCACCCCCCCGATCCCGTTTCCAGCCAGCACTGTCTGCGTGTTGTGAGCTGTGAAGACCGGTGTATATGGGCAGCGGCTGATTACATGTCGCCTCTGCTCCCCACCCATTGGTTCTTTACGTGCTCCCCCTCTCACTGTCCTCTCCCTGCTTTGCCCCTTCACTCCATCCCCCCAGCCCTACTGCTCCTCTGTATCTCCCCCGGCAGGGCGCGTCCCGCTCCCAGCGCTGTGCAGAGAACCAGCCCCTGGTCGGAGTGCTCAGCTCACCAACAGCCTGGCTGGCAGTCTCCTTCCTTCCCCCACTGCCTCTGACTGGGCCAGTGCCCTGGGAAAGGCCAAGACCCTTCGGCCTGGGGCACTGGCCAGGAGGAGCTAAGCCCTGCATGTGCCAAAGCCCCATGCAGCGCAGGCACGGGGAAGCCTCTCTGCCTCTCAGTTAAGCTCTGGGGTGGCAGCAGGGGGGAGCGATTTCCAGCTGGTTTGTATCCCGACCCTGCAGGCTCCACAGCAGCCTCCCGGGCAGGGGCTTAGCACCCTCTTCACCCACCCTCCCCCACAGGGCTGCTCCATCCTGTAGGCACCCTCCCCTGCTGAGCCACCTTTCTGGCCAGGTTTGCTGAAGCCCCTATAATCAGGTTCCCTGGGCGCAATGCATCCTTAGAGCTTAACCCCTTCCTGCCTGCACTGTAGCTGGGAGACAGGAGACGGCTGGGTTATGTCAGTGGCCAGGAACAGCCTGGAGGTGTTAGCTGTCTTTCGACACTGTGTGGGCAGGAAGGGACAAGCTTCTTCCAGCCACTGGGGAGTAGGGGAGAAGAGATGAGCTCTGCAAAGACATGGGCCAGGTCATCCGTCCTCCACCACCTCCTCTGCGATTGGAAGCAGCTCCCGTCCCTTCCCTCCTGCACAGCGCCAAAAGGCTGCTGCTAGCCACATTCTGGTGTGAACCCTGACAGAAATCTGGGGAGGGGGGCATGTGACCCTGCGTGCCTCCCCATGTATTGCCTCGGGAAGATGCAGCGCCAGGTACCGGGAGAGGCGGGTCCATCTCAGGGGCCCAGCTAGGCAAGGAGGCCAGAGAGCACCAGGCAGGAACGGTCGGCTTGGTCGGTCACACCCCCTGTGTGAGAGAGGTGTATGCGAGTGTGTGTGTGTGTGTGTGTGTGTGTGTCACCCCACCCTATGTGAACACTAAAACCTTAAAGATAAGAAGGTAAATAAAAAGAATTCAGCCACACAATATTTATTTTTAAGAGGGGCTCAATCCACTTGATGTTAATTTTAACATTTGTACTGCATCGTTCTGATGGATTGCCATTGAACTTGCTTGAATATGAGTAATTTTACCATGTGTCCCGTATTCAGCATAGGGAAATATGGTCACCCTCTGTAGATCACTAATCAGAAAAGCAGCAACTTTCTGGTTTATAAAGTACAATAAGCCTTTGCTTTCTTTGGCTGGAGAGGAAAACTCACAAAACTGAATGTGCAGTTTTGAGCTAAAGCATAAGCCCTGATTTGTGCTTTGCAGTCTAGTAACTGGTAAAGTTGCCGACAGTGTATGAAAGAGGAATTTGTCAGTACGCCGTGTGGGGTCGGTTTTTTCACCCATCTCAATGGCTTAGTGGTGATGCACTGCAATGGCAAGTAGAAGAACAAAGTTTAAGCTTTCATCTTGGGCTGTCACCTCCCAGGCCAAATGTGAATGCATTAGATGCACACCTCCTGACAAAAGGCATTCAGCCCTTCGTGTAGCATATCACCAACCACTTTGGATGATTATGTTGTTGACAGGTTCTGAAAGCAGCCCTGTCACTTCAGCAGGAAGGTTAATGACTGTGGTGTAAGGTCTTGGGTATCAGTGGCTTTAAAAGGGGGTGATTATCTGCTCTGAATATGTATGACGGACTCCTGGAGAAAAGAAGGAACTATAAGTGAATTTATTATACTGACTACCATTTTCTTTATAATTATCTATTCACCGAGGAGAGATATTTTTTTTTTTGGTACAGATTTTTTGGGGGTAAAGTTTCCGATACCTCAGTAGCATTGTAGTCTAGTGTTGATAGTTATAATTAGGCAGAGGACTAATATTTAGTTTAGATGTGTTCTGTATGT
The DNA here is from genome assembly GCF_015237465.2 of Chelonia mydas. Classification (NCBI taxonomy): domain Eukaryota; kingdom Metazoa; phylum Chordata; order Testudines; family Cheloniidae; genus Chelonia; species Chelonia mydas. Next base: position 323,488,222 of record NC_057849.1, read on the forward strand.
ATATAGGGTGACCAGATAGCAAATGTGAAAAATCGGGATGGGGTGGGGGGTAATAGGAGCCTATATAAGAAAAAGACCCCAAAATTGGGACTGTCCCTATAAAATCAGGACATCTGGTCACCCTACATGCATATCTATTGAATGAGATGTATTCAGAATTGCTTGGATAGTGATTTTTAAAAAGTAGATACACAGTCAAGCAATGTTGTGATTATTTGTCCTGCCTACTCTACCAAGTTCCTGTTTTGTCCTATATTTCCTCAAAACAGTCAGTAAGGCATGGTTTTGCTTGAAGCTATCTGTTTTGACTTTCTTTATGGCATAGTAGTGGGTTTAAAGAAGTTCAGAGGGAGGGGTTTTTTCAGTTTGTGACTTGAATCCAGCAAAGTTTGCAAATTCCCATTGATCTCTTGAGCATACTCTGGGTCTCGTTAGTCTACAACAGTCATGCAGACACATGTAGAAATAAGGCACTTTGTCTGAGAATACTCAAAAAAACACAGAGAATTGTGTATTTAAAGTAGCCATATTTCCTGAACCAAATATTTCTTGGAGAACTACCAAAAAAAAAAAAAAAAAAAGGAGCTGCCCAAAGGATGATTTGAAAGCAAATGCAAAGAATTCACACTATCCAGCTGAACTGTATTGTAATAGTTCTAGATGAACATCCATTCCTGTTGTGGGAGATGTGTGTTCATCCACCAAACTGGAGGGCTGGAGGACCTACTGTTGGGTAGGTCCAGTCCACTTATCAAAAGAAGCAGTAAAAGAAAGCTGAGTTATTCCAACAGAGCTGTCTCCTTCTTTGATGGTAGTTGTACACTACTTTTCTCCCCCTTGAGAAAACAAAATTTGACTTTTCACAGCAGTGCCACATATTCCTGGAGTGTGTTTTTCTCTGTTGTTCGCATAGTAGATGTTGGACATTTGGATTTGCCCTGCAGTAGAGTGATGTCTTGGGAACGTACCAGTCCAGTGGCAGATTCTAGTCTTGCTTCAGGTAGTCTTCCATCCTGCATCCCTGCACCAGTGTTATTCTTTCTATCATTTATGGAAAAGCGTGTGGTTTTTTCTCCATATTGGCATAATTTATGCCTTCTTCTAGTTTCAATTTCTTCATGTTTAAATTTGGAATGGTTTTTCTGGAGTGCCTGCCAGCCTACGTTATCCTGGCTACCCTGGCTTCCTGTTGCCACCAAAAAATTAGAGCCAGCTGCTTCTGTTAATGTGTGGGCAAGACCTACACAGGAACGGGTCAGCCAGATTAGTGGATGTCTCCAATATGAGAAACAAAATTTACAAATAAGGTAAAATTTCCTCTTTGTTTGAGTCAATAAAATACTAGAGTTTCATTAATGGCTTTCTTTTGCCTTGCTTACAGTGTTTTTTCCAAAAATGTTTGAAAAATGTCAGTAGCAAATGATCATTCTGAATGAAACTACTAAATGCAACACTTTTTTGCTGAAGACATGTGGACGTAAAGCATACTATAGTTCTTTCTGAGATTAACAGCATGAGGCTTTTGATAGCACTCAAATTTCAGCAGTGTTTCTAGGGATGCTCAAAAAGTGGCAGCTCACAACAGATACTTTCTTTGTAGTTCTCTGAGACAATGTAGCTAACATAAGCGCTGTTAGCGATGGAAATATATGCATCTTGCAGTACTTCCCATACATCTTACTGCTCCATATCAAGGATCCATTATTGGAAAAAACATCAAAAGGGACTGTATTCTTGATGAGCTGGAAGCTGCTTGGCCATTTCACATGTTCCTCTTCCACTCTTTCACTCTATCAAGAGAATTCAGCCTCTGAGTTACACAGCTGATTTAGGTTTCAGAGTAACAGTCGTGTTAGTCTGTATTCGCAAAAAGAAAAGGAGTACTTGTGGCACCTTAGAGACTAACCAATTTATTTGAGCATGAGCTTTCGTGAGCTACAGCTCACTTCATCGGATGCATACTGTGGAAACTGCAGAAGACATTATATACACAGAGACCATGAAACAATACCTCCTCCCACCCCACTCTCCTGCTGGTAATAGCTTATCTAAAGTGATCATCAAGTTGGGCCATTTCCAGCACAAATCCAGGTTTTCTCACCCTCCACCCCCCCCTCACAAACTCACTCTTCTGCTGTGACAAGATGGAATTCCACTTGGTATTTCTCCTTCGATGAAGTTATTTACAGACCTTGCAATATACATGAAGCCTGTCTATCAAGAATAACTATGGAGGATTATTCTGGCAAATTGTTTTAAAACATCACTGTGTTAAGTTCTTGATGCCAAATGATAGACTCAAAGTCACAAAAGCCAAGATTTTAGGATCCATGTCAGATTCAGCCATAAAATAGGATCCAGCACACAGGCAACTGTAAATCCCTGCTATAAGTTAAAGATCTGTGATTTAGTTTTGTGCTGTTAAGAAAGTTGTCACCTTGAAAATGTCAGAAGAGAGCAGGAAACACACAGATCATAAAAATAGAGGGCAGAGAAAGCGTTACCTAGCAATCTGTAAAGAAAGTTAAGGTGCCTACAAGAAGTGTTGAGCTGCTACCTGCTCATTGAAGACATTGATTCCCAGTATTCAAAATACAATGGAGTGGAAGCTTTCTCTGTGCCTGTCTGAGCTCATTCTGCCTTAGGCAACCAACGCTATAGATGGATCAAAACAAAACTGTGAGAAAACTTCAAAAACATTCTCTTCTTGCAGTGTGTTTCATAAAGACTATGCCTAGGAGTGTATCCTCTGAAAAGCTGATCAACAATGTTGCGCATATCTAATCTACTTGCTGATGCAGATTACTCCAGTATAATGCAGAAAGGCTTGTGCTTCTAGAAAGTAACTTGGCAATGCTTACATTTCTTTATTAAATATAGAAAGAAATATCTTCCATTTAAAAAGATCTCTGAATTTATTTTCTATTGTCTCTTTTTGATTGTTTTATTTGCCTTTTTTTCTTAATATGAAATTTAATTTTAGCATGTATTTAATGTTTTTGAACAATTACATTGTCATTTTTCCTGTTGCTTTCCAACTTCCTATCCCCCTTTTTTCTTCCCAGTTTGATTTAACAGTATGTTTTCTCAATAGACATTCAAAGCATAAAGTGAATTCCCACAACAATGCTGTGAACCACTCCTTAAGTAATCACTTCCAGAGTGGGTATTCCTGCCTCCCTTCAAAATGCCTAGTTTTTGCTGATTTGCCAAACTGGCCTGAGTATATCCCTAAATCTAAATCTCTTACAGAGCAGTATGCCCTAATCCTAATTATATGTTTTGTTTTTTTCTGTAAGCTTTCACTTCTGGTAATTATGGTATTGCAATACTTATTTATTTCCGTTAGAAATTTAGTTCACTATAATTTAGAGTCTTTGATATATTATATGCCTAAGTTTGCATAATAAAAACTTGAATAGATTTAGAGAGTACCAATTCATATAATACACTTTAAATTTTCCATGTACATAGTTTGCCACTGTTCCTTTATCTAATATTTGGTGTAAATAATCAAGTATTTTCATAAAATAACTGATTTAAACTTCATTTAGAGAAGATTGAATTCTATGATATGCATTAGTTTTGTATCTCTTTCCACTTTAAATTTGTTTTAATAGCATGTTTTAAAAATGTGAATAGAAACGATTACATGACCACAGAAGGTTTAACAGTATGTTTAATCCCTATATGCTTTTAATATTCTTTGATAGAGTTCTGGTTTTCATTTCCAAGAGAGACAGCTTGTAAAATCAATGGCAAAGTAAATCCTGTAACCTTGCCCTCAAAGGTCTATTGGCTTCCAAAATATACACATTCCGTCCCAACTTATTACAAAAATGTGTGCTTTTGCAATTAAGTAAATTATCCATAAATTAATATTTATTTGAATATAGTTAAGGATGACATGATATACTGTACCATAGTACTATTTCCAAACAAGTTACAATACTTGAAACAAGGAAACTAAATTCTTTTAAATTTCAACAAGGAGAGAATCTCAGTTAAAATCTAGCATCCCTTCTTCACAGAATTTTTAGAAAGATGTTAGCTATGGAATCTGATTGTATCTGTGTTCTGTAGCCTATTGTTGTAGTAACTGTTTTTTCTCCCTCTTTTGTAAAGGAGCTTCTCCAATTTACAATATCTGAGTTTAGCTTACTGCAGAAAATTCACAGACAAAGGTTTACAGTACCTGGGATCTGGGAAAGGATGTCACAAGCTCATCTATTTAGACCTTTCAGGTTGCATTCAGGTTTGCATTTCACTTCTCTTTCATGCTGTGGGGAAAGGAATCCTTTCGATGACTGGCTGCATCCAGCACTCATGGTATACTAAAGTAGTACAAGCACTGCAGCAAACTTTTCAGAGGTTTTAAATTACATGACCACAGCTGCTTACATTTTTACTGAGGACTAGCAATATAGGCTTTGGCTCATGTCCAGCATAGTGTCATGTCTATAAACAAAAAGTACTTAATTGCATAATGAAAACAAGCATTGTTTTTTGCAGACTTAAAATAGACTAATTTGTGTTGTGTTACTTTGTATACAATGTGAAATTTAAAATCTAGAGCCTTGAAAATACAATTTATACCAAGATATCAACAAACAAAAATCTTTATGGGAGAGCTTGCACAGAATTTCCTGAAAAGGAAATCAGTCTACCAGTGAGCTTTCTAATACTGTTACAAAGTAAGTTTCAAATGAAAATTAAAATAATGTGTAATTCTGCAATCTAAAAATGGCTAATAACTTGGAGAGTTTATTTTATTTTCCTACTAAAATTTTTAGTACCAAGTGCTGAGTATTTCGAACACTTTCAAATTTATGCTATATCCTGATGTATCTTTTCTTAAAGCATGGTAAAATGCTAGACGATGGAGCAGTAATATACCGCCAATATTTTAACAAAGGGCCTCCACATAAATTCTCCCCTATATGATATGGTTGCCTACTCTTTCCTTCATGGCTCGATATTTTAATTCTATCTATCCATCTGGGTACTTAAATTGCCATCATCACTGTAGCATCTAAGAAACAATGTGCTTGTGAATCAGGAGATTATTATCCCCATTTTACAAATGGAGAACTGAGGGACAGAAAGTAACTTGTCCAAGATTACACAGGATGCTTGTGCCAGGAATTAAACCCACATCTTCCAGTCTACTGCCATAACAGCCAGACTATCTGTTCTCTCAGGCATAGCTTTAAGGCAAGATAGTAATATCAAAGGAATTATAGGATGGGAAAAATTAATTAAAAAGGTAGGTATGGAGATGATATGCCTTGAAGCAGTAGGCACTATTAAAAAAAGTTAGATTTAGAAAATGTAGTATCAGGATGAGCTCCACCCTGACATCTGGTGGTGAGGTGTGGCAAGTTGTGGAAAAAAAACTTCAGGGGCCGATCTCATTTGCATAGGCACACCCACCCCGCCTAGACTGAGGCCATAGCTGCCCAAATGGTCACTTCAGCTGTTGTGGGATCCCCAGTGTCTTTGTTATTGGGGCGGGAAGAGTAAATTGTTATTACCCTGATTATGGGAACTGTGCTTGGAACTGTACTTGGCCTTTTGTTATGATGGAGGGACTCACCATCAACTGAGTAGCACTCGCTAGGCAAGGGTCATGGGTTCCAAAACTGTGTGAATTGAGAGAGACTTGAGACAGGTATTAGTACCTGGTGGTGTGGGCCCCTTTGTGAGGGCCTGAAGCACCAATTGCACCTCTGTCTCTCTCCACTGTGGAATGTCAGAGCTAATTTTGGGTCTATTAAGAGTCTTGCTACAGGTATTGGGCTGCATTCACGTTGGCCTGATGGTGAGCACCAGAGAGGAACTTGCCCAACAAATGCAGGTCCTGACGGAACGGATAGCTGAGCTGCAAAGTACCATTGACCAAGTTAAGACTTCCAGGAATAAGAAGCCTCAACCGGTGGCAATTGAGAAGCCCGCACTTAGAGCCACCATCCCACCCAGGCGAAGGGGGAAAGGTCAATTCTTCTGCTACCGATGTGGTCAGGATGGACACGGTGCTGCCAAGTGCCGTAATGAAGAAAACCCCTCCTTGGTGTATGGAAAGCTGAGGATCAGTTGGGAGAGATCCGGTAGCTGCCAGAGGGTCTGGGGACGGGGACCCCCCAGGTCTGCAGGATTTGAAGATTCCCCCAGAAAAGACTGTCCAGCTGGGATCCCCGCAGGACTGATAGGGCCTCGAGCAGAGGTCACGGTGAGGATTGAAGGGGTGGAGTGTAAAGCAGTGCTTGACACTGGATCTCAAGTGACTATTATATTTCAGTCATTCTACCAGCAGATGCTTAGGCACCTGCCTATACAGCCACTGACTGGCCTTGGCCTGTGTGGCCTCAGCATGGATGAATACCCCTACCAAGGGTATGTCATAGTGCACCTGGAATTCCCAGAGGAGGTTGCTGGGGTAAGAGAAGAGGTAGACACAGCTGCCTTAATATGCCCTGACCCTAAAGGGACCTCTGATATGTCTGTGCTGATAGGGACCAACTCCAGTCTCTTCAAGGTACTCGCGGATTACTGCAGAAGGCGGGCTGGGGACCAGTACCTGAATACCCTGATGATCCATACGCTTTGTGCTGAAGCCTATAGGAAAATTGAGAGCTCTAAAAGGGAGACATCTGAGCTACCGCTTGGGGCACTGAAGTACGCGGGCACGACCCCCTTAGTAGTGCCTGCAAGGACGGAGCAAGAAGTGCTTGTCATGAGTACCTGTCTGAAAGGCAGTAAAGGGACGTTAGCAATGATAGAGCAGCCGATGGGAGGAGAGCTCCCTGAAGGAGTGCTGGTCCCCAGTGGAGTCATAACCCTACCTGCTGAAGCCCAGGAAAGGGTGACTATACTGATTGCTAATGAAACGAGTCGTGATGTTGTTGTGAAGCAAGGACAAAAGATAGCAGACCTCTTTGAGCCTGAGTCGATTGTAAAACCCCAGTGTGAAACTCAAGTTCCCACAATAGACCCAGCAAAGTTTGACTTTGGAGATTCACCAGTATCCGAGGACTGGAAAGATCGCCTGAGGAAGAAACTTTGTGAAAGATCCAAGGTGTTCTCACTGCATGAGTGGGATGTGGGATGTGCAAAAGGAGTAGAGCACAATATCAGACTCCATGACTCTCGACCTTTCAGGGAGAGATCTAGGAAGATTGCTCTCTCTGAGATGGAAGATGTGCGACATCATCTTCAGGAGCTGGCTGCGAATGGCATCATTAGAGAGTCCCGCAGCCCATACGCCTCACCCATTGTGGTAGTCCGTAAAAAGAATGGGAAAATTCGGATGTGTATTGACTACCGCACCCTAAACAGCCGTACTGTGGTCGACCAGTACACTATGCCTCGAGTGCAAGATGCCTTAGACTGTTTGCTGGGAAGCCAGTGGTTCTCTGTGTTGGATCTTCGAAGTGGATACTACCAGATCCCTCTGGGAGAAGAAGATAAGGAGAAGACAGCCTTCATCTGCCCATTAGGGTTTTATCAGTTCGAACGCATGCCCCAAGGGATTTCTGGAGCACCTGCCACCTTTCAACGTCTCATGGAGAAAGTTGTGGGAGACATGAATTTACTGCAAGTGTTAGTTTATTTGGATGACCTGATTGTGTTTGGAAGAACCTTAGAGGAGCATGAAGAAAGACTTCTTAAAGTGCTTGATAGGTTGGAGGATTATGGTCTGAAGCTTTCAATTGACAAATGCCAGTTCTGCAGAACCTCAGTGAAGTATGTGGGTCACATCGTGTCCCAAGAGGGTGTGAGTACTGATCCTGATAAAATAGAAGCACTCACTACATGGCCACGTCCCAGTAACTACAGAGAACTCAAGACCTTTCTCGGATTTAGTGGCTACTACCGCAGATTTGTGAAAAACTATGCTACGATTGTAAAGCCTCTGAACGATCTCACCAGGGGACATCAGTCCAGCAAGAACAAATCTAAGTCCAAGAATAAGGGGAGGTCTCCAAAGCCCCCTGTGCAGAGACACTATGGCCCATTTGAACCATTTGGGCCACGGTGGGATGAGAGATGTGAAAGGGCTTTTCGAGAAATCATTACTTGCCTAACTCATGCTCCAGTCCTAGTTTTTGCTGACCCAAGCAAACCCTTTATCCTGCATACTGATGCCAGTTTGGAGGGTCTGGGAGCAGTCCTGTACCAGGAAGTGGAAGGCAAACGTAAACCTGTAGCCTTTGCCAGCCGAGGATTGTCTGATAGTGAAACTCGCTATCCCACCCACAAGCTAGAATTTTTGGCCCTGAAATGGGCCATCACTGAGAAATTTCGAGACTACTTGTATGGTGCTCAGTTCCAGGTGTGGACAGACAACAATCCACTGACTTATGTGTTAACAAGTGCTAAGCTGGATGCTACAGGGCAGAGATGGGTAGCTGCCTTGGCTAGCTATGAGTTCAGCATTCAGTACCGATCAGGGAGAAGCAATGTAGATGCAGATGCATTGTCCAGGCGTCCACAGGCTCCAGAAGTTGCGGTGATACCCACAGATGGAGTGAGAGCTATTTGCAGTGTGAGTCGCCGAGAGCCAGAGGCCCGTGAGAGCCTTCAGGGATGTGTTGCAGAAGCTTTGGGCCTGCCCCCTGAATGCATGCCTTCTGCTTCAGTGAACTATATTGCATTGGACCAATCTCCTTTGCCCATGCTCAATGCGGCGGACTGGCAAGAAGCCCAGCGGCAAGATATTGACATTCGTGATACACTACTTGCCAAAAGGGAGGGGCGAAGCCCAGCTGCGGTTGTCCCACCTAACCCGGAGGGTAAACTACTATTGAGAGAATGGACCAAACTAAAACTGATTCAGGGAGTGCTACACCGAATGACCACTGACCCTTTACAAAACCAACGAGCACAACTAGTGCTGCCAAAAAAGTACAGAGCCCTGGCCATGAGGGCTCTGCATGATGACTTTGGGCATTTAGGGATGGAGAGGACCCTGGAACTTATTCGTAGTAGGTTCTATTGGCCCCGAATGGCTGAAGATGTTCGCAGGAAATGTGAGACTTGCGCTCGATGTGTTCAAAGGAAAACTCTGCCCACGAGGGCTGCATATTTCAAGAACATCACCAGCAACAAACCTTTGGAATTGGTATGCATTGATTTCTTGTCTGTAGAGGTAGACAAGAGGAATGTTGGGAACATTCTAGTAGTGACTGACCATTTTACGCGGTATGCACAGGCATATCCCACACGTGATCAGAGGGCCACCACCGTCGCTCGAGTATTGTGGGACAAATATTTCTCAGTCTATGGATTCCCGGCTCGGATACACTCTGATCAGGGGCGGGATTTTGAGAGTCACCTTCTGAAGGAGGTGCTGAAGACAGCAGGAATTAAAAAGTCTAGGACAACGCCTTATCACCCCCAAGGTGATCCTCAGCCAGAGAGGTTCAACCGAACCCTATTAGATATGTTGGGAACTTTGCGACCAGAGCAGAAGGCAACCTGGAGCCAGCATGTCGCATTTCTGGTGCATGCCTACAATGCCACAAAGAACGATGCTACGGGAGTCACCCCATATCTCTTGATGTTTGGGCGAGAACCAAGATTACCCATAGACTTGTGCTTTGGTGTATCAGAGGATGGAGATAGCTATGAAACTCACCAGCAATATGTATCCCGACTAAGAGAAAAGCTGCAGGATGCTTATCGCTTAGCTACCGCTGCGGCTCGGAAGAACGCAGACCGCAACAAACATCTATATGATGCTAGAGTGCGTTCGCAGGAGCTCCAGCCGGGGGACAGAGTCCTGCTGCGAAATTTGGGTATTGCTGGCAAACACAAGATAGCTGACAGATGGAAGGCAATACCTTACCTGGTGATGGAAAAGCTGGGAGATCTGCCGGTCTACAAGATCAAACCTGAAGACGGCCCAGGGCAAATAAAGACGGTGCATAGAAACCTTTTGCTCCCTGTGGGGGAATTGGTAAGCATCCCTTATGAGACGGGCCACGACAGGGCAGCCGGGCAGAACAGAGGTGCTAGACCCAAGCCGCCATCCAAAACAGACAGCGGGCCCCCTGCAGCTAACTTACCCCTATTCTGCACATCTGAGAGTGAGTCTGAGGAGGAAGACACAACCCTGGTGTATCCTGGGATGGAGACAAGATTTCAGTCTCGATCAGCTGAACCAAACGAGAGTTTTCCCTCTTCCGCCCTAAACCCCATGGCGGAATTATTTAGGCCCCTTTCTGACACCCCGGTGCCGCTGATGAGACCCCCCTGTGATGACACACACAGGTTATTGGACAGTGGAGACACACAGGTAGAGGATGCCCTGGGCACCTTGAACCCTCCAGCATTAGAACTAGGAGTGCAGGGGCCTACGCCAGTAGCCGAGGGACCCTCCAGGGAAGCCTCTCCATCCGTCACTCAAGAGGATGTTCCCCCTACCTCGGCAACAGAGAGTCTCAATAGACGAGACAGGGTGATAAGACCAGTGAAACGGTTAACTTATGATGCACCTGGGGTGACTAGTGAGGAGCCAATACATTTAGCACACAGGCTTGTGGAAGCTAAAGTGGGCTTCCTGAGGCCCTTTGGAGGAAACCAATGAGTTGGTATAAAGGGCGTGTGATTTGTCGGGACGACAAATTCTCGGCTGGGGGGAGGATGTAAGCAGTATCAGGATGAGCTCCACCCTGACATCTGGTGGTGAGGTGTGGCAAGTTGTGGAAAAAAAACTTCAGGGGCCGATCTCATTTGCATAGGCACACCCACCCCGCCTAGACTGAGGCCATAGCTGCCCAAATGGTCACTTCAGCTGTTGTGGGATCCCCAGTGTCTTTGTTATTGGGGCGGGAAGAGTAAATTGTTATTACCCTGATTATGGGAACTGTGCTTGGAACTGTACTTGGCCTTTTGTTATGATGGAGGGACTCACCATCAACTGAGTAGCACTCGCTAGGCAAGGGTCATGGGTTCCAAAACTGTGTGAATTGAGAGAGACTTGAGACAGGTATTAGTACCTGGTGGTGTGGGCCCCTTTGTGAGGGCCTGAAGCACCAATTGCACCTCTGTCTCTCTCCACTGTGGAATGTCAGAGCTAATTTTGGGTCTATTAAGAGTCTTGCTACAGGTATTGGGCTGCATTCACGTTGGCCTTATGGTGCACCAGCACTAAGGCCCCCACTACTATGAGCTGAAATCACTGAGAGCTGAAATCACTGAGCACTGTGTCAAGTAGTGGGGAGCCGGAAGATCTAGCGTGCAGTGGTGCTGTTTGTGAGACGGCGAGCTGTGCAGAGCGGAGCCGTTCGTGAGACAGCGAGCTGAGCAGAGCTGTTTGTGAGACAGCGAGCTGTGCCGAGCAGAGCCGGTCGTGGTGGAGCGGAGCAGTCCGTGAGACAGCGGTGTGTTCGTGAGACGGCGAGCTGTGCGGAGTGGAGCCGGTCGTGGTGGAGCGGAGCCATCCGTGAGACAGCGGTGTGTTCGTGAGACGGCGAGCTGTGCAGAGCTGTTCGTGAGACGGCAAGCTGTGCAGAGCGGAGCCGTTCGTGAGACAGCGAGCTGTGCAGAGCAGAGCCGGTCGTGGTGGAGCGGAGCCGTTCGTGAGACAGCGGCGTGTTCGTGAGACGGCGAGCTGAGCAGAGCTGTTCGTGAGATGGCGAGCTGTGCGGAGTGGAGCCGGTCGTGGTGGAGCGGAGCCATCCGTGAGACAGCGGTGTGTTCGTGAGACGGCGAGCTGTGCAGAGCAGAGCCGGTCGTGGTGGAGCAGAGCTGTTCGTGAGACAGCGTAGCAGAGCAGAGCCCTGTGGGGCAGTCAGCTTCAGGACACGTAAGGTGCCCCTTACCCCTTTCCCCCACACACAGGCACATTTTAGCCAGACTGGGGAGTAACACTATGCAGATGAACTTTTGAACTCTGGGGCTGGACTTTTTGGACTTTGGGTGATTTGTGGATTGCTGGACTCAAGAGACGTTTGGGTGCTGGGACTCAAGAACCCGAGGGAAAGGGGCATGCCCCAATTTGCTTGGGGTGGTTTTTTTTTGCTCATGGGTTGTGTTATGAATCCTGTTGGTGGTGTTTCCCCAACATAATGCCACATTGTTTCTCTCTGTTATTAAAAGGCTTTTTGCTACACTCAGACTATGTGCTTGCGAGAGGGGAAGTATTGCCTCTTGGAGGCGCCCAGCGGGGGTGGTATATATTTGTCCCAGGTCACTGGGTGGGGGCTCGAGCCGGTTTGCATTTTGTTATTGGAATGGATCCCCTAGATATTGAACCCGGCCCTTGTTGCTGCCAACTCTGATGGGCAGAAGGGTTACACATTGAATCAGAATTAATACCCATATCAAAATATTGCTATAGATTGTATTTATCAGATTGAAACTTTTAATGTGCCAAAGACCACAGACCCTGATCCATCAATGCATTTTAAATTTCTGTGCGCTGCTCTCGCCCTCAGGCACTGCCCCTCCCGCCCCCCAGTTCCCACTGGACGCGGTTCCTGGCCAATGGGAGTGCAGACCTGGTGCTCAGGGTGGGGGCAGTGCTCCTGGCCCCCCCTGCCTAGGAGCCGGACTTGCTGGCACAGAGCAGTGCCAGGACAGGTAGGGACTAACCTGCCTTAGACCCGTAGCACTGCCGAGCGGACTTTTAATGGCCTGGTCGGCAGTGCTGACCAGAGCCCCCAGCGTCCATTTTCGACCAGGCGTTCCAGTCAAAAACCGGATGCGTGGCAACCCTAATCAAAAGCACTATGAAAACTTGGAAAGCACTTTCTGAAGAACTAATTAACTCATTTCTTCGTGGGAATACCACAACTAGGGATAATTCCAGGATTACCTTAAAAAGAATGGTGTACGTTTTTTATTTCTGCACCTATATATTCCCTTCTCTGAAAGCATCTATCTACTCACCTTAACTTCATCCAAATTAATACCAAAAGTAATAATTTAACAATTCCAGATTTTATCTACTCTCAGGGTGCACATAGAAACTGTTTATTGGCTTGCCTGCACCTTCCTTAACATTTTAGGGAAAACTGTGAACTCAGTGTCTTTAGAACTGCAGGGCAGTCTAAACAACAGGTTTGAAATACATAGATTCCAAATGTGAAGGGATAAATTCCTCTTTCTCACAACTTTTATCTGATTATGGGATAAAAGATGGAGCAGAAGTTTACTTTTAGGGACAGTTGAATTGAATCTGTGGACTGTGCTTTGGTATACTTTGTAATTACGAACTGTGATGATGTTGGTGAATCCCTGAAAGTGGAGTCCTGGAGAGGGATAGGAGGAGGAGGAAGACCTGCTTTTCTCTCCCTCCCCTAGGGTAGCTGGAAAGTCATATTACTATAAGGATTTGGTTTTGTTTTGCTTAAGAAAACAGGAGTGCTAACCACCTTCCCTATGTGAGCATGTATGAGTATGGAGAGTTCTCTCTTTCTTCTCCTCATTTGGAGGCATAAATAGGCCTTCTCATTTGCAGTGTAAAATGGGCCTCCTGAGGTTAGTGTGAGGTGCTCCTGCTATACGTGGCATCAGCCCAAATGTGTATTATGTTTAACCTGAGATGAGATCTTTTTGATACAGACCTAAATGAAGACATAACAGATTAGACGTATTGGAGATTGTGGTTTGTTATTAGGAGAAACTGCAAGTGGGTTGCTGTTACACTATAAGAAAATTTGGTGAGGGGATAGTAGAATTCTATAGAAAGCCTGCTCTCTTAGAAAAAACGTGAAGGTTGTGGCTGTAGACCTCGGATATTCCAGGATTATGAATTGAGGAAGGGGGCTTGGATATTTTGCTAAATAGTTAATTACGGAATACTGCTTGTTTTTCTCTAGGCAAGAATAAAATGTATTTTTTTAATGATACTGATGAATTAGAGACTCTTTATTTGATCCATTCACATAGTCGCTTCTTAACTCTGGAATCCATGAAACCTGGAAAGATTTATGGAGGCCTTCATCTTTCTGAGGTGAATTAATTGAGTTCCTTGCAGTTTACTAGCTGAGTGTCTGCATGAGACCTTAAAAACTAAGGTCCTGTCTCCTGTATATGGATCTTAAAGATTTCATGGTATTTTTAATAAAAGCATAGGGATTTTGTTGTTGTGTCCTGATTAATACTTGTCCTTCCATCCCATTGTTCTGTGTTCCCACTGACTCCCACTCCAGAGGTTCCTGTATGTATATAGTTGATAAATTGCTTTGGGATAAGAGGCTTTACATAAATATAAAATATAATTGATGTTCTTTAGAGAAAAATCTTGTCGCTCAATTAAATAATAAAAGGAATGAAGTATACAAACCAATTATTCCATAGAATAAGCTTTCTTTCGTTTTCAAAGTTCAAAAAGACACAGTTGGGAAAGAAGCCAGAATAATATCTGCAAGTAAGGCAAATAATAGAACAGATCATCACTAATTAATGAACTGACATTCCCAACCAAACTTTGTTAATGGTATATGTTGCTATATTAACAAAGATACCAGTCTGTAGCTTTCTCCTTATATCAGCTAATGTCCACCAAGCAAATTAAGGGAAGCGTGGAGTAAAGAGTAAGACTGCCTTGCTAACAGCAAACTGTGGAACAAGTTGTGCAGAACACCAGTAGATCTACCACTGACCTAAAAGTTAAACTCATTCATTACAAAATGGCATGTACCGCATACTGGGTACCTGTTAGCATAAAAAAGCAGCACTACTGTAAATGAAAAAAAAATAGAGAAGAGAATGGAAATCTGTTGTACAAGATATGGAAATATCCTACAGCAAATTATTTTTGGGAGGGAATAATAAGTGGAATATGTATTGTTTCTCAATAGCTATCCAAAATAACACAAAAATCTTCGTCAGAGGATCTTTACACTTTCATAAAAATCACAGAGCAAATTCTTGCTACAATACAGTACATTTGTTGCTTAAGAAAAGGGAGAGCTAACAGAAAGCATACTCAATGGCTGCTAGCCTATAAAACATTTTGGGGCCTCCTGGCTATGCAGTTGTGGATTATACACCCATTCCTTAGGGATACATGCCCTTGGCAGTGTATTGTTTTGCTGTTTTAGGCACTGTGTGACTGCCCAAAACTACTCCTGTTCCACAAGCAAAATTACAGATTCCATACAGGCTAGTTGTCATATATAAAGTCATGGAAAAAGATGTCAGAAAACTCACTGAGTCTCAGGGCAATACTGGATGCATTTCTTTTCTGGCTGACTGATGATCAGTCACCCTGGGATAGTTTTGGCACAGTCCAAAGACTTCCATGTGGCTGACAGCTGTATTTTGGAGCTTAGAAAGCAAGAAATGAGGAGTCCATGAAGCTAAAGATTTCTTCTCCCTGCTGCTCCCACAAACCAATCAGTGGTTTTTTGGTAGGAAGATTTTTCACTATCAGGCTCAGTATTGCAGAAATGGCAATGTACAAAAGATTTGAAAGTCATTAATTATCATAGTAGATTGATTTAGCTAGCCAACTCAGAAAAAATATTTTCAGTTAAATAAGAGGCAAGAAGATTTTCAAGAAATTGCCAAGATCTGGTCGGCATGTGGGGAAAAGAAGGTGGCATGTCAAGGAATAACTCATTGATTCTCAAACTGCAACTACCTTATCCATAGTGAAAGTTAGAACAGCCTAGGGGTTGTTTTAACTTACAGTGGTTGGCTGTAGTTCCTAAGAGATCATATGCCATCTGAGAATCAGTCAACATCATCCTTTCCTTCCCCAGCAAGCTGTGCTGCACGCTAAGGTGGGGGTGAGCGTGTTGGCCTAGGAGTTGGCTGCACAAGTTCCCCCTCTACTACTCCCACCATTTCCACAAGGGAATTCTCAGCGTGGCAGCTGCAGCTAAGAAATGCAGTATTAAGTTCCAGTTCCAGGCTCTTGAAGAATCTCCAACATAAGGGGGTCTATTAAAGACATTGAAATTCAAAATAAATTGACTATGCAATTGTTCTGTGACTCTTTATACAACATTTCCCACACATAGTGGTCTGTCTCTAAAGAGTAACCACCAGATTTTGGTTCTTCTGTAATAAAAGGTACCTTTTCACTACATAGTTGGCAGATACTGTCCAAAAATAAGATTCATCTGACATACTTATTTATGAAAATAAGGCAAAAGGAGTATATATTATAATATTGCAGCAGGCCCTAAACGTGGACTAACTAAATTATTCTAATCTCCTTTTAAAGCGCGTTTCACAGCTGAATTTCCTCAGCTTTGTGCCTTAGAGCTGTTATTACACAGTTAAAAAAATAGTTTGTCAGATTTTGCCGCCCCCCCCCCCCCCCCCCAAAATAGTTCTGGACAGTGAACTTATTGGCTGGCTCTGTATAATTGTTTTTGGCTTTGTATTGAGTAATATACTTAACTGCTGCTATTTGTAGTATCAGTTTGCCCTTGTTCAGAAAACAATGTTTTTCCAGAGAAATAGATTAAAAGTCTTTTCAGTAATAGTTTAATTTAGTGAAAAGTTTGTTGAACTCCAGAAATTTGTGGGCTACACCCATGCTGCTCCTACCCATCTGCACAGCTAAATTTGAATGCCCCTTACGACTACGCCTAATTTCTGCAATCCTTTTTGTGTCTCTTTACCATTAGTGTCCACTTCTCAGGTCAGCACTTTCTCCACTCCTTCATACCCTGTTCTGAATCACAGTCCCTTCCCAGCTGCTGCACATCCCTTGTTGCTACAACCCTCTCCACTTGCTGTTTTCATCAGTACTGTATGAGTTTTCAGTCCTTATGTCCATCATCTATAGCCTCTCTTCATCCTTTAAGGGAGACTGCTTGTCAGCTTACCACTTTTCCAGCTCTTCCCCAAATCAGCCTTTGCTGTCCTTACCAAACCTTCATTGCCCAGCTGATTTTCTGACTTCTCTACAATAGGTTCACCTCTCCTAATATCCTCTTTCCCCCTTGCTGCCAGTGACGGATGAAGGCAGACACCGGCCCTTTCCTTCGCTGCTCATATCTTCCATGCAGGTGGAAGTTCTTTGCTGAAGGACAGTAATTGGTGAAAATTCCATCTCTGTTTTAATGTGGAGGTGTCAGCTGATCTGGCTGAAGGCAGTCTAGCCTAGTGGTGAGAAGGGGCATCAAGAATTGACAACTAGAGTCAGAGCTGAAATCAGTAGTCAGAAGCTGAAGCCTAGGGTCAAACCAGAGAGCAGGAACAGAAGATAGCAGGCTAGCAGGGGTTCAGAGTAAGGGCAGGACAGATGCAAGTCTGGGAGCAAGGCAGGGGCAGCCAGAACAAGGTAGCACAGAAAGCAGGCACAGAGGTGGATGTTAGCATTGAGCAGCCAGTGAACTGCTGCTGGCCCCCACAGCTAATCAGGTGGTATGGCCAATTAGGCAGCCTACTGCAGGCCCGCTATACAGACCAGGCTGCCTGGAGATTAGTTCTGCTCTGGGGCCTGATTCCTCACAGGAACCCCTACCTCAAGGGTGCTGCTTAGGGGCCTGATTTCTCAGAGTAAGCATGGTGAAAGGTGTGCAGGAGATCTGGGTCATGGATGTGTTCTTCAGCTTCCTATGACTGTTCATCTGGGCCATACCTGTCCCAGTCTGTCACTGGCTCCTGATGTGGTCTACTTCTGTGGGAATTCTGCACCAAAATATTAAAAATTCTGCGCACAATACAGTGTATTTTAAAATTCTGCAAAATTCTGCATATTTTATTTGTCAGAATAACCCAGTATAATCATGCCAGTTTCAATTATTTTGGTAAATTTATTTCAAAATACCTGTCAGCAAGTATGTCTTCCCTTCCCTGCCATGAATGCAGAGGACAGGAGGAGATGACGTCTTGAGGTCCCTTCCAGTCCTATGATTCTATATGTGTGACAATATTAACAACAAAAAGATTCCCTGTGTAGAGAGTTAAAGAAACCCCTATGACAACCCAGTTCTTGTTTCTCTATTATGCTTTTGGGGGGCGCTGCAGTCTGGGTGTGTCACAGTTGCCAGCTGGGCACATCTTGGGGAAAAACTCTGCTCCGCTGGTCTTTTAGTTGATTCTTGTTTTTTTGTCCTGCCCCTGTAGGGTTGCCAAATTTAAAGTTTCCAAACAGATGACACTGCTGGGGGTGGGGAAGGGAAGGAGGGGCTGGATGGGGAGTACCGTTGGTGGGTATTGGAGGGGATATTTGGGGGAGCATTGGAGGGGGCTGTGAGGCCTACCCGGCTCAACCACCTACATCCACTCTTCCCCAGAGCCCAGCTGTGGGACCAGACACCTGCACCTCCTTTCCTCACAGCCCAATCACGGGGTGCCCCCAGACCCCGAGGGCCCCCCCAAGCTCCACACAGCTTCATTACTTTCCCGCCGGGCAGAGATGATTCATACCTGCTGATATTGGGGGGGTACAAATTAAAGGTTTGGCTGCCCTCAGAACAGCTCAATTAACGCCCCCTGGCAAGAGCCCCCTCTTACCCTCAGTCTCCCTTCCCTACAGCTGCCAGCTGTTTCTCCTGCCTTTCCCTGCGGGGCACAACCCGCCAGCTCTGGCAGCCTAGCCACACCATGTGACCGAGCAGGGCTGGCAAATCCGAGAACTGCAGCTCTCCCATGCCTCCCACACATGCGCACTGCGAGCTGGGGAGCCGGGCTCTGTCAGGTCCAATTCTGCGGGGGAAAATGACATTCTGTGCAGAACATTAATTCTGTGCAAATTCTGGCACAGAATTCCCCCAGGAGTATTGGGCTAGACTTCACTGCATGTCCTAGGAGGAAACAGGAATCCCTACCATCTTAAACTGTTCACTTACCTTGAAATCATCAGGTATTTCTCTCTTGGGTTCATTTAGCAGCAATCAGCCTATGTCAACAAAATGCTAAGTGGCATGAATGCTCTTTAAGACATTCATGAACCATACACAGGGAAACACCAGCAAATCTCTGTAGTCCACAGCCTGTCATCCTAGAAATGTACTGTCTTACGCTGCTCAAGACCTTCTCTTGAACAATGCAAGCTCATTAATTAGTTTGCCACTTCGTCAAAGGATAGTGGACATGCATCAGTCTTTGTAATCTGAGTAGATTTTCCAAGCACTTTAGGCAAATTCATTGGTAAGGATAAAACATTAAAATAAGTTTATTAACTACAGAAAGATAGATTTTAAGTGATTATAAGCAGTAAACATAAAGGTCAGAGATAGTTACCTAAGAAAATAAAAACTAAACACACATTCTAAATCCTCAACTTTCAGACTAAGCAAGATTTGAATCAAACAGCTTTTCTCACCCTACTGGATGTTACAGGCAGGTTACAGTTCTTAATACACAGGCTGAATTTCCTTCTCAGCCTGGGACCAATCTCCCTAGTTCTTGTTGCCTTCAGAGTAGGTGTGGGAGGAGAGAGGTGCTCTTATGGTGCCACTGTCCCTTATATTAAACCCTCAGTCCATGTGCCTGAAAAAATATTGTCCCAGACATGTCCTGGTGGACCTTGCTGAATCACAGAGTTGAGCAATTCCCCTTGTGTGGTGCTTGCTCAACTCTCTCTTATTGAATTGTAAATCTCATTTACAATTCCCCTGCTGGTCAGTGGTCATTTAACGCCCACCAGGGTGTGGGTCACCACCTTTGTTGCCACTGGAGAGTGGGCATCGCCCAGAATCACAACATATTTCAATAACAGTCACATGGCAAAAGCTCATAACTTCATACACAATAATGACATACATATTTTGACAGAACAATGAGTTTCAGCAAATCACGACCTTTCATGTGGTACCTTACAAGACATGCTTTGTATGAAATATCACAACCATATACAAATGATGAATATGGGGGTTACAGGGTGCTACTTTGAGGCACAATGCATCATTCTGACCCACCTTAAACTGTATTCCATAAGGATCAGATTTTTTTATATATCCACCCTAAATTTTTCCCCATTGTACATTCCTATTTCCACATAAATCAGTCCATAAGCTTACCTGTGTTTTTTCTTAAGCCTCAGAGCACCGTGAAGGAACAGAGACTCCATTCATTGGATGTGCATTGAGCATTGGTGTTCTTTCTTCAGAGAACAAAACTCTTTAGGAAATCACCCAGACTCTTCATTGCTCTTACGGAATCATGAGTGAGAGGTCGATCTCCTCACAGGTTTTTCTTTGCTGTGTAGATGTACCCATGGAAGGCATGATTTATCATTATGTATGACTTTAACTTTACCTTGATAGAATCTCATCAGGCTGAAAAACCAGCATCATTGGAAATTACATGAACTAATAAAGTACAGTTCAATTCCCTGCTCCACCACTGGCTTCCTGTGTGATTTTGGGCAAGTCACTTAGCCTCTCTGTGCCTGAGTTCGCCATGTGTGAAAATGGTGATAATAGCACTGCCCTGCCTCAGGGGTGTTGTGAGGATTAATATATTAAAAAGAATGTGAAGCACTTTGAGATCTACTGATGTAAGGCACTATATAAGACCTAGGTATTATTGTCATCACTACTACAAATTCTTTTGAAGTTCTCTAATTTATATTATTAGATGAACGAGTTCTCAGAAGACAGCACTTAAATTCAGAAGAAACTGAAAACATGTTTATTATACTATGGTTTATGTTGTTCAAAAATATTTATTTTAAAAATGGGCTTGAGCCATAAAATTCTGAACTGGATTCCAAGCATCTCAGGGCTTGGGTTAGGTCCACTGTAGAGATAAGAGAAGGCTGTAAAATTCATACCAGGATTTAGATTTTGAAATACCCCTCCGCTGAAGAGCTAGATCAGGGGTGAGCAAACTACGGCCCGGGGGCCACATCCAGCCCTTCAGATGTTTTAATCCAGCCCTCAAGCTCCTGCTAGGGAGCGGAGTCCGGGGCTTGCCCCGCTCCGTGCCGTGGCTCGGCACGGCTCCTGGAAGCAGCGGCATGTCATCATCAGGCTCAGTGGGTAGTGATCAATGGCTCCATGTCTAGTTGGCAGCCGTATCAAGCGGAGTGCCCCAAGGGTTGGTCCTGGGGCCGGTTTTGTTCAATATCTTCATTAATGATCGGAGGATGGTGTGGGTTGCACCCTCAGCAAGTTTGCAGATGACACTAAACTGGGAGGAGTGGTAGATATGCTACAGGGTAGGGATAGGATACAGAGGGACCTAGACAAATTAGAGGATCGGGCCAAAAGAAATCTGATGAGGTTCAACAAGGACAGTGCAGAGCCCTGCACTTAGGATGGAAGAATCCCATGCACTGCTACAGACTAGGGACCAAGTGGCTAGGCAGCAGTTCTGCAGAAAAGGACCTAGGGGTTACAGTGGATGAGAAGCTGGATATGAGTCAACAGTGTGCCCTTGTTGCCAAGAAGGCTAACAGCATTTTGGGCTGTATAAATAGGAGCATTGCCAGCAGATCGAGGGATGTGATCATTCCCCTCTATTCAGCATTGGTGAGGCCTCATCTGGAGTACTATGTCCAGTTTTGGGCCCCACACTACAAGAAGGATGTGGAAAAATTGGAAAGAGTCCAGTGAAGGGCAACAAAAATGATTAGGGGGCTGGAGCACATGACTTATGAGGAGATGCTGAGGGAACTGGGATTATTTAGTCTGCAAAAGAGAAGAATGAGGGGAGATTTGATAGCTGCTTTCAACTACCTGAAAGGGGGTTCCAAAGAGGATGGATCTAGACTGTTCTCATTAGTAGCAGATGACAGAACAAGGAGTAATGGTCTCAAGTTGCAGTGGGGGAGGTTTAGGTTGGATATTAAGAGAAACTTTTTCACTAGGAGGTTGGTGAAGCACTGGAATGGGTTACCTAGGGAGGTGGTGGAATCTCCTTCCTTAGAAGTTTTTAAGGTCAGGCTTGACAAAGCCCTGGCTGGGATGATTTAGTTGGGGTTTGGTCCTGCTTTGAGCAGGGGGTTGGACTAGATGACCTCCTGAGGTCTCTTTCAACCCTGATATTCTATGATTCTATGTTCCACCTCTGGCTCCTATGTGTAGGGGCAGCCAGGGGCTCTGCACACTGCCCCTGCCCCAAGCGCCACCCCCGCAGCTCCCATTGGCCAGGAACCACGGCCAATGGGAGCAGCAGGGGCAGCACCTGCGGATGGGGCAGCGTGTGGAGCCCCCTGGCTGTCCCTGCACGTAGGAGCCAGAGGAGGGACATGCTGCTGCTTTGGGGAGCTGCTTGAGGGAAGCACCGCCTGGAGCCTGCACCCCTGACCCCCTCCTGCACCCCAATCCCCTGCCGTAGCCCTGATCCCCCGCCTGCCCTCTGAGCCCCTTGGTCCCAGCCCAGAGCACCCTCCTGCACCCCCAGCCCCACCCCAGAGCCCATACCCCCAGCTGCAACTCTCACCCCGCACCCCAGCCCCCTGCCCTAGATCGGCGCCCCTTCCCACACTCTGAACTCCTAATTTCTGGCCCCCCAGAGCCCTCACCCCCTCCTGCACCCCGCACCCCAATTTCATGAGCGATCATTGCCCGCCATACAATTTCCATACCCAGATGTGGCCCTTGGGCCAAAAAGTTTGCCCACCCCTGTGCTAGATGAACCACTGTTTAGTTCTTTAAAGTGCCAAGTCAAGCATCTCAAGCCTTTACAGTTATAAGTAATGTGTTACACTAATACTATATACATGTTCCTTACTTGTTTAGTAGTTCGAATTGATATGTTTTATAGTTCACTCAGTATGGAGGTACAAGCAATTCTGCAATATTGGAACATACCTCTAGCTCTTACCGTACTGTTCTTCTTTGAGTGCTTGCACATGTCCATTCCAGTATAGGGTTTTGCATGCCCCAAGCACAGACGCTGGAATTTTCTACTCTAGTGATATCTGTCAGGTCGGCTCCAGCACTGTCTGGTGCTGTGCATTCATAGCACTGGTATAAAGGGCCCTGCCGAACCCGTTCCCCTTCATTTCCTTCTTACTGCCCAGGACAGAGGCTGGAACTCCTTTCATTGCTCAGGCAATTCCTCCTAATGGCTTTTTCTATTTCTTTAGTGTAAATAGTTACTGTAGTTTGGTAGTTAGTAGTTAGTTCAAATAGTTGAATAGTTTTAATAGATAGTTTTGGACGCCTCCGCTCTTCGTTAGCAAGGTTGTTTGCCTTCCCAGAGCCAGGGCATGCCTCAGTCGTCGGGCATCAAGCCTTGCACTTTCTGTGGCAAGTCGATGCCATTAAGTCACTTGCACTCGAGTTGTCTCAAGTGCTTAGGGGAATCTCACAGGAAAGACTGCTGCCAGATTTGCAAGATCTTCAAACCCCGTACCAAGAAGGACCGGAGAGCAAGATTGAAGGTCCTTTTCATGGAGGCAGCCCTAAGTCCCACTTCAGAACTGTGTTTCTTGGACTCGGCACCAAGCACCTCAGCTTCGGTGCGGAGCCCTCCTCATAACGGTCGTGATTCCTGGCACTGATCTTCATCTCCGGTGCCAAAGAGGAAACATAGAAAGCAGCAGCAGAAGAGTTAATCTCCAGTGCCAAAGACAAGTAGGCATGGGGACCATGATAGAGCCTGCATTGAGCCACTCTTCCTCCCTGGGACTGCAACAACAGCTGCCTTCAGCGTCGGTACCTCCTCAAGTTCCACTGATGCCAGCACAGAAGGCATCTTTTTCGGGCAGACAGCATACAGGTCAGTTTGCAGTACTGTTGACTCTGGAGACATTTACAGTGGCCAGGGATCTACTTTCCCTACCAGTACCTGTGTCCCCGGAGATTCAAGACTCGGCACCGCTGGTACCGCTGAGTGGCAGAGAGCCATCTCCAGGACTTTGCCTGGCACCGCAACCGCCCTCAAGATGAAAACCCCCTTTGGCAGCATCTGCATAATCTTCTCCATATGCCAAGAACCAGCACTGAGGGGAACGGCACTGCCTTGGTTTCCCCGTCGCAGGTCATCTTCTTCATCAGAGTCCAAAATGGGGTCTTACTCTTCCTGTCATCATAGTTGCCTGCACTGTTCCACAGGCCATTCCTATACTACTGTGACCCCAAATACAGGGGAGCTGCTGAATGCTTGGTCACCAGGTCCATGGGGACCGGCGCCTATGCAGTTGCCATTTTGGAACCAATGGGGGTTTCTGCTGGCCCATGGCACCCTCTCAAGGTGACCATACTCTGTGGCCTTGGAAAGTAGCACCCCCAGTACCGTGTCGAGAGACCATTGACCCAGACTCTGGTACCGAACCCGGTACTGAGCCTCTGGAATAAGTCCTGCAGGTCTCTGCTGATACAGAGGAAGTGGCAGAAGCTCCTCAGCCAGTCATAGCCTGACCACAAGGACTACTGGGACTTGTTAAAGTGGGTGGCTTTGAACTTGGGTATACAGGCAGAGGTTGTCAAGGAGACAACTCATAGATTCCTAGATATTTTGTCAGCAGCGGTTCCCTCTAGGGTGGCTTTACCACTCAATGAGACCATTATTGACCCAGCCAGGGCACTGTGGCAAACCCCTGCCTCCCTCTCTCCTACAGCGAAGCATACAGAGCAGGTGGGAAGTTGGGGTAGACAAAAATTGGATGGTGTATTTACTGTACTTCTACTGTACTTACAACCCAATGATCTGAGGTAATGTGGGTCCAGGCATTGAGGAAGCGGGAATGTCAGCTGGAAAACAAGGGAGTAGCAGGATCTGGTGTTGAGGGGATTGTAAGGTAGACCTCATGCATCTCGTCAAAATGAGTGCTTTGAGCTCCCCGAGTGTCTGGGATCAGTTTGGTTCTGTTGAGGAGGTTGGCAGAGGAGGCTACACCTGAACCCCCGATCTTCCTCCTCTGTTGATCTTGCCTGGCTGGCTGGGCAAAGTAGCAGCCAATCTGTTGGGACCTCTAGTGTTTTCTGGATACTGCAGGGGTATACAAACCCGGAGATTTTAAAGTTGTCATAGAGTCTTTAAAGCCATGGAGTCTAGCATCTGTTTTCTCTGAAAAGAGCAAGGACCCTTCAAAGGGGAGGACTTGGAAGATTGGTTGCACCTCATGAGGAAATCCCGAGGATTGCAACCACGAGCTCCTGTGCATGGTTACCAGCTGTGGCCATTGGTCTGGCCATGGAATCAGCGGCATCCAGAGCTGCCTGTAGGGAGGCCCTTGCCACTGTTTTCCCTTTCTCAACTAAAGAAGAGAATTCATGTCTAGACTCCTGGAGGAGAAAGTCCTTACATTTTAGCATGGACTCCCACATACTAAAATCATAGCGGCCTAGCAAGGCTTGCAGGTTCGCTATATGGAGCTGTAGTGTCGTCGTCCCGCCCCACACCCGCCATGGAGTAGGCCTTTCTGCCGAAAAGGTCCAATTTCTTTGGATCTTTCGCCTTGGGCATGGATCCCACTTGACCTTGTTGATCTCTTTCATTGGTGGCCACCACAACCAGGGACCTTGGGGGCGGGTGCCAATCTTCCTGCTTGTATTCTACCCTAAATCACATACAAACAGAGAGGAACAGTGCCTACACTCTTTGTTACACAGGCTCTAGCTTTCTATGTACAAAGGGCCAAACCATTCTGCAGATCAACTCAGCTGGTCATAGCGATAGCAGAGAGAATGAAGGGCCTTCCCATCTTCACCCAGAGAATTTCATCCTGGATTACTTCATGCATTCAGGCGTGTTATGAACTTGCAGGTGTCCTTCCCCCAGCTAACCTGGCTGCTCATTCCACAAGATTGCAGGCCTCCTTGGCTGCTTTCCTAGTGCAAGTCCCTATTCAGGACATCTGCAGAGCAGTGACCTGGTCATCAGTGCACACATTCTCAATGAACTATGCCAGGGATGGCCAAACAGCAGCTCGCAAGCCAAATGCGGCTCTTTTACAGTTAAAGTGTGGCTCGTGTAGCTCCCCAGGTCTCCCCATTCTCCACCTACCAGATTGTGACAGGGGAGGAGGGGGAACTCAGGGCTTCTGCCCTGCGGCAAGATGGTGGGGCAAGGGGCTTCTGTCCAGCAGGGATGGGGGTCTAAGGCAGGGGAGGGCAAACTACGGCCCGCAGGCCGGATCCAGCCAGTCAGGTTTTTCAGTTCGGCCCACAGGATTGCAACACGTCCCTGCGGCCCCTGGGGGAGGGAGGGGCAGAGGGCTCCATGCACTGCCTTCACCTGCAGGCACTGCCCCCCGCAGCGCCCATTGGCTGGGAATGGGGAACCGTGGCCAATGGGAGCTTCGGGGGTGGTATCCTCAGGCAAGGGCAGCGCATGGGAGTGGTACCCTTAGGCAAGTGGCAACCCACCCACCCCTAGGAGCCACTGCCGGACATGCTGGCCACTTCCGGGAGCGGCATGGGGCCAGGGCAGGCAGGGAGCCTGCCTTAGCTCTGCTGCGTGCTGTTGCCACCCTGGAGCCACTCGAGGTAAGTGGTGCCAGGCTGGAGCTCGCACCCCGACCCCCTGCTGCACCCCGCACCCCAACCCCCTGCCCTGAGCCCCCTGCCACACCACACACCCTTCCTGCACCTCAGCCCCTTGCCCTGAGCCCCTTCCTGCACACTGCACCCCCTCCTACACCCCGTACTCCCTCCCGCACCCCAGCCTCCTGCCCCAGCCCTACATTCATGGCCCTGCATACAGTTTCCCCACCCAGATGTGGCCCTAGGGCCAAAAAGTTTGCCATCTCCTGGTCTAGGGGATTCAGCCCCACAGAGGTGCCTGCTGGGTCTCCAGGGCTTCAGCCCCAGGGGAGGCGCCAGCTGAAGCCCCTACCCCCACCACCCTGCCGCAGGGCAGAAGCCCCAAGCCCTGGAAGGTGCGCCCAGCTCTCGAACTTCTGAAGATTGTCATATGCGGCTTGGAAGGTCAGTACGTTTTGCTATCCCTGCACTATGCCATCACCCAGCAAGCTAGAGATGATGCCAATTTCAGCCACGCAGTCTTATAGCCAGCCTGTATGAACTCCAAGCCCACCTCCTGTACAACTGCTTGTGAGTCACCTACATTGGAATGGACATGTGCAACCACTCGAAGAACAAAAACAGTTAATAACCATTCTTTAACTGTTGTTCTTTGAGATGTGTTGCACATGTCCATGCCAAAACCCACCCTCTATCCCCTCTTCTTTGAGTCAATCAGTAAGAAGAAACTGAAGGGGAATGGGGTTGGCAGGGCCCTATGAGTGCAGCACCAGAGGGTGTCGGAGCTGACCCGATGGATACCACTAGGGCAGTGGTTCCCAGACTTGTTCCGCCGCTTGTGCAGGGAAAGCCCCTGGTGGGCCGGGCTGGTTTGTTTACCTGCCGCGTCTGCAGGTTCGGCCGCAGTTCGCTGCTCCAGGCCAAAGGGAGCTGCTGGAAGCGGTGCGGGTGGAGGGACATACTGGCTGCCGCTTCCAGCAGCTCCCATTGGCCTGGAGCAGCGAACTGCGGCCAGTGGGAGCCACAGTTGGCCGAACCTGCAGACGCGGCAGGTAAACAAACTGGCCCGGCCCGCCAGGGGCTTTCCCTGCACAAGCGACGGAACAAGTTTGGGAATCACTGACTAGGGAAAAAATTCCAGCAAGTGTGCTTGGGGCGCGCATACACCTACGTTGGAATGGACATGTGCAACACATCTTGAAGAACAACAGTTACAGAAAGGTTAGTAACTGTTTTTTCTTTGTTGAGTTTCCTGTAAATGCTTTATAAAATCTGATTTCTTTTTTTTTTTAATTAGATCTCTGTTGATGGCTTCAGATATATTGCTAACAGCTGCAGTGGGATTAAGCACTTGGTAATCAACGATATGCCAACTCTTACAGACAAATGTATTCAAGTAAGAAATTGAAAACAACCTTGCATTTAGGGGAAATTTCTGACATTGAATACGTGTGTACCTTTCACATTGACTTCAAAGGGAGTTGCGCACATGCAGTCTAATAGGAGAATTTTACCCTTTAAACACTTTTTACAAGAATATATATTTTTAAAAATCACCAAACAAATTAGATCAATTTTATTCCAGACCAGATTTACAAGTCCTTTTAACACTTGATTACTCTCAGAAACTTTCAACAGTTGTTCCATCTTTTCCCACCTGTGCATTGGCACAATCAAAGCGTAATCTCCTATCTTATAAATAAGACCTATTTGGCTTTATTTTGTATTAAATCAAAGTTTAGCTGGCCATTAGTATAGAATATCAGGCCAATATTGTGCTGCTGATTTTTTGCAGAGAACTTCCTGTTGACTTCAATGAAGAGTTCTGCATTAAAATCGAAGGTACAATAGGGCCACAGATACGGTAAAAAAAAATTCAAGCTTCTGCAAATCTAATTTTATACTAGATGTATACTCTTGTGTTTCTGACCCCCCGCCCTCCCAGCATCCCTCGGGTCTCTGATTTTTTCCCCCTTATGTTTTAAATTATAATAAAAAAATACAAGATTTTAAGTTGAATATCTGTACCATTGGTTTCAGAGTAACAGCTGTGTTAGTCTGTATTCGCAAAAAGAAAAGGAGTACTTGTGGCACCTTAGAGACTAACCAATTTATTTGAGCATAAGCTTTCGTGAGCTACAGAAAACACAATGGTTGTTATTAGATCAGTGAACAAAATATTAGTTAGCTTTTGGCTATGTGACATACCACAAATGTGGATGTTCTGTTTAATCATCCTTTTTTGTTTTCTTTTCAAAGGCTTTAGTTGAAAAATGCCAACAGATTATGTCTGTTGTTTTTCTGGACTCTCCACATCTTTCTGATGTAGCTTTTAAAGCCCTTGCTGAATGTAAACTTGTCAAGGTCAGAATTGAAGGTCAGTGACTTTACAGTATTTCAGTAGAATTATTAATTTATGCTTTTAGAGTCTGATCTGGCTCATTTGAAATCAGTAGGAGCGTTTCAATTAATTTCAGTGGGGATTTGGATCGAGTCCTTAATGCATGGCTAATATGTGATTTATACCTTCATGTAATTCAACAGGGAATAATCGGATTACTGATTTAAGTTTCCAGTTGATGAGCAGATCCTGCCCACAAATTAAGCACATTTATATGGCTGATTGCCAGAAGATTACAGATGTCAGTCTTAAGACAATTTCTCCGTTGAAGTATATTCTTGTATTGAATTTAGCAGACTGTGTAAGGTAATAAATTACATCCAGTTTTCTGTGATCTATTTATTTTAGTTAAATCATTTATATTCCTCTTAAGGTGAATTGCTTTCAGATTTAAATGCTCTGACTGTGCTAATAAATATAGTATTAATTTGTTTTTTAAAATATTTCATATTTGGTACATTTTTGTTCCAAATATACCAAATATGTACCAAATAAAAATAGGGTTTTTTTCTGTAGCACGTTTTGAAAAATACATTGGATATAAATATTGATTAGTACCCATATCTAGCAAAGCACTTAAGCACGCATGTAACTCTAAGCACATGAGTAGTCCCAGGCATGTACTTAAGTACTTTGCTGGATTCAGGCCATAGTGAGGATAGTATGAAACAGAATAGAATGTACAGTGGGACAGGGAAATTAGAGATTAAGCTTGTTTTATTAGCTTCTTGAAGATGGAGATAATGTATTCGGACTAGGAAGTACTAGGACATTAACAAAATTACCTTCTTTTTCACAGTTATCAGCATAAAAGCAGCAAGTTGTGTTACTGCAGAAATATAGATTTGATGTAAAATCTGTTTTCAAATTTAAATTTGTATTACGTTATTAGAAACAAAGCCAAATAACAAATAGATAATGGACCAGATCCTGGCCCATGCTCCAGAACAGCACAAAAGAACCCTAAAACTGTCCCCATTCTAGGTTTTGTGGTGTAGTGGATGTGTCAGGAGGGATGAGTGCAAAAAATTATTTAAATCTTGGTAGTGGCCCATTAAATAGTGCCATGCAATTGGATTGCTACTTATCTTGAGATTTCTAGGGTCATCCTAATTTAAGGGGGCTACATTCACATGCAAAAGGATGGCAACACTCTCATGGTGTTGTCCATCATCCCGTCCAGAATACAGTAAAGTTTCTCCCAAGGCTGTTGTTAATGTTCCTGATCCTGTCCATCTGCTCTCGTTGACACCCAGGATGTGTAAGCTGGAGCATCTCGTCTCTGCTGTGACCTGAGCTAGCTTCCCTGTTTCGTACATTGTCCATATGTTCCAAAAAATGAGTTTGGTTTTTGTCTTAGTGTTGAGCACGTCAGTCTTCATGCCACTGGCTTCCTTTTGGCTTTCACCACTGACAATCATATAGGTCATTGACTCCTGAAGGCCATCACACACAGTAATGGTAGATTTCTCCGCTGCTGTTTTCGTAACATATTTTATTTTGTACGGGATAGGGTTGTTAGCCCTGTGCCTAATCCCCAAGCTGGAGGACCAGAGTGTCTGTTTTGTCTGGCCCCTCCCCCACAGACCAGTCCAGCATGGTTGAACCTGCCAGGAGCAAAAAGCCCGCGCCGACACAGACTCTGGGGATCGTTAGAGCATGCAAGCTGTCCTGCCACGACAAGGTACGGACACCAGAGGACAAAATCAACCACAATAAGACAGATATCATTACCTTTAATATTGTCTCATCACCAGTACAGATAGAGGATCATGTTTTCACCAATGTAGAAATGTTCACATACTTGGGCAGCACCATCAGCCAGGATGGTGGAATAAGCCAGGATATCCGGAACAGAATTAGTAAAACCAGGAACACCTTTAGGAGGTTAAATACAGTCTGGAAATCATCAAAATACAACACCAAAACCAAACTCAAGATCTATCAGAGTTGCGTACTTTCAACACTATTTTATAGTGCAGAATGCTGGGGAATGAGAAAGTATGGCATGTCCAAACTGTCTTCATTTCAGAAAAATTCTCCGTATCTTTTGGCCCAGAACAATCTCAAACCAAGATCTATTGACACGGGGCAGCCAAGAGGATCTGAGCACCATCATTGCCAGGAGGCGTTGGAGATGGATTGGCCTTGTGTTTCAGATGGAAACTGATTCCATCACCAGAATATCAATAAGATGGACATCTGAAGGCAAGCGAAAACAAAGCCATCTGAAAACAACATGGCAAAGAACTCTGGAAGTTGAGCTGAAAAACCTGGGGCACAGCTGGGGAACCATTGAAAGACTTGCCAGAAACAGACAGGAGTGGAAGAGCTTCATCACGGCCCTAAACAATGGGAACATGATGATGATGGTGATGATGATTCACAAGCAATTAAATCACTTTTGGGCTTGTTGATGCTGCATCACAATGTGATAACAATACATGTAAATGTAATTTATGTTGTGTTGAGATGTGCTACTGTAGTGGCATGACATTATGATAGTGGAGACAGCTGCCTGAATTTTCTGCTTTAACATTTAGGCCATGTCTACACTAGAAGGATTTACCAGTAACATTTTTACCTACATAGGGCTGTTGACATTGTAATGTTGCTGCGCTGTGTGCGCACTTTGCTGGTGCTTCCTGTCTACACTGTGAGAAGTTGTACTGGCAAGACACACATTGCTATGGGTAGGTTTCCCAGTGTGCACTGCATGATCTGGCACATTGCCTTGTGGGACATTTAGAAAGTGCATTGTGGGATGTCAGCATTCCTGTCAAGAAAGCGTATGGGAGCTTAGATTCAAGTTCCCACAATTTGCTCTACTCCAGTCTCCATCCCATGATCTTATATTTTTGTGCTGTATTTTTTAAAATTCCCACAATTATTTGCACCGGTTTTCGATCTCTCTGCCATCTCACTGGCAGAGGCATAAATGGTGAACAGAATGCTGGAGTTCTTGTGTCTGTTGTAGGAATAGGGCAGCTGGGCCTGATTCTTCTGTATTTGCAGCACGCCAGAGCTACTACAGTGGCCAGGCATGCAGCAGTGAAAATGAGAAATTTGAGCAGGAGTGGATGCTGCAGACAGGGAACGAAAATCGCCAGGTACTGCAGACATTCAGCAGTTGCACATGGTGGAGGAGTGCTTCTGGGCCCGTGAAATGAGCATTGAATTGTGGGATCACATCATGATGCAAATCTGGGGTACCAGTGTAAGTGTGTAATGCAGAAGGCCACATTTTTGGAATTGTGTGCAGATCTTATCCCAGTCCTCCTGCACAGAGACACCAAAATGAGAGCTGCTTTGACAGTGGGGAAACAGGTGGCAATCATGCTGTGGAAGCTAGCAGTACTGGATTGCTATCCATTTATAGACAATCAATTCCATGTTGGGAAGTCTGCAGTAGGGGCTGTTGTCATCCAGGTGTGGAATACCATTAAACGTGTCCTGCTACGCAGGATTGTGACTCTGCGCAATGTGCATGAAATAATAGATGGACTGAGTGCTGTGGGCTTCCCAGGCTGCACTATGAGAGACATATCCTGATTCTGTCTTGCTTCCGAATATATAAACAGAAAGGAATACTTTTCCAGGTTATGCAAACACTGGTGGATCCCTGGGGATGCTTCACTGACATTAACATTGGGCTGTCTGGCAAGGTGCATGATACTTGCATTTTCACGAACACACAACTTTGATGACAAGCTGCATTCACAGAGATTTTTCCTGGACCAGCACCTTCACAGTGGCAAGACTGCAATCCCAACTGTGATTCTTGGGGGTCCCAATCTACCCTTTGCTTTCCTGGCTTATGAAGCCACTCGTTGGGCTCATGGACAACAGTAAGAAAAGATATAGCTATCCTCTGAGCTGGGTGCAAGATGATTGTTGAATGTGCATCTGGTAGATGGAAAGGATGGTGGAATTGTCTCATAACTACACTGGATCTCAGTGAGCCAAATATTCCTATTATTGCTGCAATGTGTGACACATCATATTTGTGAGGCAAATGGAGAAACATTACAAACAAGATGGAGGAGGGGAACTGGAAAATCTGTCTGATTTTGAACATCCAAACCCAGGGGCAATTACAAGAGCACACCAAAGTGCTGGAAAGTTGAAGGAGGCTTTAAGAGCACATTTTAGATGGTGTTCTGTAGTAAGCCAGTATTTTGCTTTGTGTTTATTTGTATCACTTTGTAATTAAATTGTAGTTTGCTTGTATCTGAATAATTAGAAATGAATTGTTAATATACTGTTTGAATCTGGAGAGAGGATATTGGTTTGCGGGTCACATGGATGTCTTATAAGACAAAATAAATCTTGATTTTCACAAACCAAACTTTACTGAACGGTTATAAACAATAACACTTCAACAAAACCCCATTTAAAACCATTTAAAAAAAAGGTGCTGAGTTTTCCTGTATGAATCACCTATCAGAGTAGGTTCACTCACTGGGGTTGAGTGGAAGGGATAGTGTGACACACTATGCTGGGAGACTGCGGGGTCCTATGGGCCAGGTCCTGGAACCCTACAGTTGTCCAAGCATTGCAATGGCTGCTGGAGTGAAAGTTTTTGGGAGCTTTTTATCTGAATATGCTGTCCCAGGAGCTGCATGATGTCTTGGTGGACTTCACTATGCACCTCCTAGTCCTTCTGCCTCTCCTCCAGCAAGTGATTTCTCTAAACTCCCTTGTTTTGTGGATCTTGAACCTGGAGGTCCTGAAGAGATCTGAGAACATGTCCTCCAGTGACTGTTTTTTTTTTCCTTTTGATCAAAGTTAGTCTTTTCAACAGGTGTGTGTGTGGGTGCCTCTCAGGGATACCTTAGGTAAGGTCACTGATAAACAACAAGACAGACAGACATTGTTAGAATTAAAGGCTTGGCCTGCAGAAAAAGATAAATGAGAAAATCCCCTCAAAAGTTCCCCTAAAAATTCATAAAAATATGAACAGGGTCAGACTTTCCAGGCTGCTTGTATTAGGACAATTCAGCAGCTCCCAGTATGATTAATATAATGTGGGCACTTTTCACAGCCTATAGCAGTGAGAGGGTGATCGTCTTGGTAATAAATATAGATATAGTGCAGTAAATATTGCAACATTTATTACAGGCAATGGTGATTCTCGCTGAAAATATCACTCATGAAGTAGTCAAAGGCCAAGAGAAGGCAACTGCTCAAGGCAGCAGAAAGCCATTGGGCCCTTATGCTGCTAGCCTCTTCACAGTGATGGTGCTGCCAGAATTCATTGAAGAGTGGCATGGGAAAGTTTCCTATACCAGGGAAGAACAAAAGCAACCCTTCCAAGAAATCTCAAGGCAAAACTTAAAAAATAACTGCTTTAAAACTATATCAAGGTTGTGCCAGATGATAACAGGGAGATCTGTGGCAAGATCAACACAACACTCCAAAAGAGGAGGAGAGTGGTTACTGCTCCTTAGCCATGCAGGTCAATTAAAGGCCAAGATCCACAGAGCCAAAAACAAACTCTTTCTACCTCCGGATCCAATTACAGCATGCAAATAATTTGTTTTGGGCTTAGACTCTTGGATTGGAAAACCAAAGCTCTGCATGTTTTGATGTTTAAAATACATGTTTACTGTATACTGTTAGCCATAGCAAATCAGGTAGTCTGAATGAGCAGTTCCTGGATTGCTTGCAAGAATTATTTGAAATTTTCTATGTGTTTTTATTTGAATGCTCAGATTTCAGGATCAGTGTTTTTCTTTTTCTGCTTGCAATGCTTTTATTGACATTGCTCTCTTTTTGCATATGACTGCCAGTGCATGTTGTTAAAATAAACCAGCTTTTTTGAAATGCAATTCCTTTGGTTCCTCCCCATGCACTTTTGGATGCTATTTTGAGTGTGCGTAGGAAGGATTTTTGCGAGACGTGAACAATTTATTTTTTAAGCCATGAAACAAGTGGTAGTAGTAAATTTTTCCTCCAGGCTCATCTGGGTTAGATTTGGTTTATACTCCTGGCTCTCCACATTGTCTGCATTCTTCACATGCACCCTCCTCAACAAGCTCTCCATCACTGGTCACTGTTGGGGTTCTTTCCTTCAGGTCTTGTGAGGTGTCCATTGTAATTTCTGGGGTGATGGTGGTGGTGTCCCCATCAAGTATGGCATCTGGCTCTGCATAGAAGTGGTAGATGTAGGGGCTAGCCCTAGATTTTTTATTGGTCTCCCTTGACTCTCGGTGCAACAGATGCATTTCCTTCCCCTCCACCATGGGTGGCACATGAACCATTGACTGGGGGAGGCTAGCTCCCAGCCCCGCCCCTTCCACCTGAGGCCACACCCCTTCTGTATTCCCCCCCCGCCAGAGACCCCCCACTGCAACCACCGGTCCCCGCCCCAGGCTAGCCCCCCAAGCCCTAGAGCGCTGGCAGCGCAGCCTTAGCCCCCCCCCAATTCCGGAGCACCAGAAGGGCAGGCGGTGCATGGCCACACACCCTGCCCCCAGCCCTGGAATGCTGGGAGGGCAGGCGGTGCACAGCCACAGCCTCTCCCACAGTCCCAGAGCACCAGGATGGCAGGCAGCATGTGGCTGCAGCCCAAGCTGGGGCCACTGCCCAGGGGGACTGGAGCTTCTGCACTGTTCCTTCTCTTCAAAGGCTGAGGAAATCCAGGACTTCTTTCCTGAACCAGGCAGCAGCTTGAAGTTTAGCTGGAGTTTTGTGGGGAACCATAACTATGTGGTCACAAAGGTGTGCTTGCCAATGGGGGCGAACCGGAAGGGAGGCACTTCAAAAATTTGCTTGGGTCTTCCAAAGGGAAGAGGGGAAGAGGGTCAGCTTTCCAGTCTGTTTGATGCCTGGGCGGTCATTGTTTAGAGCGGTCATTGTTGCTGGAATAGTGGCACTGTGGGACTGTTGCTGGAGGACTATTTTGCTGGTATAGGTAATGTAGTATCCACTCATACATTCTACCATTGTACCTGTGCCATTAGAGGGCTTCTTTTTCATAAGCCAAACTGTCAAATTCTTCTTCTGGCTACTTATTCAAATTCGGCTAAAATAAATGATGTTGGGCAACTACCAGTTTCAGTCACTGTTCATCTGTAATGCCAGTCATCAGATGCAAATTATATATTGAATCATGTAGATTATGAAAGTGTGTGTGTGTCTGAATATGTTTTTGTATTTATATTTTAGAATCAGTGATGCAGGTTTACGTCCATTTTTAGAAGGCTCTTCAGGGACAAAGCTAAGAGAACTGAACTTCGCTAACTGTATCCATGTCACTGATGCCTCTCTCATGAAAATAGCCCAAAGGTACTGTATTATTGTGACACCAGTATTAATCTGGTGGTAATTAGCAATTATTCTCTTAAAATATTGTTTTTTAGAAAATTTAATTTGGCAAGTTATAGGGCTCAACACAAGGGTAACTGGGTGAAATTCTGTAGCTTGTGTTTTTACAGGGGTCAGACTAATCTATTGGTACCTTCTGGCCTTCAAAATCTATGAAAATGATCACTATGACTGAGAGTTCATCTCTACTCATTCAAAAAACTGGAAAGTGAAGTTCAGCAAAGTAAAACTGCTTAAAAGCTTGTTGCCAGGTGGCAGAGCTGTCTTTAATTTTTCTTAACTCAATAAATATGCATAACCATGGTTGCACAAACTAATGAGAGCTGCATGGCAAACCCCTTCCACATCAAGTTATAGGAACACCAGGAGGGGGACTGGAGGAGTGCCTGCTGTATATCTACCAAAAAGTCATCTTGCAGTTGCAGGACAAGATGGCATAATGCAGGCCACTGTTAGTTACTCCTCTGAGCAGGAGCAACATTCATGATTTGCCAGTGTTTGCTGCTAACAGTAGCATGCATGTTAGCAGACTGGGGGATGCCTGTGTCTTTTAGCTGTCAGATAAGACTCCTTTGAGGCCATGGAGTGTGGGCTGGGGCACTAGCTGGGTGTACCCCTACTGCTCTTTTGAGCACTAGAAGGGTTCCTATCTGCTGACTGTATACGAAGAAGAAGCTCTTAATACTTTTCTCTCTTGTAATGCACCTACCAAGCAAAGAGGGGGTCTAGCACAAATTAGTTTATTCAAAAAGAGAATTATTGGATTATTCTCATTTAATGTGTTTAAAATGTACAGAATTATTTTTCCAGAAAAAAACATGCATGAAATAGTAGATTTCATCCATAGTGTAGAATCAGGATGAGCTAGGCCCAAAAGAACTGACATGTAGTTTTGATGTTCAAATATAAGGAAAACTTGGCTACAGTGTTATTTAAGAATATATGTTTTGAAACAGATATTGTCGGTAGTTTAACCTTTGCATTGGATCAATGTTTTTATTAAAAACCTACACTATGTAGAACAGTAAATATTCTGTAGCGTTTGGATATTTTGAGGCTATTATTACATAATCTTATGTCTTGATTACATGATCTTATTGCCACTGGCTGGAGTAGCTCATAACCTTGAATGCCTACCTCAGGGCAGACTGTCAAAAACAGGGCAGGTGCCCCAAATTGGCAGTGTGTTCTATAATTAGATTTCATCTTCAAACATACTCTCTGTGTAAATGTTTAGAATTGTGAGTAGCCCCATTGGACAAAATAGCTACTTACAGTACTGAACACTATTCCTGGCAGTAAGTGTTTCAGAATTAGGTCCTATTTCTTACTTGGACGTGTAAGCAAGTGTAAGTAGATAAATTGCAGTCCAAGTTTCTGATTTTGGGTAGTGTTTGATTGCTGTTTGTTCTTCATATTTTGGTTGTAGTATTTGTTGGTTTCTAATTTTTGTAGCTCATATATAATTTTGTATTTTTCAGCAAGTCATGCCCCAAATCTTACTGAAACTGAATGGGAGCTGGGTGCCTGATTTCTTAGGCTACCTTGAAAATCCCAGCCAAAGGTATTACAAAAAATGTACATAACATAAAACATTTCCATAAAGAAGTGGAAAGCTCACATTTCTGTGTTTTAATTTAGGTGCCATAATCTGACCTACCTGAATATTCGTTACTGTGAAAGTGTGACTGATGCTGGGATTGAGGCACTGGGAAACATGACCTCATTGATGTCTATTGATATTTCTGGAACCACTGTCTCAGATATGGTAAAAACCCCATAAAAGAAAATCAATATGTTTCTTACCTAGATATTTTTCCTTTGTAACCCACACCCCCATTTAAAAAAATCACACAAATATTAAGTAGTGAAGTTACCATATCTTTAAAATATTCCGTAAAGCTTTGCAGACTATTTTGTACTGATGAATTTGATACATTTCAAAAACAGTTTCATAACCGCAGTAGTGTTTTAGTTTAAGAAAGGGCAGTGTAGTAATTGGGCTTTGTGAAGGGATCTCTGTGGGGGTTTGGAATTCAACCCCCTGACTTGCAGGCAAGCCAAGGAGTTGAAATTCAGACCCTTGACATTCATTGTTCCATGCCGTGCCTCTCTGCAGCTGCCATGCAGGATTTCTGGGACATTGGATCCACATAATTGTGAACTCAGTGGCCCTGCCCCCAAACTGCCTTATTAAGGGGCTGTGCAGTGACCTTCTCCCTTCAGCACCCATCCCTCTTTGATTCAGACCCTGGAGCATCCAGGGGAAGGCCAGGAGCTGGACGAGGGATATACACATTGCCCAGGGTCTGGAGGGAATTCTGCTGTAAAGGTAATACAGACCAGGGTTGAATTTCTCATTCTGTAGCCCTTTTCCAGGGAGAATTAAGCTGGCTGCAAATCAAAATGTTCATCCTGTGGAAAATTCTAATATTGTAAAAATTCTTTTCATCCTGAATCAAGACAAAAATTTGAAATGTTGAAATGTTTTATGGAATGGAAAGTTGCCAAAAAAATTTAAATTTTGAACATTTCATTTTGACATTGCATATTGAAATGAAAAGTTTTGATATTCCCAAATCAAAATATTTCATTTTTGATTATTGAACTGATTTAAAATGTTTTGTCTTAAGTTGCCAGGCTTCCCAGGCATAGTGTGTTCCCCAAGACACACATGATCAGATGACTCCTATGCTGCACTAATGGTTGTTCAACCAGTGGAGGAAGCTGTGGTGCATCATGGGAGATGTAGTCCAGTCAGGGAACCCAGCCTATGAAGGAGAATGGAGACATGAGACACTCAAACTACATACAACTCCCATGAGGCTTGGCTGCAGCTCAAACTCATACAGATTTATGTTGAACTGATCCAAAACAAAATGTTTCAGTACGGTTTGGCAAATGGAAATGTTTTGACTCAGGTTGATTAAGCTTGAGGGAAAATTGAAAAATTAGACAGAATCAAAATTTGCCAAAGGAAATTTTGAATGTGTGAACACTGCATTTTCCATTGAAAACACATTTAGATACAAAAATTTGTAACAGCTATAATAGAGAGGCCCCCCTTACATTGTGCTCCAAGGTATAGCTGCTAATGAAAGAAGCTCTGGCAAGGTAGCTTCAAAGATGTCAAGTTGCTGGGAGCAGGAAACAACCGTAGAGGGCCTTGGAGCGAAGTTAGATACGTGGGTCTTCGACACAGATGTTCATGGCTCTTGGCTGATCCTCCAAGATCCACAGTGCTAGGAGCCAGGTCATTTGCTTCTTCAATAGGAGTCCAAACCCTGCTCTCCTGAAAGAGAAGTCGGGAAGAAACTGCGAGAGAAACCTCTGCAGCAATTTCTTTCCCCTGGACTCCTTACTGTGTGTTTTAATATAGGAGATATGCTCTTCAGTGTTGACTCAGACCCTGCTTATGCAAACCTGTGAGCAAGAAAATCAGTGTTTGGCTCTAAAGCAGTATTTGTTCAAAAGCAATTAAAAACTCCTTATCCTTGATGGAGGCCTAGAAAAGAAAAGACTAACCCAGATAACACAAATGGGGGAGAAATAAGGGATTTTAATTTAATTTAAAATATAATTTAATCACTGTTGGTATTTTTTTAGTATATTTTATGTGAGATTTGGAATTCTTGGAACTGTAAACTGTAAAGTTTTATAATAGAACGTAAGAACGACCATACAGGGTTAGACAAAGGTCCATCAAGCCTAGTATCCTGTCCTCTGACAGTGGCCAAGAATGTAAGTGTAAGAATTTTCTTTGGATTTTCTCCTGTTTTTTGACCACAGTTAGCCAGTTAAGATACTGTATGTTGCTTCTTATTCTCATTTACGTGCAGCAGAGCCCCATGCTGCAGGCAATCATCCAAACTCTGTTGCTGACACAACAGCATTCAGACATGTTTTTTTCAGACATTCAGTTTTCCCTCCTCCCACAAGACAGGTAAGTTATCCCTGAAATTTACCATTCATCATTGTCGTATACAGTGTTATTGTAACTGCATTGGTCTCAGAATATTAGAGAGACAAGGTGGGCGATGTAATAACTTTTATTAGACCAACTTCTGTTGATGAGACACAAGCTTTTCAGCTTATACAGACCTTCTTTAGGTCTGGAAAATGTAATCAGGCCTTGTCTACATTGCCACTTTACAGCGCTGAAACTTTCTCACTCAGGGGTGTGAAAAAACACCCCCCTGAGTGATGCAAGTTTCAGTGCTGTAAAGTGGCAGTGCAGCCATGCTCCCAGCGCTGGTAGCTACTCCCCTTGTGGGGGTGGGTGTTTTTACAGTGCTGAGAGAGCTCTCTCTCAGCGCTGGTGCCGCAACTACACAGCCACGTTAAAGCACTACTCTTCAGAGTTCAAACTTGAAAGTTTGTCTCTCTCACCAACAAAAATTGGGCTAATAAAATATATTATCTCACCCATCTTGTCATTCATCATTATAGTAATTTCTGAACTAACTGCTAACAGTGGCCATTACACTGTCATTCTCTGTGCTATATACTGTACCCACAGTATACATCATATGCTTACATCTTGAGACATGATATGAAAAGTCATCTAACAATCTTTTGTTTAATTTGTGTGTGCTTTGAGTTTTTGATGAAAGAGGGATTAATATAAACTTCTTTTATGCACTTTTTATAATAATATAAATGAAGTTCAAAGAAGATATATATTTACACTTTTAATTTAGACTTTGTAAGTACTGTGCAGAAGTTAGTTTTGAATACTGTAGTAAAGGTCATCAGGTTTCAAGCCCAGTGGATCCAACACCATTAAATGGTGCTAACAAGTAGAAACCATGAAGGCCAAATTCTTTTCTGCACTCTGTACAGCGGATCTCTATTGCATATTTTTCAAGTATTCTGTCAGAGGGAGTTCAGTAGGTTTGAAACATGCCGAATATGCAACATGCTTTTGCACTGCAGAAGAGAATTTTGTTTTAAATTTGGGGCCTGAGCCATTAGCTGTCCTAATGATGGAGGTTAGAATTGCTCCACTGCATACATACATAATACATTTTATATAGTTGTTAAAAATCATATGCAATCTCTCAAAATGTTTTGATTGGATTACTGGGCTGAGATTTCATAAATAGGAGCCTAAATTCAAACACCAACTGCCATATTTAGGGATTTGCCTGGTTTTCAAAACTGGCTACACCCAACAGCTTCCATTGCCTAAATATAGATATAGAAGCATAATTTTAAGAGAAAAAAATTGCCATTCTGGATAAAGAGGACACTTGACCTGTTGCTTGTATGGATAAATTTGTTGACTCTTGGAATTAGATTTTACAAAAGACACATTTTATATAGAAGAATATTTCAGGATCCCCATTGGACCAACTGTAATGAATATTGTAGTGCTCATAGCAAATTCATTTCCACTCTGTCCCATGCCTGTGACAGTTTTAGAATCATTGCCTTGTAGTGCTTGAAGCGGCTAAGCTTCTTTCTCAGCTTTTCTTTCCAGATGTTAGGCCAGTTAGTCAAAACAAAAGAAGAGTGCCAATGGAAATATAACAAAAAATAATCATTGCAAATATTCAAGCAGCAGTATTATTCTTAGCAAATGTATGTGTATTGTATGTAGGGAAACAATACTTAATTTGTTAGAAAACTCAGCAAGTAAACTCATGAATAGGGCCCTGATTCCACACATGCTTACAGTTTCACCCTTGCTTAAGTATCTTGCTGAATCAGGGCCCAAGATTCGTGATGAACAAAACCCAAGCCTGTTCCCATTAAGAGGACATGGAATTTATGAATGCAAGAAGCTGATATGATACCTTTGCTTGCTTTGTTACATTTCATAATGATATTGTGGCACCATTCCTATGGAACTTATCTTAATTTGCTCAGTAGATTTTAGACTGTTGCTCTCACTCACCTGAGGCCCAACTGTATTACTCTTGGTCACAGTATGGAGCACTTACAAGAGTAGTCCAGTTGGGACCACCTGCATGAGTAAGTATTCACTAACATGAATAAGGACGGTGCAGTTGGGTCCACTGAAATCAATAGGATTACTTTTGAAGTTCTAGTTAGCCTGAGACAGAATGACAGAACCTAGCTCCAGATAATTTTGTGATTAAAAACTTAACTGAAATAATTGAGATTTCCTGATGGTTTACTACAGTTTTGATTCTAAAAAGCAGATAGGAGAAATTTCTATTCCCTGTACCTATTGTGTTTTTGTGAGCCTGATCCTGCAAGCCCTAGCTTTCTCATGGGGCCTAATCCAATGCTCAGTTAAGTCAATAGGAGTCTTTCCATTGACTTCAGTGGACATTGGATCAGGCCCATAGAGTTTACCCTTCCCCATAGAGCCACCGACTGCAGTGGAACCTAGCGCAGGAATAAAGGTTTGCAGGATCAGGCACCAAACTGGGAACATCAAAAAATATTGTTAATGTCAAAGGAAAATTTGAATGTATTCACTTATTTTCATTTAATAGAAGACCATCAAGTTTACTAATGTTTAATACACTTTCCATTCAGTTACAGTGTATGTTACTTTTGGGAAATTGTTTTTTCCCCCTTTTACAAGACTTAAAACGTACTATGATAGTAGCAAGGAAGTACCTGATACTCACATTTTCAAGCAATTTCCTGTCTGCGGTATTTCCAAAGTACATCTGCTGTACTTTAAAAATGTAAATCCCTTCTTTTCTGTTACTCCTGCCTTCCATCCATGGGAGATGGGATCCAGTATTATGTCTATGCTACCCTTTTATTGCCTTGATACACAGGTCATAACTACACTTAATGGAAACATAAGCTATAGCCTAACATTCTTGTGTCTAGTGTTTTCATTAAAAAGGATATAAGCATTTTTGATCTGTCTAGGAACAAGCAAGTTTCAGACATATCTCAACCCAAAGACATAGACTGTACAGTCTTCTGAAAATAATGGGATATGAGCAAGGACATAGCCTATATTCTAATACCTCTCCAAGGGGAATCTTTCTCTTTTCAATTTTACATTCCAGAATAAATTTCCTTATTTATTAATAATCAAAATGATTTTGATAAATAACATGTATTAAAAAGTCACAAAATGTTTTTGTAACAAAGATGTTGTTGTTCTTCCCCTCATACTCCAAAATGGTTGCTCATAATTTCTCCAAAAAATTTCTCCAGCAGTTTCTGGCTGCAAGCAAGTCTGAGAAATTTCAGCCTAAAGATTAAAGTTTTGGAATGTTCTTCTTTGAGTGTTTGCAGTGTTTGTATTCCACTCAGGTGTGTGTGGGCTGAAGCTGGAGAACATTGCTGAGTAGTACCCATCAGGGTGGCACTTGTGCCCTCTGGCTCTCACAGCCCCTCCCCTGGCTATATAAGGGCCATGCTGGTCTGTGTAAGTGCGGTGCTGCCCTGACTCCCCTGCATTCCTTAGAAGTTTTTAAGGTCAGGCTTGACAAAGCCTTGGCTGGGATGATTTAGTTGGCGTTGGTCCTGCTTTGAGCAGGGGGTTGGACTAGATGACCTCCTGAGGTCCCTTCCAACGCTGATATTCTATGATTCTATGATTCATTCCTTCTCACTGCTTGCAGCTTGGGTCCAAACTTCCTGTACAGATTTTACCTCACGGTTTCTGATGACAACAGTGAGACTGTCTGTAAAGTTAGTAAGTAGTACCTTTGTAGTTAGTACTTAGTTTAGAAATTAGTTCTCTTTATAGTGTAATATGGATATGCCCTCACTAGGGTTTAAGTACAGTCCTTTGTGTGGGGTGGCTATCCCCAATAATGACCTCCACACGTGGTGTTCGTTATGTCTAAGAGAGGGACACATTAAAGAAAAGTGCTCCATTTTCTGCTCCTTTAAGAAAAGGACTCAGGGGCTTACATTTAATACAGCACCTCCTGGAACTGCCATGAGGCTGGATTGAGCCCTGGGGCTCTCTGCAGATTGCCAGGTCCATCAGTCTTTGGAGCTGATGCTGACCCCAGATAGGCTGCCAGATTCAGACTGTTCCCTTCCTCTGGTTCCCAAGGAAGAGGATTCATAAAACTAATTGGAGCCATTCCAGAGCTCAGAGAGACTCTCCCTTCTCTTCTAGGAGGAAGGTGGAACATCACCATGTTTCTCTCAATGCCTTAGATAGAGCCGGGTTGTCTATCCACTTTCTGTAGGGTGACCGTATTTCCCTAAACCTAAAACAGGACGCATGGGGCTGGCCCAAGCTTCCTCTGAATGTTTGCCACGCCCCCAATTGAGCCAAGTAGCAGAGATGGGGCAGGGAGGAAAAGGAATGGGTATGGGCTGCGATCTGGACAGCAAAGCAAAGTGTGAGGGTGCAAGTGTGTGTGAGTACTTTTGGCTCAGAACCAGAGGTGAAACTATTGGACTATGCCCAAACACGACAAATGCCCAGGTTTGCCAA
This sequence comes from Chelonia mydas, assembly GCF_015237465.2. Taxonomy (NCBI): domain Eukaryota; kingdom Metazoa; phylum Chordata; order Testudines; family Cheloniidae; genus Chelonia; species Chelonia mydas. The sequence goes on from NC_057849.1 coordinate 323,532,644, forward strand.
ACAGTCAGGATGTTCGGAAAGGGCTTAAAAAGGAGACTAACTTTCCAGTACCAAGGCAAGATCAGATTGGCACTATACCGTCGACTCCAGCACCATCCGCTGAAGAGCCACTGAATTCAGTACTGACGTTACTTTTTACACTGACAGTCTTGAACCCACTGGCTTAGCAGAAAGCATCTGATTTACTCTCCCTTTTGGTCCTGGACTCTCCTCTGTTTCAGTTACTTCACTGAGATCTGCCAGAAAGGTGAACCCAGTCTCGTTATTCAGCACTGAAACATCCTTTTTCAGTACCAATACCATTTTCAATGCCCAAGACTTTGCTAACCTGGGATCAATTCCTGATCCAGCGCCAACCTCTTCCTCGGTACCAGCTGTGACTCTGGTAACGATGGGCTTCCTGGTAACGAATGTTATTGCAGCTTCGAGTTCCCAGTATATGATGGCAGTGGCTACAGTTCTGGCTGAGATCTCGATGCAGCACTGGACTTTAGTCAGAGCAGAGTGTTTGGTAGCCCTAGCAGGTTTGGCCCCTTCATCACTGGCAGCTATTCAGGGGACTCTTCATACTTGAGGTCAGGATCAGTTGCTTCTTCCCCATCTTCTTCCAGGATCTGGTGTTGCAAATCTTTTAGATCTTCTATGAAGGAGCATTATTGATAATGAGAGTGACTGGAGGATAGGAGTTCTTGGCTCATTGGCCTCTGGAACCCTACTCATTTCCAAATTAGCCTTCTTGTGATCCGTGGATTGTCTCACATTCTTCAAGATCCCAGTCAACTGCTCGTTCTAGGCCAAGATCACTGAATTGTCTGGTTGCTTCATCTCCTGCCCGGCCTAGATGGGAGGCCCAACCCATATTGCCCCTGCTGAATTTCCAGTACAGCAAGAGGAACAACTTTTGCCTCAGAAGGAGGTTCTTGCTCCTCCACCTCTGTCATCCTCTTCACCAGATGATTCCCCAGCCGCAGACTCATCCTTCCTGGTTCTGGAAGACTTTAAGGCTTATCAGGACTTTCTAAGGAGGATGTCTGCAGCATAGGGTATCCACACTGAGTTTGTCTGACCCATGGATTGCTGGACATTCTGCAGATTTCAGCCCCGGGAAGAGCAGCCTTCCCTATATATGAAGTTGTCTTGGAGCTGGCAAGGTCCCTGTGGCATACACCAGTGTCTGTGCCTGCTACACTGAAATGTACTGACAAATGTTACTATGTCCCCGTTCAAGGATTTAAGTGTTTCTACTCACATCCAACTCCCAATTCGCTTGTGGTGACTGCTGCTAATGAGAGAATGTATCAAGGCAGATATAAATCCACGCCTAAAGATAAAGAAGCCAAGAAATCGGATTTAAGGGGGAGGAAGGTTTATTCTACATCTTCCGTCCAGATGTGCTTTTTTGATCAGCAGGCACTCTTGTCTAAATATAACTTGGTAAGTTACCTGGGGATCTCAGGGAAGACTTCAAGGCTTTCCTGCCAGAGGGCTGTCTAGTGGCATAGACATCGGTGCAGTCAGCGCTCCATGTGGTGGACGCCTCATTTCAGATTATGGCCTTGGCAATAACAATGAGGACTTCTTGGCTGCAGAACTCTGGCATTGCTCCAGATATGCAACAGACCATAGAAGACTTACTGTTTGATGGACGGTCTTTGTTTTCTAAAAAGACAGATGAGACATTACATTCTTTTAAGGACTCCAGGGCCACGTTATACTCCTTAGGATTTATATCCCGACAGTTAAAAGGTGACTGTGAACCCATTTGCTGTCACCCAGAGAGCAATGGAAAGGCGAATGTGTAAGATATCGCTCCGTGATCATATCCCGAATGAGGAGATCAGAAGCCGTACAGAGGTGACCAATGTAGTGTGGGTGATGTACGATGCAAAGCGAAGATGGACGGGTCAAGTAGTCCGCAGGCAAGACAATAGGTGGAAAGCACATTCAGTGACTGGATCCCCAGAGACCACAAGCGACCGCTGGGCAGACCGAAAATGCGCTGGGCCAATCCCATGACAAAACTCTTTGGCCAGAAATGGAAAGAACGTGCTCGCTCATCTGAATTGGATGTATGCTTTTTCTCCTATTCCTCTCATCTTTCAGGTTATCCTCAAGCAGAAGTTTGACCATGCCAAATTGGTTCTTGTTGCGCTGGCTAGGACAAGACAGTGTTGGTTCTCTGAGATTCTCAATTTGTCTGTCTGACCTCCCAGATCTCTTCCTCTATTTCCCAAACTACTGACTCAGCACCACAGCCAAGTTGCACATCCAGCTCTGAGCAGTCTACATCTCATGGCATGGATAGTGTATGGCTAGATGAAGAGGAAGGTTAATGTTTGGGAGTAGATAGGAGTGTCCTATTTAACAGTCGGAAGCCATCTGCTAGGACTACCTGTTAGGCCAAATGGAAGCTTTTCAATTTGGTCAATATCTAAGGTAATTCCACTGATGTTATCTTATGTTCAGGACATTTTAGATTGTTACATTTGAAGTCCTTCGGTCTGTCTCGTAGCTGATCGAGGGTTCACTTGGCAGCAATCTCAGTGTTCCATCCTTCAATCCAAGGGCAATCAGTTTTCCCAAACTCTGTGGTAGTGAGATTTCTGAAAGGTATTGTCTGCCTGCTTCCACCTGTAATTGTGGGACCTTAATACTGTACTGGCTGCCCTCATGGGTTTTCTGTCTGAGTCACTAGCAACTTGCTCTTTGTCTCTCCTTTCCCAAAACACAGCCTTTTTTGTTGCTATAATTTCCACAAAAAGTGTCAGCGAAGTGAAGAACCTTATGGCAGGGCCTCCCCTTACTCAGCTGTTCAAAGACAAAGTGGCCTTGAGGCTACAGTTTCACCTTAACCAGGTTATTTACTTACCTGTATTCTTTCCTAAGCCACACTTGAATGCAGATGAACGGGAACATCAGACATTAGATGTGAGGTGATGCCCGGCTTTCTGTCTGGAAAGAACTAAATCATTTTGTTCTCAACTTTTTGTCTTTTATGCGGATCAGATGAAAGGTCAGCTAGTATCTGCACAAACAATCTTTAGGTGGATAATTTGCTGCATTACCACAGGTTATGGAGTAGTTCAGACCACACCCCCACAGACTTTATGGGCTCATTCAACAAGGGCTCAAGCAATATTGATCACATTTCTCAGCGATGTTGCAGTTTTGGACATTTGTAGGGCTGCTATATGGTCTTCTGTACAAACTTTTGCCAAAAGTTGTGTGTTCGCCACAGTAGCTAGGTCAGATACAATTTTTGGGAAGCAGCTCTTCAGTCATTATTTAAGCAGGCTCTGAGTTTCACCTCCTACCAGTACTGCCTGTGGGTCACCTGAGTGAGGGAATACATCTCTGCAACCACTTAAAGAAGATAAGACGGTTACTTACCTGTACAATAATGATTGTTCTTTTAGATGTGGGTGCAGACAGGTATTCTATGATCCACCCTGTGTCCCTCTACATGGGAGTCTTCAGTTTCTGATTCTGGTGCGAAGGAACTGAAGGGGGTTGGGGAGGTGCCACCCTTATGGGAGGGGCTATGAGGATCAGAGGGCATGAGCACCATCCTGATGGGTACTGCTAAGACAAGTTCTCTGGCTTTGGTGCACGCACACCTGAGTGGAATATGTCTGCACCTACAACTTGAAGAACCGCAGTTACAGTACAGGTAAGTAACCATCTTTTTTAAACAACTGAAACCAGGGGATTAAAATGGAAATGGTTATTCAGCCTTTACTATGGCAGTGGCCATTAATTCCTCTAAAACATGGATAAACACAACAATATTGTAAAAATACACAGTCCTTGAGAATATGATCTTAAAAATCTTCCTAAAAACTCCTTTTGGGGGGCTAGCCTTTTGCTACTGATCAGCTTCCATGTGTTTTTGCTCTCATAAGGTCTTCAGGGCAGTGCTGGTCTTGTTCTTTGTATGTTTGCAAAGTATCATGCACACCTCTGGCACTGCAAAGATGATAAAATAATAAATACTTTTTGATAAGATTGTAAATACATTTGAAAAATATTTGTAGGACTTTCAAGCTTCCATTATTGAGCTGAAGCATGTGTACTTAGGGCCAAAATCTACTTGCCTAAAAGTCCTGGTCTACACACCTAAAAATTAGATTGACCTAGCTACCTCAATCAGGTCTGTAGTTAGGTTAACCTAATCCTGTAGACACAGCTAGGTTGATGGAAGAATCAACAGAAGAATACTTCTGTTGACCTAACTACCACCTCTCAGAGATGTGTATTAACTACATTGATGGGAAAACCACTTCCATCAATATAGGAAGCATGTATGCTATGGTGCTAGAGTGGCTGCTGTAGCCACTGTTGCGTAGGCATACCTAACTCCCCAAAACTGTCCTAATGATGTCAATGCAGCTGCTCATGTGAGTTAGATGAGTAGTATTTGGCCCTAAGCATCACTCTCATGCTCCCCACAAGTTTGTTAAAATGACTCAATTTTTTTTTTATGTCTCTTCAATGTACTTCTGGGAGCTCTGTTCTAAGTCTAAGAGTCTGAAAACATGCAGCTGCGTGATTTTCATCATTCTTACACAGGGCGCTACTGCATATGTGCAGAACCACCCATCTTAAGGGGACATAAAAATGAAGCTATTAAGATTCAGTGCACCAAGATTTGGTAGAATGAAGGACGTTTCTGAAAGCAAGTGGGATTCAGGCAGAGGGGAAAAGCATATAAGGAAAATAGTTGGAATATCCAATAGGAAATTAATTTGTTCCTGGGTTACACATGCCATCTATCAATAAAAACAATAGGACCAAAGAATGTCCCAACTTAGACTCTATGAAACTTAAAATAATGCCAATGGATATGACCAAATACATGTAGTATGGTGATGAAAGGCAAGAAAGCAATCTGGAGTACAAAACAGGTAAAGTGCCTCAAGACTTGGAACAAAAGAACTGTAGTCTATTTTAAAGAACAAAGATAAAAGCAAAATGGAGAATAAAAGGAAGCCTTCTCTTACAGTTGTCTCCACAACTTCTCCCATATATTCCCTTATGCATGGAACACACTCCCTGACCTAATCCGTAAGGCTACTACTCTCTCCTCCTTCAAATTGCACCACAAGAGCCACCTTTCCTGTGGTACCTACCAATTGGCTGGTCAGCCAGCTGATGACAATTTATTGTATCAGTCGGGGTAGCCAATTTAAAAAATAAAAACACCTACAAATCTAGGATGATTTGTAACCATCAGGAGCAGTACAGTAGCTTGCCCATGTAATCATATAATCTTCCTTTCTCTTGCTATTGTCTGTACACAACAGACTGGGGCTACAAGATCCTACTGCAATATAAATAATAATGTGACAATAAATTGCTAAAGAGGTTATGATAAAAAATACAGGCCAGATTCTGATTTCATTTACATAGGTGTCTATCCAGAGCAACTCCCTTGGCTTTAGTGGTGTTACTCTAAATTTATGATGATTTGAAATCAGGATCTGGTGCTGCATTTTTAAAGTCTGTTAGAAAATGGGGCCAAAGAGAGAGCATGGCTTGTAAGGGATGAGAAGAGAATTTTATTAACAGAACCAGTAAACATTATCAGAAATGTACTATAAATGAATCATTTGGCCCTGTGATCTCAAAGGAAAGTGCGTGACACATTACACAACAGACATGTATTTCCAAGAAGATGAAATGTTAAAAGAAATTAAATGAATGCCAGATCCAGATGGAGAGAGAGAACTGACAGTTCTTCTTAGAGTGCTTGCATATGTCCATTACACTGTGTGCGTGTGTGTGTGTCCTGTGCTCTGGTGCCAGACAGTTTTCCTTAGCAGTGCCCATTGAGTTGGCCCTGGCCAGCCTCTTGCTCCTTGTGCTCCAAAGAGGATATAAAGGGTGGAGCTGTCCTGCCCCTCCGTCAGTTCCTTCTTTCCTTGCGTGGTTGGCAGTTGCAGTGTCTTTGTTCTCTGTGAACCATCTTATTGCTCCTTGGTTATTCACCTAGTAATATTCTTTTTCATCGTTTTCTATTAAAATTTTCCTTTTATTTTTTTCTTTGTTTCATATTTTATTTTTTAAATTTTGTTTAAGTTTGCATTTTTTCCAGTTAGATGGACCTTTGGGCCTTGCCTGGTACCAGGTAGCCTATGCCAAGTTTCCTGGGTTTCAAACCTTACTTGGGTTGTCAGAAGCCCTTGACTGTCAGTGGCCCTCATTCATGCTGCCTCAAGTGCTTAGGTGAGGGTGACATTAGAGACAGGAGCTCCATTTGTCTCAGCTTCCAGACCAGGACAAAAAGGCTGAGGGAAGAGCACCTTTGTTGCAACTTGATGGAGGCTGGGTGAAGATTGTCATCTGGCACTGGCAGGTGTTGAGATTGTTCGCACTGGGACTCTCTATTCTGGACCCATCAACTATAAGCCAGGTACCACCTTCTTCGACTTCATCATCTCTCATTTGGTTCTGCAGGCCTCCTTGGATGCAGTGGACTCTGCAGCCAGGGCTATGGTGATGGCTGTTAGTATGCACTTCTTCCTCCTGGTTGTGGTATTCAGGGATTCCTATGGAGATGCAACGGACTATTGAGAACCTTTCCTTTGAAGTATGTAAATTATTTTCATCCAAAACTGATGAGACTTTACATACCCTAAAGGACTTGAGAGTGGTTCTAAAGTCCCTGGGCTTCTATACTCCAGCTACGAAGAGAACAAAATATCACCCTCATTACCAGACTAGGCAGCAAGATTAGCCCTTCTGGCAGCCTGACCAGTATATGAGAAAGTAGAGATCACAGAGGGGGAGACCTATACCTTGTACTTCCTCAGGCCCTTCATCTAGGTATCTCCAGGCTTTGAAGCAGTCCATTTGACTCTTATGTCAAGGACAGTATGCAGTCCAGCTATGATCTCATTGGCCTTTTCCCCCTTTTTAGGACAAGTAATCCCATTTCCTACATGTGTGGCAGTCTATTACTTTGGACAAATGGGTGCTTAGCATGGTGGAATCAGGATATACCCCGCATTTTCTGTCTCACCCCCTTCCCCTTCTCTACTCAGTTCCTCTTCAAGGACCCCTCTCACGAGTCTGCACTAAGATGAGAAGTGTAGACTCTATATTATTTACGAGCTATAGAAGAGGTGCCATCTCTTCATCAAGACAGGTTTTTATTCCTGATACTACCAGATACCCAGAGCCAGAGGTGGTCTCAGACTGGTGCTCATCCTCGACTGTTGGAACTTGAACAAGTACATCAAGAAGATAAAGTTCCATATGGTGCCCCTTGCTATGATCATCCCTGCCCTAGGTCTAGGGGACTGGTATGCTGTCCTCAACTTACAGGACGCATACTACCATGTGGAAATCCATCCTGGTCACAGGAAGTTTCTAAGGTTCATGATTGGAAAAGATGGTTATCAATTCACCCTTAGGTTTTTCATTTGCACCAAGTTTTCACCAAGTACATGGTGGTGGTGGTAGCCTACCTCCGCCAAAGAGGTGTCCACCTTACCTGGGTGACTGGTTGGTTCAGGGTCAATCCAGACATCAGGTGGAGGCTTCTGTCCATCAAACTCTCCATCTGCTCAGCTTCCTGGGCCTGAAAATAAACAAAGAAAAGTCAATGTTATCACCTCTACTAAGAGCAGAGTTCATTGGGGAAGTCCTGCATTCAACCTCTGACAGAACCTTTCTGCCTCTTTACAAGTTCCAGGCTGTACAAGATCTGTGTGTGTCCCTCAAGGATCACCCACAAACCACTGTGAGGAATTGCCTGAGGCACTTAGGTCACACATGGCTGCACGTGAGCCCTCATGCCAGGCTGCACCTCAGAGTACTGCATCTGCAGATGTGGCTGAAATCAGTATGTCATCCTCATATTTACCATCAGAACAAATTTGTGTGTATCCCAGATGGAGTGTTATCATCTCTGAGCTGGTGGATGAGTCATAGATTTATATAGTCCAAGGCCAGAAGAGACCATTGTGATCATCTAGTCTGACCTCCTGTATAACATGGGACATAGAACTTCCTCAAAATAATTCTTAAGGGAAAGGAAAACATCCATTCTTGATTTTAAAATTATCAGTGATGGAGTCCACTGCAACCCTTGGTAAATTGTTCCGATTGTTTACTCTCACCATTAAAAAGTTACACCTTATTTCCAGTCTGAATTTGTCTTTCAAATGGGGTGTCTGATTTTTCACCTGAATCAGTCTATATACTTACCGATTTTCCTTCTGAAGCTGCATGCTCATGTGTATGAGCAAGGGCTCGATACCCTAGCTTTGGCTTTTTACTTGCACAGGACATTTGGGTTTCTTTTTGTTTCATTTTCAGAGTGTATGAGAGGACAGTCAATTATAACACAGAGGGTATGTCTGCCCTAAAAGTGCTAAAGTGCTAGATGCTCAGTACAGCGATATAACGGGTTTTTCTGTTGCTGTAGTAAATTCACCCCCTCGAGAGGGGGTAGGTAGATCAACATAATTATTCTTCTGTCAACCCAGCACTGTCTACACCAGGGCTTTTGTTTAACTTAACTGATTTTCATACACCTGAGCAATGTAGCTATGTTGCCCTAAGTTTTAAGTATAGACCAAGGCAGAGACTCTCAAAATGGATCTCCAGCTGCATCGCTATGATTTATGCTGCTAAAAGGAATAAAGCCTCTAGACAAGCTGATAATGCACTTGACCAGAGCACTTTCAGCCTAGGTAGTGTTTGTGGCACATGTCCCTATTGTGGACATATGCAGGGCAGTGACATGGTCTTCAGTTCATACATTCGCCAGATATTATACATGGACTGCTGAAGCAAGGGAGGATGCAAATGCAGGAAAAGCAGTATTACAGTCGCACTTCTGGTGAACTCCGAGCCCCACTGCCTGGGGTAATAGCTTGGACATATGCAAGCACTTGAAGAAGAAAAATGGTTACTCATCTTACAGCTATTGTTCTTTGAGATGTATTGCATATGTCCACTACATGACCCAGTGCATCATAGTCTATCATTGTCTTAGAATCATAGAATATCAGGGTTGGAAGGAACTTCAGGATGTCATCTAGTCCAACCCTCTGCTCAAAGCAGGACCAATCCCCAATTTTTGCTGCAGATCCCTAAATGGCCCCCTCAAGGATTGAGATCACAACCCTGGGTTTAGCAGGCCAATGCTCAAACCACTGAGCTGTCCCTCCCCTTCTGAGGCACAGGAGCTGAAGGAGGGTCAGGGCAGCTTTACCATTTAAGGCCTTGTTTGAAGCATGAAGAGTAGGAGGTGGGCAGGGCCACCCCTACAGGTACTGCTAGGGAAAACTCTTTGGCACTGGTGCACAGGCCGCGCACACACCCCAGCTATGTAATGGACATACATAACACATCTTAAAGAAGAACAGTTATGAAAAGGTGCATAACTGTTTTTTACTATTTCCAGAAGTGCTGAACACCTACAATTCCTACTGAAGTCAATGAGCATTGCCGTTACTCAGTAACTTGGAAAGTCAGGCCCAGTTTTTTTGTTTTGTTTTTTCAAGAATTTTTTGTTACAACAGACACTGTGCTGTCTCAACTAGACATCAAGAATAAATGTGCTTCTCAAATTGTGCTTAGTCCAACCATAACTTATTGGGTTTGGTGCTGGTATTATTGAGAGACAGTCTCTGCTGTGTGATATACAGGAGAGCAGACTATCTAATCATTACAGTCCCTGTTGACCTTAATATTCATAAAAATTTGTGATTAATCCTAGTTTTCTAATTTTCTGCCCAGAGCAAACTATTGCAGATGAAGTTTAAATCTATTAAAAATGGAGCTGAGAATAGAAAAGGTGACACAACCTTTACTTTAAAAAAAAGTTATAAACAACCATTCTGTAATAACTGACTGAGTCCTGTATGTGTTGTTTAATCATTACTTTTTATTTAGATAATGTATGAAAGAGAGAGTAATTTAGTAACGGTTCAGATTTAGGCTCTATTAATAGTGATCAATGGCTTCATGTCTAGTTGGCAGCCGGTAACAAGTGGAGTGCCCCAAGGTCGGTCCTCGGGCCGGTTTTGTTCAATATCTTCATAAATGATCTGGAGGATGGTGTGGATTGCACCCTCAGCAAGTTTGCAGATGACACTAAACTGGGAGGAGAGGTAGATACGCTGGAGGGTAGGGATAGCATACAGAGGGACCTAGACAAATTAGAGGATTGGGCCAAAAGAAATCTGATGAGGTTCAACAAGGACAAGTGCAGAGTCCTGCACTTAGGACGGAAGAATCCCATGCACTGCTACAGACTAGGGACCGAATGGCTCGGCAGCAGTTCTGCAGAAAAGGACCTAGGGGTTACAGTGGACGAAAAGCTGGATATGAGTCAACAGCGTGCCCTTCTTGCCAAGAAGGGCAATGGCATTTTGGGATGTATACGTAGGGGCATTGCCAGCAGATCGACATGATCGTTGCCCTCTATTCAACATTGGTGAGGCCTCATCTGGAGTCCTGTGTCCAGTTTTGGGCCCCACACTACAAGAAGGATGTGGAAAAATTGGAAAGAGTCCAGCGGAGGGCAACAAAAATGATTAGGGGACTGGAACACATGAGTTATGAGGAGAGGCTGAGGGAACTGGGATTGTTTAGTCTGCGGAAGAGAAGAATGAGGGGGGATTTGATAGCTGCTTTCAACTACCTGAAAGGGGGTTCCAAAGAGGATGGATCTAGACTGTTCCCAGTAGTAGCAGATGACAGAACGAGGAGTAATGGTCTCAAGTTGCAGTGGGGGAGGTTTAGGTTGGATATTAGGAAAAACTTTTTCACTAGGAGGGTGGTGAAACACTGGAATGTGTTACCTAGGGAGGTGGTGGAATCTCCTTCCTTAGATATTTTTATGGTCAGGCTTGACAAAGCCCTGGCTGGGATGATTTATTTGGTGATTGGTCCTGCTTTGAGCAGGGGGTTGGACTAGATGACCTTCTGAGGTCCCTTCCAACCCTGATATTCTATGATTCTAATAGGATTATTTTTTGGCATGATATGCAGATAGTTATACTGCAACCATCTCTAAACAGGTTCATTATTAGCAGAGATTCTGTAATGCAGCAATTACCATGAACATTGTACAATGTAAGTTAATTGTATACATTTTCTATAATAATTTAAGGCAAAAAATATAACTTTCCCTAGGTATTCTAAAGAAAGAAAACATCAAGAGCAGGAAAGGAATTACCTTTATTTAGTAATTTATCATCACATACTTGACGTGCTCGTAAGTCTGGTTTCGACTAGAGGAAAACTACTCTGACACTTGTTTATACCTACATAAAAGAATAGATGTTTTTTGTAACCCCAGGCTAATCACACAATGGCCAAACATTTCAAACTTCATTTCCTATTGTTAGGCACCTGAATCGATGTTTAGGGATTACATGTGGCCTGACTTTTAGAATTGCTGAGCCCCTGCAATTTCCATTGACTTCAGCATCTCTGAAAAGCCATGTCACTATTTAAATATGGAATTTGGTATCTGACTTCAGTTTGAAAATTTTGGTCTAAGTGGCTTGTTCAGTCACACAGGCAGCGTGTGTGATTTTGATGGGGGCACTCGTAGGAGTAAGGATTTGCAGGATCAAGCTCTAGAACTTTCACAGTAATGCTTTGTGCAACAGGAGAAATTCTGGACTAATCAGAACATATTTTGACTTATTTTAAAGCACACCAGAAAATGTAGGAAAGCAAAATTCTAAATGAGAGATACTGTTTGTACAAAGGCAAACCAACATACGTTATAGCTGTTGACCTTTAAGGGTATAAAGAGATATGTGGATCAAAGTCTCAGCACAAGTTGAAAATAAAGTGGCACATGGTTATTATTAGTGAGAAACAGTAAACTCATATCAGCCTGTATTTGAAGGATTTGAGGGCATAGACTTCCAGTGTGTGGGCATACATAATAAAAAGTTGTCCTTTGGTATTGCCTCCTGCTATAGCCTCAGATGACTTTTGGCTCTAGCAAGTGAAGACCCTCTCTCAATAATCAGAGTAAATGGTCACTTTCTATTCTGCTAGAAGCCTGTGCAAAACAACAGTAATAAACTGTGTTCAATAGATGCTTGTCCGTCCCAATAATAAAGTAAATGAAACACTCCTTTAAAACCTTCTAAAATAAATGGGTTAAAAAAATAAATCTAGGTCACAGTGATAGATTGGAACAGAATAAGAAGGTTTTAAAGATGAACTCTAAGGGAGCTAACTAATACGTATGCTGTGCCAAAGACTTGGGGACACATTCTGCCCCTTCTCTGTGGCCATTGGGGTTCCCAGACACAATGGAACTGGTATGATTTCGCTGTGTAAGAAGACAGATAGAATTTCGAGAGCCCAGGCAGTGGGTGCACATGCTCTGCATGCTGCCTAGCACTACTTTGCAGCAGATTCCTGCTTGGACTTGCACAGTGGAGTTTGGGGGAAGGGAAAACTGGGAGATCCACCAGTACAGATGCATAGACTGTTGCCCCTTGTAGAATAGAGGTGCCGGAAGAATGGGCTAATGCAGCTCTCTTAAGGAGCTCCCTATTATTGATTAGGAGGTGAAAGTATATGTTGTTCTCTTCACACCTCCTACCTGATACAATCAACACAGCTTTAGTTTTACTGAGGTTTAATCTCAGCCAGTTTCATGTTAGGTATTTTTAGTAAGGTGCTCTGAAACCACATATCCCCTTCAGAGTTATGAATGAGATAAGCATGTTGGATAGTGGGCACCATTAAAAGATAAGCAGATGTTAAGCAGCAACTTCAATGTAGAACAGCATTTCTTTCAAATGCATATGGCAGCAAGGCATTGTCATTGAACTGTGATAAATATCGACAAGTGGATGAGTAGATTCTGTCATCGTGACAATGATAGTTTAGATCATATTTTCCACAAATCTCCGGGGCCCTGATATAGAGAATGAGGAGATTCAGAGCCAGGAGAGAATTCTGGGGATCACAGCACCATATATGATTCCAGACTATACCAATGAAGATTCACCAAGTGATACTAACGGACCATTCTGTCATGTATGACTGGAGCCGGTTCATCACATTCCCAATTATTCCAAGTTGCTCACCAGGTGATATTATAGAATCAAATCATCCACAAAATCAAAATCTACCAATAGATGTAAAAATTCCTATGAGTATAGGCTACTTTATACATTGTGGTAAGAATAACTGTGACTCACAATGACTTCTTGAACCACTTCAGGTGGATTAGACTTGCTGCATTGCTACTCTAGCGGAACTTGGCTGCACAGTCTTGTTTCTTACAAACTGAAGGCATAATAGTCTTGCTATGTAACTATGAGATTTAGCGCCTCTCAAAATTCTTTCCCCCTAAATAGCCTGTGCTCCTTGTTTTGCCAAACATATTATTAATGAAGTGCCTAGCACAATGGGGCTTCATTCTTGTCAATCCCTAGGCTCTATTGTAGTGAAAATAATAATAGAGAATAGTTCTTACACAGTGGACTCTGATGTGTTCATCAGATTTCAGATCCAGAGCATCTTGGATGATCTCTTCTAGATTAATGGGTACTTGTAACATTTTTAGAAGGGATTATAAAGTTTTCAGACGTAAAAAAAAAAACCAATAAGGAATAGTACCTGAGACTTTGGTGTTCATTTTGTAAATGGGTGATTTATATACTAGGACCCAATATTACTGTAGTTGTACAAAATAGTTGTAGGTTAGATATGAAGTAATGCCAATTTTAGTTATAGTTTAGTAAAAAATCTTTAATGAACGTTAGTAATTCACTACTGGGTAAAGTAGATTAATGTTGGTTCTAAATGGCAATATAGAAATGGTACTGAAAAAAAGGCCACTCCACAAGTCTGAACCTACCACCAAACGCCTGGGCTCTGATTCAGGATAGCATTTAAGCACATGCTTAAAGCCACCCCTTTTCAGGAGAACACTTAACATATCCTTAACTTTAAGCACAAGCTTACGTCCACTTGGGCCTTAAGCACATGCTTATGTGCTGACCTGAAAAGGGATGCTTTGGTGAGCAAAAATGAGAAACCCTCTAGCTGTTTGTGACTCCCTTGAAAGTAATGATTGACCCTCAAAGATAGATATGTCCACTGGGGAAAATTCAATTTCTTTACATTACATAAGAATGGCCATACTGGGTCAGACCAATAGTCCATCTAGCCCAGTATCCTGTCTTCTTACAGTGGCCAATGCTTCAGAGAGAATGAACAGAACAGGTAATCATCAAGTGATTCATCTCCCGTCATCCATTCCCAGCTTCTGGGAAACAGAGGCGAGGGACACTTCAGAGCATGGGTTTGTATCCCTGCCCATCCTGGCTAATAGCCACAGATGGACCTATCCTTTATGAACTTATCCAGTTCTTTTTTGAACCCTGTTATAGTCTTGGCCTTCACAACATCCTCTGGCAAAGAGTTCCACAGGTTGACTGTGCATTGTGTGAAGAAATACTTCCTTTTGTTTGTTTTAAATCTTCTTTATTTTCAGCTGGGGTCAGGATGAAGGATCTTATATTTTTCATTACTATTTTTAGGTGTGGCAGGATTCGATTTAAATAGTTACTCAGTAAATGTTGATTTCACCTGACACACTGAAATCAACAAAAAAAATACATCGGTAACAGTGGGCAAGCGCAGCCAAGCCTGCACCTTGTGCTTGCAGGGATCCAGTGTCACTGGCTCCGTGGCAGTGTAGGGAGCTCTCTGCAGGCTCACTCACCAGTTGGGAGTGAGGGGCTGCCTTCAGGTAGGAACTGTTCAGCAGCAGGGCGACCAGGCCTAGTCCTCCTCTTTGCGGTTCTGGCTAGAAGTATCTGCCGTACCCTGCCAGGACCGCATCCTTTGCCGCCTCTTGTACCTGAAAGCATCCAGCAGTCCCGTTGTGAAACTCTGAAAATTTATTTTAAACAATAAAAACCAGAAAAAAAGATTAAAAATAATAATCAATATTAATTCTCGAATTTACCGCACACAAAAAGAATTCTGCCAACCCTATTTTTTTCAGTGGTCTAGGTTTCCAGAATTGGCAAAATCTACGCTTCTGTCATCAGCACAATAGTATCCACATCTGGATCCCAGACTATTTTTACACATTCTTATTTTTCTTTATCACGTTTCCTTCTTGAGCAGCATGGCTGTTCTGAGAGATAGCAGATAATTTGCTGGTCAAAATGTTCACACACCACTCATATAGAAGAAAATAAAAAATTTGTTTTCTGAAGGCTCACTTTGTACTTTGTTTTGGTTTTACTACTGTAAAGCATGCAGGTCCCCAGACATTTGGCATCAGTATAAATTTTTAAACATCAAAACTCACATTCTCCTTAGGGCTTGAGAACGATGGTCAGTTTGTGCTGGTCCTTGCTCCCAGTGCACAAGGAAAAGAAAATTCAAACTATCTTCTATTCCCAACATTGGGACTTGCCATAGTTGCACTCCTGAAAACAGGAACTGCTCCCTGCAGGCACAATGTCCCCTGGAGCTCCTGCTAGGGTAGTCTGACTGTATACTACCTCTGGCTTGTGCTTAACAGGAACCATTTGGCCCTTGATTTGAGGCATAATTTTAATGTAAAATAATTGAATATAAAGCTTGGTTGAAGAACTGCAACTAATATATGTTTTTTGCCCACATAGTTAATGTAGACTTGTTTGTGAAAAGCTCTTGTTTCAGTCCAAAATTTTGAAGCAAATCGGTGAAATGGTTCACTTTATGAAAATGCTAATTTGTTTACTGGAAGTGAAAACATACCATGCATCTCTGCTTTCTCTACTTCCTTTTCTCACTTATATGAAAAAGTTCATTGTTGTTGTTTTTTCAACAAACAATTTTTTAAAAGACCACACAGCAATTTTTATCTAACTTGGCTGGAGTGAAGAGATCTGCAGAAAAGCCATACATTTGTTGATTTCCAAACATGAGTGGATACAGATAGGAAATCCACATCAGATGGCAGTTCTCCCTAAGGAACTCAGAAGTATTAATTTAATTTAATTAATTTAAGGAGCTGATATCTAATGAAAATAAATGAAAAGAGTACAAATCAACATGATGTTTACTTTTGGACCATGTGAGGATGGCTACATAAAGGGATCATTTTCTGGAGGATAGAACAGAGGAAGGAGACATCACTCTATCTTGAACTCTTTATATGACTTCAGGCAGCTCACTAATTCAACATCTCTGGGCCTCACTTTCCTCTGTAGAACTGAGATAATATCTCACAGAGGTATTGTTTGGGTAAGTTAGTTAATGTCTTTAAAAGGTGTAATCCTCAGATGGAAGGTGCTAGATGCTGTAAGTTTAGGACATTATTATCATCTATCTTAACAAAATGTTATTTCACAGATGTGTTATTATAATATAAAGTTGAAATTTATTTGGCGTGTTTTCAGAGCTTGGCAGCCCTGGCCCACACTAGAAGAATGAAGGAACTTTCTGTATCTGAATGTAGGAAGATCACTGATATGGGAATTCAGGTAAGATCAACCAGACCCTTTTATAGGGATATAGACAGATGTCCTCCTAGAAGTCCCTCTGCTTTCTCAAATTAACAATGTCAAAAACTGAGCTTATTTTGCTTTAAAACCCTCTCAATCACTGTCCATCACCCAATCCTGCAGCCTTGGTGATATCACTGATTTTTCTCTTTCCTTTTCCCAACATATTATGGCCATCAGTGAATTTTAAATTTTCTCCCTCTATATTATCTCTAAAATACTCACCTTCCTAAATATCAGTTATTCTAACCTTCTCCTTTCTAGCTTCCCCACTCTCCTCTTCTGTCAATCCAAAATACGGCAGCTAAATATCTTCCTGTAATATTGCATTAACTGTGACTCTCCTCCACTCATGGAGTCCCTTCACTGGCTCTTATGTATCAGTCTTAAATTCATAAGCCTCACTTTCAAAAAACGTTCACCATTCTGCTCCTGCTTATAGCTTGTCTCTATTTCCACCTATTCTCCATCTCAATCCGACCTTAGTGAGTTTCATCATAAACATTTTTATGTCATAAATGTTTTCCTTTCTAAAATGATTGATTTATTCTGCACTCTTGAAGTTGTAATGTTGGCCTGTATACAACATAAAGATGCTGTTTGGTTACAGTTGTGACCACGAGATGTGTTCTTTAAGATATTGCTTTATATGTTTCTATGTAGTGGTAGTTTAGAAAGAAAACATATCCAATATCTTTGTTTAGAAGGTGTCCTCAGTTAACAACCAATCTAACAGCAGCTATATCTTTACAATGCAATCAGAAAGGGAAAGTAATTACATGGTATAGAAACAACCTTTGTTTTGAAGCCACCCGCAGTTTGAAGTTACTAAAGAGGGAACTATTTGCATTCATTGGAAACTCTGACCTCTAAATAAAGTTATACAGTAATTAAACATTTTTACTTCAAAGTGTCTAGCAATTGTCATAAAAATACTTTATTTCAGCTCAGTATTTCACTGGAACAGCACATTTGATGAATTGTTTTAAGTTTCGGATTTACTGACGCATGCAGCATCTGTTTTTAATTATTATCAGTGATGTTATTTCCCAACTGAAGATTTGTCACATTGACAGTATGACTGTAAAGGTTACTTGCATATTGAAATTCTGATTTATCATTTTGTTTCTGTCTTTATTGTTTTAATTTTCATTGATATAGCATCGTAGATCTTCATGGTGCTTTTGGAAACAATACACAACTAAGGCCTCGACTTTATATATGTGCATACATTTTTATGCATTCACAAGTTGTGCATGAAGAGCGCCTAAAGTATGATTACAAATAGAGGATAACTTGTGCAAGCAAATATCTTTATACATGTTCAAGCGTGATTTACATGTGCACACTGAGCATTCTGCACTTGCAAAAGTGCATCACACTTGTCCACAAAGACCTTTAAACGTTTCCACCTAAGTCCCTGCCTGTAGACTCGAACACTCTTACTCATGTAATTAAGTATTTTGCAGAATTAATGTTATTTACTTCGAGAACATGCTTACCTGCTTTTCTGAGTAGGATGGGACTACTGTTCTGAAGGTTAATCATGTGCTGAATTGGGCCCTAAATTAAGACGAGAAACAGGAGGAAATGACAAATTCTGAGAGAACAATGGCAAAGACAATAAGATTATGGAGTTGCTGTATTGATTTCATAGAATATCAGGGTTGGAAGGGACCTCATCTAGTCCAACCCTCTGCTCAAAGCAGGACCAATCCCCATTTTTTCCCCCAGATCCCTAAATGGCCCCCTCAAGGATTGAACTCACAACCCTGGGTATAGCAGGCCAGTGCTCAAACCACTGAGTTATCCCTCCTCCCCGTATTGATATATTTATTGATATAACTATCTAAAGATGATAAGCTTCTTTGAAGAAATGATTTTGAGACGGGATTTAAAGAAAGATGGGGGGAAGAGTGGCAGAAAAGTCAGATAGGCATAAAAGAAGCTATCTAGTAGGTCTGGTTGAAAACTCAAGTTTTACCTGTGTGAAAAATTGCCAATGATTTCATTTGAAAATGTTCACAGAAAATTTCGGTTTTCCTATAAAAAAAAAATTGAAATGAAATAAAAATGTGTTTCAATTTGAATTGAAAATTTTGTTTTGTTTAAAAAAAGTATTGAAAAATCAAATGTCGTTGAAATCAAACATTTTCAGAAACATTTCAATTTCAATAACACTGCATTTTTCTACAAAAAATAATTGGAATCCATTTTTTTTGACCAGCGGTAGTATTGATGTGAGTGTGGGAGAAGGAAATAGAGAGGTTAGTTAGATGAGCATCAAGCAAAGAGGGAGTTTGGGGAGGCGAAAGGTGACAAGGCCAGAGAGGTAGGAAGAAGCTTGTTTGTGGAAGGTCTTGAAGGAGCTTGAATTTGATGAAAGAGACAATAGAGAGAAAGTGTCTGGATTTGCAACAGAAATTGGGCCATTGGGTGTGCAGATGAGATGAGTGTCAGGATTGAGATGCTTGAAAATAGAGATCTTCTGAAATTGACCTTAATTCTTAATAAGACAAACTCCCATGCTCACCTCTATCCCAGATTTAATTAACGAGCAAACACCTGTATTGGAAAGAAAATGGCCTGTGTTTTATTCATTTATCATAAAGAAGGTGATGTGATTACTATAATATTTGATTTGCTGACACTATAAAGATGTCATGTTATTTACCTTCTCCACATTTTCTAAAAATCAGTATGGAGACATACATTTCCTTTCCATATCACAATGACATAAATCAACACTAATCAGGAACTTAAGATTGTTCTCATTGCCAGTGGGCAATGAGATGGGATTTATATCTTACTTCAAATGAGAACAACAGTTGGAGTAGGATATAAACAGCAGCTGCAGTTTATACTTTAAACTGCACCTGACAAACACTCCTGACTACATGTGACAGAGAAATGCTGAGATCTCCTATTCACTGGCCATCACACTCATGCCATAAGCAGCGGGGGACCCCATGGCTGCAGGTGTTGGCATTGCCATTGTGTAACCCCAGTCTTTGACTCCCACAGCTTTTTCCATTATAGGATTCCACATCCATAACTTTAAAGCCGTATATTATAGGAATGAGTCAGTCCCTACTACACCCCAGGAGACGCATCTGGATTTAATTTTTTTACTCTGCATACACACAAAGATCTACAGACAAGCCACTGGCAGAACTGATGCCTTAGAGAACAATTCTGATTGGACTTTCTTGTATGTTCCATGTAATTGAAACATAAACAATGTCAGAACAGAAATATCTCTTCTAATTTATGAAAGCCAGTATATAGCCATCTGGGTTTTTATATAAGGATCAAGAGGACTGTCACATGATGTTTAGACGCAAAGCTTGTCTTCAGTGCAAAATATTCAGTTTCTCATCTATATAAAGTCAGCTCCCTAAAATTGAACATGGCTCACAAGATAAATCAGCTTCTTGTCTCAAAACAAAAACTTTCTCACTACCTCTGCAATTATGCCATGAGAAACTCCCCTGTAGGTCAGCTGCCAGTAGGGAACTCCTGGGTACATAGCAGCTATAGGAGCCAAGTTGCCAAGAAAGCTGGAGGGGTAAGAAAAAAGGAATGATTGTGAAGTGGACAGGCTAGAAATTATTGCAGAGATTGAAATTTCCTGTCCCGTTTAGAGGATTTTCCTATCTAGGGAATGATCTAGACCTATCATATTATGAAATACTTGTAGCAGTGGTGAGCTGGAGCCGGTTCGCACCAGTTTGCTAGAACCGGTTGTTAAATTTAGAAGCCCTTTTAGAACCGGTTGTCCTGCGAGGGAGAACTGGTTCTAAAAGGGCTTCTCAATTTAACCACTGGCCAAAAGTGGCACCTTAGGCGCCGACTCCGTGGGTGCTCCGGGGCTGGAGCACCCACGGGGAAAATTTGGTGGGTGCAGAGCACCCACCGGCAGCTCCCCACCCCGCGCCCAGCCCCAGCTCACCTCCGCTCTGCCTCCGCCTCCTCCCCTGAACGCGCCGCCCCGCTCTGCTTCTCTGCCCTCCCCCCTCCCCCCCCCCCCGGCCCAGCTTCCCGCAAATCAGCTGTTCGCGCAGGAAGCCGGGGGCCTGAGAAGCAGGTGGCGGCTTCGCGCTCAGGCCCAAGGAGGCGGAGCGGAGGTGAGCTGGGGCGGCGGTCCACAAGGAGGGCCACCCACGCCGCAGCAGGTAACCCGGCGGGGGGCCCAGGGGAACCGCTCCCCGCCCCAGCTCACTTCCGCCTCCCTGGGCCTGAGCGCGAAGCCGCAGCCTGCTTCTCAGCCCTCCCTGGCTTCCCGCGCGAACAGCTGATTCGCGGGAAACTGGGGGGGGGCCGCAGAGAAGCAGATCGGGGTGGCGCATTCAGGGGAGGAGGCAGAGTGGAGGTGAGCTGGGGCCGGGCGCGGGGCGGGGAGCTGCCGGTGGGTGCTCTGCACCCACCAAATTTTCCCCGTGGGTGCTCCAGCCCCGGAGCACCCAGGGAGTCGGCGCCTAAGGCGCCACTTTTGATGTGATCAGTGGGGGGAGTGGCCACTCCTGCTGCTCCCCCCCAGCTATGCTCCCCTGCCCCTAGGAGCCAGAGGGACCTGCTGGATGCTTCCTGGGAGCTGTCCCAGGTAAGCACCGCCAGGACTCCCCACCTCACCCCGGCAGGTCCCTCTGGCTCTTAGGGGTGGGGTGGGCACCCACTACGGTGGCCCACGAGCCCCTCCTGCCTGGTTTTGGGGGCAGTCAGGGGACAGAGGAGGGGGGTAGTTGGGGCAGAGGTCCCGGGGGGGCATCAAGGAACGTGGGGGGGTTGGATGGGGCAAGAGTCCCGGGGGGGCCGGGGTGAGCCACAACCCCCTCGTGAGGTGAGGAGGGAACCCGGTTGTTAAGGTTTTGGCAGCTCATCACTGACTTGTAGACAGTTATTCTATTTCCCCCTTCCTACCCATTCCTTAGTGCTAAACTATATATATAGTACTTTTCCACCTAAGACCATTCCTCTTCTCTGAATTCCCTCCAATGTGCTGACTAGAGCTGGGCAAATGTTTTCAGAATAATAGTTTATTTGCTGAAAGCTGCAGTTTTGGGTTATGTGGTGTTGTGGGGTGGCTTTCTCTCAGTATTTCCTGTTGAAGCTGTTCCACTTTGTATAAATAATTAAATATTCATTTGACACAGGGACTGGCACCCCTGCCTTGGCAAGTGTCCTAACCCCATGTTATAGTGCTCTCCATGGTGCAGTGAATATTTAATTATTTATACGAAGAGGAACAGCTTCAAGAGGCGAGACTGAGAAAGATCCACCAAGGATACCCTATAGCCCAGCACTCATTTGCAGTGTGGGAGATCTCTGTTCAAACTCCTGCTCCAAATTAGGCAGAGAGAGGACTCTTCCCATATCCCATAAAAGTGCTCTACCACAGGGGCATAAGGGGGGGCACTACCACCTCCTCGTCCGGTGGTTTTTGTGAATGGCATTCCACATTTCCTTTTATTTTAATAAAAAAGCAGCTAAAATCCCCCACTCAAAACAAAATATTTTATTTTACCCAAATCATTTTTTCTTTCACTAAGAAACCCAACAAGTTTTCATTTCAGATTGATGTGAAGCAAATTTTTTTTCAGTTCAGCCAGCAAACTAAAAAATTGATGATTCGTACAGCTCTAGTATTAACACGGTGTTTGCACTGAAGTGCCCAGAAAAAATTCAGTCAAGTTGCAATCCAACCAGTGCTATTTAAAATGGGACTGTCCCCTTCCTTGTTTGTGGCGTGATAACTCTGTGTATACGGCCCAAAACTGCATTTTTTCGTCACAACATCACCATTCAAGCTCACATCTGATTTGCTTTAATCATTATCAGTTATTTTTGTCCTGTCACTGAACATGAAAGTCAATGGGAATTGCATGCTGGCAAGGTTGTTTTGCCTTTTGTGTTGACTTGGAGGCCTTGTATAGATTATCTCCCAAAAAAGATTCAGTCTATTAAAGTAAAATGTAATTTACACAAAGGATACAGCATAACAAAATATTCAGCTGTTCTGTTATATGCCATTTTTCATGTTATATGCCAGTTATTGTTTTCATTAAAGAAAATAATTCTTGGCAGCACTAAGTTCCCCAGCACTCCTCAACAGGTTATAAAAATACTTTGTTGTATGATTTTTCAGGACTTAAGCTGATAACTTGTAAAAAGCTATGTTTGGGCTAATGGTGGTATTCACAGTTAGTGGGGAGTTTTAATGGTAGGAGCAGCTTCAGTACCTAATTTTTTATGGATATTTTAAATCTGTACACATGACAGACTGTAACAGCTTGACAATTCCAGTAAAAATGATCTAAGCATATCACACAAACACTGAAATCCTGGCTGCAGCCTGTACTACATACCCTCGCTGGGAATGTAGTAATGACTTAATCACATGTGGGGATCTAATGCTGAAGATAATTAGGCTTCTCTTACATGAGGAGAAAAAAATTTAGTCATTGGGGGTTTAGAAGTTTTCTGCACTGCAGTTAAAACCCTGCAAAACTGGCATTAAAATATGAAAGCCATACTAGCTAACATTTATAATTTCTGTATTTCCACTCTTAAAGTAAAACAAAAGTGTCTTAAAGTAAAACATTCACAACCAGATATATACTGTACTTAAAAACAGCAGTTGCTGACCTATCATAACCATACTGATCCAAAAAGCAAACTGCAGCGCTAGACACAGATGGTAAGATTTAAAAACTGGTTAATGAAATAAAGTTGAAATTATAAAGTGTGTGCAGGTCTGGCTGTATATATACCCCCACACACATGCAGTTCACACTTACATACATTGGTCATCCAAAAGTCAGCATTTACCAGCAATTACCACATCAAAGCATCTGAGACACTACAGTGAATTCATATTTTAAGTTAAGCAGAATACTGCTGTGTCTCAGATACAATAATCAGGTAATTATTGGTAAATACTGTTTTTTAGGGTGACAGCTGTATATGTGATATATTTTATTACTGATAGTATGTACCACATATATGGAGGTGATATCTCTGTGATTAATTGCATTCATCATGCACCTTTACCTGCCACTCTTTTCACTAATCCCTGTATCTCAGGACTATTTCTATTACTAGAAACCTTTGAGCAGCTTCAAGCAGCCACCATTTTTTAACTCAGTCTGCCACATAAATGTTTTCTTCTTTCCCTCACAGAGGTAGAATTGCCACTCTATCCCATGCTAAATTACACTTGCGATAGGCCCACGCTGAACAGTCCTGGAAGGCTGGACCAGTGACAAGTTTAAGGTTTGATGTCTTACCACCCTTCAGGGCTACAAATCACTGTAAAGGGGAGATTCCCAATAGGGCCAAGCACTTTTTTCTAGCCATGAAAGATTCAGAGACACTTGACTGGAAATGAAAATCATGATATTTTGATGTATAAAATATTATTTTAGGTCATCTACATTTGTATTGTGGGCCCTGCAGAGAGGACACTAGCTCCACAATGAGCTATTCCAAAAAGGAGTTGGGCTGGGGGCTTGAAGGGTGGAGAAAAGCTGGCAACGTCCAGTTGGTTGCCTGCACTGATAGAGGTGCTGGGACATCCTCCATCTCCCTTTAGAGAGAGAGAGAGGTTCTGAAATAAACAGCTTTAACCCCTGAAAAAGATTCAAGCCAAAGGATTTCTGAAGATGCAGAGGGGGAAGGAGGAAACTGTCATATTGTGGTTCTGAATTGGTTTGTCTGTTTATAGCAGCTTCATTGCAAAGACTGAAACATGCCATAGTATGTAGATCTATCTTACCTTGTTTCATGCAAAGTAAGGTTTTATGTGAATTGGGCAGCTGTGAAGCACAGTCTATTTTAAATTAATTATTTAACTGCAGCTTGTCAGACATTCTGGTTCACATTCTTGGCCATCGTAGATGCAAAGGTTAAATATAAGGTGTAGTATACACTACATTAAATTAGTCAGGTTTCTTTCTTTGGTCTCTTCAGACCCCATTTTCAAAGGAGGGTGCAACACATGTACCTGCAAAAATGTCCAGATACTGCAAGAACCTGTGAGCAAACTAGACTGTATTATTAGTAATAATAATACTTTGTACTTCTATACCACATTCCATCTGGGAGTCTCCAAAGTACTTTGCAAAGCACTGTACCCAATGACTGGAATGTAACGCCAATATTTAAAAAGGGCTCTAGAGGTGATCCTGGCAATTACAGATCGGTAAGTCTAATGTCAGTGCCGGGCAAATTAGTTGAAACAATAGTAAAGAATAAAATTGTCAGACACATAGAAGAACATAAACTGTTGGACAAAAGTCAACATGGTTTCTGTAAAGGGAAATCATGTCTTACTAATCTATTAGAGTTCTTTGAAGGGGTCAACAAACATGTGGACAAGGGGGATCCAGTGGACATAGTGTACTTAGATTTCCAGAAAGCCTTTGACAAGATCCCTCACCAAAGGCTCTTATGTAAATTAAGTTGTCATGGGAAAAGAGGGAAGATCCTTTCATGGATTGAGAACTGGTTAAAAGACAGGGAACAAAGGGTAGGAGGAATAAATGGTACATTTTCAGAATGGAGAGGGTTAACTAGTGGTGTTCCCCAAGGGTCAGTCCTAGGACCAATCCTATTCAACTTATTCATAAATGGTGTGGAGAAAGGGGTAAATAGTGAGGTGGCAAAGTTTGCAGATGATACTAAACTGCTCAAGATAATTAAGACCAAAACAGACTGTGAAGAACTTCAAAAAGATCTCAAAAACTAAGTGCTTGGGCAACAAAATGGCAAATGAAATTTAATGTGGATAAATGTAAAGTAATGCACATTGGAAATCATAACCCCAACTGTACATACAATATGATGGGGGCTAATTTAGCTACAACTAATCAGGAAAAAGATCTTGGAGTCATCGTGGATAGTTCTCTGAAGACGTCCATGCAGTGTGCAGCGGCAGTCAAAAAAGCAAACAGGATGTTAGGAATCATTAAAAAAGGGATAGAGAACAAGATGGAGAATATCTTATTGCCCTTATATAAATCCATGGTACGCCCACATCTTGCATACTGCCTACAGATGTGGTCTCCTCATCTCAAAAAAGATATACTGGCATTAGAAAAGGTTCAGAAAAGGGCAACTAAAATGGTTAGGGGTTTGGAACGGGTCCCATATGAAGAGAGATTAAAGAGGCTAGGACTTTTCAGCTTGGAAAAGAGGAGATTAAGGGGGGATATGATAGAGGTATATAAAATCATGAGTGGCGTGGAGAAAGTGAATAAGGAAATGCTGTTTACTTGTTCCCATAATATAAGAACTAGGGGCCACCAAATGAAATTAATGCACAGCAGATTTAAAACAAAAGGAAGTTCTTCTTCACCCAGTGTACGGTCAACCTGTGGATCTCCTTGCCTGAGGAGGTTGTGAAGGCTAGGACTATAACAGGGTTTAAAAGAGGACTAGATAAATTCATGGAAGTTAAGTCCATTAATGGCTATTAGCCAGGATGGGTAAGGAATGGTGCCCCTAGCCTCTGTTTGTCAGAGGGTGGAGATGGATGGCAGGAGAGAGATCACTTGATCATTACCTGTTAGGTTCACTCCCTCTGGGGCACCTGGCATTGGCCACTGTCGATAGACAGGATAGTGGGCTGGATGGACCTTTGGTCTGACCCAGTATAGCCATTCTTATGTTCTTATGTCGTGTTCTTCTGTTCTTAAACATTAATTAATAGGCTCACAATCATCATTTTCATTTTTGAGTTAAGGAAGCTAAGGCACAGAGAGGCTAACATCCAAATGTTAAAAAATGGCCTTTAAGTTTGGATATTTCCTTTTATGGGTGTCCATCTTTAAACAACTAGATCTGAATTTCAGAGGTGCTGAAATTGAAGTGAATGGGATCTTCAGGTGTTTACTAGCTCTGAAAACCAGACTGTAAGTTTGTTGAACCCTCAAAAAACTAAGGCACCCATAATAAGAGGGCCTTTTGAAAAGCTGGATTTTACATGACTTGCCCAAGGTCACACAGCAGGTTAGTGGCAGAATTGGGGCAAGAAGCTAGACCTTCTTAGTTGCAGTTTTGAGATCAAACACCTAGACCATGCTCCCTTCCAATTAATCTGCCCAGACACAGTTGCCTATTTTGCTTGCCAAATGCCTTTTAATATGTACAGCAAGGATATCTGAAGCCACAGTAGAGAACAGAGTATTTTTGTGGCCCATTTGGAAATGTAACCCTTAATGTTTGGATATGTTCATTGCAAAAGACACAAACTCAGTCTTTTTTCTGTCTTAGTAAGTGCGATGAAACTTAAATGAAAGAGGCTAGGTGTGATCTGAAGAACACACTTCGTGATCTACCAGTGTCAGAAATGAAAAATAGTCACCTGGTGCATTTCCTCCTTTTTTGTTCGGAGTTATGGAATGCAACTGAGTAATCTCATTGATAATATGTATCTTATTCCACATGTTCAATATGAGAAAAATAATAAATTAATCAGTTACAGTGATTGAAGTAAATCAGAAGATTAGTATGAATGTATTATAGAACTGTAAGCATCCAAAAAGGTACATGAGATTGATTTGGGTGTTTGTAACTGTGTTTCAGAAGTTCTGCCAGGATGCAAAAGATCTACAATACTGTGATGTCTCTTACTGCTTTCAACTGACAAATGAAACTGTCAAAGCTTTTGCCTTTAACTGCCACCAACTTACGTCCCTCAACATTGCTGGTTGCCACAAGGTAGGTACAAGAGCTGGGAAGGGTAGTTCCAGAAATTCTATTACATAAAATGAAATAATGTAGCATTGAGACATTTGACTTGCTGATGTCCACATTTTGCAACCATCCTATAGCTTATTCTTCAACATTAAAAAAATTAACTATGTTATATATAATAATCACCAATAATTAAAACCAGTGAACTAACATTGACCTTTGGAATATTGATCTGGTCACAAATTTTCAAATGCACCTAAATGATTTAGGAGCCATGGTCCCATTGATTTTCCATACGAATTAAGCTCCCAAGTGCCCAAGTCACATTTGTAAATGGGACATAGGCACCTAAGTCACTTAAACATTTTGAAAAATTTACGTATAGTTAGTATATTATTATCTGTGTGTGCATATGTTACTCGTGAGGGAATTCTGTGCCAAAACATTTTCAATTATGCACACAATATTTTAAAATTCTGCAAAATTCTGCAAATTTTATTTGTCAATAAATAAGTGTGGCTCAAGCTTGGCAGTGGGGAGCACAGGCCACTGGCTGCATTGAGGTGGGAGATCACCCTGAAGCCCACACCTCCCCCGATACAGAGACTCGGCAGTGAGGCTGCACCTGACCCTAACGCAATGCAAGGGCTGGGCCTGCCCCAGAAATGCCCTGGGGCGCTGTCCCTCAGCGCCAGGTGTACCAGGTGTGGGTGGACAGGCTCATCCCAGCAGGATCCAAGTGTGAAGGGACTTAGTGTGGGGGGATCCAGGTGTGAGGTGAGAGGTTTCTGTATGGGGCAATCTTAGTGTGGGCAGCTCAGTGGGAGATCTGGATGCACAGAGGCTAACTGGGATATTCCGGGTTCAGGGACAATGGGACTCTGCAGGGGATGCAGGAAGGTGGTTGGGGCTCGGGTGGGGGGCTGGATGCTGGGTACAGGTACTGGGGGAGTGGGGCTTGATGGGGTGGGGGTCCAGGTGCAGCTGGTTGGGGATCCCTGGGGTGGGGGTCTTGGTGTGGGGGGCTCATCAGAGGTCCAGGTGGGTAGGGCTTGTCAGGGTGAGAGCTCGATGTGCCTGCTTAACAGGGGAGCCCCAGCTGCTGCTGAGGGGAAGCCGCATGCGGGGCTCCTGCTTCCTCCCGCAATTCCCCTATCCCCTTTTCTTCTCCATTCCCCTCCCCTCACTCCCACATTCCCCTCCCCCTGCCCTATTCCACCTCCCTTCCTTCCCCACTGCCTCTTCCCCCCTCATCCCCCATTCCCTCATTTTCCTCACCCCCCCCCATACCCAGCTCCACTGTGTGTTGCACAGGATAGAAAACTGGAAGGCTCCCAGCACACAGAAGGGAAGCACGACTGGCACTAGGACCCAGGAGGCAGCGTTCAGCTGCAGAGTCAGCGGAGTGGAGACAGCCTCCTTCAGCTGGGCAGCTCTGCCCTTGCAGAATTGGGGGGGCAGTGGCATGTAACCCTGTGTGCCCCCCATGCCTCACCTCTGTTTGGAGGGGGGCAATCCCTCCCCCCAAAAAACTGAGTCCATAGTCACCCCTGGCCCTCCCTCCATCACCACCACCCCACTCACGGCTTCCCTTGGCGTCCCTGCCATTTTCCGTAGGGCAACCCAGGAAATCTGCGGGGGAGTCGTGTTCTGCGAGCACACAGTCCCGCAGAACCCCCCCGGAGTCATAGGTGTTACAGTTGTGGGCTCCGTTGCATCTGATCCATTGACAATGGAATGTTGTGTATTGTTACACGTACTCCGATATCAACGTTTGCTTCAGTGAAGTTGCTGAATTACTTTTGTTCTGTATTTCTAGTTATTTACACATTTTAATGAAAATTATTTCCAGTTACTAATTTGTTTAAATAAACAAAGACTCATCACTGATGTAACGCCATTCAGCCTCACCATTACCTTGTACAGTGTTGTGACAATTTTCCATATCTTTTACATAGTACCTCTTTAGTTAGACCCTAGCATCGCAGTTGTCTGTTTTGCCCCAACTGAACATGGGCTCCGTTTCCATTTTACTGCTAACACAAATGCCTAGGTCATTTTCATTAGTCCCAGTACTTACTTACTTAGCACATCTGCTCCCTGTGTCTATTCAATCACATATGCTTGCTTGCTTGAGTAATAACAATAACTATTTACTGCATTCTAGCAAATGTAAATTTTAAAAAAAGTTTGTGTCCGCAAATATTTCCCTCTGCAGAAAGAGTCCTGCTTCTATGGGTGAGATTTTTAAGAGTACTCATGTTGGCCTAATTTTGCTCCCACTGAAGTCAGTGATTGATGTTGAATCCTTTTAAAATCCACCCTCAGCCATTAGCAATTAAATGCAATGGCCAAAATGTCAGTTCCAGAGGTATCTCACATTTCTTCCCTGCTTTTAAATGTTCAATTAACTTTTCAATAATAATAATAATAATAAACAATAATGCTATACAGGGCAATCTACAGGCAGAGATCTTTCCATACTAAGTGAAGATAAACACTTGCATCCCACCACATTTCTTCTCTCCCCACCCTGTGTCTATATATCTTCTCCTTAAAAAGATTATGAAGTAAATCTGGTAACTGTTCACAGTCTAGAATATTTGGTCTCCAGCATCAAGAATCTTTCAGACAAACCCATACTGGATCTTGCAAGCGCTTCTGTTGGCTTTAACCCAGTTTGAAACTCTATAAAGTCCTATCAGTTGGGGGGGCCTTTGGCAATCTTCAGCATAAATACAGTGTATCTAGCTGCCAAGTAGGAAATATTTTCCACTCAGACACTATTTAAAAATGATCAGAAAAAGACTAAAGCAAGATCTAATCTCCTGTTCTAAAAGGGACAAGTTAGTATGCCTGGCAGAGTCTTGGCCTGCAATATCAGCTATATAAAAATAACTGAATAAACAAAAAGGCCATAAAGAGAAAACATAGGAACTATAATTTAGGAAATTCACTTCCCAGTAAAAGTGTTGTGAGATGTGCTCTGGAAATTCGGACATTCCCAGAAAACGAGCACAGCTGACCACTGTAATCCTTTTCATATTGAAAAACCATAGACTTTAGTGAGAGCACAGTTGGGCTCCCTGTCATCTATATCTCCATACATACATTTCTAGGACATGTAGAACAATCATCTTCCAAACATTGCTCATTTCACAAAAAACCTCAGCATGCAGTTTGCATATAGCACAACCACACCTCCTGTGTAATTTGTGAGTTCATAAAGCCAATTCAAGAAATAATTGTTAAATAGTTTTATTTGAAGAAAGAAATAATGTAATTGTTGTGGGCAGCAAATCACATGAATGAGAGAAAATAGTGAGGGCTGAAAATGAATCCCTGATTGAATGACTAATCCAATTAAATGATGAATTTCTAAAGATACAATTCAATGGAAAGATGACCTCTGACATGAACAGGATTGGTGTATGTGACTAAAATAGATTTCCCTGAATAGGGCCTGATCCTGCATCTATTTAGCCAAACTTCTGTTTACTTCAATACAGAAGCAGGCCTATTCTGAGTCAATTGTAGGACTTGATGACAGCCCTGAGGAAAGGTGTTATAGAACTGCATCTCCCCAGGTGGAGCTCCAGGAGGGACTGTGCGAAGGGATAGTGCACTGGCTGTCCAGCTTTGTGGGCTACTGTCAATGTGAAGGGGAGACAGTTACAACCTCGTCTCCTCCTTGCCCCTGTTAGACTCCCATGATCACAGGGACTGAGATTGTTCCTGGCCCTTGCACAGGAAGTACAAGGGTGGGGAAGGCTACTCCTCATTCCATTCCATTCGGGCCATGGATAATCTGGGCTTGATTGAATACCTATTATAGGATTTTTTTGCGTTCATCAAGTTTCCTTTAGATTTTAGGCCCCAATTAAACAAGGTACTTAGCCACATACATAACTTTAGGCATAAGTATTCCCTTTGAAGTCAATGGGGCTACTCACATATTTAAAGTTACACACACGCTTAAGTACCTTGCAGAAATGAGGCCTTATATGGTGCCCAAAGCAAACTTCAGTTTGCATTACTGGTGATCAGTTCCAGATCAGACTATGGAACTGAAAAGTGACGCTGAATAGTTCTGTCTTGGACAAACTGAAAGACACCTTAGGTTATAAACAAAAGCAGTCACAAGACAACACACATTTATGATACGGTACTGAAATATGAAATAGGTGTTATTAAAATTAAAATTCTTTCTCCCTGTAGTTAACTCTAAAATGGATGAGTCTAACAGTTTAAATGGAATAATCTGAGAACAGTTAATCCTACCACATGAGATATGCTATATGCAAAATTATGGGGTTGGGAGTATTGAGCTATTTCAGACTTATGATTAGCTGAAACATCCCTACATGCTTTGGAATGTACTGGAATCATATTTAACTGACACCAAATATACTCCCAACATTTAACTGTTACTTATAGTCTTTTTCGTCTCCTATTTCTGACAGTCAGAATTCATCTGTTCTATACATTTCATGTCCTATGTGGTACTTTTCAATATAATCTTCCTGAAATGATACACTTCAAAATTTTGAGTTAGGCTGTTGTGTTTTGGTTTTTCTTTGGAATCTCCAGCAATCTTCTAACTTCTGTATGTGTATTTCTTTTGCTGGATTTACAGATGACGGATTTATGTATTCAGTATTTGTCTGGAGTCTGCCATTATCTCCACTTCTTGGATATCTCAGGCTGTGTACGTCTTACTGACAAAACACTAAAATACCTTTCGAAAGGTTGTACGCAACTCCGGATTCTTAAGATGCTGTACTGCAGAAATATTACCAAGTAAGATGTTGCTTCCTGGGCCAAACTTGAGAGATCAGTGTAAACTTTGAATGAGTACAAATATCATTGTCACTACTAGTTTAATTAAGTGTAGGCCAAAACATGGGTTGTTTTATGAAATTGGAATTGAAATGTAAAGCGATCTATGTTACAACCTGGTCCACTCCCCCTCTGGATGGACACCAGTTTGGTGTGAGTGGCCCCAACCACTCGTGGGAAGAGCCATGTCTTTGTTTCTAGCTCTGAGGCCTCAGAAGCACACTCCCAGATCCAGACCTCATGTCTGCCACCCTTCCTTGGAACATGGGGCTCCACAACCCGGACACCTTCAACCCTGAAACCAATGATTCAGACCTCCTGAGCCTCCAGGTGTTTATACATGTTCCTTTAGGGTCCCACCTCACTGTGGGCACTCTGAGCTTCTTGATTAACACTTTCAGGGACAACATGACAGCCTAGCAAGGAATACAGGCTTAGCCAAGGAATTTCGTAACCACAGTCATTTTTATGCTGAAGAACCCACTAGAGAGTTAGTTCTTTGCTGCGTCCACCCTTAGTCTGATTTTACCCCATCTGTGACTCAGAGGTCTCATCAGCGTTTCAGACAAGGCAGGCCTTCCTGCTTTCTCTTCAGCCTGGTCTTCTGGCTTGTGGTGGAGGATGGCCTCCCTTCTCAGATAAGCCCCCTTTTTATTCTAGTCTTTGACCCTGTTTTGCCATATGCAGGCTGGGAAATTCTAGCCCCTGTCATGCAAGCCCCACATGAAGATAACTATTGTCCCCTGAGATTGGCCAGTCATTGAGAGGCACTCAAGTTGATGGCCCTTACGACATATCTTGATAGTCCTCTTTGAGGAGTCCCACACACCCCTTAGCAAGATAGGGTCTGGAAGAGAATGACCTTGTCCAAGTCAGGCTGTTCTATTTATTCAACGCAGAACACAAAATGGAAGACAGGATAGAGGACAGAGTACAAAAATGGAAGTAACGAAACAAAACTGAATTCACAGTTTGGTACAGACATATCCCACTCTGTCACAATATAGTTCCACTTTTTTTTTAAACTTAATGTTGTATTTCAATACCTGTACTGGGAAGCTGACAAAAAGCTACATTCAGTTTCTAGGCAATAATCACAGCAAAATCATCATTACAGTACAACAATTCTTCTTCATATGGCTGATGCAGATGTAGATCAACTACTATAATTTGACATTTAGATGGTTACGCCAGATAATTGCATCTGGAGTAGCTGAGTGTATTTGCTGTGATGCCTCCTTTGTATTTATGAATTGGGCATTGAGTTGTTATATTTTCCCTGGTCTGTTCTGGGTGACCACAGTCACACACTGGAGAGTTTTTAATTTTCCATTTTTGCAGCAAGTATCCGCATCTGTCATGGCGTGTGCCAATGTGGTTTAGGGTTGCACATAAGCTTTGCAGAAGATTGAAGCCAGGGATCTTCTGTGGTGGATCTTTCACAAGGTGTTTGTTTGTGACTTCTTGTGAACTCCATTCGGCTTTCCAAGCTTCATCAGGGTTGAAGTCACAATATAACAATGATTCTACATTTATTAATCGTGATTTAGATTTTCAGCAGTGACAGTAGGAAGAATGATAGTGTTATCTTTGAATTTCATGGACTATTTTTAGGGTTCCATGCACTTCATTCACCACTTCCATAATTTCAGCTAAGGAATAATAAGCAGAGACTTGTCATACATAATATACCACTCACAAATAGCCCCAAATTCTCTTTCTCCATACTAACCAACTATTATCATTAAGGAGCTTATTCAACCCCAATGTTTACAAAAACAGGGGCAAAGCCTGGCTGTTTTTCAAAGTGTGCGATGTCTGTTTTCTACATTTCCTAGATACGTTCACATTTCAGAGACTATTACTAGCGTTTGAGAGGATGGAGTCTGTGTAAAGTGAGATTAGTCTACAGAACAAAACAGGCTATTCCTGCACACTCTACAAATATTAAATAAATAATAGAAGAAATATGGTTTTAGTTTAAAGATGCCAGGGACATCTATAAGCCATGTGCACTTCATGCTGCTAAAAGAATTCCTCTGTTATTTATTAAACACTGCTCGGGCCTACCAGACTTCACTTAGCAGTCAGACCCAGCCGTATAAACATTCAGGCACATTTCATGACACTAGGTTACATCCTTTTTACAATTTTATTTTTATTGTTAGATTTAAAAAAACCCAAACCAATCATGAAATCTTGACAGCTACAAACCCGTAGAGCTCTCTAGTAAGCAGTTACAAGCAAATAGAGGGTCCATCCTTTCCAATCTCAGATACGGTTAGAGATGACATTTGTCAGTCTAATAACATGCTGCAGGTTTCTGCAAATGTTAAAATAAAAAAACCCATAATTTGGAATAAATATGGCCTGCTGCATAGGGCCATATACAGAGATTAACAACCAGTTAACTAATCACATCTGAGTGCCCCAGAGAATCCTCATGTAGGCGTGACACTGGTACAGCCTGCTTCAACTACTGGATGTGAAAGAGGAAGAATAGTCCTCAGTGTATGGCAGCATAGGCAGCATAGGGATATTAGCTGTGATTCACTTAGGACTAATGCTGTTTTGTAAAAAGGAAACATTCATTAATATTTTCCATGTGTTTAGTACATATGAGTGACAGGACGGGGGGCCTGGGCCTCCCACACATTCCTGAGGCTCAAAAATCAAGGCAGCACAAAGTGATCACATAAACTGGATTAAGGATTAAGCAGAAGTCTGCAGTTTCAGAAGCAATTAAAAATATCTAACAACATAAAAATCTGTTTCTAGCCCCTGTACACTGCTGTTTTTCAAATGTGATGCACACAGAAGCTTATTTCTGGACTGATGCTCCTTGAGCACCAAGTTTCAGCCCACAGGGACTATGTTTGCAGGAGCTAAAGAGTCATAAAATAATACAGCTTTGCAGCTGACAAGGCTCAGAAAAGATGAGAGCTTATATAACCCAAATGCTCTTACATCATAGAGGAGGTTTGCAGTGTGCTGGGTTAGGTTCCTTCTTACCTTTCCCTTTCTCTCCCTCTCCTTGCTGCACACTCCCATTTCTTAAGGTCAAAAGCTTCGTTCTGACTGAGGAATACCAGTTGTTTTAATTGCATTAATGCATTAATTGCATTAATGCTGATTATTTGTTTTATTGCAGTGTCCTCTTACCCCTCCCCAGAGTGTTGGCTCCAAGGCTCTAGATATATAACTACAATGTAATATAATGCAGTGTTCCTTAACCCATATGTTTTGTTACATGCTGACAGATAAATAATGGCCACTTCTGGCAATCTGGTCGATTTTGACTCCAGTCACGGAGCAGCATAAGCCTCCAAAAAAGTAGTAATAGCTACTATAGTGCAATAAGACCCGCTTTTTAGACATTATCCATTGAAAGCAATTTTCCATAAGCAAAGGGAAAGTAGACCTGGACAAGTGGCATTTGTACTAGATAGCTATAGCTGATCGCCCACCATATACATCTGCACATGGGTTCATCTGTATCATAGGTTTGCTTGTATAAAAACACTTGTAAACTATTGTGTTCATATTGTTAACAGGAATGTGTTAACAACTAAATGATGTAATGTTGGATCTTTAAAATGTGCTTTTGTGGTCAGAAAGGAATTCTTCCTGCTTAGCCAACCTCGTCTCTTATTGCATCAGCCACCCATTCCCTTTTCTGCTGCTAATGATGCCACTCACGATTCTGCATTTGCCTGTTTCTTCCACAGCCCTCTTCCCACTCCCTTCCATGTTTCCCCCTATGTATGGGATTCCTTCCCTGAGCTGGTGAAGAAACCCATTGGCCCTCTCCACATTCAAATCCTGCCTGAAGCCAAAACCTAACACAAAAACATGCACCAACATCACCACCTTATTTATTATACTTGTTTATCGTATGTGAGAATGGCTCTTTTATATGGGAGGGAAGAAATGTAAATGGTGGGCGAAGGCATAAGGATCCTGGATGTAAAGCTGGAGGTGGTGGTGAGGAATGGGGCAGGAGAGAGGGCTGGATGTTAGTTAGAGAAGTTACTGTATTCAACTGAAAACCAAACAAAATAATGTAATCCGCCTACCACCGCCCCGATCTCTTTGCCTGTAGGGCGTAAACATTTCCCTGTGTTTGTCCCTTTAGAGTCAATGCTCTTTTGGGCATAGATGGTTCCGCTTTCTGTGTTAAACATCTTAATATGGGGAGAGCACTCAGAGACCCCAATCATATTGGGGGCCCCATGTGCAAGGCGTTCTACAAGGAGACAGTCCCTGCTTGGGACCTCTGCCTTGCAGCGGGTGGTGGGATAGAGGGTTCTCCCCAATGGGGTGGGGGGGTCTTGGGGCTTCTGCCCAGTGGGTTGGGGGCAGGGGGTCTTGGGGCTTCTGCCCAGTGGGGTGCACCTGCCAGGGCTCGGGGCTTCAGCAGGAGCAGGGCTGGAGCCCTGAGCCCCGGCGGGCACCTCCTGCGAGGCTGAAGCTCCTAGCTGCGGCAGGTGCGACCCGGCTCTCAAACGTCTGAAGAATGTCATATGCAGTTCAGAGAGTCAGTAAGTTTGGCCAACCCTTCTATACAGACTGTCTATACCCTGTACTGAAAAATGTAGTGGTGCATGTCATATTCCTTTCCCTCCCCCCCGCCCCTTCCATAACCCCAAACCAAAGGCAATGTCCTTAGAATTTTCGCTGTGGCCAAGGAAAGCTAGGCCAGAGCTGTGTCTGGAACCATCCAGGCTAGCTCAGCATCCGCTAGAGCTGTCGCGTGACAGCACTACACCAGGTCTGCTCCCCACTAGCAGCTGAGAATGTGACCTCCCAGTAACACCCCCAGCTCATCTGGAGATGTCCAAATGATAGTATGAACCATAGAGCCACCCACTGTACTGCATGTTTCATACAGAGTGAAACAGTTACTTTGTCCTGGGACAGAATTTGCTAAGACCATTATTGTATCAACTGCTGCTTCTCAAAAGGCATAGTGGGGTAGGAAATATGGTCACCCTGAGAATCTGGCCCTGAGGGTTCATATTTTTTACAAATGTTCTTGGTAGAAATTGCTTGTGCAACAGTATTCATTTTCATTTTTGTTTCAGACAAGCTGTTTTGAAATATTCAGCCAAGCTAGAGAAGCACGAATATAATGATGCCAACCCGCCTTCATGGCTTGGGTATGATCGCGGTGGAGGTGTACTCCCCCACAACAAGAAACCCAAAACAGGACCTGAAAAAGCTAAAGCCTTGTACCGGAATGAAAACAAAGAAGCTGCATAACATCTTCTGTGTTTCAAGTTTTCTTCAGCAGAGAGTGTAAAAATGAAATGGCAAGTTCCTGTTTCTAAAATAGTCATTTAATAACGCAGATTTTCTAGTTGAATTGTGAAGAGTTTATTCCAAATCTTCTTAGCAGCAGTACTGCTGCCCACATTTACAAATACTGTGCAAAGAAATGAAATTGCTAGCTTGTTTAGTGAGCTTTCAGGTGCTAAATCAATCTAGTGAAATTTCAGATGTGTTCATCATCTTCCAGGCCTGAGCAGCATTTGTACAGCTTGCAAAGCAGTATTTATACTTTCATGATATGTAACTAATAGAGAAGCTGTGTGGTGGTCTTATTTATCGAGAGGGTCTGACTAGGGCTTGCCCCCATGAGGGGAGAAGCATCCTGAGCTCTCACAAAAATCGGGGAATTCAGCACCCCACAGAATTAGTTCATATCAAGGACAAATATTGGTATGAGCATCCCCCCACCTCAACTGGATATGCAAATAACGTATTTGTATCTTCAAATGGTCACTTGCGCATACATTGAAGTAATTGCACATTCAGGCCTCTCATTCTAAAAATGTAGTTCTCCACGTTACTTAAGGCCAGATCATTAAAGCTACAGCTTGGGGCTTTTGAAAATCCTACTAGGCACCTTGATGCCTAACTACCACTGATGGGAGTTATGTGCACAGACACTTTTGAAAATCCTTCTGGACACCTAGCTGGATCTTTAGGAGGCTAAATAATTTTAAACATGAAGGGCGAGATTTTTACCTTCAGTGATATGAAATTACAGAGTTGAGAGAGCCAGTGCAATGGAAGATAGAGGGACCAAAGAGACTGAAAAATTAGCAGAAAAATCTATGGAGTCGATCCTGCAAAACATATCCATACACTTCTGCTGCTGCATGGCGTTCCATTTAAGTCAGTGCAAATCCCTGTGGTAGTATAGGTCTGTGTGGAGCTAATCGTAAGACTGGTCCTAGAACAGTACCAATCAAGGAACAGAGCAGTGGGACTCAAAACAATAGGTGTTCCCTTTGACTAAAACAGTTAACGAAAGCCTTGGCTTTGACAATTTCTTCAGGAATTTGAACCCCATCGCATGCTTTCGTTCATTTTAGTTAATTTTTTACACCTGCCATTTCAAACTATCAGTGTTGCTCCACCTCAACACCCCTTGTTCCCAGACAAAAAAATACATAGATTAAGGGGAAAGCAATGACTGATGTGGTGTTAATTAAGTGCTATGCAGGGTAATAATATGCAGGCCCTCTATTGTCACCCTGTTGTGCATCAGCAATGGCACTTACAAGGGGAAGCAGTAGAACAGGGGTTGGCTTTACAACGTATCCTGGTGATTTAGAGTGCACATGCCCACACAGACAGAGCATCGTGAATTATGAACAGCAGTGGGGCTGTGAACTCTCCTTTTCCTTTCTCCACCGGCTGCACTCAATATGTGGTTTGATGGCCTCAGATTAAATTTCAGTTTTGAGAACCAAACTTGGGTACCTCTCGTACAAACACCACTGTTCTGTAGTCAGACAAAGGCTTTTAAAATTTTAATTTACTTTATTATTTTGCATTTGTATTGTGGCAGCACATAGAGACCTCAACCAAAAGCAGAGCCCTGTTGTATTAGGTGATCGATAAACCGTAAGAATGAATCTTTGCTCCAAAGAGCTTACAGTCTAAACAGCCACCGCACACTGTACATAATTTATTTTTTTATGCTGGTCTTTGTTTACATCTCATGTCCCTCATGCTTAACAATGCAACCAGAATAAAGTTTTCCATGCACTAGCCCAACACTGCAGTACCTGGGGAGCACACACTGTAGGGGAACAGTTACTTGTTAAAGGGATGCTGACAACACAGATTTTTGAAATTAGTTTCTGACTGGCCAGTTAGCTGTTACCACCTCCTTCTTGTTATTCAGGCCAAGGATTGGCTTTGGGGTCCTGATCCACAACTAGGGCACCTAGATGCACCCGTAGTTGCAATAAGCTGGGACCCCCAAGGGGTGGGCATGGTGGGGACTGGAAGCAGGGACTTGGAAGGGAGGAAAGGTTGTAATGCTGGGGAGGAAGCAGGGCTCCATGGGGATGGGGAGGCATCATGTTGATGAAGGAAGCAGGGCACTGGGGGTGGGAGGATGATGTGGAAGCAGGGATGCAGCAGGGGAGTAGAGATGGGGTGGCGGGAGCAGGGATTATAACCAACCTTGGCTTTATCAGCGCCACCTTTGGAGACTCGAGAAGAAGCAGGGCCCTGGTCGGGTAGGGGAGTAATTCCCAGCCAAGCCTTGACAGGGTAAAGGAAGGTTTGGTGGGGGGAAGGATGTGAACTTCTGAGATCAGGTGGGAAGGGGATGGGGGCAGGGGAAAGGACTAAACAGCTCTGAGTGCAGGCACTGGGGTATCTGTAACTGCCATGAGCCCCATCTCTAGCCACTCCTAGTCCCTGTAACCCCTCCCCCATTCCCTGTATAGCACTTTCCCCACCAAACTGCTGAAGGCAGAGGACTCTCTGGCATCCCCTTGTGCCGCCTACACATACTCCAGGCAGCAGCTTCAGCCGCTGCTCTTTCATTGGGTGTCCAGCTCCACCTACAGACGCAATGACATGGTAAATCCTTTAGTCAATTTTTAAAGTTTTTTTTCTGGTCCACCGCTGCTGACTGTGTAGGGCACATAAGCAAGGCAGCACTTGCAGACCTGAAAGCACCATGAAGAGATGTGCTGAGGGCCAAGTCTCCCCCTCTACACCTGGCATGCCTATGCCTGCCTCTGTTTTACGGTACCCACTCCCAGGTATGCTGTTGCCTCTCCATGCCTGCGCCCCACATAGCGAAGAGTTCCTCTTGCTGCTCCCCAGCCCTGGGGAGGGCTCCAGGGACAAGACACATCATCATTGCCTCCTACTAGGCTACTAAAAACCTTATAAGAAACAACAGAAAAGAAGGTACAGTGTCACATTAATGGTGACATGACAAGTGACTGCCTGTTCACTGAGGCCTACCTTTGTGTGGTTTTAGTGCATCTGCAATCTAAATATAACTGCCTACAAGATAAGCCAGCCTGAACCAGCAAGCCCACCTTGACTCTGACTAACGCCTCCCGAGATGTAAGTCAATTTACACTTGAAAAGACTCTTTCCAAAGAAGGGCCTTTTGCCTGGGTTACAGCAAGGAAGGCATTTCCTTTCACCAGGTATCTAACCGCACCCTGGTAGAAAATAACTCTTTGAAGTGGGTCACAGACAACCAGGTTAATGTGAAGGAAATTTGAAGCTTATATATTGGTGGCAATGGCGTAATGGGAAGTTATGTTTCCTAATGCTAATGAAACTTTGCCCACTTGCCTCTGCTAAGAGCAAAGAAAGTCCTGTCTTTACACATCAGGACACTGAACTTGAGGGAGCGGGCGAGAAAAGACAAGCCAAGGAACATGTATACAGTGTTGGTGTAGCCATGTCGGTCCAGGATATTAGCGAGACAAGATGGGTGAGGTCACATCGTTTATTGGACCAACTGCTGTTGGTGAGAGAAGCCCGGTCTACACTACAGAGTTAGATTGACATAAGGCAGCTTACGTCAACCTAGCTCTGTAACTGTCTACCCTAAAATGTCGCGCCCACTGATGTAACTCACCAAATACACTGACTTAACTCCGCCGCCATGAGAGGCATAGCGTTTCGTCAACATAGTCAGGTTGACGCAGTGTCGATGTAAGCAGAGTCAGGATGAGCTCCACCCTGACATCTGGTGGTGAGTTGTGGCAAGTTGTGGAAAAGAACTTCAGGGGCTGATCTCATTTGCATAGGCACACCCACCCTGCCTAGCATGAGCCCATAGCTGCCCAAATTGTCACTTTGGCTGCTGTGGGATCCCCAGCGTCTCTGTTATTGGGGCAGGAAAAATAAATTGTTATTATCCTGATTATGTGAATCAAGGACAGTGGAACTGTACTTGGTCTTTGGTTATGATGGAGGGACTCGCCATCAACTAAGTAGCACCCAAAACTCAGTGAAGGGAGAGAGGTTGGGGACAGGTATTAATATCTGGTGGTATCCCCTCGTGAGGGCCTTATATGCTAATTGCACTTTCTTTTCTCTCCACTGTGGAATATTGGAGTTAATTTTGATTCTATTATCAGTCTAGTTACAGACTGCTGAGCTGAATTCACTTTAGGCCAATGGTGCACCAGCACTGAGGCTCCCCTACTACAAGCTGAAATCACAAAAGAGCTAAACTTACTAAGAGCTGAAATCACTGAGTGTTGTGTTAAGTACTAGGGGAGCCTAAAGATATATTGTGGAGCAGTTTGTGGGACAGCTGGAGCAGAACAGAGAGACTCGGAACAGAACAGTTCACAGGACGGCTGGAGCGGCTCATGGGACGGCTGGCAGAGGGGAGCGATTTGTGGGACGGCTGGTGGAGCAGAGCAGAGCCCCACGGAGAGGTGGGGCAATCGGCTTTGGACCACGTAAGGTGTCCCTTAACTCCCCCCCCCCATCTCCACCCAGGTTGGGAGGTAAAACTCTGCAGATAAACTTTCAAATTCTGGTGCTGCACTGACCAGGGACAGAGACTTTTGGGTTGTTGGACTTTGGGTGACTTTGGGTTGCTGGACTCAAGAACCAAAGAGAAAGGACACGCCCCAATTTGCTTGGGGTTGGTTTTTTGCTCATGGGTTGTGTTATGAATCCTGTTGGTGGTGTTTCCCCAACATAATGCCACATTGTTTCTCTCTGTTATTAAAAAGCTTTTGCTACACTCAGACTCTGTGCTTGCGAGAGCGGAAGTATTGCCTCTTAGAGGCGCCTGGGGGGGGTGGTATATATTTCTCCCAGGTCACTGAGGGGGGGCTTGAGCCGGTTTTGCATTGTGTTATTGGAATGGAACCCCAAGATACTGAACCCAGCCCTTGTTGCTGCCAACTCTGATGGGCAGAAGGGTTACATCAGTATAAACACTGCATTACTTAAGTCAACTTTAATAGCCTCCAGGAGGTGTCCCATAATGCCCCACTGTGACCACTCTGGTCACCATTTTGAACTCCACTGCCCAGCAGCAAGATACACAGGTATACGCCCCTCTCCTCTAAATCCCCACAAATTTTTGAAATTCCATTTCCTGTTTGCTTGGCATGGAGAGCTCACCTACCAACTGCCCTGCTGACCATGCCTGCTTCACACTGCAGACGCGATCCTGCCTGGAGTACACAGGAGGTGGTGGATCTCTGTGGGGAGAAGAGGCTGGGCAGGCACAGCTCCAATCCAGGATGTCCTATGTACCAGGATGTCCTATGAATCCTCCATACAGATCTTGAGAAAATGTTCCAGGAGGTGCTCTGCAATTGTCTGCCGAAAGTCTCTGGGGAGGATTGCCTTG
The DNA here is from genome assembly GCF_015237465.2 of Chelonia mydas. Classification (NCBI taxonomy): domain Eukaryota; kingdom Metazoa; phylum Chordata; order Testudines; family Cheloniidae; genus Chelonia; species Chelonia mydas. The sequence goes on from NC_057849.1 coordinate 323,575,337, forward strand.
TTTCTTCCGCCGCAGTAGAACACTTTCCCACGCTGGTCGGCAATTACTTCAGCAAGCACCATTGCAGCACACAGGCTAGCAACATGTGGACCCGGTCTGCAGCTGGACGCATGCAGGAGCTGTTCCCTTCAGCCTCCATTACCCTCAGAAGTGAGATATCAGCTACAATCACCACCGCCTGTGGAAAATGGTGCCAGTATTCAGTTCAATTGCCCTATCCGCATATACTCATGCCCACGAGCTACCCCCCTCCCCCCACACCATTATTTTCCCAAGTCGCTCCCTCCCCCTGGGCCATACTCACCATGGCTGGGAGTGCCACCATGCTCGATGAATCCCAAGGAGAAGTGAGAATGTAGTGCTTGTACCTTGTGTGGATCCAGGGGAGTGAGTTCAGTATACAAACTTCCCATTTATCTTGTGAATATGCTCACAATAGTACCTCTGTGCATTGTATCCTTTGCAGCTGGAAATGTGGCCTTGAGGATCTCTTCATCCACACCAGCGGAGTGGCTCAGCCAGCTAAGGAGGATAAGGAAGAGGACGCAGGATGACATGTTCCAAGAGATCCTGCAAGTCTCTGGTGCTTCGGATACCAAGCACAGGGCTTGGCGGATCACACTCATGGACAGAATGGACAGATATAGAGCAGAGAGGAGAAAAGCACAGGAAAAGGAGAGAGACGTGCAGCAGGAGATGCTAGAGCTTCTCAAGCAGCAAACAGAAGTGCTGGAGACTCTTGTTCACCTTCAGGTTCAAAAGACCCATGCTTGCCTCCCTCTATAGCCTATAGAGAACTGCATTTCGGGACCTCTCTACACACACTCCCCACATTGCACATGGCGTCCAGAGCCATTGCGCTACCACTACCACTCCACCCCAGGGGAGACAATCATAGATAATCACAGCTGCACATACGTCAACTTTAATGGCCTCCAGGAGGTGTCCCACTGTGACCACTCTGGTCACCATTTTGAACTCCACTGCCCGGCAGCAAGACACACAGGTATACGCCCCTCTCCTCTAAATCCCCACAAATTTTTGAAATTTGAGAGACATGATTGGTGTATGGGTTTGTGAAATGAAAATGACTGTTCTTTCCCCTTCAAAGGTTCTTGTCCCTGCATTTATAAAGTTTCATTAAGTTATTAATATGTCTGCCTGGATTTGGAATAAAAATCTATTTATCGAAAATTAATTCATCTTTATTAGTTCACAACATATGCAGGCTGGGGCTGACATCATTCAGAGATAACAGCAAGAGGTGCATTTGCAATGTTATATTACTACACACAGCACTCATTACAAGGTTCGTACCCGGGTGCAAAAAGCCAATGCCAGGCAGAGTGCACTACAGCAACACACTACTCTGGCTCGCTATTAAAATGGTCTTTCAAAGCCTCCCTGAGACTTATCGCTTCCCACTGAGCTCTTCTTATAGCCCTGGTATCTGGCTGCTCAAAATCAGTGGACAGCCATTCCACCTCCGCCCTCCACCCCGGCGTAAACTTCCCGCCTTTGCTTCACAGCTTTTACAAAGTGCACAGCAGGCAGCTATAACCATTGGGATATTTTTTCACTGAGGTCTAATCTCTTGAGTAGACAGAGCCAGCGGCCTTTCAAACAGCACATTTAACTGTTATTCTACACCTGCTGAGCCTGTGGTTGAAGTGTTCGTTGCTGCTGTTGAGGTGGCCAGTGCATGGCTTCATGAGCCATGGGAGTAAGGGGATAGGCTGGGTCGCCCCGGATCATTACTGGCATTTCAACATCCCCAATGGTAATCTGCTGGTCTGGAAAGAAAGTCCCTGCTTGCAGCTTTCTGAACAGTCCTGTGTTCTTATAGATGCTCGTGTCTTGCACCTTCCCTGACCATCCCGGATTGATGTCAGTAAAACATCTCTGGTGATCCACGAGCGCTTGCAATATACCAGAGAAAAGTAGCCCTTTCTATTGATGTACTCTGTGGCAAGGTGGTCTGGTACCAAAATAGGGATATGTGTGCCATCTATTGCCCTCAGGCAGTTCGGGAACCCCATTGCTGCAAAACTATCCAGTATGTCCTGCAGATTGCCCAGAGTCACAGTCCGGTGTAGCAGGAGACGATTAATGGCCCTGCACACTTGCATTACATCAATGCCCATGGTGGATTTCCCAACTCCAGATCGATTCCCCACTGACCGGTAGTAGTCTGGCATGGCAAGCTTCCACACGATCGTCACTTGCTTCTCCACTGTCAGTGCAGCTCTCATTTTGGTGTCACGGCTCTGGAGCAAGCTCTGCACATACACCCAGCAATGTGGCCTTGCACAGCTGAAAGTTCTGCAGTCCCTGTCAGGCCGTACCTACATAACAATGCAATCCCACCAGTCAGTGCTTGTTTCTCAGCCCCAGAACCAGCACTCCATTGCCTGCAGCTGCTCCGTGAATGCCTACAACCTTGAATTGTTTCTTTTTATGTCCCACAGCAAGCTAGCCTCCAAGGAATAGTCAAGTTCTCCGAGGCTCCGCTGGCTGTTCTGCAAATACTGCAGGATCAGGCACACCATGCTCACAACGCTCACCACGATCGTGCAGAGCTGTACAGGACCCATGCTTCTCACACAGATGGTGGATGCATGGGTTTGGGGGCTTTTGAAAAGAGGCATGAAACATTATGGGATGCAGATAAAATTATGGGATGGAGAAAACTGCATCTTGGGACATTGAACCCATGTTCCCAGTTGCCTCTGCATAACTTGTTTGCCCCCATGAGGCACTGGAAACCCTTGCCAAAACACCCTGCACTAGACGATGCACTGCTCTCTGAATCAATGCAAGTGCTGCTAGTGAGGATGCATATTGCGGACACAAGGAGCATAGTGTGGACATGCAAAAGCGATTTAATTACTGTGGTGGCTGTATGTCGACTTAACTTAGGTCAACTTAAGTTTGTAGTGTAGACTTGCCCCAGAGACAAGCTTTCAGGCTTACATAGAGCTCTTCTTCAGGTCTGGGAAACATACCCAGAGCCAGAGAGTCACAGTTCAATACAAGATGGAACAGACTGTTTAGCATAAGTAGTTAACAGATATTTCAAGAGACCATTGAATGTGAAGTGGCCAATTAAGACCACTCCAGCTATATGGAAGAAAGAAAGGGGGGGGGGAGCAGCTGGGGGTGGGGAGTTAGTGAGTTACAGATTGTTGCAATTAGCCATAAATCCAGTGTTTCTGTTCAGTCCATGATTTTTAGAGTCTGTCAAAGTTATGAATTTAAGCTTCCAGGCTCATCTTTTGAAAGTGTTGTGCAACCTTTCCTTTGAGGCTGAGGACTGATAGGGTAGATACAGAGTGATTATTTTGTGAACAGTGTTCACCCACAGGTGATATGGTGTGTTTGTCTTTTATAATTTTACTGTGAGAGTTTATTCTAGAGCGTAGTTGTCAAGGTTCCTTCCCCACTCTGAACTCTAGGGTACAGATGTGGGGACCTGCATGAAAACCTCCTAAGCTTACTTTTACCAGCTTAGGTTAAAACTTCCCCAAGGTACAAACTATTTTACCTTTTGCCCTTGTACTTTATTGCTGCCACCACCAAACATCTAACAGGTATATAACAGGGAAAGAGCCCGTTTGGAAATGTCTTTCCCCCCAAAATCCTCCCAAACCTTATACCCCCTTTCCTGGGGAAGGTTTGATAAAAATCCTCACCAATTTGCATAGGTGAACACAGACCCAAACCCTTGGATCTTAAGAACAATGAAAAAGCATTCAGATTCTTAAAAGAAGAATTTTAATAGAAGAAAAAGTAAAAAGAATCACCTCTGTAAAATCAGGGTGGTAAATATCTTACAGGGTAATCAGATTCAAAACACAGAGAATCCCTCTAGGCAAAACCTTAAGTTACAAAAAGACACAAACAGGAATCTACATTCCATTCAGCACAGCTTATTTTCTCAGCCATTTAAAGATATCAGAATCTAACGCATCTCTAGCTAGATTACTTACTAAGTTCTAAGACTCCATTCCTGTTCTGTCCCCGGCAAAAACATCACCCAGACAGAGAGAGTTTTGTTTCCCCTTCCCCCCCCCCCCCCCCCCCCCGCCCCGCTCCAGCTTTTGAAAGTATCTTGTCTCCTCATTGGTCATTTTGGTCAGATGCCAGCGAGGTTATCCTAGCTTCTTAACCCTTTACAGGTGAGAGGGTTTTTCCTCTGGCCAGGAGGGATTTTAAAGGTGTTTACCCTTCCCTTTATATTTATGACAGTAGTGATTGTCTGGTTTCACCCAGATAGTTGCTATTGGGGCATTTAGTGCACTGGATGAGGTACACTACATATGATAGGCATGTGTAGGACTCATCAATCTTGATTATCACTACAAAAGGTTTTCTTCCCCCTCCCCCGCTCTCCTGCTGGTATTACCTCATCTTAAGCGATCACTCTCCTTACAGTGTATATGTTAACACCCATTGTTTCATGTTCTCTGTGTATATAAATATCCCCACTGTATTTTCCACTGAATGCATCCGATGAAGTGAGCTGTAGCTCACGAAAGCTTATGCTCAAATAAATTTGTTAGTCTCTAAGGTGCCACAAGTACCCCTTTTCTTTCTGCCAGTCTCGAAAGGTGTGTTGTGGGGAGTGCTGATCATTGTAGCAGTGGAGATATGTCTGCAGGTTTTGCATCTGTTGTTCTGGCAGGGTCTGGTGCTGGTCTGAGTTGCTGTGTCTTGACCCTCGTCTACACTACAGAGTTGGGTCAATGCAAGACAGCTTACATTGACCTAACTCTGTAACCATCGACACAAAAATGTCGCTCCTGCCAACATAACTCACCTGCTCTGCCAACTTAATAACTCCACTTCCACAAGAGTGCTTAGCTCGATGTAGTGGAGTGTCAGTTGCTGGTTCTCAGAAGCCATCCCACAATGCCCCACACTGACAGTTAAATCGGTGCAATCGAACCTGGCGAGGACTCGCATCGCTGACACAAGAAGCATAGTGTGGACATGCAAAAGTGATTTAATTACTGCTGTGGCTGAGCATCCATGTAACTTAGATCGACATAATATTGTAGTGTAGACATACCCTTGGTCTATGGGGAGCTTGCTTCTGATGATGAGGTTGGACAGATTAGGGGATTGTTTGAAGGTCAGAAGAGGGGGTCCAGAAAAGGTGTCTTTCAGGAAGCCAAGGAATAGATATGGATTGTGTGGGCTTACAGTGACAGATATGGCAATTTCTTGCAATATTCTTGAAAAAAAACCTTACTGAACTAACTTTAAGTAGTTTTGGAGCCCATTGTTTAAATGCAAAAGTTACAAATGCCAGAGGACTGTATTGAACAATGGATCAGACAAGAATGGACTTTTGGACAAACAGTGTCATGTATCTCCTGAGGAATCTCTAGTGGGAGGAGAATGTAAATTCCCCACCTCTAGTTATGCAGAAACCCAGCCTTTTAAAGCTACACCCGCATGAGCTGATTACCTGATCCTGGAATCTGAAGATCATAGGCCCAAGCTGTATAAAGGAAAAGCTAAGCTATTCATAGGGAGGGCTTGTTCTGAGCTATGAACTTGTTACCACAGAAACCCCCTTCTGTGCGGAGGGTCTGAAGGACTCCTACCAAAGCTCCTGCTGGATAGGGTGTGTGTGATCTCTGGTAAGCTTATTAGCATGCATGTAGATTCTTTTATTGTTTTTAACATGTCTTCTCTCTAATGCTTTCACCTTAAGAATAAATGTGCTTGTTTAGAAATGACTGTGTGGTGATGTATACTTGTGCGCAATCTTGCTGTTTACAGTGTCTAAGAGAGAGCAAAGTGCAGCCACCGGCCTGTTTAGGCAGTCTGGCTTGCTAGGAATAACAAAGTATAGGCAGGGAACTATGCAGCCTAGAAAAACCCCGGTCAGGAGGGAGAGATGTGGGTGTCTGCCCAGGAGAGGTGATGGCCAAGGGGCCGAGAGCCTAAGAATGGGGACTCTTGCTCGACCATGGAGGGGAATACAGAGGCAGTTGTCCTGAATTGTGACACTTAGTATGCATGGGATTCTGTCATTGACAGGCTAAAGCTACAGATGGAGAGACTAGGAGACTGTACACGGATAGGTAAGATCCTTAATTCCCAACCTTTATGCAAGTAAGCCTCAGAAACTCTTCCAGCTGTGGGCTGTGTAAGTTCAGATGCTTTTCTGAGTGTGTGTTTCTTCACTCTTTCTTAAACAAACAATATTTTGTTCAACTGCAGGTATAACTCAGAGCTGGCTGTTAACGTGGTGCTGATGGCATCCTGGAAGATGAAATAATTTAAACTGCCATGGTAGGGAAAGAGAACAAGCAGAGATAACTAGTCCTAAAGTGCCTATCACAGGGTGATTGGCCCTTTAAGGGGAGATGGATCCAGTCCCTACCTGTGACTGACCCTCTGCCTCCCACCTGAGGCTGTGGGGCTCAGGTTCAGGTGAGAATGTGAAGAACACATGGCCTTCATAAAAGCCAGGAAGAGCTCAGACGAGTTGTAACTGCAGAGAGAAGGAGTGCAATGGTTAGGTGGCTCCAAGGCAGGTAGTCTGGAGAGTGAGAACTGAAGGGAACACAGAGTCAGGAGGGAGACTCTGTGGCATGGAACCAAAACCTGGCTTTGGTGAGCTGAGGAAGTTTACCATGAATTATACCACAGTCCCGAGGAGACGTAGCAGTGCAGGGACCAAGGGAGGCTCCTTGGACCGGGATCAGACCCTGGATGCTGCTGGACTGAGGAAGCCTGCCATGAATTGCAAAACAGCCCCAGGAAGGAGGCTGTGGAGCCCCTGGAACCAAAAGGAAGAAGTTTGAGTCCAAGGACCAGGGCAAAAGGAAACCTGGAAAAAAATTATCCAGGGAGACCAGTGATTGGCAGAGCTCCCTGGCTCAGAGGGAACTAAGGGAGAGCTGGGACTTGAAGTTCTGGACAAAAGTGAATTAAGAAGATTTGAAGCTGAAGGGCCCAAGGAGACCATATTCTGTAGGGACTTAATAACCCAGACCCCCTGGAGCAGGAATGTTATTTTAAGTTCTCTGGGCTGTGAATTAGTGGGAGAACCAGGAGGGAACTGAAGGGGGCATGTTCTGGGACTGCACCCTGCTACCATCCCCAGTGGTATAATAAAGAAGGGGTTCTCTGGGGTTGCTGCCCCTACCGACAGTGAAACCACAGATGAGAGAGGTTCATGAGGGCATAAAATAAGCTCTCAAGCTTTCGATGTGCAGGAGCTTGGTGACCAGTTTTACACATAGCACAGTATAATAAGTCATAGATTCATAGATATTTAGGTCAGAAGGGACCATTATGATCATCTAGTCTGACCTCCTGCACAACGCAGGCCACAGAATTTCACCCACCACTCCTGCAAAAAACCTCACACCTATATCTGTGCTATTGAAGTCCTCAAATCGTAGTTTAAAGACTTCAAGGAGCAGAGAATCCTCCAGCAAGTGACCCGTGCCCCATGCTACAGAGGAAGGCGAAAAACCCTCTTCCAATCTGCCCTGGAGGAAAATTCCTTCCTGACCCCAAATATGGCGATCAGCTAAACCCTGAGCATATGGGCAAGATTCATCAGCCAGATAATACAGAAAATTCTTTCCTGAGTAACTCAGATCCCACCCCATCTAATATCCCATCACAGGCCATTGGGCCTATTTACCATGAATATTTAAATACCAAAATCATGTTATCCCATCATGCCATCTCCTCCATAAACTTATCGAGTTTAATCTTAAAGCCAGATAGATCTTTTGCCCCCACTGCTTCCCTTGGAAGGCTATTCCAAAACTTCACTCCTCTGATGGTTAGAAACCTTCGTCTAATTTCTAGTATAAATTTCCTGGTGGCCAGTTTATATCCATTTGTTCTTGTGTCCACATTGGTACTGAGCTTAAATAATTCCTCTCCCTCTCTGGTATTTATCCCTCTGATATATGTATAGAGGGCAATCATATCTCCCCTCAACCTTCTTTTAGTTAGGCTAAACAAGCCAAGCTCCTTGAGTCTCCTTTCATAAGACAAGTTTTCCATTCCTCGGATCATCCTAGTGGCCCTTCTCTGTACCTGTTCCAGTTTGAATTCATCCTTCTTAAACATGGGAGACCAGAACTGCACACAGTATTCCAGGTGAGGTCTCCCCAGTGCCTTGTATAACGGTACTAAAACCTCCTTATCCCTACTGGAAATACCTCTCCTGATGCATCCCAAGACAGCATTAGCTTTTTTCACGGCCATATCACATTGGCGGCTCATAGTCATCCTATGATCAACCAATACTCCAAGGTCCTTCTCCTCCTCCCTTACTTCTAATTGATGCGTCCCTATCTTATAACTAAAATTCTTGTTATTAATCCCTAAATGCATGACCTTACACTTCTCACTATTAAATTTCATCCTATTACTATTACTCCAGTTTACAAGGTCATCCAGATCCTCCTGTATGATATCCCTGTCCTTCTCTAAATTGGCAATACCTCCCAGCTTTGTATCATCCACAAACTTTATTAGCACACTCCCACTTTTTGTGCCGAGGTCAGTAATAAAAAGATTAAATAAGATTGGTCCCAAAACCGATCCTTGAGGAACTCCACTGGTAACCTCCCTCCAGCCTGACAGTTCACCTTCCAGTAGGACCCATTGTAGTCTCCCCTTTAACCAATTCCTTATCCACCTTTCAATTTTCCTATTGATCCCCATCTTATCCAATTTAACTAATAATTCCCCATGTGGCACGGTATCAAATGCCTTACTGAAATCTAGGTAAATTAGATCCACTGTGTTTCCTTTGTCTAAAAAATCTGTTACTTTCTCAAAGAAGGAGATCAGGTTGGTTTGGCACGATCTACCTTTTGTAAAACCATGTTGTATTTTGTCCCATTTACCATTGACTTCAATGTCCTTAACTATCTTCTCCTTCAAAATTTTTTCCAAGACCTTGCATACTACAGATGTCAAACTAACAGGCCTATAATTACCCGGATCACTTTTTTTCCCCTTTCTTAAAAATAGGAACTATGTTAGCAATTCTCCAATCATACGTTACAACACCTGAGTTTACAGATTCATTAAAAATTCTTGCTAATGGGCTTGCAATTTCATGTGCCAATTCCTTTAATATTCTTGGATGAAAATTATCTGGGCCCCCCGATTTAGTCCCATTAAGCTGTTTGAGTTTCGCTTCTGCCTCAAATATGGTAATATCTACCTCCATATCCTCATTCCCATTTGTTATGCTACCATTATCCCTAAGATCCTCTTTAGTCTTATTAAAGACTGAGGCAAAGTATTTGTTTAGATATTGGGCCATGCCTAGATTATCCTTGACCTCCACTCCATCCTCAGTGTTTAGCGGTCCCACTTCTTCTTTCTTTGTTTTCTTCTTATATATATGGCTATAGAACCTTTTACTATTGGTTTTAATTCCCTTTGCTACTTGACTTTTAGCCTGTCTCACTTTATCCCTACATGTTCTGACCTCAATAAGGTAGCTTTCCTTGCTGATCACTCCCTTCTTCCACTCCCTGTATGCTTTCTGCTTTTTCTTAATCACCTCTCTGAGATGCTTGCTCATCCAGCTTGGTCTACAACTCCTGCCTATGAATTTTTTCCCCTTTCTTGGGATGCAGGCTTCCGATAGCTTCTGCAGCTTTGATTTAAAATAATCCCAGGCCTCCTCTACCTTTAGATCCATAAATTCTTCAGTCCAATCCACTTCCCTAACTAATTTCCTTAATTTTTGAAAGTCAGCCCTTTTGAAATCAAAAACCCTAGTTGCAGATTTATTTTTGTTAATCCTTCCATTCAGTTTGAACTGAATTAGCTCATGATCACTTGAGCCAAGATTATCCCCTACTACCTTTTCTTCTATGAGGTCCTCACTACTCACCAAAACCAAATCTAAAATGGCATCCCCTCTAGTCGGTTCAGCAACTACTTGATGAAGGAATCCATCAGCTATCGCATCTAGGAAAATCTGAGCCCTATTATTATTACTAGCACTCGTCCTCCAGTCTATATCTGGGAAGTTAAAGTCTCCCATGATCACACAGTTTCCATTAGTATTTACTTTATTAAAAACATTAAAAAGGGCTCTATCCATATCCAAATTAGATCCTGGCGGTCTATAGCACACCCCAAGCACTATCCCAGGGGAGGCTCTAATAGTTTTCTTCCCCAATGTAATTTTTGCCCAGACGGACTCTGTCTTATCCATTTCATTGCTTCTTATTTCTTTACATTCTACCTCATCATTGATATACAATGCTACTCCACCACCTTTACCTTTATTTCGGTCTTTCCTAAACAGCACATACCCTTCAATACCTGTAGTCCAGTCATGACTACTATTCCACCATGTGTCTGTTATCCCTGTAATATCTGGTTTCACTTCCTGCATCAGTAGCTCTAGTTCCTCCATTTTGTTACCTAGGCTCCTTGCACTGGTGTACAAACATCTTAATTTTTGCTGTTTGGCCTCACTCACATTCTGTACCCTATTAGGCACGGTCATTCTACAGCCAGTATGACCTATTAGACTGGTATCTACACTGCCCTTCCTCCTACCCATGGCTGTATCCTCTCTTACTTCGTTTTCTTTCCTCTCAGTGCTAAAATCTGGTGTGGAGATTACCTGGACATCTCCCAACCATTTCCCCCAAATTCCTAGTTTAAAGCTCTCTTAATCAGTTGTGCCAGCCTCCATCCTAGAAGTCTATTTCCTTCCCTACTCAGATGAAGTCCATCCCAAGAGAATGTCCTCTGTCCATAAATGCCTCCCAGTGGCCATACATCCCAAAGCCCTCCTTATAGCACCACTGCCTAAGCCATCTGTTGATAGTCATAATCTTGTCACACCTTTGTTGCCCTTCTCTAGGAACAGGCAGAATCCCACCTGAGCCTCGATTTCCTTAAGCGTCTTCCCCAGCCTAGCATAGTCTCCCTTAATACTTTCCAGCAAGAATCTAGCCGTATCATTGGTTCCCACATGAAAGATAATTAGGGGATTCTTTCCTGCTCCCTTTAGAATCCTTTTCAACCTCAGGTCTACATCCCGTATCTTAGCACCTGGAAGACTGCACACCCTCCTATTCTCTGGATCAGCTCTGGTTACAGGCCTGTCTATTCTTCTCAGTAAAGTGTCCCCGATCACATAGACCTGCCTTTTCCTGGTGACGGTGCTATTCTCCAGTCTATCCCCTGTTCCCTCTGGCTGCAAGTTCTTTCCATTCCTATTCTCCCTTGTAATCCTCTTCAACCCATCCTGTATCCTCCTGGGGCTCATATTTGGTGTAGTCTCCATTAACTCTTCCCCTTTTCCTATAGGACTAGCCGCTCTTCTCTTCTTCCTTGCCCTTCCATCTTCAGTGATTACCTGCTGAGCCCCTTCTTCATTTTCCAACTCTGCAAACCTATTCTTGAGCTCTATTTCTCCTTCACTAGCCCGTCTTTTCCTCTGCCTGGTTCTTTTAGTCACATGCTTCCACTGACCACTTTCCTCACCCAGTCTCCCCTCAGAATTCCCCCGTCCTGCTTCCATCTGCAAGTCTGAGCTTTTCCCTTCAGATACCTCATGTCTTTGCTCCCTAATCTGCTCAAACCCCTTCCTAAACTCAACCAGACTTTCCACCTGCATCTCCAAACCTCGGATCTTTTCCTCTATCAGCTCTATCAGACGGCACTTCATACAGACAAAACTCTTACCAGGTGCCCCCTCCAGGATCATGTACATACCACAGCTTCCACAACCAGTCATCTTCATTGTGTCTTCCGCTACATGGGTCACTCCCATTGCTGCCTCTGTATCTGTCATCGCCTTCCCATCGAAATCCTTTTAATCTGGGAAACACAAACCACACCAAAACACCACCACCCAGAGCAAAAACAAACCCCAAACAAGCACCACAAGACAAACTCGCCTTTCAAATTCCCACTCAAACTCCCCTGTTTACAGCTCTGTTTGCTAGCTCCTGTGCCGCGGCAGCTGTCTGTGAATTGTAGACTGATTACTTAGGAGCCAAAATGCCTACTTATGATCAAATGTGAACTGCAACCCTAAATGTGATTTTATCCCACACATTATATAAATAATTCAGTAAAAGGAAATGCTCAGCATTATGCACAAACCACAAATTTCAAGTGATAACAATTCATTTAAAAGCAGCATACAGAATATGGCACCATCACAAAGCTTAACTCAAATTCTTGTATTTTCAGGCATCAACCTGTGTTGAAAATGTTCTTTGCAGTGGCTTTATACTTTTACTTGAAATTCACTAGCTTTCAGAATAGGCAGGGTGTGCGGGTCGAGTTTTACACAAATCAAGTTTTACACTGGATTGTGCAAATGTAGAAGGCACTAACAGTAAAACCTGTTTCATACAGTAGTCAAATAAAAGCAGTCATTTCACATATATAAAGGTTGGGCAAAAAAGTCCTCACTTAATATATTGTTTACTGTATTTCAATAAGTAGCATTCACCACCACTGTACAGTAATCTTTCTTCACTGTTCCTTGATTTTGAATACCTTTGGCCTATTCCATCCTCAAGGAACCTGCAGCTTGATGGACTGGAACCAGCTTTGGCTTTTAAGATGCACAGTGCCATCCTGTGTGTCAGCCTTTATCCATTTGTCTCTTTCATTCATTTGATTCATATGACCTGAAAAACAAAACTGCATTCAATTTGCTATTCTGACACATTAAAAGTTTCTTCAGTATAAGCTTATTCAGAGCTTCCTGGAAACATTCTGCAAGAGCATTTGATTGATGCTTTGTGTTTCCTTGCTGACATGATATCATTTGTTCTCTGAGTCTTTTAGTAATACGCCAGTGGAATGAATCTGGAAACTCATCATATTTTCTATTGCATAAAATCATGTAGATTAGAACTGCAGTGGGAAAAGAGACAAGGTGGATGAGGTAATATCTTTCATTGGACCAACTTCTGTTAGTGAAAGAGAGAAGTTTTCGAAACGCATCTGTCATGGAAGCAAGAAGCTTTCATCTCAGCTGCAAACTAGTCTAAGAAACATGGGTGAATGCCATGTACTATAGTGCTGATTTACTGGGACCAGTTTGCTACCTGTGGAAATGTTATTCTTATTACAGCAGTGCATAGAGAATACGACTGAGACTGGGGCTCTGTTATGTTAGGTGCTTTACATTCACATGGTAAGCAACAGTCCTTGCCCTGAAAAGCTTGCAGTCTAAATGGACACAACAAGGGAGAAAGTCAATATCATTTTACAGATGGGGGGCTGAGACACAGAGGACTAGATTCACAAAAAGCCTTAGGTGCCTAAATTCGAATCAGGCCCCACTGGGATTCACAAAACTCCCGCTCTGCTGCCCCCAAATTCAATAACTCGCTAAAATCACTTGGCACCTAAATTTTTGCTGAAGAAGTTCCTAGGTACCTATGTTTCTGCCTCTGAGCAAGTGCACTGCAGCCCCACCAGCCTGAAGCCTGGAGTGATTCACAAACTGGGGAAGGAAGATAGGCATTCTGCCTAAGTCACCTGAAAGATCTGATCTGGGAGGCATGCTCAGAGCCTGCTTACCGGATCAGGCCCCTAGAGATGATCTTACACAAAATGGCTGGGGACCTGGGGGAGGGAGAATTAGGACCTCCTTTATAACTTTTAGCCCAGTGATCAGGGTACTCGCCTAGAATGTAGGAGACCTCCCAGTTCAAGTCACTCTCCATCTGAGGGAGAAAAGGAATTTGAACTGGGATCTGCCACTTCTTTGAAGAGTGCCCTAATCAGTTGGCTATGGGATATTCTGATGGAGGGAGGAGAGTCCCTCCATCTCTCCTGTCGAAGCTGTTCCACTATTGGACAAGAGAGAGAGAGAGAATGTGCCAGCATGAGAATGATTCTGTAGCCTGGTGACTAGAGCACTCAGGTGGGAGACCCAGGACCCAGCCCCCTGCACCAACGATTTAAAAAAAAAAAGATTTAGCCACAGTGGAAAAGCTTCAACAGGAGAGACTGAGGGAGGGAGCTGAACTGGGGGGGGGTCTCCCAAGTGAGTGCTCCAACACTGGGCTAGAAGTAATGAGGAAGCACTGTCACTCCCCCTCCTGCAGCTTCTTGCCAAAACAGTGTAGGCACCTAACCCCAAAGAGGTTTTGCAGCAGAGAATCCCAAGCAGAGATAGGCACCTAAATCCAGGCTGCAGGGAGGTGCCTATCTCTGAGAAAGGAGCAGGGTTTAGCACACCCCCCTCAACTTGGCATCTCCCATTGGTTAGCTTAGGTGAGGAGCCACTTCCCATGCTGGCTATTATGAGTCCCATTCTCAGGCATCCGTCTCCAGTGGCGCTGGAATATTTTTAATAGTGGGAGTGCTGAAAACCAGCCCCCTTACCCGTGTCCAACCCCTCTCCCCCAGCTGAGGCCAGGAGCAAAGCCCTGGGTGCAGGGTGGCAACAGAGCCCCGGGCGTGGGGCTGGCAGCTGAGACCCTGGGCACGGGACTGTCAGCTGGGTGCCCGAGGGTGCTGCAGCACCCCTCGCACTCCTAGTTCCTGCGCCTATGCCTGTCTCTCCATATTCATTGTACAGGGAGCCTAGGCACCTAACTCAGGCTTTGTGAATGCCAGTGATTTTCTTGGTGCCTAAATTTCTTTGTGAATCTAGCCCAGGGGGATTAAGTGATTTGCCCAAGGTTACACAGATAATCCGTGGCACATCTAGGAATTAAACCCAGATTTCCTGAGTCCCAGTCCCATGCCAGTCACAAGATCAGCTTTCATCTTGAACTCTTTTCTAAACATCCTTTTGTTTTGTTTAAATTTTTGATGACTTTAGTGCTTATGTAAGTGTGTAATTTGTAAGTTTAGCGCTGAGCCTGGCATGGCCTGGGGCAGGTACTGAAGCAGCATTCTAGAACAACTTTGCAAATGCGCCTCGGTTCAAACCTGCAACACACAGAACGTGAAGTCCTGGCCCCAATGAAGTCCAAGACGAACCCTGCCATGACTTCAATTGGCTAGTTTTCATCCCTAGAATCCAAGTCTTCTTCTTGAGAAGAGGCTGACACTGCTACTGCAGTTCTATATGTTGATAAGTGGTGGCTACTGTGAGACTCTGGACAAAATCATGTCAACCCACAAGAGTGCTGGGAAACTATTTCAAAGCAACTGAGAAGACAGTTTGTTTACCCAGCTCTCCCACAGAGCAGGCAGGGATGTGAGTTTCCTAACCTACAGATGGCGAAAACGCTTTGGGGATCTTCATGTAGATGCTCCAGTGCTTACTCCTCAGTCCCCATTGCAACATGGGTCCCATTGAAGTTTTGCTCCTATTGATTCCCTTCCTGCATTTGGGCCAAAACCCAGGTTTCTCAACTCCATCTGCCCAAACACTCCGAATGTCTGTCTTTGAAAAACATTTAAAAACAAAAGAGGAGTTCATGACAATGTAGGACGGATGGGGTGTGCAGAATATTTGTCATTGCTGAAGTTTCAAGTTCTTCAGAAATTTTATCGGAATCCCTATTACTTTTCATTTGCCATAGCTCTGTGTAAGAGAATGAAGAATAGAAATGAAAAGGGAATCTGCCTACGAAGTAGAGACAGCCCTTAAAACATGAAAATGGACTGAATTTTAAACAGGAAATAACCTCGAAGTGTCAAAAAAATGAGCTGACAAAAATATGAAGGATTTCAGCTGTTCCCTTAGTTATGTTGTATGATATCTAGAATGCAGCCATTTTTCTAGGCTGTAAGAAGAGGGGACAGAGCAAATAGGTGGGGCATAGAAATATACGCCAGGAGATGGAAGTGAGAGTTGAAGATGCCTGGCCGTAATAAGTGTTTTATGCCAAGTGTGAATCTCTCTGGTGTGTTTTCATAGACCACTGCATATGCGTTGATGAGATTTCATGCATCATTTACCTCTTATTAAATTATTGCTATAGAGCTGAAGAAAATCTTTTAACAAAACTAACAGAAAAAATATCTGAGATGTTTCAAAGTTCTAAAGTTGTCTGGGCTCAGCCTCTAGTTTTGTATTTGCTGTATTAACAAAAACGATTAATTCCTTTTGCTTCCTTTGGAGTTTTGTCTCGGCCACACTGGTGGGGAATACAAAACCAACTTCCCTGTAACCAGAGTCCAGTGTCTAAAGTTCCACTCCCCTGGGACATGGCACCAAGCGCTCCTAGGGGAACAGATTCCCGAGCCCATCCCCATTAGCAGTTTAAATCAGGCACAGGAGCGTAACATAGTTTAATGCACATGAAAACTTTCCAACTAAGCTATAAATAATTTTATTAAACCGTGTTGGAGTCCTGCCGGAGTAGTTCTTGAACACAGTTTTGTCTTGTGCTTGTGCTCTGAATAAGGAGACTCTAAGCAGGTTTTGAAGACTGCTTTGCTAACACGTTTAAACTATGATAGGAAAAGCCATTCAGGTTTTTGTCAGTGTGGACAGGATTTACTTTTAAAGCACACCATTCATGCTATCAGGACTATGCACCAAACATTCTGCATCTAACCATTAGCCATCCCTTTCAACTTAACACCTAGAAAACAGTAACTTTCCACATGTTTTGATAGTCAAAACAATTGTTCTCTAGACAAAGGCAAGTATGCACAAGCCTTCCCGGAGAATGGAGAAGCTAAAATGATCCCTTCCTAAGTTACAAGACACAGAATTTACTTATTTATTTTAATGTGAATTAATAGGAGAATAACCACTCCAAACCTAAAAATCTACAAAAAATCATATGCATGCAAGCTACGGATAAAAATGAGAGCTGTGATTCACATTAAAACCCAAACCTAAGGTAACCATATGACCCGTTTTGGCCAGGACAGTCCCCCTTTTTAAGCTCTGTCCCAGATATCATGACATTTTTGGCAAAATTTGCCATTTGTCCTATTTGCTCTTGCCAACTGATCATTAGGGACAAATGCCGAGTTTTCAAATTGCCCCCAGGGGGGCATGGAGGAATGTTGAGGGGGGTGAGCAGCGACGCCAGGCAGCTCAGGCAAGTAATGACACTAGACAGCTCAGGCCTGACACCAGGCAGCTCGGGTGGGTAGCCCTGTATGGAAAGGCTCAGACAGCCTGTCGCAGCGCCAGGCAGGGCTGGGGCCAGTGGTGACACCACGCAGAGCTCAGGGAGAATCTCCCTGAGTGACACCAGGTGGCTCGGGCCGGTGTCCTGTTTTCAGTTAGGGAAATATGGCCACCCTACCCAAACCATTTTCATATGATGATGTGGAAAATTAGGAAATCAATCTCTGCAGTCAGAGTCCAGACCTTGGATTGCTCTCTGTTAAGGCAAGAACAGATGGAGAAATGCCATGCCAATGGTAGCTTTTTATTCTCACCTTGTGAGTAGTACATGACCAAAGGTTGGCTGACAGTGCAAGGCTCTAGTTTAAATGAACCTTGACAAGTCTCACAAGTTTTTGACTTTCTTGAGTTAAATGCAAGCTGAAACCAATCAAAAATCGATCTGTTGGACACAAGCTGATCTAATGTGTTATTAAAAAGCTGAGTTAACTTTCTATTTGACTCCAAGGAATTTAATCTTTTGCAGATTTTTATTAACTTCGTGCTTTAAGGAACAAAACTTCACCAAGATGTGCAAATGGACATTGTGAAACTGTAAGAAAGTCTCTTCCGACTCAGGTTGGGTGACATGGATTTTTGCAGCATTTGATTCTAGGAAAGAAGGAAATTCTTGAAGAAGTACCTTGAGAATACAGAAAATTATTGGGTTGATCTCCTTTGTTGGGATCAGGGCTCAAACTTAAAATGCAGCAGAGGCTTTCCAATTGCCTTCAAGATGTGGGGGAGAAGTGGCACTGAGCAATGAGGGCTACGAGAAGAGAAAGTCCTCTAAGATGAGCCCTGACTCTCTGGGACCTATTGGAGAGGGAAGAGCGGAGCACAAACAGATTGCTTTGGCCCTTGCAAATTTCTTAAAGGTGAGTCAGCAGCACCTCATTGTCGATCATGTCAATACCACTGACAGGTCAAGCAGTATTATCATGGAGGAGCCACCACTATATGTGGCCAGAAGGAAGCAGGCTCCAAAAGCTACCAAGGCTGTCTCTGCACCAAGAGGGAGCCTGAAACCTGGCTGGAAAAGCTCCAGGATACTGAAGGATGTTGGGTGTTACTGGCCATCTCATCCATCCCACTCTCAATGATTTTTGCCACAGAAGGAGAGGTTGGCGACAGGATGGAAGCTGGAAAGATCACCAGTGCCAAGTTCCACCAGTGAAAAGTCTTAGAAGTGGCTTCCCCTACAGTCTTCAGAACCATAATCTGTGGTATTGGGCCAAACTCCACCAGGGATGGCAGTCTGCTCACTTGTTTCTCCAGTTACTTGTTTTCCTTGAAGTTATAAAAAAGGTTACTAGACTTTTTTTCCTCCCCATAAACCTCACCACCAAATTAGAGGCTAAATGGCCTTGGGGACTAGAAATGATGCATTGACCCCTTGATCTTTAACAGGCAACCCCCAAAACAACACCTAAAGAAGAGCCCATTTGACCCCAAAATATGAGAGTTATATGATCTATTAGCTGGTGCAGTACATACTGAAAACATTATGTGCAAAGTTAAAAGCATTTGACACACACCAGCCAAAATACCATATAATTCAATTTGGTGAATAAAGTGAGAGCCATATGCTGAATGATTTTATAAAAGTCTGCCCAGTTCTCATTATTCCCAATACTTTACTTCCCTCTTGGACATGAGCAATAACTCTGACCTTCCAGAAAATAGATTGCTTAGGTGAAACTTTTCCTCCCTTCTGGGATGGGTGAGCAGGATGCTTCTCAAAAGATATGGCTTTTTTTTTTAATTTGAGATTAAAACAAGGCACCATGGTTTATAAGACTCCATAAAAACTGCTGTAAATTGCTTTCTCTGCCCATTCCAAACTAAGCTGCCAAGCATGCAATTTACTCAGCCTGTCTCCACGTTCAGATGCAGTATCTCTGCCCGAGATCTGCTGGGAAATAGAATATAGTATGCCTGGTTAATTTCTTGTCTCTGCGCCTGAGAAACTTCAGTCACCGGGATTTTCTCTTGCAAAAGGTTTATTGTCTAGTTTGCTTCTTTTATTTTCCAAATCAAAAACTCACTGGCTGTTTCTTTGCTGATATATAGGAAACTGAGTAGCCTCACTTTCCCCACATATACTGCTGGTGAGCGAAATGATGCTTCCTTGCTAACTCTTACAGATGTATTCTTTCAGAAGGACTTAAACTTCAAGGTTGTTTACTAGCCATCTGCTAGGTATTGCAATGATGGGCATGCTGGAAATACAAAAGATGGATTAGAAAGAGCTATTCTCATGTCCCAGGATCCTCTAGTTTGAGTGAAGAGCCAAAGTGGAGTTGGGTTAGAAAGGCCATAGAAACCACTTTATGATAATAGATTATTTTACTAAAACTGACCAGATGAGCAAAAGAAAATTCATGGCTGGGGTGTTGGGAAATAGCTGGGCTAACTGCCAGTTCCCTGAGACTAGCCCCCTTTCCCTTTGAAGATCTCTTCACAACAGCAAGCCTCTATTCTCACTGAGTCTGTGTTCTTTGGCACACGAGCAGGCAATGCAAGTGTGGAGGAACCTGTCCATTGGCTGTCTTGCTCCCAAATGGTTCCTGCCTGTACCTTCATGATCTTCCTTTCAGTCACCTTACAGCAGGTAGGAGCAGGTGGCCAGGTAAGCTCTTGGCCAATCAGGGTCTCCCCAGAATTCTGCCAAGCATCCTTCACTTTAATTACATGGTCCTTGCTGTATGTCCTGTGCCCTTCCCATTGCCCATTTAGTTCCACACAGAGTTCAGTTCACAGATACCTCCTGATCTTGAGTGAGTGGGGATGGACCAGGGGTTAGGCCACAGGCCCTTCTTCCCTATTGCCAAAGAAAAAGATAGAAGTGTCTGCCTAGTATGATCAGCACCAGGGATGGAGTTATAGTAGCACTTTCCAGCTATGCAGCCTGACAATGCTAAGAAGGAAACTGGGCCATAGAGTTTGCAAATCAACTCTTAAAACCTATTTTTAGATTTCCTTAAAGTACTCACTGACTCCTTAGAGAACTGAGGGCTCATCCTTGTTAATTACACTGAAGCGCTCAAGAGTAAACTCTCCTTCCATGTTTCCTATTTCCCTCCCTCCTACAGCAAATGCCCCAATTCCTCTGAACTGATCCTCCATTTCCGGAGAGAACAAATGCCTTCCCACTTCTCTAACTTTCCCATCACCTCTCCTCCCAGCACGCTTCACCTACTACTCACCCTAGGCTGTTTCCCTCTTGTCTTCATGTTATGTTCGAAATCAGTTCCATTCTTTGGTAGCCTCCCAACTCCCCTGGATGTGCATCACCAGTGAACTCACAATCCTGCTACTGCCTTGACCAATATTGTACCTAGTAGCAGAGAGAGGACTAGTCCCATGAGTGTTACACCAAACTTCAGGGTTCAGTGAGAGTTTCCTGTAGCTGGAGGTGGACTGGATCAGAACTCACTGGATGCAAGAATTCTACTTTCTGACGTTCCCCTGGTGTTATCTGGACTGGTGATGTGCCAGGCCACTCCAATCCTCGGCTCTGGGAGCCAGCCTTACCCTGATCTGCTGTGAGAACCCCCACTCCCGGGATGTTCACGCATAGCCTTTGGCATGTAAGCTGCTCCCAGCTACATGAATGGGCACTTTTGGCCAGCCACTGCTTGGATTGTGCAACCGAATGATACTAACCAATATCTCCGGTCCCAGACACAACCCTAGGAACCTCCATCTTGCAGTATCCAGTTATGCCCGCTGGTCGCTGCGAGCTTATATAAGTTTGTCAATTTAACAAAGAAATTGATATGTAACAGGCTTGTTATCCCAAGGGGAGCATCTGTCACGCTTCAAACCAAATGCACTGTTTCACGTAGGATAAACAAACAGAGTTCTTAACTACAAAGATAGATTTTGAGTGATTATAAGTCAAAGTATAACAAGTCGGATTTGGTCAAATGAAATAAAAGCAAAATGCATTCTAAACTGATCTTAACACTTTCAATGCCCTTACAAACTTAGATGCTTCTCACCACAGGCAGGCTGGCTGCCATCAGCCAGGCTCTCCCCTTTGTTCAGCACTTCAGTAGCTCGGTGTGGTGTCTGTAGATGGAGTTGGAAGAGAGAGGAAGAGCATGGCAAACGTCTCTCCCTTTTATCATGTTCTTTCTTCCCTCTTGGCTTTTCCCCCTCCCTCTTCAGGATCAAGTGAGCATTACCTTACTGCAGTCCCACCAAAGAAAGGGGGGTGACTCACTCGAGAGTCCAACAGATCCTGTTGTTGTTGCCAAGGCCAGTGTCCTTTGTTTCTGTGAGGCTGGGCTGGGTTTGTCCCATACATGCTCTGATGAGCTGTGAACTGCCTCTCTGCTCTTAGAGAGTTTTTGCCTGGGCTTGCTTTAAGCCACGAGGACACACTTTCAGCCTCTTAACTATATATATGAAATTACAACCTATACCATTACTATAACAACGATTACTGTAACATTCTCATAACAACAATGCTCACTGCATCATGAGCCTTCCGAAAACACCCGACATGACAAACTTTGCATTGGATACCACACAATCATATTATAAGGATGAACGTGGGGGTGCTGGGTATTCCCCCGAGGTAGAGAACATCACATAGACCCACTCTGCCCTGGAAGAACTCTTCATTGACCTCTCACACTAGAATTCCCAAGAGATATGTAAAATCCATTCAAAACAGACAGTTCCCAGCATTAACCACCTGGAAACCAGCCAGCTTCTGAAGGGTTAACTATTTTTGTACTAACCTCTTAGCTTACAGACTTAAAAGTCTAAATTGATATCCCCTTGTGATGTGGGGTTTTTTATGGTTTGGCAAACACAGGGACTTTTTTCATCTGTTTTATATGTGCTTCAGCTAAAACGCAAATGAAATTGCTGCCACGCTGTCCCTAAGGTTCCCAAGGGGAGGAACATTTTTCACCATGTACCCTATCTGTTAATTTTATTAAATTATTTGTAATTATTTCAGAGTCTACTCATATTAGAAGACTATCTTACTGGAAAAATAATACTTTCTGTTACAAAGAGAATCTTGACATTTAATATAAGACACTGTTAAATTAGCTGAAGGGAGGATGTGAAAAGAAGCCAGCCTACATTTAAAGGAAATAAAGGAAAAACTGTATAAAAATACAGAATTGGATAAGGTTTATTTTTAAAGCACAGCTCCCCAAAATGTTATATTCAGACTATGAAGTCATACACTGTTTGAATCATACATTTGTACAGAATCACAGGGTATGATCCTTTACCCAATTACTGCTGAAATACGGACAAAGTATATTGATTTGTTCCTAGAATGTGGGATATTAGGCACTAAATAAGGTAGAGATGGTCACCCTACCTGTAAACATGAACTGTTATTTCCTCTAAACTATCTGCATTAGGATTATTGAAGTCAATCAATATTAAAATGATTTAAATGTGACACGGATAGAAATAAAGCAACATGTGATGCAAGGACAGATCATCCCAAAATCTTACTGAATTTTATATCCATAGTCATTGGGTGTCTTATTGGAATGCCATGGGCTCTTTAAGGGAAGTGAAAACTAGTGACTAAATGCTGCCTTCAGTGGTCTCTGGATGTGTACATTTGAGGGCTGACTGATCAGGAGACACTTTCAGTCTAAACTGCTGAACGGTTTGTATGCAGAATGGTAGGTTTGTGGGTCATTTCTGTTTCAAAGATGATTCGCCCCCATCCCTCCCCCACAAAAATCACAGAATGTTAGAAGTGGATGCTGACTACCTCCCCCTAAAAGAAACAAAAAACCGCCCATGGGCCTGATCCAGGTATCAGAAGGATCAACCCCAGGATAGAAGAGGGGCCACTTAGCTCACATGTACATTTTATAGTGCAAGGGTATGGGTTGTTGTTTTTAAAGTCCATGAGATCCAGACCACTGGCCAATCACCAGCTCCCCACTCATTGTGACATGTTGTTTAATTTAATCCAGGCTGGAGAAGTGAGTCTGCCTGCAGGGGTAAGTCACTCTGAGGACCTTTAACATTGCTTTTTAAAAATTCTAATTTCATATCCTCTATATATCTTATCACACACTGTGCACTGAACGAGGGAGGGAAAAATAGTAGGTGGTGATCATGTAACTAAAGACGGCATCATGATGCACATGCACAAGGCAGCCAAATTAAGACTGCACAGGCACCCTTAATTCCTTGCATTTTGAGTGCTTGACTTTGCAACCTTAACATTCTTTTAATATAGATTTGTGTGTGTGTTTTCTTATGGTTTTAAAAAAGCAAAATGAAAAAAAGAAACTCCATCATGGATCATCAGCAGGGTAGATAACCTTCAGTTCCACCACACAGACCTAAGCTAAACGGAGTGACTGGTAGCAATGATAGACTGTTATCCTCTATGTGGAGCAGTCACTAAAGGGGGGATGAGACACATGTTTTGCCAGTGGATTTCACAGCTATATCCTGATAGCAGAGGAACGTAGAGACTCAGGACTCCAAGGTTCAGTTCTAGGTTCTGTGCTCTAGTGGTTACAGGAATGTGCTCTAGTGGTTACAGATGCTTCTTTGTGCCCCGAGCTTGTCTTTGTCCCCTCTGCTCCTATCAACTCCCTCATCCCAGCTCCAGCCCCTCCCCACATAGTCCTATCCACCCTCCCATATGCATCCCTGCTCCCTGGCTCCTGACACTGTCCCTTTCTGTTCTTATCCACTATCCCCTAGCTCCTGCCCACCCTGGTTCCTGTTCCCCTTTTACTTCTGCAACATCCTTTCGCCCCCTCTCCCTCCATTTTTCACCCCTCTGAATTCCAGTGTGCCTGCTACATCCTTACCTTTCTTACTGGCTGGGCCCCAACAGAGGGAGCATCACATATAAAATATATAAATGTATTTTTTGCTAAAATACGCTGCATGCCCCTTTTACCCTGGTTATCAGAGGCACTCAGAACACATTTGTAAAGATTCTTGTGTTATATTTTAATACATATTTGCTGGTCACCTATTTAATTATACTCAGCTGTCTAAACCAACAACATACTCTCTCTCTCTAAAAATGAGTGGGCCAAATTCTTGCCCAGTGTAGCTCCACAAAAGTCAATGAAGTTATGTTGGGGATGAATTTGGCCCTACAACTCTAACTACTGAAACAGCTGATTGGCATTCACATGTCATTTACGAAGGCATGAAATAAAAAAGGCATCTAATAACAGATGTGGAGGCCATTGGCATAAGCAAACATCTGAAGTTGAAACAGATGGAACAGGAAGAAGCCAAGAACAATAAAACCATAATCAAACATATCTACGTTTTATTTAGGCCAGATAAATTTATTAAAAGCAAGTCTTACCAGTAATAGTTACGTGACCCTCTTTAGGGACACACTGGGTTTCCTGTAACTGGATCTCTGAGCTCACATCAACCTTGCTTCCAGATAACTGTAAATAAGCTTTAAGAGAGGCAGGTACCTTGACTGTAATAGAGCCTGTTATAAATTAAAATGAAAGACATGAATGTTAATATCCAAGACAAAGCATGCAAACAGAGAGAGGGCCTCCGCTATTCTACTCTTTTCTGAGCTTAGATGGGAGAGAGAGTCCTATTTTTGCTCAAGAATCTTCAGAGATGCTGGTTTCTTTTCTTGCCTCCAGGAGGATAAAGAGCACTCCTGTGGACACACGGACTCTCATTTACTGCAACCAGAAGACTGTGCAGCAGTATACACCATCAATACAAACAGCTATTTTCTGAGATATCTTCCCCTTACAGAGTAGAGCTAGCACTTCACATCCATTGAGAAGATGCGGCCTCACAGTTGATTCTAGCTTGGGGTATAAATTGCTGTCTACTCCACAGCTATTGTCAATTACATTTTACAGATCATCTGTTAGCAAAATCACAACAGCTTCAGTAATCTGCACTACCACAACCTTGAGATTAAAAACTGGAAGTCTGGCCTCTACTGGAACAGCAATCCTGAAGTACTTTCCCTCAATGTGGGCCTCCTGTTGGGTTGACGCTAATAGCTGAGCCATCCAGTTACCAGTCTTAGACATATTTGGAAGAGTTAGATCAAGGATCTTCAGTACCTACGCTCTGTGCATGATGGCAAAAAACAAAAAAACTCACACACATTTTCTGAATAAAGGTTTTTTATTTTCAGCCTGATTCCTACTTTTGCTTAGCAAAAATTTTCATTTTTATATAGCTACATATATACTGTAGGCCCAACTCAGAACATAACTAGTACTTTAATACACTATTTATATATCAGTCCTCCAAAGTAATATCTATGATGCTACCTGTACAAGAAAATGCAAACAATAGACATATAGGGCCTGATACTATCCCTACTCCACACAGCACAAGACAGTCAGAAAGCTACCCTAATGAGGCTGCTGGGGATTCCCCTTGTGCATGGGAATCCCGGGGTGGTATACCCGCAGCTCTATGTCTTTGGTTCCTGACCCTCCCTAGAGGACCACAACTAACAGCATAATTCAGGCTGCCATAAATTATGATGGGCACAGAAGAACCAGCCAGATCAGGGGAATGGAAAGATGGCTCACAGACACTTTTTCTCCATCCTCATGTCCTGGTTAGTCAGATTCAATGATCTAGCCCATAAAACCTGACAAACACTCAGTTATTTTGACATTACAGGCCAGGTTCTGCTCCACTGATGTCAACAGTTATTCTGGATTTACAGTGGTGTAACTGAGAGCAGAATTTGTCCTGTTTCGTCTTTGTCTTCACTGGTACAGATGTCAGAGTATGTTTGGAAAATCAGTTTAATATTTTTTTTCTTTATAACACTTATGAAACACATTTCCCTCTCTTGATGGTTAAACATTAATGTGAGTTATTGGAAGTAATTCCACACCTGGTTAGATAGTAATGTAAAGATAGTTCTTCCCACCACAGGAGATGGAGTGGCTAGTGCAAGACAATAAAAGATAGCACACAGGAATTAATTCAGTACCTTTCTTTCCTCTCTTGCTGAACACTGCATTCCTACAGGACCTACTCCCCATTTCAGGGATAACAGGGGAGGTTTATCCAAAGACAAATGACCACACAGAAACACTGGGAGAGTGCAAAGGCATAACAGAAATGAGAATGAAGAGTACTGTATAATGGCTTTTGCAAATGCATTACTCAATATTGTAACACAAAACACCTGCAAGGCATGAATGTTTTTACTATAACAGGACCTTTAGGTCTGTGCTCTTTCAAATGGCAAAGGAGTGAATCCAGCTTTTGAAGGGTGATGTTTTAACAACTAAACTGTGATAAGTAAGTAAGTAGATAGCAGAAATTAGGGGAGTAATTAGCTCATTTAACATGTCCATGTGCTGGGGCATGTGTCATCTCTCTGGCTCTGCCTTCCCTTGCGTTGCTGCTTTGCCATTTTAATTTCAGGGTCTCCACACACAGTAATTCTTTTCATGGGAAAAGGGCATGGAGAAATGAAATATGAGCCTCATGAGTTCCACACGCCTGCCAACAGCATGGAGTAAACTGCATTGATGAGGCAAAGGGGGATTACAATCCTAGTCAGTTCTGCATGATTCTACTGGTTTAGTGCGGAAGATTGCTGGAAGAAAGGTGGAAAGTGTAAGATTCTTACTGAAATGAAAGCCCCAGATGATTTTGTGGGGTCTATTTTAAATACAATTGTCATCTGCAGTGCCTACTGTGCTAAGAGCCAATATACATTTTCTAATGATGAATTAGGTAAGAATGACTATTTTACTGTAATTACTTAAATATAAGAGAGTGGGTAGTTTTACCATCTCATATCAAAGGATGCCATAAAATGTTGCAATTTACTAACCTTTCTGGCTTTTCAGATCCACTTTTCTCACTTGACTAACATAAACATCTATTGCCCCCTGATGTGTAGAAGCTTTTAGACATCCATCCGAGGAATCTGAAAAATGAGAGAATAAAAGAATTAAGTCTGAACGAGATTTACTCTAGGATTTTTGAAGTAATTTTCAAAATATTAAACTCTGAGCTGGATTCAGCCACTGGGATAATGAATTGGTATTTTTTGTGATATAGCTTTCCCTCATCTAGCTCGGACCAGACTCCTGTCCTATGTGCAATGTCAGAGTACACAGGCTTTATGCAGGAAACCTTTCTCTTTGACTGAGCTCAGAGCTGCCACCTTGTTTCTGGGGTTGTGGAAGCTGCCATGGCCTACTCCATCTTCCTGGGGTGGAAGTTTTACCATTCTACACCATTGCCCTTAACATCACTGCTTCGCTGGCCCAATCATAACATCTCTAGCTCACTATAGAGGAGGAACTTCATCCCTGTGCAGACAGCCAGCACAAGGCCTAAGCACCACTTAAGCCTTCAAATGAGGCCTGCACTGAACCTCTCTGTGGGGTACATTTCACTCAGAGAAAGCCACTATACATATAAGGTTGCCAGGTGTCCAGTTTTCGACCAGAATGCCCCGTCAAAAAGGGACTCTGGTGGCTCCGGTTGGCACCGCCGACTGGGCCGTTAGAAGTCCGGTCGGCAGCGCAGTGGGGGGCCAGGGCTAAGGCAGGCTCCCTACCTGCCCCAGCTCCACGTGGCTCCGATAAGTAGATGCCAGGTCTCTGCGGCCCTTTGGCGTTGGGGTGGCCAGGGACTGGGAGGCTCCGTGAGCTGCCCCCACCCCAGTGCCGGTTCCGCAGCTCACATTGGCCAGGAACCACAACCAATGGGAGCTGTGGGGGGCAGCGTCTGCCAGCACGGAGAAAGCACACAGAGCCTCCCTGGCTGTCCATGCGCCTAGAGGCTGCAGGGATCTGGCGGCCGCTTCCTCAGAGTGGCAGTAAGCACCGCTGGGACCCCCTCTTCCCCCTCCCCCACACTCCAACCCCCTGCCCCAGCCCAGTGTCCCCTCCTGCACCCCAAACCCCTCATCCCCAGCCGCACCCCAGAGCCCACACACCCAGCCGGAGCCCTTGCCTCCCTGCACTCCAACCCTCTGCACCAGCCCAGAGTACTCTCCTGCCCCAAACCCCCATCCCTGGCCCTACCCCAGAGCCCTCACCCCCCCGCACAACAACCCCCTGGCCCAGCCCGAAGCCCCCTCCTGCACCTCAAACCCCTCATCCCCAGCCCGACCCCCAGCCGGACCCTTACACCCCCCCCCACATCCACTCCAACCCCCTGCCTCAGCCCGGAGTCCTCTCCCACACCCCAAACCCCTCATCCCCGGCCCCACCCCAGAGCCCACATGCCAAACCCCTCATCCCCAGCCCATACCCCCTCCCAAACGCCAACCCCTGCCCCAGCCAGGTGCAAGTGAGTGAGGGTGGGGAAGAGCAAGTGACAGAGGGAGGGGGATGGAATGAGTGGGGCGGGGCCTTGGAGAAGGGGCGAGGCATGGGCAGGGCCTCAGTGAAGGGGCGGGGCAGAGGCATTCGGTTTTGTGTGATTAGAAGGTTGGTAACCTTAATACATGGGCAGTATGGAGTTTAGCATAACGACCTCCCATCTCCCATACAGCATAACTGAGATGATTTTACTAATTTTTAGGCATTGTAGAACAGTGTTTCTCAACCTTTTTGGGCTCAGAACCCATTTGTAAATGTTTATGAACTATCATAACCCAGTTAATAGTCTGGGGCTGGAGGCCCTGGGATGGTTTTAGTCAGGTCCTGCCTCTGAGGGGGTTGGGTCCTGCCTGGCACTCATCCCACAGTATCAGCTCCCACAGCTCCTGTGAGGATGGCTGGGCTTGGCTCTCCACTAGGGTTGCCACCTGGCTGGTATTTGACCGGCCTGGCTGGGTTTTTTTAATGGATTTACCAGTTGCCAGAAAAACAATTTAATCTGACAAGTATTATTTTTTTATGTGGGTCTAAAGATTTGCATTATTATCACAGTACACTGGGATATCTAATGTTAAAAGTTTCTATGTCCAGCTAAAGATGCTGCAGTGTTCCCACTTCCGAAGTTTAAGTAAGAAAATGATGTTATTAGTCTTATCTATGTGTGTCCTCTCTCTAAATATTATAAGTGGCTGTTAAGGGGGGATTGTGGAGTTGCCTTGTGGTTGGGGTTGTGGCGGGCTTGCCTTGAGGGGAGGAGGTGCCAGGTTTTTTGCATTTCAAAGGTGGTAACCCTACTCTCCACTCTGGGTGTTGCAACCTCCGGGGTTGTAGCACTGCTCAGACTTGGCCTCGCACCAGTGACCTGAACAAATTTGTGTGAGTGGAGTTGTGACCTGGCTCATGGGGTTGCAGGTGCCACTCACTCAAATTTGACCTACCCAGACTCCCGTCATACTGTCGGCTGGGCCAATCGTGAGCGGCGCTGGGACCCCAGAGGCTGCACTGCCTGGAACAGGGAGGTGAGCCAAGCAAACTCGTGGGACAGGAGCCACCACATGACCCTTTGAAACAATCTGGTGCCCCAATTTTGGGTACAACCCAATGGGTTGAGAAACATTGTTGTAGAGTATACAGGGACAGGATATTCTCCCTACATTTGAAGTTTACTTAATTGGAGACAGAATTACTGAATTTTGATATTTATAGAAAACCGACACATACAGATAACTGTTTGATACCTCACTACTGGCTTAGAAAGCAGCATACATATATTTTCCTTCATATATTATCAGTTTTCATCTATGACAACTGAAGACTCTCTAAAGGAATGACTACACAAATACAATGCTTCAAAAAGGGCAAACCAGAGATGGAGACAACACATTCTACAATTGTCTCCATTTCCTGTAATTGTACTTGCAATTCATTCAGGCTTCAGATAAACAAGTTTCAACAATGTTATACTGAAAGTCTGCAGAATTAACTTTTGAACAAACTAAGGGATTTTTTCCCCTGTAGATAAAGATTCTAAATCCCAATCTTAATTTAAGAAGTATACAGAAATGCCAGAGATTTGTACAAATCTAAAAAAATATCAAGCAGCATGATCAATGGTAAGTGAACTAAAAATCTTTTGTCCAGACAGTGGTTGGAATGAACAAATCTTTCCACTGTGAATTTCTTTTATCCAAAGGATGTATTGGCAAGGAATGTGAAAGGCTGACAGAAAACATTCCCTTTTTCTGATGTCTTGCATGTGCATAAAAAAGATAATCAGCCAGAAATGTCTAAAACTACATACATGAGTCTGACTGAAGCTAATTAGAGCTGACCTGGCAATTTGACATGGGGAAGATTTCTGGAGAACAACATGCTTGATTAGTAGTGGGGAAGAAAAGAAGAATCCAAGCATAATGCTCTAAGCTCTTCTGTTGTCTTTAGCAATAAGCAATTACTGAACTGGTCTGCAAAAAGAAAAGGAGTACTTGTGGCATCTTAGAGACTAACCAATTTATTTGAGCACAAGCTTTCGTGAGCTACAGTACTCCTTTTCTTTTTGCGAATACAGACTAACACGGCTGCTACTCTGAACTGGTCTGCAGTTTTTTGTTTTAACTGGGCGCTCAACCCACAGATGTGACAGACCAACACACCAATTTTAAGAGTAACAACGTGGGAAGGGAATGTTTTCTCACAGCTAAAGCTGCTTTCTTAGAGGGGAAAATATTAGGAAGAAAAATAAGTGTGGCCATTCCAGCTCTAGTCAGCTGGGAAACTGACAGCATCTTTTGGCTCATTTAAAACAGCAGTAAGAGTAGCCTCCACAGAATTCTGAAAGGATTTTGCTGGAACTGGACCATAATCAAACAAACAATTGGCTCAGTACAAGTCCATTTTTACCTGTCTGAATGCTTCATGGGAGAGTGACACACTAACCAGACTGCTCAGGAGAACCGCCGCTAACAGCCTGTATAGTACAGTAAATCCCAGTCCTCAAATACAGTGTTTCTATGGCCAATTCTTCAGTGAAACGCTCTTGAAAAAAAGGTCTGCTGGGATTCTCCACCATGGGCGGCTGCTTCTTCCTAACATCAGAGCAATTGTAACTGAAATACTTTCCTTGTGGATTGTATTTTCTAAATGGACAACCTACCCAATTCTCAATTACTGAGGGACAATCTCCACTCATTGTTATATTTCGCTTTCCACAACCAAATCTCTTATCATGACAATACATTGGTGATCTTCCTGATAACACCATCCTGGCCACTATGGATGTAGAAGCCCTCTACACCAACATTCCACACAAAGATGGACTACAAGCTATCAAGAACACTATCCCCGATAATGTCACGGCTAACCTGGTGGCTGAACTTTGTGACTTTGTCCTTACCCATAACTATTTTACATTTGGGGACAATGTATACCTTCAGATCAGCGGCACTGCTATGGGTACCCGCATGGCCCCACAGTATGCCAACATTTTTATGGCTGATTTAGAACAACGCTTCCTCAGCTCTCGTCCCCTAACGCCCCTACTTTACTTGCGCTATATTGATGACATCTTCATCATCTGGACCCATGGAAAAGAAGCCCTTGAGGAATTCCACCATGATTTCAACAATTTCCATCCCACCATCAACCTCAGCCTGGTCCAGTCCACACAAGAGATCCACTTCCTGGACACTACAGTGCTAATAAACGATGGTCACATCAACACCACCCATACCGGAAACCTACTGACCGCTATTCCTACCTACATGCCTCCAGCTTTCACCCTGACCACACCACACGATCCATCGTCTACAGCCAAGCTCTGCGATACAACCGCATTTGCTCCAACCCCTCAGACAGAGACAAACACCTACAAGATCTCTATCAAGCATTCTTACAACTACAATACCCACCTGCGGAAGTGAAGAAACAGATTGATAGAGCCAGAAGAGTTCCCAGAAGTCACCTACTACAGGACAGGCCTAACAAAGAAAATAACAGAACGCCACTAGCCGTCACCTTCAGCCCCCAACTAAAACCCCTCCAACGCATTATTAAGGATCTACAACCTATCCTGAAGGATGACCCAACACTCTCACAAATCTTGGGAGAAAGGCCAGTCCTTGCCTACAGACAGCCCCCCAACCTGAAGCGAATACTCACCAACAACCACATACCACACAACAGAACCACTAGCCCAGGAACCTATCCTTGCAACAAAGCCCGTTGCCAACTGTGCCCACATATCTATTCAGGGGACACCATCACAGGGCCTAACAACATCAGCCACACTATCAGAGGCTCGTTCACCTGCACATCCACCAATGTGATATATGCCATCATGTGCCAGCAATGCCCCTCTGCCATGTACATTGGTCAAACTGGACAGTCTCTACGTAAAAGAATAAATGGACACAAATCAGATGTCAAGAATTATAACATTCATAAACCAGTCGAAGAACACTTCAATCTCTCTGGTCACGCAATCACAGACATGAGGGTCGCTATCTTAAAGCAAAAAAACTTCAAATCCAGACTCCAGCGAGAAACTGCTGAATTGGAATTCATTTGCAAATTGGATACTATTAATTTGGGCTTGAATAGAGACTGGGAGTGGCTAAGTCATTATGCAAGGTAGCCTGTCTCCCCTTGTTTTTTTCCTGCAAAACCCCCCCCAAGACGTTCTGGTTAAACTTGGATTATTGCTGTGCACATTGTAAGATGAGCTGTTGCCAGCAGGAGAATGAGTTTGTGTGTGTGGTTTTTGGAGGGGGGGTGTGGGGGGGGTGTGAGAAAACCTGGATTAGTGCTGGAGGTGACCCACCTTGATTATCATGCGCATTATAAAGAGGGGTTTCAAAGGGGGATGGGCTGTTGCCAGCAGGAGAGTGAGTTTGTGTGGGGGGGGGGGGGGAAGGGTGAGAAAACCTGGATTTGTGCTGGAAATGGCTCTACTTGATGATCACTTTAGATAAGCTGTTGCCAGCGGGGGAGTGGGGTGGGAGGAAGTTTTGTTTCATGGTCTCTGTGTGTATATAATGTCTTCTGCAGTTTCCACGATATGCTATGCATCCGATGAAGTGAGCTGTAGCTCACGAAAGCTCATGCTCAAATAAACTGGTTAGTCTCTAAGGTGCCACAAGTACTCCTTTTCTTCTTACCCGAGTATTCAGATTCTAATATCTAAACTGTATTGTTAAATCTATTCACCTATGTTTGCATTATTGCTGATTATGTACTCCATGTATCATATGACTTTAAAAACAAACTTTGCATTTGTGGATAATCTAAGCATTATACCCAGATGTACAGACACTCTTTTCTCAACCTATGTATTATATAGTTTTTTAACAATAGCTTGAATAAAAATTTTAAAAGGCTGACAGTTAGAAATTTGCCAGGCTTCCAATTCAAATAGAGAGACTCCATTTAAAAAATAATTCTATATTTGAGGCAAAACCCTGTGTGATGCAAGTGCACTCAGCTGTTCCACTTTGCATAAAATACTTAAATATTCAGTGGAGCAGGGACTGTAATATGGGTCTCTCAGGTAACTGACCTAACTATTGGGCTATAGAGTCTCGCGGTCTCTCTGCTCCAGTGAATACTTCAGTATTTCATACAAAGTGGAACAGCTTCAATAGAAGAGAGAGAGATCCACCCCAGAATACCCCATAGTCTGGTGGTTAGGGCACTCACCTGGAGTGGGAGACCTGGGTTCAAGTTGCTGCTCTGAATCAGGCAGAGTAGGGACATGAATTTGGGTCTCCCATGTCCCAGACGAGTGCTCTAACCACTGCTCTACACGGTATAAGGGCAGCCCCATTGTTGCTGTCATCATTGTGGTGTTTCATGCAGGACCCAATACAGTAGGCCGGCTCTAAGGAGGCTTCTGAGAATGCCAGTCAGATCATGGACAATAAGTGCGGGAATACCTAGTTTGAGGAGACCAGCGCAAGTCTGAAACTGAGCAGATCAGGGTGTCAGGACTTAGGCAGCTTTGTACATGCCTGCTGACAGAAATTTAGGTACCTAGGGAACTTTACTAGCAGAAATGTAGGCACCTGGGAATTTAGGCAACAGGTAAGCATGGGTTTGAGGTAGGGCTGTCAATTAATCGCAGTTAACTCACGCGATTAACTCAAAAAAATTAATCACGATTAATTGCACTGATAAGCAATAGAATACCAATTGAAATTTATTAAATATTTTTGGCTTTTTATCTACATTTTCAAAATATTGATTCAATTACAACACAGAATACAAAGTGTACAGTGCTCACTTTATATTATTTTTGATTACAAATATTTGCACTGTAAAAGTGATAAAAGAAATAGCATTTTTTCAATTCACCTCATACAAGTACTGTAGTGCAATCTCTATCCTGAAAGTGTAACTTACAAATGTAGATTTTTTTGTTACATACTTGTACTCAAAAACAAAACAATGTAAAACTTTAGAGCCTGCCTGTCCACTGACTCCTACTTCAGCCAATCACTCAGATAAACAAGTTTGGTTACAATTTGCAGGAGATAATGCTGCACGCTTCTTGTTTACAAGGTCACCTGAAAGTAAGAACAGGTGTTCGCATGGCACTGTTGTAGCTGGTGTCGCAAGATATTTATGTGTCAGATGCGCTAAAGATTCATATGTCCCTTCATGCTTCAACCACCATTCCAGAAGACATGCTGATGACGGGTTCTGCTCGATAACGATCCAAAACAGAGCAGACCGACTCATGTTCATTTTCATAATCTGAGTCAGATGCCACCAGCAGAAGGTTGATTTTCTTTTTGGTGGTTCGGGTTCTGTAGTTTCTGCCCCTGAGTGTTGCTCTTTGAAGACTTCTGAAATCATGCTCTACCAGTAGCCTAGCCAGGGAGGAAGCCGGGGGAGTGGCTGCTCCCCCTCTGAGCACAAGTGGTGCCTTTTTAATTTATAGGCGCCTTTTTAAATTTTTACTCACCCGGCGGCGCTCCAGGTCTTCGGCGGCGGGGGCCTTCGCGCGCTCTGGGTTCTCGGTGGCATTTCGGCGGTGGGGGCCTTCAGTGCCGCCGAGGACCTGGAGCGCCGCCCGGTGAGTACAAGCAGGTGGCACCGTTTTTTATGTCCACTCCCCTGTTCGCTCCACCTAGCTACGCCACTGTGCTCCACACCCCGTCCCTCTCAAGATTTGGGATGGCACTTCAGATTCTTAAACCTTGGGTGGAGTGCTGTAGCTATTTTTAGAAATCTCAGATCGGTACTTTCTTTGTGTTTTGTGAAATCTGCAGTGAAAGTGTTCTTAAAACAAACATGTGCTGGGTCATTATCTGAGACTGCTGTGAACATGAAATATATGGCAGAATGCAGGGAAAACAGAACAGGAGACATACAATTCTCCCCCAAGGAGTTCAGTCACAAATTTAATTAACACATTATTTTTTTAAAAAGCATCATCAGCATGGAAGCATGTCCTCTGGAATGGTGGCCAAAGCATGAAGGGGCATACAAATGTTTAGCATATCTGGTACTTAAATACCTTGCAACACCGGCTACAAAAGTGCCATGCGAATGCCTGTTCTCACTTTCAGGTGACACTGTAAATAAGAAGCAGGCAGCAGTGTCTCCTGTAAATGTAAACAAACTTGTTTGTCTTAGCATTGGCTGAACAAGAAGTAGGACTGAGCGGACTTGTAGGCTCTAAAGTTTTACATTGTTTTGTTTTTTAATGCAGTTTTTTTTGGTACATAATTCTACATTTCTAAATTTAACTTTAATGATAAAGAGATTTCACTACAGCACTTGTATTAGGTGAATTGAAAAATACTATTACTTTTGTTTTTTTACAGTGCAAACATTTGTAATAAAAATAAATATAAAGTGAGCACTGTAGACTTTGTATTCTGTGTTGTAACTGAAATCAATATATTTGAAAATGTAGAAAACGTCCAAAAACATTTAAATAAATTGTATTCTATTATTGTTTAACAGCGTGATTAATCATGCAATTAATTTTTTAATCGTGCGACTAATCACGCAATTAATTTTTTTAACTGCTTGACAGCCCTAGTTTTAGGATCTAAATTTTGAACTGAGGCACCTAAAGTGGCAGTTAAGTGCCAGAATACCTTTGTGGCTCTTGAGAGACAAGGTGGGTGAGGGAATATATTTTATTGGACCAACGGTGTGGATCTAGTGTTTTCTTGACATCTACGATGCTGTAAATGTACCATACCTCTAACTGAAAGGGTCAGGCCCCAGCCTCCTCTGTGCATGCTGTGTACTGGTCAATGCAGCAGTTGTACTGGTCAATGCACAGTTGTACTGGCCTGCCCCTTTGTACCCTCTGCATGACTTCTACCTCTCCACACTTTCCCATGCACAGTACACCTTTATTGAGTTAGGGCAGGCACTAAATGCTCCTGGGGGTGGACAGAGATTATATCTATTTTGGAAAACACTGAGCACTCTGTCGGATTTAAACAAACAATAATACAACACTACAATCCATGTTTAACCGTGGAATTGGGCTTTTGGAAATGATACTGTAATAATTATTAGACTATATCTCTGATGTTAGGTAATGAATGAGATATAAATGCCTAAATGGTAGATTAAGCAGAACATATACAGTACTATGTTAATACTTAAAAAGTCAACATCTTTCTTTTTGAAAAGACTGTTGAAGTTGATATTTGTGTTTAAGTCTTCTTTTGTCTTCTATCTCTCTTAAACAAGTTAGAGAAGGAAATATAACAATGGGTTAAAAAACAGAAGCTGGAGAAGCTTGGATAACAAAACAGTCTGAAATTTAAATTACTAATGCTGCAGGAAAAGTATGGTCTTGCAACAGTTAATGAAGCTTGGTGGGACAAAGTACACAACTGAAATGTTAATAGAGAAGATACATCCTATACAGAAAATAGAAAAAGGAGATGAAATGGGACGGGGTTATTTTATATATAAATACTTACCTAGTTCTAGATGGTGCTAATATGAATGAACTATTGAGGTTAAAAGATAGAGAGAAAGTAGAGGATATTTTACATTCAGAATCTGTTATGAATAGACAACTGAAAGGTAAATATAAAGATGAATCATTCTAAAGGAAATGGAACAGATTGCTAGAACAAATGACTGGTATTCTTGAGCAACTCCAATGATCTAGGTATTTACTAGTACAAAAATGCAGTGATGCAAAATGTCATGGATATGTTCTTTGTTTAGATTTATGGATAATAGTTTTCTAGAAATAAAGGCAATCAGTGGGGAGACCAGCTTGGTTAGAGTTTATACTTCACCAGAAATGAAAATGGAAAGATGGTGTGATAAATAAAGTGGGGAATAGCTCCCTTTGATGGACACCAAGCCAGCCAATTAGCTGTAAAATCCCTCTTGGTAGCTGTTCCTTACTTGCTTTACCTGTAAAGGGTTAAAAAGTCCCCCAGGTATAGAAAAAAAAAGTGGGCACCTGACCAAAAGAGCCAATGGGAAGGTAGAACTTTTTAAAATTGGGAAATAAACTTTCCCTTTGTCGGTTGTTCTCTGGGCTGGAGGGACAGAGCAGCCATGCTAAAAGCAGCTTAAGCCAGGTATGATCATAAATTAGCAGAGCATGCCTAGAACTACTTATCTGAACTCTAAATGTGTAAGTAGATCAGAATGTTTAGTTAGACGCGATTAGGGTTATTGCTTTTATTTCTTATTGGCTTGTGGACTCCTCTGTGCTAACCCCAGATGCTTTTGTTTGCTAGTAACCTTTAAACTGAACCCCCAAGAAAGCTATTTTGGGTGCTTAATTTTTGTAATTGTTTCTTTTAAGATCTAGCAAAAAGCCTAAGTTCCAGATGTAATTTTTTCCTTTTCGTTTTTAATAAAATTTACCTTTTTTAAGAACAGGATTGGATTTTTGGTGTCCTAAAAGGTTTGTGTATGTTGTTTGATTAGCTGGTAGCCACAGCTAATTTCCTTTGTTTTCTTTCTCAGCTCTTCCTCGTAGTGGAGATGAAAGGGCTTGAGGGTACCCCACAGGGAGGAATTCCCTAGTGCTCCTTCCTGGGTTCAAAGGTGTTTTTTTTTTTGCATTTGGGTGGTGGCAGCATCTATCCCTCCAAGGTCAGAGAGAAGCTGTAACCTTGGGAGTTTAATACAAGCCTGGAGTGGCCAGTATTAATTTTTAAAATCCTTGCGGACCCCACTTCTGTACTCGGAGTGACAGAGCTGGGATTCAGCCTTGACAGATGGGGATACTAAAGATGGTGAAACCTGGAATACACTATCAGAGGGGAAGCCGTGTTATTCTGGATCTGTAAAAGCGGCAAAGAGTCCTGTGGCACCTTATAGACTAACAGACGTATGGGAGCATAAGCTTTCATGGGTGAATAGTGGGTATTCACCCACAAAAGCTTATGCCCCAATAAGTCTGTTAGTCTATAAGATGCCACAGGACTCTTTGCCGCTGGAATCCACTGATCAGGATCAAATTGGAGGAGGAGGAGAACCCCTGGAGATATTAAGTATCAGTGAGAGGGAATGTCAAACTGAAAGAGTGACTGGGAAAATGAGATATGGTTGACATATGAATCAATTGGTGCAAAGATACTATGTTAATGGGTACACTAGAGATGCCTAAGGTCACGTCTACACTATGTGCGCTATGGAGGCAAAGTTATGGTACTGGAGCTATTGTCCTGTAACCCTGTAATGTTGCCGCAGGCCACAGATATGGAAGAGATTTATCTGCTGCTGTAGGAACTCCACCTCCCCAAGTGACAGAACTAGGTTGATGGAAGAATTCTTCCGTTGATCTAACTGCATATAAACGGGGTTAAGTCAGCACAGCGATGGCGCTCAAGGTTGTGGACTTTCACACTCCAGAGTGCTGTAGCTCTGTCAACTTAAATTTTAAGTATAGACCAGGCCTAAGATTAAATAGATAGCTGGAGGGAGGGGGAGTCTTAAAAAGGTGTTCTTTGTAAGGGTTAAAAGGAAACAAGGTTAAGACGGAGGACAATCACAACCAAAACACAGCTTCACTTTTGTTGGTGCTGCATGGCATTTTTTCCTATTTTTGAACTAGGTGTGGAACAGAAGGTATCACAGAAAACTAAAAAACATGAAAGAAATTAAGACATCACACAAAGATTTACCTCCGAGATCTAGCAACCAGAATTTTTCCGAAACAATTCACTCTCTCTCTTACTTGCAAAGTATGGTATAAAGTAGTGACCCATATAAATCACACAGCTACAGGAAACATATACAAGTAAATACCAATATAA
The DNA here is from genome assembly GCF_015237465.2 of Chelonia mydas. NCBI lineage: Eukaryota > Metazoa > Chordata > Testudines > Cheloniidae > Chelonia > Chelonia mydas. Next base: position 323,614,504 of record NC_057849.1, read on the forward strand.
GTTACAACAATATATTTACAAAAAAACTGGAACTTGATATATCCCAGTAAAACACTCAGCACATCAGCATAGGGTAGAACAGTTCCATAGCTTGACAATCAATTATTTCTCTTCATACTGACACTTAATAAGTGGAAATTTAACCATGAAACAATACCTCCTCCCACCCCACTCTCCTGCTGGTAATAGCTTATCTAAAGTGATCACTCTCCTTACAATGTGTATGATAATCAAGGTGGGCCATTTCCAGCACAAATCCAGGTTTTCTCACCCCCGCATCCCCATACACACACAAACTCACTCTCCTGCTGGTATAGCTCATCCAAAGTGACCACTCTCCCTACAATGTAACACAAGAACGAGGGGTCACCCAATGAAATTAATAGGCAGCAGATTAAAAACAAACAAGAGGAAGTATTTCTTCACACAATGCAAAGTCAACCTGTGGAACTTGTTGCCAAGGGATGTTCTGAAGGCCAAAAGTATAACTGGGTTCAAAAAAGAATAGACCTATCCTCTATGAACTCATCTATCAATAGCTATTAGCCAAGATGGAAAGGGACACAACGCCATGCTCCAGTCAGACTGCTAGACTGCCTCTGACTGCCAGAAACTGGGACTGGACAACAGGAGATGGATCATTCAAAAGTGCCCTGTTCTGTTCATTCCCCTGAAGCATCTGGCACTGGCCACTGTCCGAGACAGGATAGTGAGCTAGAAGGACCATTGGTCTGACTCAATATTGCCATTCTTATGTTCTTACGTGCGTTTATTACTATTTTTCTATGGCAAAAGCTGTGTTTTTGCTTTCAGATACACTTGTTTTTGGTATTGCTGTGCTCTTCAATGCATGGTCTCTGCCCAGACCACACAGTCTAAATTCAACATGACGCAACAAGGGAGGGTATCTGACAAAGGAGGGAAGAGGAAGAAGGTGATAAAGACTATTTTGGTAGCAGTATTTGGATGAAATGAAGGAGTGGACATGAATGATATAAAATACTTAAGAACAGTTGCTGAGGAGGCGCTTCCATCCTTTTTAGGGGGAAAATACCAAATTAAAAACCTTGGGTCTAATTTTAAACACTTGAAAGCTTAAGATAGGCATTGAGTTCTACACCTGGGTACTCATATCAGTGCATAAGCACCCAGATGTTGATCTGAACCCTCAGAAGTGAAATGGGCATCCTGACACAGCCCAGTTTTCAAATAGGCATCTGAAAGCTTGCAGCATGTCATACCTGGTGTTAGGGTTTGAGATAAAAAACAGCACACAGTCTGAGTATGTTGTTGGAGCTATGCAGGTTACATTTGGGGTGTTTCCTCACACAATTATGCTAAAAATATTTTGAGCATCTTTTTTTTGTTTTCCACAAACAATAAAACTTCATAGGAGAGAGAAATTGCACCCGAATTCTTGGTATTGTCTTTCAGTCCTGGGTAACCTCCAAGCAACGGTCACATATAGCAACCTTCTCACATCACTTTGGACACCTGCAGATTGCTCAGTTCACTTTAGGACTGTACACCAAATTTCGAGTATCAGATATCTGAGTTTTGACAGATGTTTAACACTTAACTGGAAATTAATATTTTAGGTACAACAAATCCAAGGCAATAAGTGACTCCAGGTCCTGCACAGACAGAGGGTCATGATGTGAAGAAGTGGGACAGAATCACTTCGTGTCTTTCAATATTTGGAGGATGGTGAAAAAATTGGCAATGAAACATGTAAGAAAATGAGCCTGACAAATCTGTTCTTTCCCGAGTTTCCTTGTGCTCTGTGTGCCAAGTCTTGCTTTCAAAAGCAGGACCCACTTCCTATAAATACAATCCATAAAGCTGGCAATTGAAAATAAACTCTGCCTTCAATCCCACAAAAAATCTGGGGTCATTCCCTCTTATTTGAAATAGCATGGCTGGTACAGAACTCCCCATTTTTCTCACATTTGCAACAGACCAAACTCAAAGTAAAGATTTGCTATTTCAGAACATTTTGGAGCTGAAATGTAAACATTACCATGCAGGGAAGCAGGACTTGAATGTTATTTTTAAAACATCTGTAGGATGGTAGAAAGAAATTTGTCCTGGCAGCAGAGAACACCTCATGGGAACAAGGCATAACAGCAAGGAATGAGTGATTACTAGCAGGACTATGACAACTATAAATTGGAAAGATAGGATTGGTACTGAACACAAAGCCATCTCCGTTGTCCTTTGTGAAACTGTTAAGAATTCTGGTAGTAGCTTAAGGACCATTTCAGCAGTGATTTAATCAAATCAGAAATAAAACAAGGTTGGGTTGATCTACATTAACAGGTCATTTAAAAGCTGCATATTATTTGGTCCACGTTGAAAGTTTCCAGTACAGTACTTTCAAAACACATCAAAATTATTTCACATTTGTTAATCACTAACAGTGTACTTGGCATGTATAAACACTTGCTGTAGAGAAAAACATGCTTCCTGCTTCAGTATGCTTATTTTAAACCCCCAGTCCTGCAAGAAGTTGAACACCAGCATTCCCTCTAATTTTTTAAGTCCATGTGCGGAATGAATTTTGATATGTACCCTAATATGGAGGTGATGTGTGACACATCATATTACTTCATATTACTGCACATAACAAAATTCATGGGGGGAGATGAGGGGTTCGGAGTGTGGGAGGGGGCTCAGGGCTAGGGCAGAGGGTTGGGGTGCGGGCTGAGGGAGGGGCTCCACTCCCCAGCAGCTCCAGCAGGCCTGGACCAGGCTGGAGAAGGGGCGTCTCTCCCCACCTGCCTGCTTGGCCCTTGAGAGCAGGCTGGGCAGCTTACAGGGAACATAGTTGAACCACCTCAATTCCTGTTGAATTTATGATTGGATCACCAAGTATATAATACATTTCAAACATAACTCAGAAGGGATGGCCAGGTGTTATTCCAGACACAATGGAAAGAATGGCTGAAGGCAAGACGATAGAAGTATAAGAAGAATTCAAAGGGAGTGAAAATAAAGCAATACAAGTGTTGCTTGGTTCCTACTGACTATTAAAGCAGAATTTTGCAAAAATAAGGAATCGTTGATTAGCATGATTTCCTGTTGTCTCACAGATTAATACCATGAAAATAAATTCAACATCTCACCTCTGTGTTAGTCGGTCTCCTACGATATATATATATATAATAAGGATACACGAAGTAGCAAGACACTAGAGAGTCATTGAGAGATATAATGGGTATATTATTCAATTAACTAATTTTACCTAATGAATGGCATTCCTGTTTGTGCAAAATCATATTATTTACTATTACTAACTTTACACAAACAGGAATAATATTCAGTTGCTAAAATTTGAAAATATAGGTACCTCCAGGCAGGTAACATAGCGCAGTGGTTATAAGAAGGCACTAAGCACTAGAAGACCAGAGTTGCTGTATGAGCTCTAGCAATCCACTTAACAACTTTGTGCCTCAGTTTCCCCCTCTACAGAACAGAGAAAATACTTATCCACTTGTGTAAAGCACTTTAAGAGCTTGAGGTTAAACTACGAAAGTGCAAGGTATTGTCATATCTGACCCAGTGTCCCCTAAGTGTATATGATTCTTTAAAAAGTTATTTTTTCCTTTGAAAAAGTCCATAAAAAAAACCTGAAAATGAATACAAATGGCTTTGTGATCTCCTGAGGAAAAAGGCAAATGTAACTAATCACTAAGGCACATAAATCTGAAAGATAAAATGGCTCTCAACTGTCAGACACTTCTTAATATTTAGAACTGAGCCCAGTTAACTATGGAAACTATTCATCATCTGTTAGTAGACAGGGATACCTCCTGGGTTAAGAAACTATAGTCTTCTAACATCGTCATCATCAATCAGTTCATTTGACAGAAGGAAGAGCAGAGTCTGGAAATTTGAGTTTAGGTTTGTGGTTTCCATGACTGACTTTTTTGAGGAGATTTGTTGCATTTATTTTTAAGAAATGTTTATGTTGGTTTTTTAGTTACTATTGTTTTCAGGTTTTGATATTTCTAACAGGCCTCAATCCTGCAAGGAGCTTGCCGTGGTGGGGTCACTGAGGTCAGCTGGTGCTCCCAGAAAACACTCAGAACCTTTCAGAATTAGCTCCATAATTGTATTCTTTAGAAAAAATGTAATTCCTTGAGTGCTTACATTGTATATCCAAAAGAGACAGTCCACCTGATTCACCACTGCGTTACTCCCGTTTTACTTCACTGAAATTACTAGAATTACATTGGCATAAAACTAGAGTAACTCAGTGATGAATCAGGCCCAGTAAATTTTGATTTGAAGTAAAAAAGAGGGAGTCACAACAACCCCTGAACTCAGTACAAAATCACAAGAGAACATTGAGATAATTCAGCAGTGTTTTACCATTCACAAAGAAAAATCACTTTGTTGAAACAGAGACAAGACTAACCCCGGTCTTTTTTCTTTAACTTAAGAGCACGCTGATTAAAGCGGCACTTAGACTGTAAACATTTTGTCTTCTATTTTCTAGAGGAGCTCCTAGCATCTTTGTGGATGACATAAAATAATAAAACAATGATTTAATATTATTTGTGAGTGACAAAATCCCAGCCATTCAGTTTTAATCATCAAACATAAGACAAAATAAAAGGTTAAGAAGACACTTGATCATGTTCTATAATTATCTACAGAGAAATAAGATATCAGATACTTCAGAGCTCTTTTATCCAGCAGATAAAGGCATAACAATATCCAAAGGCTGAAAGCTGAGGTCAGTAAAATTCAGACTGGAAAAGAGAGGTAAATTTTTTATAGCAAGCGTAATTCAGCATTGGAACAGATTACCAAGTGCTGTGGTAAATGTTCCTTACTTGGGAATTTTTAAAACAAGAATGGATGTCTTTTTAAATGTATAGCTTTATCTTTCCCAGCATTATAATATTTCCTTGCAGTTTGCAAAACCAAAATGAAATGATCCTGTACTAAACCAAGTCTTTATTAAAAATCCTACAAAACATTTTAATCACATCAGTAAAACAAACAAAATATGTTACTGAAGTTACAAATAATCTATGTATTTCACCTAAATACTATCTGGAAAAAAAATACAAGAATGCTATCCTATTTAAAGAGAAAGTAGAACCTACCTACTGTGATGTTCCCTGTTTTAGTCTGAAGGGTTGTGTCACCTATAAGAGAAAAACAGAGTCGATGTTTTAATGATAAGAGAAACGTATTTTATACAGTCCATTCAGAGACTGCACAGATTATCTGCATATCTGAGAGTCCTGCTTCAATGACCATAATGCAACTGATAGTCTACATATTTTAATTTGGGTTGCACATACAAATTAACAAAATAAATCAATTCAAAATATATTACTTTATATTCACAGAGTTTCATTCTATGAAAATTCTTAACAAATGTGGAAATAAAGTTTAAAAATATGTAGATATGGGAAACAATCTAAACTTTATGTGTAAAACTTTATGAACATATAGACAAACAAAAAAAGCCAAAAGCATTTCATGGGTATCAAACAATACTTTTTTATTATTATTTTGTGCCAGGGTTGTTTTTTTAGTGTGCAGCTAACTACATCAGCCATTTGGTTGACTAAACTAGTTTAATTGTATGTGTAACAAAAATGGCATGCAGATAGCTAACCAAAAAAAGTTTCCATCTTCCAACAGGGATATATTTTCCAAGCTGAGCGTGGGGGATTACAATAATATTTTTTTCCAGGAGGGGTTTTTCTGTTTCATTCTGCAGGGCTGCTTCTTAAAAAATTCCTGTGGAGTCATTGCACATTACCATGATATTCCTTTCAAACCTCTCTTCATGTCAGACTCCAATGTCAATCTGTGCAAGTAATCACATTAGCATCTGCAGCCCTGTTTTGAAAGAATTCAATGAAATGAGGAGCCAACAAAGTCATAAATCTGCTAAAGGAATCAGTTTATTGTAAACTGCCTTATGTACTTTATGCTTGCTCAAAAATATTGATACATATCAACATCGTGGAAAGTAGTAAATAATTTATCAGTTTTTAATTTGTTTAGCAAAACATGATTCTGTTCAGCTGTACTACAGTATCATATTAATTTCTTATGGACACCAGAGCAATCTATTTGACAAAGAAAGGGCTGGTGTTGCAAAGCGTAGAGCAGTGGTTCCTAACCTGTGGTCTACAAACCCCTGGGGATCCTCAGACTATGTCTAAGATTTCCAAAGAGGTCTACACTTCCATTAGAAATTTTTTAGGCGTCCACAAATGAAAAAAGGTTGAGAATCAGTGGCTTGGCGGGTCCCACTAGACATACCAAACATCCTCAATTTTCACAGACTTTATTGGGATTTGATAGTGCTAAGCACCTCACACAGTCTGGCCCCAAGAGATTAAAGAGAATAAGTGTAGAATAGTGCAAGAGATCTGGAGCATGTAAAATCATCTCTTGTTGTACTTGTCAATTTCTGATCAGACAGTACCACATCGTATTATACGCAGATACCTTCAGACATAGTAAAATCCATGTACTGTACTCTTCCTGTTCAATTACAGTGCTTGCAGAGTTTGCAAGGTCAGTGCCTAAGGCTTACGATCTACCTAATTAAAAAAAAATGTAATTAATGGTCTCTCAATAGCTGGTAGAAGGTATTATACATATACATCATATATATGGAGCAACATTCACACACAAAATACATTCAAAATGCAAAGTAGAACTGCACAGGAAAGTAGTATACTGGAAAATACAGTTTAAAAATGGTTTCCATGATTCGGAAGTTGGCAACAATATGATGAAAGAAATTTATAATTTTCAAGCTCCTCAGAACAAGACTGAAAATTTTCACATCAGAGGTCAAACTGAGCAATTTTCGAAGACAACAGGCATTACTAAGGACGGAATCAGGCCGTTTTTATATGTTCTGTTGACTTGAAAGAGGTTTCCCCTCCCTTGCCCTTTCCAGCCTCAGGTATACAACCTATATATAGGTCTCCTCTTTTCCTCCAATTTGTTATTAATACTTATTTCTACACAACAAAAAGAGACATAGGGCCAGATTCAGACCTGTTGTAATCAGGTGACTCAAACAGAACTTCAGCCACTTACACCAGCTTTGAAATTAGCCCCTAGTTTATAAATTATCAAAGAGATCCCTGAAGAACATTAAACATTTGGAGATCAGGAAATTTTCACAAATCACATTAACTCAGCCAATTTGACAAGTTGTTTGGAAGGCAGAGACGAATTTTTTCTGTGCTGTGTTGTGAAATGTCCATAGAGTATATATAAAACTAACTTTAAAGTCATGCAATTATTCCATTAATACCAATAGTTAAACTTACAATTTTTCAGCTAACTAATCCTTCAGCCTAAATATATTAGGGGTGGAACAGAGGAGAGCTGACTATATTTAAATATTGGTTGGTTTATTCTGCACTACTAGATGTTATGTTGGGGTGAAGTACTATAAATACTGCACTCTAGCAGCTTTAATAGATCACTGATGGTGGTGGCTTACTGTGTTGATTTCTGTTTTTTCTGAACATTAATTAGAACCTTTTCCTGCTTTCCTAAGTTTTGTTTATCTATAGATATTGTAAGTCTCAGCATCAAGGTCAGTTTGAGGCCAAACTCAAGATGTGGCTTCTGGGATGTGAACAGTGTCATCATATTTCTCTTGTATTGTATTGCTTTCCCTGTGAATTCCAGACTTAGGCCCATAAGGGGACAAGGCATGCATGGGAAGGGACAGAGTTCATATCCTTGCACTTCTCCTTAGCTTTGGTTTTCTACTGTGAAGTTGATGCTATTCAGACCTGTGCCTATGAAGGAGCTAACACCAGACTGCTAAAATACGTAGAATTTTGAAATGAAGTCATAATCTGCCATTAAAAATGTAAAAGACTCATTTTTGTGCAGGGACCATGTTTTCATGTGCTTTTACAGTGCCAGGCTCAAAGAATAACAAGCCTTTCCACATGTCATAGCTTCTTTATAATATCGAGGTGATAAGTTAATGATAGCATAAGAGAGTTCCCATTTTAACCTTCCTCCACGCTGCACATAGCCAAGATCTTTTAAATCAGAAGTTCATTTCAAAAGATTATATGACAGAGGAGAAAAAAGGCCTGAGTGTATTGGTTGATCACAGAATCACGCCAACATGATGCAGATGTGAAAAAGGCTAATGCAGTTCTAGGCTGGCACAGGCGAGGTATTTCCAGTCGAGACAGGAAATATCTGTTACCATTATACAAGGCACTGGTGAGACTTCATCTGGAATACTGTGTGCAATTCTGGTCTCCCATGTTTAAGAAAGATAAATTCAAACTGGACAGGTGTAGAGAAGGGCTACTAAGATGATCCGAGGAATGGAAAACCTACCTTATGAGAGGAGACTCAAAGAACTTGGCTTGTTTAGCCTAACCAAAAGAAGGCTGAGGGGAGATATAATTGCTCTGTATAAATATCAGGGAGGGAGACGAGTTATTTAAGTTAAGCACCAATGTGGACACAGAACAAATAAATATAAACTAGACAGATATCAACAAATGTAGGCCTGAAATTAGACAAAGGTTTCTAACCATCAGAGAAGTGAAGTTTTGGAACAGTCTTATAAGGGGAGCAGTGGAGGCAAAAAACTTAACTGGCTTCAAGACTGAGCTTGATAATTTTATGGAGGGGATGGTAAGATGACACTGCCTACAATGGCATGTAGCTGATTTATGACGGCTAACAGCAAATATCTCCACTACCCAGTGATGGGACATTAGATGGGGAGGGCTCTGAGTTACTACAGAGAATTCTTTCCTAGGTGTCTGGCTAGTGGGTCTTGCCCACATGCTCAGGGTCTAACTTACTGCCATATTTGGGGTTGGGAAGGAATTTTCCTCTGGGTCAGATTACAGAGACCCTGGAGTGCGGGGCTTTCACCTTCCTCTGCAGCATGGGGCACGGGTGACTTGCAGGTTTAAACTAGTGTAAATGGTGGCTCCTCTGTAACTTGAAGTCTTTAAATCATGTAATTCAGTCAGAGGTTAGGGACTATTACAGGAAGTTTCTGTGGCCTGCAATATGCAGGAGGTCAAACTAGATCAGGGGCTGGCAACCTTTCAGAAGTGGTGTGCCGAGTCTTCATTTATTCACTTTAATTTAAGGTTTCACATGCCGGTAATACATTTTAATGTTTTTTAGAAGATCTCTCTCCCTATAAAAGTCTATATATTATATAACTAAACTATTGTTGTATGTAAAATAAACAAGGTTTTCAAAATGTTTAAGAAGCTTCATTGAAAATTAAATTAAAATGTTGATCTTATGTGGCCAGCCTGCTCAGCCCGCTGCTGGTCCGGGGGTTCCGTTCACCTAGGCCAGCAGCGGGCTGAGCGGGGCCTGAGACCGGGACTCCAGCTGGCAAGGGGCTGGCAGCGGGCTGTGCGGGGCCGGCAGCTGGGACCCCAGACCGGCAGTGGGCTGAGTGGCTCAGCCCGCTGCCACTCAGGGGTTCCATCCGCCAGCTCCTGCCAGCCGGGATCCCGGCTGCTGGACCCACTCAGCCCGCTGCCGGTCTGGGGTCCCGGCCCTGCCCACATACATTGGGTACCTACCTTCTCCCTGGTTCTAGCCCATCCTCTTCCTCTCTGTCTGCACTGAGCTGGGGGTGGGAGTGCACTAAGCACAGGGCTGGGGGTGAAGGAGCAGGCTGGGGGTTGGGGTGTAGGGTCTGGCCAGGAGCTAGAATGAGGGAGGGGGCTCAGGGTTGGGGCAGGAGGTTTGGGTGTGGAGTGCTTACCTGGGGAGCTCCCATTTGGTAGGAGGGGTGTAGGTGGGAATGTGGAGTGGGGGTGCAGGAGCTCCCGTTTAGTGCTCAGGGTAGGGGTGGTGATGTGGGGGGTGCAAGAGTCAGGATGTGGGGGTGCATGGGGTGTGGGGGGGCTGGGTATGTAGGGGGGTGCAAGAGTCAGGGTAGAGGGCTGGGGGCCTGTGAGGGGGGGTGCAGGAGTCAGGGCATGGAGTGTGGGGGGCCTGGGTATATGTGGGGGTGCCAGAGTCAGGGCTGGGGTCGTGAGGGGGTGAAGGAGTCAAGCAGAGTGCTGGGTGTGTGTGAGGGGGGTACAGGGCTCAGGGCAGGGGCCTGGGGGGCGTGCGGGGCTGCAGGGCTCGGAGCAGAGGGCTGTGTGTGTGTGTGGGGGGGGTCAGGGCAGAGGGCTGGGGGTGTGGGCTGGGGTCGTGGGGTGCTCACGGTAGGGGGCATGCCCCGCTTCCACCCCGCCCTTCTCCAAGGCTGTGCCCCCCGCTTCTTCTCTGGCTCCGCCAGGAGCAGCAAGCATGCTGACCCCGCTCCTCCCCCACCCCCTCGCAAGGGCCATCAGCTGATCGGCCGGCAGGGAGGGACGGAGAGGAGGAGGAGGGGCAGGAATCCAGCACACTGCGGGAAGAGGCAGGGGAGCCGGCAGGACCAAGCTTCTGCCCCTTGTTCCCTACCCCCACCGGAGGGGGTGGGGGGCAGAGAAGAGCGGGCCGGACCGGGCAGGATTTTTAATGGCACGCTCCTGCTGCCCCAGCAGGCAGCAGCATGCCATTAAAAATGGGCTTGCGTGCCGTCTTTGGCACACGTGATATAGGTTGCCAATCCCTGAACTAGATAATCATGATGGTCCCTTCTGGCCTTAAAGTCTATGAGTCTACTCTGCATGCTAACTCCTACCAAGCGTAGTAACTCTTACATAATTTAATACCAGTTGCTTTTTAATGCATTGTGGTCACGTAAGTAAGCCCTAGTCTACACTACAGGGTTAGGTCAAATTTAGCCGTGTTAGGTTGATTTTATAATGAACGTGTCTACACAAGCAACCCCATTCCATCGACCTAAAGGGCTCTTAAAATCGACTTCTGTACTCCTCCCCGGTGAGGGGAGTAGCGCTAAGATCGACCGTGCTGGGTCAAATTTGGGGTAGTGCGGATGCAAATCGACATTATTGGCCTCCGGGAGCTATCCCAGAGTGCTCTAATGTGACTGCTCTGGACAGCACTTTCAACTCCGATGCACTAACCAGATACACAGGAAAAGCCCTGGGAGCTTTTGAATTTCATTTCCTGTTTGGTGAGCATGGCGAGCTCAGCAGCACAGATGACCATGCAGTCCCCCCACAATTGCAAACAAGCTCCAGCATGGAGCGAACGGGAGACACTGGATCTGACTGCTGTATGGGGAGAAGAATCTGTGCAGGCAGAACTCCAGTCAAAAAGAAGAAATGCTAATATATATGCCAAAATCGCACAGGGCATGATGGACAGAGGCTACAACAGGGACACACAGCAGTGCCACATGAAAGTCAAGGAGCTCAGGCAAGCCTACCAAAAGACAAAGGAGGCAAACAGTAGCTCAGGGTCAGAGCCCCATACATGCTGCTTCTATGATCAGCTGCATGGCATTCTAGTGGGGGACCCTACCACTACCCCACCACTGTCCATGGACACCTGCAAGGGGGGAGTCTAACGCAACACGGAGGAGGATTTTGTGGATGAGGAGGAGGAGCAGGAGGAGAATGTGCAGCAGGCAAGTGGTGAATCTATTCTCCCCGGCAGCCAGGACCTTTTCATCACCCTGGAGCCAATACCCTCCCAAAGTGGGATCCCCGACCCTGAAGGTGAAGGCACCTCTGGTGAGTGCACATTTATAACTACAATACACAGTTTAAAAGCAATAGTGTTTAATGTTTGATTTGCCCTGAAGACTTGGGATGCATTTGCGGCCAGTACAGCTACTGGAAAAGTCTGTTAACGTGTCTGGGGATGGAGCAGGAATCCTCCATGGACATCTCCATGAAGCTCTCCTGGAGGTACTCTGAAAGCCTGAAAGTACTCTGAAGGTTTCTGGGGAGGCTGCCTTATTTTGTCCTCCATGGTAGGACACTTTACCACGCCAAGTCAAGAGCACGCAATCTGGAATCACTGCAGCACAAAGCATGGCAGCGAATGGTCCTGGGTTTTGGTCGCATTCAAGCAGCATTCAGTCTTTATCATTCATGGTCACCTGGTTGAAATAGGGGAATTTTTGTACGGGAACAGTAAAAGGACCCCGTTCATGCCGCGCTGTTTGTGCTTGGCTATAAGGGATCATCCCATAGCCACGTGGCTGAGGGAGGGATGAAGGGATCATCCCAAATAGCCATGCAGAGGAGTGGGGGGAGGTGTGTGCTGCACATCCACCTGAAAACCACAGCCCCTCCTTTTAAATGGTAAACCCAACCGGCATTACTTCCTATGGGAAAGGAGGACGCTGCAGTTTGAAAACATTCCCACATGTTATGAAGGTGTTAGAAGCCAAACCTGCGTACCCTTTGGCTTACCATGGCTGCCTGGAAACCAAATTCAGTTGCCCAGCCGTTTGTGATGTGTCACCATACCGGCAGGCGCTCAATATAAAAGGCAAAATGCGACCTTGTACCTAAAGCACATGTGCTGTCTGCTGTGAATTGCTTGATTCACTGTGAAAGAGTCTCCCTTTTGTTCTCAGAAATGTATCGTCTTAAATTTTACTCTCCCTTTTTATCTCTCCCCAGGTGCAAATGTTTCTATGCTCCCCCTATCATCTCCGTCCCTGAGGTTATCGCAGATTAGAAGGCGAAAAAAAACGCACTCACGATGACATGTTTTCCAAGCTCATGCAGTCCTCCCGCACCAATAGGGCACAGCTTAATGCATTGAGGCATTCAGTGACAGAGTCCAGGAAAGCATTAAGTGAGCATGAGAAGAAGAGGCAGGATGCAATGCTGAGGCTAATGGGGGAGCAAACAGATATGCTCAGGCGTCTGGTGGAGCTGCAGGAAAGCCAACAAGAGCACAGACTGCCACTGCATCCACTGTACAACCGCCTGTCCTCCTCCCCAAGTTCCATATCTTCCTCACCTAGACGCCCAAGAATGCCCTTCCCTCCTCCCTGACCCCACCCTACCCCACCCGGGCTACCTTATCAGTTATCTCTCTCTTTTTTTTAATTAATAAAGAAAGAATGCATGGTTTCAAAACAATAGTGACTTTATTTCCTTTGCCAGCTGTGATCGAAGGGGGGAGGGTGGTTGGCTTATAGGGAATTAAAATCAACAAAGGGGGCGGGTTTGCAGCAAGGAGAAACACACACAACTGTCACACTGTAGCCTGGCCAGTCACGAAACTGGTTTTCAAAGCCCCTCTGATGTGCAGCACGCCTACCTGCGCTCTTCTAATCGCCCTAGTGTCAGGCTGTTCAAAATTGGCAGCCAGGCGATTTGCCTCAACCTCCCAGCCCACCATAAACATCTCCTCCCCCTTACTCTCACAGATATTGTAGAGCACACAGCAAGCAGTAATAACAATGGGAATATTGGTTGCACTGAGGTCAAACCTAGTCAGCAAACAGCGCCAGTGAACTTTTAAATGTTCAAAGGCACATTCTACCATCATTCTGCACTTGCTCAGCCTATAGTTGAACTGCTCCTTACTACTGTCCAGGCTACCTGTGTATGGCTTCATGAGCCATGGGAACAAGGGGTAGGCTGGGTCCCCAAGGATAACTATTAACTTTTTAACATCCCCAACAGTAATTTTCTGGTCTGGGAAGTAAGTCCCTTCTTGCAGCTGCTCAAACAGCCCGGAGTTCCTAAAGATGTGAGCATCATGCCCCTTTCTGGGCCATCCCACATTGATGTTGGTGAAACATCCCTTGTGATCCACCATTGCTTGTAGTACCATTGAGAAGTACCCCTTGCAGTTTATGTACTGGTTGGCAAGGTGGTCTAGTGCCAAGATAGGGATATGTGTTCCATCTATCACCCCACCACAGTTAGGGAAACCCATTGCAGCAAAGCCATCCACTATGACCTGCACATTTCCCTGAGTCACTACCCTTGATAGCAGAACTTCAGTGATTGCATTAGCTACTTGGATCACAGCAGTCCCCACAGTAGATTTGCCCACTCCAAATTGATTCCCGACTGACCGGTAGCAGTCAGGCATTGCAAGCTTCCACAGGGCTATTGCCACTCGCTTCTCAACTGTCAGGGCAGTTCTCATCTTGGTATTCCTGTGCTTCAGGATGGGGAAAAGCAACTCACAGAGTTCCAGGAAAGTGGCCTTACGCATGCGAAAGTTTCGCAGCCACTGGGAATCATCCCATACCTGCAAGACTATGCAGTCCCACCAGTCTGTGCTTGTTCGCCTGGCCCAGAATCGGTGTTCCACTGTACCATCCAGCCCCACTGCTGCCATGATGTCCCAATTGCCACAGCCCATGCTTTCAGGAATGTGTGTGTCCATGTCCTCTTCACAATCGTCTTCGCGCTGCCATCTCTTAGCCAGGTTCTGCAGTATAATGTGTGAGGTGTTTACAATGCTCACAACAGCAGCAGAGAGCTGAGCGGACTCCATGCTTGCCGTGCTATGGCGTCTGCACGGGTAACCCAGGAAAAAAGGCGCAAAATGATTGTCTGCAATTGCTTTTACAGAGGGAGGGAGGGAGCGGAGACTGACGACTTGTACCCCAAACCACCCACGACAATGTTTTTGCCCCATTAGGCATTAGGAGCTTAACCCAGAATTCCAATGGGCAGCAGAGACTGCGGGAACTGTGGGATAGCTTTCCACAGTGCACCGCTCCGTGAGTCGATGCTAGCCACGATAGTGAGGACGCACTCCGCTGACTTAATGCGCTTAGTGGGGACATACAGAATCGACTGTATAAAATCGATTTCTAAAAATCGACTTCTATAAAATCGACCTAATTTCGTAGTGTAGTCTATCAGATAAAGTAAACAATAACAGGCCAAGGCATTGTGGTTTATATTCAGGGAATTTAAATAATTAATTTAAATCACTCGATTTAAAAAATAATTTATTTAAATCAGGTTGAGGCTTTGTGAGATGGTTACAAGGCAAGCTGCACTTAGATACCTTTTAATCTCTCTCAGGTGCACCTTTCTGGAGACAGGTTTTGCCACCATTACCCCTCCTTCTCTGGGAGCAACAATGTGGTTCTAAACTGGATTTCTGGACTGCAAGCCCCCTCTTTACCATCTCTGTTAACCCAACAGGCTCAACTGTATTTATCACCTGTAAGCTCTTTACCTCCAGGAGCCTATGACAGCAGCTGATTAAAGTGACTCAAAAACAACTTCTTCAAAACAAAGCATTATTTATTCACTCTACCTACTCAGTAAGCAGAGCAAATGTATATAACAAAGAAGACCTATTTACATTTCCCCTTACCAAAACCTTATCTTTCCTTGCAAGCCTTAGTAAGTTCCATTCAGCCCAGTTACCTCCATCTCTGGGTCAGTGTGCCTTGCTGCAGTGTGCTCTCCGTCTCTCTGTCTCTCTTTCTTTGAATCCCCATCAATGCTCACTGACACTCCCTGGGGAGCTCCTGGCTACTCACTCAAACCCCTCACTGCCCCCCTTCTTCTCTAGGCTAGCATCCCCTTTGATCCTAGGTTTGGCCTGGAAAGAGTAAACTTTGCCATCTTAGCTGGAGCCAGGCCGGAGGTACTTGCCATATATTGGGCCCTACCAAATTCACAGTCCATTTGGATCAATTTCATGGTCATAGGATTTTAAAATTGTAAATTTCATGATTTCAGCTATTTAAATCTGAAATTTCACGTGATGTAACTGTAGGGGTTCTGACCTAAAAAGGAGCTGTATGGGGGTTGCAAGGTTACTGTAGGCGGGGTTGTAATACTGCTTCCCTCACTTCTGCGCAGCTGCTGGCGGCAGCGCTGCCTGCAGAGCTGGGCAGCTGGAGAGCGGTGGCTGCTGACCAGGAGCCCATTTCTGAAGGTAGAGCCACTGCCAGCAGCAGTGCAGAATAAAGACTGGCATGGTATGGTATTGCCACCCTTACTTCTGTGCTGCTGCCTGCAGAGCTGGGCCCTCAGTCACCAACCACCACTCTCTGGCCGCCCAGCTCTGAAGGCAGCAGCGCTGAAGTAAGGGTGGCATGGTATGGATTTCCATCCTTACTTCTGTGCAGATGCTGGTGGGGTGCTGCCTTCAGAACTGGGTGCCCGGCCAACAGCCACTGCCCTCCGGCTGCCCAGCTCTGAAGGCAGCACAGAAGTAAGGGTGGCAATACTGTGATCCCCCTAAAATAACCTTGTGACTCCCCTGCAACTCCCTTTTGGGTCAGGACCCTCAATTTGAGAAACACTGGTCTCCCCCATGAAATCTGTATCGTATAGGGTAAAAGCACACCAAAGACCAGATTTCACGGTCCATGACGCGTTTTTCAGGGCCGTGAATTTGGTAGGGTCCTAGCCATATATGTTAGTTACAAGGTATCAGTGGGTTTAATTAACAAATAAACACTCTCCTGATGGGTTTGCAATCTAAATGTTGCAGCTTTGTGCTCATTCAGGAGACCCAGGAAGTAAAATACACTAGAACTAAAAATAAAAATAACTAATTACAATTTTCAAGCTAAGGGAAATGCAAAAATAAATGAATGGCAAAAGAGTAAATTCAAATGTAAAAATTGTCATTTTTAATAATCGATGGTGTTATTAGTAAAAAAATATATGATTAGATATAGAGAAATATATGATTTTAAA
Organism: Chelonia mydas; assembly: GCF_015237465.2. Taxonomy (NCBI): domain Eukaryota; kingdom Metazoa; phylum Chordata; order Testudines; family Cheloniidae; genus Chelonia; species Chelonia mydas. The sequence continues at coordinate 323,631,069 of NC_057849.1, forward strand.
ATAAGATTTACCTTAAAGTTTCACCATCAGGTTAAAAACACGTGTTATAACATGTGCACTATGTAATCATGAATAGATCCTTATACTTGTCTGCTGTGTTTACAAAGAATTACTGTTCCATAAAAAGGCACTCAAAGTACTAAATAAACTTAGATCTACTTTTGCTTCTGTTTTTAAAAGCAACATTTTTAAAAGAAGTGTGTGTTAAAAGAGCAAGTGTTAAAGAGTTCCAGAACCATTTAATGTAGAGCTTTATGAAAATAAACACGAAGTAAGGTAAGAACTATTTGTTTAATCTGGATACAGCTCTATTTACATTCATGCAGTTCCTGACTGAAATTACAAAACAGCTTTAGATGTGTGGATTATGAAAGTGATTTATCTTCAAGTATGATTGTTACTGTTTGATTTTTGGGTTGAAATAAGCCAAAATATGCTTTTCACAGAGACCCGTCCCCTCCCCAACCTCCCATTTCACATTAAGAATTTAGTTCTTAGAAGATTACTTAGTAAAAGTCAGCATATTGGCTTAGCATACTGAACAGCAACTAAATATAGCATTTATGTAATTAAATTTATTTATGCCTCATCTGTTGGAGAGGCTGGTTCCAGTCTAAAGGCTAGAACTTTAGCCAGGAAGTTTATGAATCAGTTTTCAGTTTTCTATAATTGACAAAGGGGTGTGCTTTTTTTATAAGGATTAAAGGGAGACGCAGTATTTCTGGAGTGAGGTAAAAATCTGTAGTCTTCATGAAATTGCAGCAAGTTGTTTTGTTGGCCTATAGCTAAAGATTGGAAGTTGTGCCAGCGTGAGTAATTTTCACTGTTAGTACATGCTCCAGTTTGTCTCTCCAGTTTGCCTAACTTAGCTTCAAAATCACTGTAAACACATTAAGAACAGAGAGGAGGTGCTCAAGGGGAATTCTTACTGAATTATTACTGGGGACCAGGTTCCAACCACCACTATTACTAATATGAAAGAGACCCATGTTAGCCATCCTTCCAAGACTGGATGAAAAACATTTGGGGGAAAAATATGACATTTGACCTGGAAAATTGTAAATTGGCAGTGTACTAGCTATACAGGGAGCCAGCACAAACACAGAGAAAATAGTTCTAATAAAAATAGTATCACTTTAAGTCATCATAACCAAATTCTACCCAGAAGTCTTGTTAAACAGGTTAACCCCCTTGATTTCTGTAAAGAGATAAAAATAGATATTTTTAAAAAAAGTATAGTTTTACCACTGATGTTCCTTTTATTTGTTGTATTTTCCACTATTTAACTCTATAGCAAATTGTTAATTTATATCCCTAAAAATGTGGTATGTTTCTTCCTTATATGCTTTTTCTTTACTATAACAAGCTTCCTTATGGAAGTATCTTTAAAATACAATATTATTTATAGCAGAGGAAGAATTAATTAACTTGTCTTATATATGGTGATCTCATCATTTTAGCATTTGCCAGTATTGAACTGTTTGAGTCTGCTTTGCTCAGCTGCTGCGTCTGCAGTTGATTATTTAGGGCCCCAGCCTCATGGGAGCAGTCATTTTGTTTTTATTATTAACACTATAGATACCTGCACGTCTGCTAAATTCCAGACTGTATTTTGCCTTTCCTGTCTTACCATGAATGCTTCCCAGTAGAATATCACCAGCTGTTGAAGACAGAAATGAAGATTCTGCATAAAGATATTTGGTTTTCAACAAACCATCTTCAGTAGAAATTTTGATGGATGTCCCCTGTAGTTTCTCTATATTCACACTCTGTAAGAGAAACAAGCTGAAATAAGAACCATGGAAATATGCCCAGGCTCTTTGAGAGGCAACAGAACTACATGGCACACATTTACCCAGATACAAAACACAAGTGGAGTGTCAGATCCCAGCTAGAAGCTAAGTAACACACAAAATAAATCATCATATTTTGCACTTCCATTCAAGGACTTTAAAGCACTTTATAAGTACAAACTGAATTAATCCTTACAACATCCCTATGTGGAAAGGAAGTATTATTATACTCATTTTATAGGTGGAGAACCTGAGGCACAAAGAGGTTAAAAGGATTTTTAAAGGCAACACAAAGGAGTCTTTGGCACAACCAACAATAAGGTTCCAGTCCTGTGTTTTATTCACATGATCCCAAACAAGGGGAGTTAAAGATCTCAGCCAGACCTACAAAATGAAGTTTAATCTTTTTCAAAATAAGTTACTGAATATGATCAAATTTAATAACTGAGGGTTAGTGATCTTGAGACAGACTTTTGCAGATATTTAAGAGATGAAGTTAAGATGGCGTGCTTTGATAGGAAGTAGTTTACTGTATTACTGTTGTGCCTAATCCATAAACCAGGACCCCAAGCTAAGCAGAGCCCTAAAGGTGAAGGCAAGGGGTTTAAATCCAATATGGCTGGAGAGACAGGAAAGGAATTTGAAGGTATCATCTTGGACAGACTGGAGGGGTACAGAGTGGGGGTACGTAGAACTTGGCCTTTGTGCAAATAGTCAGACTTATGACTATTTGGATACACAGTAGGAGATACATTCTCATGTGATTACACAGAAAAGAATTAAATTCTTATAGATTCATAGATTATAATATCAGAAAGACCACTAAGATCATCTCAACTGACCTCCTGTATGAAACAGACCATAGGATTCCCTGAATTAATTCCTGTTTGAACTAGAGCACAACTTTTAGAAAAACATCCAATTTTGATTTTAAAATTGGCAGTGATGGAAAATCCACCACAATCCTTGGTAAACTGTTCCAATGATTACTTCACTGTTAAAAATTTGTACCTTATTTCCAGTCTGAATGGCTCTAACTTCAACCTCTAGCCATTGGATCATGTTATACTTTTCTCTGCTAGACTGAAGTGTCCACTATCAAATTTTTGTTCCTGATCTGGGTGCTTATAGACTGTGATCAAGTCTCCTTTTAACCTTCTCTTTGTTAAACTTCAGTAGAACCTCAGAGTTACGAACACCTCAGGAATGGAGGTTGTTCGTAATTCTGAAATGTTTGTAACTCTGAACAAAATGTTATGGTTGTTCTTTCAAAAGTTTACAGCTGAACATTGATGTAATACAGCTTTGAAACTTTGCTATGCAGACGAAAAATGCTGTTTTCCCTTTATTCTATTTTTTACTAGTTTACATTTAACACAGTACTGTACTGTATTTTTTCTTTTCTTTTTTTGGTCTCTGCTGCTGCTGATTGTGTACTTGCAGTTCCAAATGAGGTGTGTGGTTGACTGGTCAGTTCATCACTCTGGTATTCATAACTCTGAGGTTCTACTCTAAATAGATTGAGCTTCCTTAAGCCTATCATTATAAATTGTGTTTTCCTATCCCTTAATCATTATCGTGGCTCTTCTCTGAACCCTCTCCAATTTATCAGCATCCTTCCTGTATTGTTGACATCAGAACTGGACACAGTATTCTAGTAGTCACACGAGTGCTAAATACAAAAGTAATATAAGCTCCCTACTCCTACTATATATTCCTCTGTTTTTATACATCCAAGGATCACATTAGATTTTTTGGCCAGTGTATCACACTGGGAGCTCACATTCAGCTGATTATCCACCATGACCCCCAAGACTTTATACAAATTGCTGCTTCCCAGGAAAGAGTCCTCCATCCTATAAGTATAGCCTACATCTTTTGTTCCTAGAAATATAACTTTACATTTGGCAATATTAAAATGCATATTGTTTGCTTGGGCCCAATTTACCAAACGATCCAATACTTATAAGTTCAGCATGATCTGTGTTGTAATTATATAATAATTCAAGTTACACTCCTGTCCAGCATGTTTTAAATTTGCCAGCTTGCCTTTGTTCTTAATGAAATGTATTGTGCAAAATCATTATCCACCCTATGAAATGATTTACAGCCTTGGGGTGTACATCAGGTCATCTTAAAATCCACTTTGGCATTTTAATTCTATCTTCGCCTTATAAGATGAACAAATTCATGAGAAAAACCAATCTCCCATCTCATACAATTCCCTGAAAAGGATGTGATGTAGAAAAGTTCTTACAAATATAAGGATATGTCATCAAAATCTCCTGTCTAAGGTTCTCTCTCTCCAACCCTGCTATTTGAGTTTACAGTCAACTAACTTTGGGAGTGAAATCCGTGCTCCCATTACAGCCCCTTTCATAGAATCATAGAACAACAGAGTTGGAAGGACCTCTGGAGGCCATCTAGTCCAACCCCCTGCCCAGAGCAGGGCCAATCCCAACTAAATCATCCCAGCCAGGGCTTTGTCAAGCCTGACCTTAAAAACTTCTAAGGAAGGGGATTCCACCACCTCCCTAGGTAACCCATTCCAGTGTTTCACCACCCTCCTAGGGAAAAAGTTTTTCCTAATATCCAACCTAAACCTCCCCCACTGCAACTTGAGACCATTACTCCTTGTCCTGTCAACTGCTATCACTGAGAATAGTCTAGATCCATCCTCTTTGGATCCACATTTCAGGTAGTTGAAAGCAGCTATCAAATCCCCCCTCATTCTTCTCCTCCATAGACTAAATATCCCCAGTTCCCTCAGCCTCTCCTCATAACTCATGTGTTCCAGTCCCCTAATAATTTTTGTTGCCCTTCGCTGGACTCTCTCCAATTTCTCCACATCCTTCTTGTAGTGTGGGGCCCAAAACTGGACACAGTACTCCAAATGAGGCCTCACCAGTGTCGAATAGAGGGGAACGATCACATCCCTCGATCTGCTGGCAATGCCCCTACTTATACACCCCAAAATGCCATTGGCCTTCTTGGCAACAAGGGCACACTGTTGACTCATATCCAGCTTCTCGTCCACTGTCACCCCTAGGTCCTTCTCTGCAGAAACTGCTGCCTAGCCATTCGGTCCCTAGTCTGTAGCGGTGCATTGGATTCTTCCGTCCTGAGTGCAGGACTCTGCACTTGTCCTTCTTGAACCTCATCAGATTTCTTTTGGCCCAATCCTCCAATTTGTCTAGGTCCCTCTGTATCCTATCCCTACCCTCCAACGTATCTACCACTCCTCCCAGTTTAGTGCCATCCGCAAACTTGCTGAGGGTGCAATCCACACCATCCTCCAGATCATTAATGAAGATATTGAACAAAACCGGCCCCAGGACTGACCCTTGGGGCACTCCACTAGATACCGGCTGCCAATTAGACATGGAGCCATTGATCACTACCCGTTGAGCCCGACAATCTAGCCAACTTTCTACCCACCTTGTAGTGCATCCATCCAGCCCATACTTCTTTAACTTGCTGACAAGCATACTGTGGGAGACCGTGTCAAAAGCTTTGCTAAAGTGGAGGAATAACACGTCCACTGCTTTCCCTTCCCTTCATCCACAGAACCAGTTATCTCATCATAGAAGGCAATTAGATTAGTCAGGCATGACTTTCCCTTGGTGAATCCATGCTGACTGTTCCTGATCACTTTCCTCTCGTCTAAGTGCTTCAGAATTGATTCCTTGAGGACATGCTCCATGATTTTTCCGGGGACTGAGGTGAGGCTGATCGGCCTGTAGTTCCCAGGATCATCCTTCTTCCCTTTTTTAAAAGATGGGCACTATATTAGCCTTTTTCCAATCTTCCAGGACTTCCCCCGATCGCCATGAGTTTTCAAAGATAATGGCCAATGGCTCTGCAATCACATCCGCCAACTCCTTTAGCATTCTCGGATGCAACGTATCCGGACCCAGGGACTTGTGCACGTCCAATTTTTCTAAATAGTCCCGAACCACTTCTTCCTTCACAGAGGGCTGGCCACCTCCTCCCCATGCTGTGCTGCCCAGTGCAGTAGTCTGGGAGCTGACCTTGTTCGTGAAGACAGAGGCAAAAAAAGCATTGAGTACGTTAGCTTTTTCCACATCCTCTGTCACTAGGTTGCCTCCCTCATTTAGTAAGGGGCCCACACTTTCCTTGGCTTTCTTCTTATTGCCAACAAATCTGAAGAAACCCTTCTTGTTACTCTTAACATCCCTCGCTAGCTGCAACTCCAGGTGTGATTTAGCCTTCCTGATTCCATTCCTACATGCCCGAGCAATATTTATATACTCATCCCTGGTCATCTGTCCAATCTTCCACTTCTTGTAAGCCTCTTTTTTGTGTTTAAGATCAGCAAGGATTTCACTGTTAAGCCAAGCTGGTCGCCTGCCATATTTACTATTCTTTCAACACATCGGGATGGTTTGTCCCTGTAACCTCAATAAGGATTCTTTAAAATACAGCCAGCTCTCCTGGACTCCTTTCCCCCTCATGTTATTCTCCCAGGGGATCATGCCCATCAGTTCCCTGAGGGAGTCAAAGTCTGCTTTTCTGAAGTCCAGGGTCTGTATTCTGCTGCTTTCCTTTCTTCCTTGTGTCAAGATCCTGAACTCAACCATCTCATGGTCACTGCCTCCCAGGTTCCCATGCACTTTTGCTTCCCCTACTAATTCTTCCCGGTTTGTGAGCAGCAGGTCAAGAAGAGCTCAACCCCTAGTTGGTTCCTCCAGCACTTGCACCAGGAAATTGTCCCCTACAGTTTCCAAAAACTTCCTGGATTGTCTGTGCACCGCTGTATTGCTCTCCCAGCAGATATCAGGATGATTGAAGTCGCCCATGAGAACCAGGGCATGCGATCTAGTAGCTTCTGCGACTTGCCGGAAGAAAGCCTCGTCCACCTCATCCCCCTGGTCCGGTGGTCTATAGCAGACTCCCACCATGACATCACCCTTGTTGCTCAGGCTTCTAAACTTAATCCAGAGACTCTCAGGTTCTTCTGCAGTTTCATACTTGAGCTCTGAGCAGTCATACTGCTCCCTTACATACAGTGCAACTCCCCCACCTTTTCTGGCCTCCCTATCCTTCCTGAACAGTTTATACCCATCCATGACAGTACTCCAGTCATGCGAGTTATCCCACCAAGTCTCCGTTATTCCAATCACATCATAATTCCCTGACTTTGCCAGGACCTCCAGTTCTCCCCACTTGTTTCCCAGGCTTTGTGCATTTGTATATAGGCACTTGAGATAACCCGCTGATCGCCCCTTGTTCTCAGTATGAGGCAGGAGCCCTCCCCTCTCACACGCTCCTGCTCACTCCCGGTATCCCACTTCCCCACTTACCTCAGGGCTTTGGTCTCCTTCCCCCGGTGAACCTAGTTTAAAGCCCTCCTCACTAAGTTAGCCAGCCTGCTTGCGAAGATGCTCTTCCCTCTCTTCGTTAAGTGGAGCCCGTCTCTGCCTAGCACTCCTCCTTCTTGGAACACCATCCCATGGTCGAAGAAGAAAACACATAAAACAGCCAATGCAGCATAAAGGGGCCTTAAGAGCCCTGTACCTCACTGGGGGTACTGCATTGGTGCATGCACAGTGGAAGACAGCTCTTGAGGACATCCTTACAAGCCCTGGCATAGGGGCATGCTGGGAGCAGAGATGATGTAAGGAAGGAGAGGCATGTTAGAGGCAGGGTCACAGCACTACAGAGATTTTGGGCAACATTGCAACCCACAGGGCAGTCTGGGGAGGCTGCCTTAGCCCTGGGCCTCTCCAACCTCCAGACAGCCTAAGATCAGGAAGGCACAAAGATGGTTTATAGCTTAGGCTTTAGAAGCACAGTCCAGACTCTAACCCTATATTTCATACACAGTGCACAGCGAGAGTGATATTTGGTCTCAGACCTCATATAATTCAATAATGTTCACGGATTGCTGCCAACTTCTGAAAAGTAATTTAAATATCATTTTATTTAAAACTAAACTTCTCTGTTACAATCAAGATTCCATGTATTCAGCAATTCCAAAGCTGTGGCAGTCGCCACACAAACCAACAAACACTTCCCTCAAAATTATGTTCCAGAATTTAGGCTTTCATTTTTAAAAAAGTCGAGGGAGAGATTTTCAAAGGCACCCCAGTTAGGATGGAAAGTGAATGGAATTTCGGTGCCTAACTGCTCTTTATGCCTCTGAAAACTTTCCCTCTAAGGCCTTGTGTATACTACACAGTTTTGTCAACAAAAGTCAGCTTTCACTGACGAAACAATGGAGGTGTACACACTGAAATGCTCCTCCCACCAACGTAACTTCCCTGCTATGCTGACATAATAAAACCACCTCGACAAAAGGCATAGGGCTTTTTGTGACATAGCTGGAGTGACATAGCTGCAATGCAGATACTGCGCTTTTGTATGTCACCCTAACTGGCCTCCAGGAGGTGTCCCACAATGCCCATCCTGACCGGTCTGGTCATCAGTTTGAACTCCTCTGCCCTGAAGATACACATGTATGTACCCCTCCCCCTTTTAAAGGCCTGGGAATTTTTGAAATTCCTCTTCCTGTTTGCTCGGCCTGGACAGTTCACACAGCATCTTCCCAGCTGATCATGCCGGCTTTCTGCAACAGACGTGCTCCCCCATAAAATACACCAGAGCTGTTGGATCTACTGGGTCTGTGGGGAGAGGAGGCTGTGCAGTTGCAGCTTTGTTCTAGCCTTAGGAACTTTGATACTTATGGGTTGATTGCTAATGGCATGCAGGAGAAGGGGCACGAAAGGGACACGCAGCAGTGCCGTGCTAAAATCAAGGCGCTGAGGCAGGTGTATCAGAAGGCAAGGGAGGCCAACCGTTGCTCTGGTGCTGCACTGGTCATGCTGCTTCTACAAGGAGCTGCACGCCATACTTGGTGGCAACCTCACCTCTACCACCAACAGCCCCGTGGATACTTCGGGGGGACTAGAGGCAGGGGCCAGTGGAGTCAACTCCGAGGATGAAATGTGGATAAGGAAATGGCATTGGAGGAGGAGGTGGAACACATAATAGGATCATCTGGTAGTACGGTGAGCCAGGATCTCTTTTTGACTCCAGAGGGGTCTAAGCCAGTCCCAACACTCCAGCTCTGGCATGCCTGAAGCAGGGGACACGAGCACGGGTAAGCATGTATTTTGCTTTGATACTTCATGGGGAGAGGAGATTGAGCTCTCATGTATTTTGTTATATGGTAGAGGACGGATAAGGGAAAGAAATTAACAACAAAGTATATGCAGATATACAGTGGGGGCCCGGCAGAAAAGTTTGTTAACATACACCGGGAGGTCCCAGTTTTTGAAGCACTACTTGCTGTTGTTTAGGTTCCCGGTGCAAGGCTTCATGAGCCATGGGAGCAAGGGATAGGCAGGTCTCCCAGGATCACTCTGGGCACTTCCACATCCCCCACTGGAAACTTCTGGTCTGGAAAGAAAGTCCCAGCATGCAGCTTTCCATACAGTCCAGTGCTCCTAAAGATGTGTGCATTATGCACCTTCCCGGACCATCCCGCACTGATGTCAGTGAAACAGCCCCAGTGATCCACCAGTGCCTGCAAGACAATGTAGAAGTAGCCCTTTCAGTTGATGTACTCCTTCTCAAGATGGTCTGGGGTCAAAAGAAGAATATGTGTAGCATCTATTGCCCTGCTGCAGTTAGGGAATCCCACTGCCTTGGAGCCATCAAGTATTTCTTGCACATTACCGAGAGTCACAGTCCTTCGTAGGAGGAGGCGATTCATAGCCCTGCACACTTGCACCACCAGAACCCCCATGGTGGATTCGTGACTGATGGGTAGCAGTCTGGAATCAACAGCTTCCACACAGTGATTGCCACTCGCTTTTCCACAGTGAGGGCAGCTCTCACTCTGGTGTCTTTGTGCAGCAGTACTGGGTCGAGCTCCCCACACAGTTCCAGGAAGGTGGATTTGTGCATCCAAAAGTTCTGTAGCCACTGCTCATCATCCTCTATGTGTATCACAATGCAATCCCACCACGCAGTGCTTGTTTCCCAAGCCCAGTACTGACAGTCCACCATGTGCAGCTGCTCCATGAATGTCAGCAGCAATCTTGAATTATTTCTTTACATGGCACACAGCAGGGCAGGCACCACTGATTCATTTTCTGTTTCACAGCTTATGAAATACAGCAGGACCAGTCATGTTGTATTCATAACGCTAATCACTAGACTGGTCAGCAGTGCAAGATCCATGCTTTCAGGCAGAGATGATGGCGGGCACACAGTTTACAGGGCTGCTAAAAAACAGTGCAAAACGAAGTCGGAAGCCCATGAAATGATGGGACAAAACAAACTGCATCATGGGAAGGTGAGCACACTCCCAGAGCTCAGTGAGTTGCACAGTGGGATAGCTTCCCACAATGCAATGCTCTCTGTGTCAATGCACGAGCACTAACTGTGCACGTGCTCCGCCAATGCAAGGAAAATTGTGTGGTCGGGCACAACTGATGTAATTAAAGCAGGTTATGATCACTGATCTAACTTAAGTCAACTTAACTCTGGAGAGTAGACATGGCCTTAGTTTCTTCTTGTTGCAGTGCTAGTGTAGCCAAGGCACTGGTGGCTCTTGGCATTTTAAGCATCAGGTTATCAAGACCTACTCAGAACAAGATTAGATGCCATGTTGGTGACCACCTGGCGTCCCATCTACATTAGTGAAGTCATCACTGTTACTATCAGTGGAATGGAAATATTGGCTGCAAAATTCTAGCAAAAAGACATCCTAGTGTAGACACAGCCCTAAGTGTACAGCTGCAGAGCTGCTCTCCTGAATACGCAAAGAAAGCCTGAAACCATAGTTCTGAGAGGTGTGAAATACCCCATTTATCCTCATGGGGTATTAACTCTGGCTCTTGCTGATGACAATTTAAATATTAACATTATTAATAATTTCACCGCTTAACATTTTTATCAGTGATATCCAGCTAATGTGCTTACTTGTTACTGGATGCAGTGGTTGATATTGAGGTGAAGTGCAATGAGGCAGCTAGTTACTACTGAAAGTTACTGAGGTGAGGAATGAGCATTTCAAGGCCCCTCAGAATTCTAAAATCACCTCAGATCTCACCCACAAGTGCAGGATACACAGTTAAGACACGTACTGTAAACAGAAGAAGATGGGTAAAACGGGGTGGCTCCTAACTGTGACTATTTTTCATGTTGAATTGTTTATCTTTTATGGATTTTTGGCAGAATCTGAATGGTTTGGTTTTGTTAAGTAAGTGTTATATAAGATCCTACAAGTGTAGATTCGCTAATGACTCCCCACTGAAATAAGTGGGATGTTTTCACCAATCTATCCGCCAGAAATTCTTGGGGAATTCCATTCCCTCCTGTGAAGATCAGAACATCAGAATGGTCATACTGGGTCAGACCAATGATCCATCTAGCCCAGTATCCTGTCTTCTGACAGTGGCTAGTACCACTTGCTTCAGAGGGAATGAACAGAACAGTGTAATTATCAAGAGATCCATCCCCTGTTGTCTATTCCCAGCTTCTGGCAGTCAGAGATATAGGGACACCTGGAGCATGGGGGTGTCCCATTCCATCTTGGCTTGTAGCCACTTATGCACTTATGCTCCATGAACATATCTAATTCTTTTTTTAACTCAGTTATACGTTTTTAGATGCATTAGTTCAGCCTTGCAAAACTCATTTCGCCTACATGCACAGGGTCATTAATTTTCTTTAGGTGGGCAAGTAAAATATCATCAGTTCATTCATCAGTATATTAAATGGGAGTGAGTAGATTTTGTGACTGGGCAAGTTTTCATGACAAGTTTGCAATAGTGCATTAATTTTTGAGTCTCAATAAAAAATACTTGAAGTAAGAAGCAAAGCACACTTTCTTATTTATTTATTTGCTCTTATTCTTTGTTTTATAAGTACCTTGACCATTTCTTCATTTTGTCTAGTGTTTTAGAAAACAACTCCCTTTGTGGCTGAAATCTTGGGTGTCCAATTTCAGCCCAGAAGAAATTATAGAGCATAGCTAGAAACCCCTCATATTCCTGGTTTATAATGGAAATGCTGACAAACCCATAACTACATAATGATGACTACCACTAATGGAACAAAAGTGTAACAACAGCACACATGGCAGATATAATGCAGCCTGATTACTAACAGAAACTGCTATTTGAGAAAAGCCGAATATCACACTCTAAAAACTGGCTGCCCAAATACTGCATTAAGAAATTTTACTCTGTAGATAAACATGATCGGCCAAATTCTGTTCCCAGTGCCATGGCTGTAAGTTCAAAGTTACTACACTGACCTATGTAAAGTTACTGTGGATTTACAAAGGTCTTACTGAGAGCAGAGTAGTCCTTAACTATATTGTGTAAATTATTATGGGCTTTTAGAAAAGTACATTTCCAAATATTAAAAGATGTATGAAATTTATTTGAATGTTTTATTGCTTCCAAATCCCATTTTAGCAGAACATTTATGTAAAAAAATAGTAATATTTCCAAGGTTTAAATGCATCCACTACATTAGAGTATCTTTAGATAGGCTATAGTTTGTATTTACAATACAATTGTCACATTCTAACACATGAAATACCTATGCGTCTAGTTCTGCTCTGATATTGGCTTTATACTGTTGTAACTCCATAGCTAAATTCTACTGTGTAAACTAGTGTAAATTTGGAGTAACGTTAATGGATGTAAATGAGAGTAGATTATGACGAATGACTTCTTTATGTTAAACCTAATTTACACCAGCATATATGAGAAGAGAGCCAAGCTAGTATGTTGTAAAACAAGTGAACCTGCTTTGACATGTGGCCCCCTGCACTACTCTGAATCTTACTCAATATGAAAAAATAAGGGCCCCAATCCTCAGGTCAGGCCCAGGTGAGCTCAGCATAGGAACACGAAGAGCTGGCACCATGGTGGCTGTAAACCATCTTTGTGCTTCCCCCAGTCCCTGGCGCGCTCTCACCTGGCCTTAGAGGAATCATGTCACCAGCCAAGGATGACAGCAACACAGCAAGGTCAAGTCACACCCTTCCTCCAGATGACTGTACGCTAAAAGGCCAGGCTGGGGTAGCATAGTGCCAGCATAGCCAGAGGAATTCTCAGCTGTTTGGTTAGGGCAGCTTTAGAGTCCCTTTGCACCACTGAAGCAGGGGCCCAGATCTGGTCCAAGGAATGGTAGCTGTACAGAATACTCTTATCTCTCTTACCATTAAGACAGACAGACAAAGCACAGTGGCATGAAACTTGCCTTATGATGCCATCTGCTGGAAAATATGAACTATTTCTACTTTAAAAAAGGTTTGTATTAACCACTCTCTTCAGTTCACATTGTATGATTAGTATTACTATTGTATGATTAGTATTACATACTCCCATATACACAAACCATTTTCTGCTTTAGTTTTGTTGACCTTACAGCCCTGAAATTATTAGATGTGATTATGATCCATTGTACACTATCTTGTACACAATTTTTGTTAAAATGTTATGGTCAACATGTTCAAAATTGGTTGCCTAGAGTTAGGCACCTAAATCCATATTAAAGAACCTAAATAAATCTACTGATTTTCAGAGATGCTTAACTCCCATTAACTTCAATAGAAGCTGTGGGTGGTCAGCACTTTTGAATATCAAGCCACTTTTAATTGGGTGCTTATATATGGATTCAGATGAATATTTTAGGCACCCATATTTGAAAATGTTGGACAATTTACTCCTAATGAAAGGAGTCACAATTAAGCTTGAACTGACAGAGTTGCATCTACTTATTCCATAGCTAATTTGTTCCTATGTTAGAATAAAAGGAGATTGATTTTTATTTAATATTAACAAAAACTAGAATTTAAATCTACTATGGTAGAATTCATATTTATAGACTGACCTCGCATGCAAAATTTAAAATGAAGCAAGTTAAAAAGATACAAAAAGTAGTCTTGTCAGCAAGATACCAGATTTGAATCTTAGTTTAGTAATTTAACTGACATACTTTATAAAAGACAAAATAAGAAATCTTGAGTTCCAGCCTCTAATCTCTCCACAAGTGAGAGAGGCTTTATTCATTTTATTATTATTTGTACTGGTGTAGTGACTAGAGCCCCCAATCAGGACTGGCGCTCCACTGTGCTCGGCAGTGTACACATATATAAAAAAAAGACAGTCTTTGCCCTGAAGAGCTAACAGTCTAAGGGCTTGTCTACATGGTGCATTAGTCCACACCAGAGGGGTATAAATTCTAATGTGCACTAGCACAGTAGTTCTCAACCTTTCCAGACTACTGTACTCCTCTCAGGAGTCTGATTTGTCTTATGTACACCCAAGTTACACCTCACTTAAAAACTATTTGCTTACAAAATCAGACATCAAAATACAAAAAAGTGTCACAGGACACTATTACTGAAAAATTGCTGACTTTCTCATTCTTGCCATATAATTATAACATAAATCAAATCGAATATGAATATTGTACTTACATTTCAGTGTACAGTATATAGAGCAGTCTAAAGTCATTGTCTGTATGAAATTTTAATTTGTATTGACTTCGCTAGTGCTTTTTATGTGGCTTGTTGTAAAACTAGGCAAACATCTAGATGAGTTTATGTACCCCCTGAAAAACCTCTATTATGTTGGATCATATTAAAGAAGTTCTGTATTAAAATCACAAATGAGTTTGATTCCCCATAGTTTAAGTTCCAGGGTATTACTAATTAAGAGGTCTCTTCGTTTTTGGTCTCTTTTTTTACTGTTTCTCTCCCTCTGTGTGAATCTTGCAAGCTGCTAATTGTGTTAGTACATCCTAAAACAGAGTCTGTTCTCAAAGCAATACTTTGTAACAACAACTACTCACACAGAGAGAGACTCAAAGCGATACTTTGAGACCCCCCTGCCCTTTTGTTGTATTTATCTCGCTTTGTTAACAATTGGGATTAAAATAGAGATAGAGGATGTGGATGGATGCTTGGTGTGGATAATAAATGAATCACCAGGGAGGTGCCAGCCTAAGAATCCAGTGTCGATCGGCTGAAGAAGGCGTCAAGTGGAAACAACCAGAGGACCCCCTGAGACCAGACTGGAATCCACCCAACAGCCTCAAGGATGGGAGAACTGAAGAACAAGATAACATCTGGCAGCACGGAGCGGTCAGGAATGTGCCATCTGCTGATTGATTCAGCAACAGCATGATGAAGCAATTCCCATAGACTGGCATAGGAATAAATTCCTATAAAAATGGACTCTAGAAAGTGAGAACTTTGGGGTCTGATTCTGCATACCAACTTCCACGAGCATCAGATGTGCATCTGACAAGGCCCTGCTCCCTCCTCGTGTCCAGGCCACCTGGCCAGTGGCTTGGCACGAGCAACTGTAAGGCTGGTAACTATGATAACAACCTTGCAGAACCTGTGTGTGTGTGTATGAATGAATGTGTGAATAAATATGAA
This sequence comes from Chelonia mydas, assembly GCF_015237465.2. Taxonomy (NCBI): domain Eukaryota; kingdom Metazoa; phylum Chordata; order Testudines; family Cheloniidae; genus Chelonia; species Chelonia mydas. The sequence continues at coordinate 323,646,297 of NC_057849.1, forward strand.
ATTGAATGGAATGTTATAGTTATAACTAACTGCTTACTATGATTCTTTCTGTATTCACAATAAATGTGGCATTTTGCCTTATCCCCTTTAAGAAGATCCTGCTGGGTTTTATTTTATTGAACACCTCTGTGCACCCCCAGGGGTATGGTACCCCTGGTTGAGAACCACTGCACAAGCATACTGTGCACTAACTGGCCCGGGTGGACACTACTAGCATTCACTAAAAGTTCCCTAGTGTGTGTTAAAGTAATCCTGTTTCAAACAGGACTACAGTATATTAACATGCACTAGGGAACTTTTAGTGCACATCAGCTGGGTCCTCACAGGCCAGTTAGTGTGCAATATGTTAGGTGCATTAGAATTTCAATCCCTCTGGTGTGGACTAATGCATTGCGTGGACAAGCCATGAGTATATGAAAAAGACTCAACAACCAGATGGAGGGTAGACAAGGTAAGAATGAGATGAAGATTAGCTGATCAGAATCAAGTTGCAGTACATAAACATTCCTCAGCATTTACCTACTTTACATCATACAACTTGAATTATAAATATAACAATCCCCAAAAGCGAAGACTTCACTTTTTGCTTACACTTTTTTCTGCTGCATGAATATCTGCATTTCCATGAAGAGTTCCCAGACAGATCACTTTTCCTCCTTTAGTTCGTACATGGATTTTATGACTCTGAAAAATAATTATACGTATGTATCAAAATAGTTTAGTTTCAGATTCTGTTTATCTTTGTTCTTTCAAACTCCACTGTTCAAATCACTCTTGATCTGCAAACCTCAGCAATTCCACTTATTGAGCTTCTTCTGGAAAACTGCCAAGTGCGCTAAGTAATTTTGAAGTAAACATCTTTCCACTCTGGCTAAAAACAAATTCATTTTTTCTTATGATTCAAGATATACACAAATGGATCACTCTACCCAGCTCTCTTCTTCTGAAAGCAACTATTTTGGAGCCAAATGGTCACACTAACTTAAATGTGGAAATAATACATGGCAACATGATTTCTCTTTTTTAAAACAAAAAATACCATTTTAATGCCAATAATTTTGCAATATTTTGTGGTTCATGTCCCTTGAAAGCCTGTAATGTGAGGTTTCCAATAATACCAAGCTTGTGCTAAAATGTTATGTTGTACAGATATCAAGCATTAGAAAGTCACTTGGTAATTTTCATTGATAGAAGTTGGGTAATTTTTGCCCCAGGTCCTAAAATCTACCACTACCAAGTTTTACCAATTTCACTTTCTATTGGTAAATACTAGCCAGGAGAGTGAGATCAGTAAAATGCTCAGCATATTAGGGTCGGAGGCAGCTGAGGGTCTAAAGCTTGAGAACAAATAAGTCTTCAGCAAAAGTGGGTGTAAATATCGTTCATATTTGTGACCCTCTTTTCTCTCACCCCTTCCTCAGAAATTGATATGATCACTCTACTTACTCAGCAGCTTTAAGGACACACAGCTTCTCCCGAGATGGAAGTGTCACTATGTAATACCTTACTCTGGCGTGTGAAAGACCCACCAAGACTTCTTACCCTCCTCTCTACAAATCATGCATTTTTGGCTCCCAACCTGATCAGAAAGCATATCCACAAGGTAGCTTTATATGTTAACTGTTGATGAAACGCATACTAAAGGCATGCGAAGGAAAGTAAAGATGTTTGGCTAACAAATTCAGGCTATTATGCCATGCTTATTTCATTCTTTAGGGTAGAACCAATGGATGGTTGAATGAATGAATCACCTGCAGAAAATATGAAAAAAGCATTGAGTTCTGAACACACAAAGGTAATATTTAAAAGAGGATGGACTTTGGGGTTTGTTTGCATTGCATCCTGGGACCTAGATGAAGTAGGACTTTAGCTTGGACATGCAGATTATTATATAGGGACTATATCCTGCAGTTTTCACTCAGACCAAACTCTCCTGCATTTTAGCCAGATATAAAACAATTGTGAACCCTGCCACAATGGATGAAGGACTATTTGCAGAACCTAGTGAGAAACTGACAGGAAGACCTGTGGGAAACTGATGAGTATAGATGGCTTCCTTAGCACATATTGGGCAATAACCTATATTAATAAACCATACCCCAGGAGGTGAGATTCTATTTTAAAATTCTTGTTCAATTAGTCTGCAGGGTAACCTGAGGTATGGCTGTGCACTTGATGAGAGGGGTAAGCAACCTCTGTATAATCTCACTGTATCTGAGCATCGCATCACACACTGAGAGTGTTACTGTACTCCAAAAAAAATTCATAAGTCTAATCTTTCCTGATTTGAGCCCTATTTCTCAATGCAGGAAGGACTCTGCTGACAAAGAAAAACTGGGGGAAGAAGAAATCAAAACAGCAGTTATTTCTTGCTGAATGTAGAATGAGCTCTAAAGACATTATATATTTCAGATGTGACAGCATTGAGCAGCAACTCATCTTCTGAAGATTAAAAAGAACAATGCATAACTTGCTGAGACCTATAACTATGAATCTGAGAACTAGTGACTGTGAAAATCTGCCTTCGCTGGTGTTCTTGAATACACACACAATCATTTCCTCTAATAGACCAGCCTATCAATGGTTTGGAATGACTGCATAATATTTTGTTCTCATCTAGTGGGAAGGGGCCTCCTTCCTCCCTGAACTGGAATGCTAAACTGTATTATACTGCAAAAAGAAAAGGAGGACTTGTAGCACCTTAGAGACTAACACATTTATTTGAGCACATCCGATGAAGTGAGCTGTAGCTCACGAAAGCTTATGCTCAAATAAATGTGTTAGTCTCTAAGGTGCCACAAGTACTCCTTTTCTTTTTGCGAATACAGACTAACACGGCTGCTACTTTGAAACCTGTATTATACTGTTTAGCCACTAGGTGACATTTTGTGTAAAATATCTTTTTTAAACAAACCGCAACCATACCTCACAAAGCATTAAAGGATCTTATGATGAACATATCTGGTGTGTATAAACAAGCTCTGTAACTAGTCCATTTCTAGAACAGGAACATGACACTCCACAATCACAATGGTGTGTGGATAGCATGTGACCACTGAAGTGAGACAGAAGATTTCTATAATGCACAGTCAAGTACTTCCCGATTCCATCCAGTAGAGGGCAATAGAACATGGATACAAAGTCCCACGTATGTCAAGGGAACACTATGCAGGAATACGGCTCAGACTCTGCAGATCATTTTGAAGGGCTGGGGTCTTAGAATGTAATTTAAACTTCAGTTACTTGTAGACTATGCACTTCTAAGTAGTTAAGATTGCTTTATCACTCTTCTAATCATCTGTCTTCCAACTGCTATAATAGGACATTTTCTAAATCAGCAGCATAAATACAGTAGACTTATATAACTTTGTAAGTTTTTTCTAATTGCCAGAATACTACTTTAAAAAATTGGCTAAAAGCTAAATTCGTGGTTTGACTAAGTAATGAGATGTTGTAATTTTACTAGGATCATAAGCCCCGATCCTGCATACACTTACATGAATAATTTTACTCACATGAGTAGCCCCATGGACTTTAGTGTCTGCATGAGTATGCCCATGTTGACACATAGTAGTGCAAGAGTAAATGCAACTAGTGCTACGTTTTTTTTAAAAAAGGGAAGTCATATAAAAATGTCCAGTGACATTTCATTCTAGTAAATGTTTGAATCCAGTCCTTGGATTCCTTCTTATGTTCTTACTAAATTAACTCCACCAAAAAAAAAACCCCCAAAAATCCAAAACATTCCAGGTCAAGTTCTCTCCTCTACTGTGGCCCATCTGTACTATGGTGGTATGAAGGAGCCAGATCTCCCCAGCTGAAGGTTCTTCCAGTGAGGCCCTAGCACAGGGTACATTCCAGAAGCACGTCCAGAGGGGAGGGATCCCGTGTTATACTCCAGTGATTGTCATCTTGCCCCCGGGGAGATACAGCAAGGGGAATTCAGTCAGCTGGTACAGATTAGAGAAATCCCAAGGCTACTCTAAACTATGATGGAGAGTCGACGGCACCTTACTCTTCTCGTCGGGAGTTGAGTACAGGTGTCGATTGGAGAGCGATCTACTGTCATTTTGGCGGGTCAGAGTGTGGATTCGGGCTGTAGTGTAGACCTGCCCTCAAGCTTAGCTCCCAGACCTGACAGCTCTAGGAATCACCAACCAGAAACAAGGACTCTCTATTGAGTCTAATCAGCTCTGTCATTAGCACTCTTTGAGCAGCATCCATATCATCAAGTAGGAATATCTGTCCCGACCCATTTTCTTCTTCACTGGGATTTGACATCCCTACCCTCTGCTTAGCGAGTGAGGTTCAGTTTAGGGGAAACCCTCAATCAGGGCATGCTAAGAACAGTTCTGCTACCCTTTACTTGTACAATAAGGATTACAAGATTTCATTACCCCTACATTCAAATACTTGAGTAATTTGTAATCCAAGACCAGCCAAAATTGATCATTCTGGCAAAGCAGCTCCATCTTGCTGCACACTTAGGCAGACTAGGCACGTCTACGCAAACATGGTTTGCTCCTAAAGTCTTTTCCCCCATTGCGTCACTAGATATCAAGGGGAGCGCCCATTCAGATCCTGCTTCATATATTACTTAGTGCTTTATAGTTTTCCTATATTCTAGTACACTGAAATGTTTGTTTTAGACATATACTGCCTCTCACACTTGGGAGAAGCTCCCTGTAAACATATGCAAAATTAACTCATTATCCTTCTTTAAAACTCTTCTTTTCCATGATGCCTACAAAAATCTTCACAACTGTTAGGCTGCTGGCATGCTGAGACCACTGCCCATCATACTGACCAATACTGTTGTGTTGTTTCCGTGTAGTTCCCTCTCTGTCTGTCTGTACCCATCTGTTGTCTCTTGTCTTATAGTTAGATTATATGCTCTTTAGGGCAGGGGCCTTCTCTTTTTTCTGTGTTTGTATAGCACCAAGCACAATTGGGTTCTGGTCCAGTATTGATAGTGCAGAATCTGGAGGGAAAATGGTACAGCTTTTAAAAAGCTTGGTCAGTGTAGGACCTGATCCCGTTTGAAGTTAATGACAAATCTCCCATTAAGGGCCTGACTGTCTACCACTGAAGTTAAAGTAACTCTCTCTTTTTTGCATTTTTGGCTACCAAAAATAGGTAGAAGTGAATGTGCCTGAAAACACATTCTGGGACCAATTCTCCCTTGAATTACATTAATTTTTATACTATGAATTATACTATTCAATTGATTTAAGTGAAATTAATCCTGATTTACAGCAGAGTTGGACCCACTATGAGTCCAAAAGCATACTGTGCAGAGAAGTCTGAAATCTTTGGGGTAAAAAGGGGTCATGTCAACACAATGTATGGTATTTATCGGTAATATTAATGTCAGCAATTTAGCTGGAAAGTTATATACAAATCTATGGCTGAAAACTTATCCAGAGGGCATGTGTGTGATAGTGATTAATTGAATTAACTTGAAAAGTCAAGAGAAATATAATGATCTCAACAACAAAAACCAAGGATCCAAAAGAAAACTCTCCTTGTTACTAATTTAAACAAAAACATCATAGGCTGATCCTGGGAGGGACCAAGCTCCTCCTGGAAGATGCTGCACACCCTTAACTCACAACCGGGTTTAGCCTTCACTCACTGAAGTCAAGGCCAATTTTGACATTGACGTTTGGGAGAACAGATTTTGGCCTACTGGCTTCAATTGTTGTTGAGGGCGCTCAGCATTTCATTGTCTCAAGCAATCTATGATTATTAACTTGCATATTGTAATCAGTGCACTAAAAAACAATGAAATCAGCTATTGTATCATCTGCAAGTATTCTTGTATGTGCACTGCATACCATGTCTTCAAGACTAGATTCTGGCCTTATAATACTGTATTCCATAATAAACAGTTGCTTTTAAAATAATGAGTATAGAGGAAGAAGAGCTCTTTGTACCTTTATTGATTGTAAAATGCTAGTCCCCTTCTCAGTTTCTACTCTGCAGCTATCACAGTCTATTTTCTGAATCTTCACACAGCCAGTTCCTGATGTCTTGATATCCAAATCTAGAATAGTGAAAGCAAAAATGGGGCTCTCTCAGTGCTAAAGAGAAACAAATAACAGTTCTAAAACACTGTAATATCTGGTCTCAATCTACAATAATGACACGTAGAAGAAAAACAGAGCAGTCACTGAAAATACTCTACAACCACATCTTCCAAAGCTCGGTCACCTTCTGTTTCACTGTTAGCCCAGAGTTATTTTACATGATTTTCCTTGATAAACTGATAATATTGCAAGCCTAAATATCCTCCAACTTCTGAGATTGTTAAAAGAGGCAGTATAGCCAATACAGGATTATAGCCTCCTGAGGAAGAGGGAATAATCCACAGAGTATGCCTCCATCTGAAATTTTCAATCATCTCAAAATATGCCATTCCTATGATCTCAAAAGTACACTTCAAAATTCAGACAACAAATATTGTCTATATATACAGTCTGTGTACATGCGGCAGAAGGGGCACAGGGAAATCAGTACATTGACTAACGTATCTGCAGAGTAAGTATAGGGAGAAGGTATTAGCCTATGAAAAAGATGTTTGCATATTGTTTAACAGGCATTTATGGTACTTATTTCAGTAGTATGAGTGCCTCAAACATTTATGAACTTAGGCACACAACAGCCCTTGGGCCTAGCTGAAATTTGGGGTTCATCTCTGGTGCAAAGCAGTTAAGGAGTAATATGGCTATTGGCCCAAGCCTGGTTAGCAAGTACCAGATTTGGTGGCAGTACCATAGGCACGGGAAATAGAGGTGCGGGCGGGGGGGGGAGGGGTGCTGCAGCACCCACCAGGTTTTACATGGGACTTCGCTCCTGGCCCCGCACACTGGGTCCTGGCCCCATGCCCAGGGGTCCTGGCCACTGGCCCCACGGCTCCTTTTCTGGCCCCCCATGCAGCCACTGGCCCCGCACCTCCGCTTCTGGCCCTGCACACAGCTACTCGCCCTGTGCCTGAGGGTCCTGGCCACTGGACCCGCACCTCTGCTTCTGGCCCTGCATGCAGCTACCACACCCCCTCACCCCCCTGCTGTGACCACAGCCTTGGCCCCCGTAGCCCTGTCCGGGTCCCCCCTTCCCGGAGACACGGCCCTGCTCCCGGCCCCAGCTCTGGGGGAGGGGGCGCGGACAGGGGGTAAGGGATCTGGCTTTCAGCACCACCACTATTAAACATATTCCAGCAAGACTGGGCAGTACAGCTGAGCTGTCTGTAGGATTTGTACTCACAGCACTGTCTGGATTCAGAGGGAGTTTCTCACTGCTAAGGGATGACATAGGAATTGTACTGGAAAACAAGAGGCCTCTCCTGGCATTCCTGTCTCTATGACTGCAAACGCTGTTGTCTTCCAGTTTTTGTAACCGGTGAGATGGGACACCCAAAAGAACACAAGCTAGTAGAGCTCATGACTCTGACTCCATTGAAGGTTGTGTTGGAGGGTTGGCTGCATGTACCACATCTGGTGCGAAAAAATCTGTGAACTGCAAGTGTGCACAGCCAACTATCAGTAGTATCGCCAGTTCAACTAGAAAACAACATCAACCCCTGCTGATGTGTTGCCAACTCTCATAATACCTGGTGTTTTTCTTACAGCTTCAGCTGCTGGAATCAAAAGATGGCATGTATAACTCCGTTTTCATTCAAATAAAAATGTACATTTCTAGCCCCTATGGTTGCACAGAAAAGTTTGAAAATAAGAAGTCAGTGTACCCTAAAGCCTCTCTTCCAACCCTAATCTTCTATGATTCCATGAAACCAACAGGAAAGGAAAAAAAAAAAAAAGTTTCATGATTTTGTGGAGAACCTGACTCATGATTTTTGAGTGCCTGAGGTTGGCACTATTGCAACAGCACTGTCAGTCTTACAAAAAGGGAGGTCAGGAGAGGCCTGAACCCAGGGAGACACAGGTGCATGTCTCACTGTGCGGGAGAACAGGGATTGGACACACAGCGCACATACCCACACCTCAGCTACAACAGAATACTACATCTGAACCAGCTACACCTCACATACCAAACTTCATAGGTGTCTTCACAACAACAGCGGCCTTGCTGTCCATGTGGTCGGAGACAATCGTCATCTCCTTCAGCGCCTCGTCGTACTTCACCTGCAGGCGATCCAGGTCCACACCCTGGGGCAGGCTGCTGTCCACCCCGCTGACAGTGACCAGCGCTCTGTCCGCGGCCGGGTAGCGGAGCGGGTCCAGGGGCCGCACGGTAACGTGGCAGGGCAGCCGCACCTTCAGCTGGCCGAACGGGCTGACAATCAGCGTCCACTCCTTGAGGGGCTTATTGCCGCTCTTCTTGCCCGCCTCGGGGCCCGCCGGGCTCCCGCAGCCGCTGGAGGGGCCCGTCACGAACAGGGCAGCGCGCGACCAGCTGCCGCCCCTCGTCCCTCGCCAGGGGCCGCCGCTGCTCAACAGCCCTCGCGGGACACCTGCCACCCTCACCCCCAGGTGCCACCAGCCCGGGCAGGGGGCCCGCATATTGCCCAGCTTTGATCCCGGCGCCGGCGATGGCGCCCTTCTCCGCTCGGGGTGCGGCTTATGGGAACGGGGCACCGCGGGCGGGGGCGGGTCTGCCCCCACCGGGCACAGCAGGGACGGGCTATGGGGCCCGCCCTGGCCGAGGGCTCGGGCTCACAGGAGGGGACCCCCCCCGCAGCTCCCGCACATAACTCGCAGCGGGCGGAGGGGGTGGCGAACAGGGAACAAGTCCCTTGCCAGAGTCTAGGCTGGCAGCGTGGTGGGTGCCGATGTGGCTGCTGGGACTTGTAGTTCGGAGCCACAGCAACTTCATAGAGAAAGGAAGCAGGATGAACTACAAATCCCAGCGGGCTACACCCCAACCCCTCAGCGGCCCCTTAGTTCTCTGTCCACGAACCACAAGGGAGGGGGAGGTCTTTCCGTGTTCTGCTCCTATTGGACAGAGGGGGAGACGTTGTCACCAATCAGAAGTGAGGGAGAAAGAAGGTAGGGAGGCTGTGCGGCGGGTGTGGGGGGCAGGTGGCTGTGTCTCCATGGCAACCCGAGACGCTCTGGGGGTGGTAAACACGCGGCTCGAGGCTGCCAGGCAGCTGCTAGGGGGAACAAAACGCCCCGGAGGAGGAACCTGACTGGGTAGGAAACATCAGGTAAGAGGAGCCCCGGGTGGCACAGACGCCTCAGCCCAGAGGCCGCGGCTGGGCCCGTGAGGCGGAGAGACGCTGGCTAAAAAGGAGCGGGGGCTGGGCTGCGGGAGCCGTGAGGTATTTGGGGGAGGGGATCGCACTGTGTGGGGCACGCGTGGAGAGGTGCACTGTGCAAGGGGGCGCACGCCCTGGCAGTGTGGTGAGATGCATGGGGTGGGCACCATGGGTAGCTCGGTGAGGGTACGAATTTCCTGGGGGGCGCACCAGGGGTGGTGTTACATGCCAACATACATGGTGTAACACTAACAGACCCCAGTCGTCGGCAGGCGGGATCGAACCTGCAGCTTAAAGCATGAGCCGCAAGTTAAGTGGCTGGTAGCAGACTCATTTAATCTCTTTCTTTAAGTGATCTCGGTACCAGTAGATGGGACAGAACAGCACACCCCGAAGGTGTGTGGATTACAGTGACAACTAGTGGTCAGAGCAGGAGTCTGTCCTAGATGCCGCAGCAAAATCAGGGGGCAGAGCTGGAGTTGTGGTAGGGAGATAAACCATTACTCAGCCAGGAGCAGAGGCACATTTGACTTCTATTTTGGGGGGTTAAGGGGCTTAATACTATTAATAATAGGTATAGGTGTAACTTCTGGATTTACCCATTGTTAGTGATTCTTAAATTCGTAGGCGATCCCTCGAGATCGAGGATGATCTCTTTCACAACTTCAGAGGTGTAGCCGTGTTAGTCTGGATCTGTAAAAGCAGCAAAGAGTCCTGTGGCACCTTATAGACTAACAGATGCATCCGACGAAGTGGGTATTCACCCACGAAAGCTCATGCTCCAATATGTCTGTTAGTCTATAAGGTGCCATAGGACTCTTTGCCTCTTTCACAGGTTTTATTTTTCATGGGTCCTTTGGTGACTGAGGAGTCTGATTCTTGAGCCACAGGCTCGTTGGCAGACATTGCAGGTGGTGTTGGAAGACAGGGTTGGGCCACGATTGCTGCGTAACAGTTGTCTTTCCTTTCTTTTCTGGCATTTTTCTGCGACCAGGGCAAGGCGATTTTCCTCAAAAGTGGACATTCCCTCTCTGACAAATCTTCGCCAATTATCCCTGTCCTTGGCTGCTGTCTCCCAGTGTTTGGTGTTGATGCCACATCTCTTGCTGTTTATCCTGAGGGTGTCTTTAAAACATTTCTTTTGGCCTCCCCATTTCCTTTCATGAGTTGGGCATACAGCAGTTGTTTTGGTAAGCGTACATCAGGCATGCGCACACAGTCAGTGTTTCTCCCCCCACTTTCAGTATTTCAGCTGGTATGCCATCAGGACCTGGTACTTTATTGTTCTTCATTGTTCTTCAAAATTTCTCGATACTTTAAATGGCTGCTTCTTGGAGCAGCTGGTACAGGAACCCACAAGGGGAGAGGCAACTCTCGATTTAGTCCTGAGTGGAGTGCAGGATCTGATCCAAAAGGTAACTATAGCAGGACCAATTGGAAATAGTGACCATAATATAATAACATTTAACACTCCTGTGGTGGAAAGAACACCTCAACGGCCCAACACTGTGGCATTTAATTTCAGAAAGGGGAACTATGCAAAAATGAGGAGGTTAGTTAAACAGAAATTAAAAGGTACCATCACAGGGCCTAATAACATCAGCCACACTATCAGAGGCTCGTTCACCTGCACATCCACCAATGTGGTCTATGCCATCATGTGCCAGCAGTGCCCCTTTGCCATGTACATTGGTCAAACTGGACAGTCTCTACGTAAAAGAGTAAATGGACACAAATCAGATGTCAAGAATTATAACATTCATAAACCAGTCGGAGAACACTTCAATCTCTCTGGTCACGCAATTACAGACATGAAAGTCGCTATTTTAAAACAAAAAAACTTCAAATCCAGACCCCAGCGAGAAACTGCTGAATTGGAATTAATTTGCAAATTGGATACAATTAACTTAGGCTTGAATAGAGACTGGGAGTGGCTTAGTCATTATGCAAGGTAGCCTATTTCCCCTTGTTTTTTCCTACCCCCCCCCCCCAGACGTTCTTGTTAAACCCTGGATTTGTGCTGGAAATGGCCCACCTTGATTATCATACACAATGTAAGGAGAGTGGTCACTTTCGATAAGCAATTACCAGCAGGAGAGTGAGTTTGTGTGTGTGGGGGGGGGTGAGAAAACCTGGATTTGTGCTGGAAATGGCCCACTTTGATTATCATACACATTGTAAGGAGAGTGATCACTTTAGATAAGCTATTACCAGCAGGAGAGTGGGGTGGGAGGAGGTATTTTTTCATGCTTTTTGTGTGTATATAATAAGATCTTCTATACTTTCCACAGTATGCATCCGATGAAGTGAGCTGTAGCTCATGAAAGCTTATGCTCAAATAAATTGGTTAGTCTCTAAGGTGCCACAAGTACTCCTTTTCTTTTTGCGAATACAGACTAACACGGCTGTTACTCTGAAACCAATGACTAGAGTGAAATCCCAGCAAGCTGCATGGACACTTTTCAAAGACACCATGATAGAGTCTCAACTTAAATGTTTACCCCAATTTAAAAAAACTCAGTAAAAGAACTAAAAAAGAGCCACCGTGGCTTAACAACCATGTAAAAGAAGCAGTGAGAGATAAAAAGGCATCTTTTAAAAAGTGGAAGTCAAATCCTAGTGAGGTGAATAGAAAGGAGCATAAACACTGCCAAATTAAGTGTAAAAATGTAATAAGAAAAGCCAAAAAGGAGCTGAAGAACAGCTAGCCAAAAACTCAAAAGGTAATAACAAAATGTTTTTTAAGTACACCAGAAGCAGGAAGCCTGCGAAACAACGAGTGGGGCCCCTGGACGATCAAGATACAAAAGGAACACTTAAAGACGATAAAGTCATTGCAAAGAAACTAAATGAATTCTTTGCTTCAGTCTTCATGGCTGAGGATGTTAGGGAGATTCCCCAACCTGAGCCGTCTTTTGTAGGTGACAGTTCTGAGGAATTGTCACAGACTGAAGTGTCAGTAGAGGAGGTTTTGGAATTAATTGAGAAACTTAACAGTAACAAGTCACCAGGACCAGATGGCATTTACCCAAGAGTTCTGAAAGAACTCAAATGTGAAATTGCGGAACTATTAACTATAGTTTGTAACCTGTCCTTTAAATCAGCTTCTGTACCCAGTGACTAGAAGATAGCTAATGTAACACCAATATTTAAAAAGGGCTCTAGAGGTGATCCCGCCAATTACAGACCAGTAAGTCGAATGTCAGTACTAGGCAAATTAGTTGAAACAATAGTAAAGAATAAAATTGTCAGACACATGGAAGAACATAAATTGTTGGGCAAAAGTCAACATGGTTTCTGTAAAGGGAAATCATGTCTTACTAATCTATTAGAGTTCTTTGAAGGGGTCAACAAACATGTGGACAAGGGGGATCCAGTGGACATAGTGTACTTAGATTTCCAGAAAGCCTTTGACAAGGTCCCTCACCAAATACTCTTATGTAAATTAAGTTGTCATGGGATAAGAGGGAAGATCCTTTCATGGATTGAGAACTGGTTAAAAGACAGGGAACAAAAGGTAGGAATAAATGGTCAGTTTCAGAATGGAGAGAGATAAATAGTGGTGTCCCCCAGGGGTCTGTACTGTGACCAGTACCATTCAACATATTCATAAATGATCTGGAAAAAGGGGTAAACAGTGAGGTTGCAAAATTTGCAGGTGATACAAAACTATGCAAGACAGTTAAGTCGAAAGCAGACTGTGAAGAGTTACAAAAATGATCTCACAAAACTGGGTGAATGGTAAATTTTCAGAATGGAGAGGGGTAACCAGTGGTGAACTGGAGCCAGTTCGCACCGGTTCACTAGAACCTGTTGTTAAATTTAGAAGCCCTTTTAGAACCAACTCCATGGGTGCTCCAGAGCTGGAGCGCCCAAGGGGAAAATTTGGTGGGTGCAGAGCACCCACCGGCAGTTCCCCACCCCACCCCCAGCTCACCTCCACTCCGTCACCACCTCCTCCCCTGAATGCGCCGCCCCGTTCTGCTTCTCCGCCCCCCAAGGCTTCCCGCGAATCAGCTGTTCAGCGCGGGAAGCTGGGGCAGGCTGAGAAGCAGGCCGCAGCTTCCCGCTCAGGCCCAGGGAGGCGGAGGTGAGCTGGGGCTGGAGGGGGGGGGGGGGGGGGGCGCGAGGCGGGCCGCCCGCACTGCAGCAGGTAACCCGGGGGGGGGGGGCACGCAGGGGAACCGCTCCCCGCCCCAGCTCACCTCCGCCTCCCTGGGCCTGAGCGGGAAGCCGCCGCCTGCTTCTCAGCCCTCCCCGGCTTCCCGCTGAACAGCTGACTCACGGGAAGCCAGGGCGGGTAGAGAAGGAGAGCAGGGCGATGCGTTCAGGGGAGGAGGCAGAGCGGAGGTGAGGTGAGCTGGGGCCGGGCGCAGGGCGGGGAGCTGCCAGTGGGTGCTCTGCACCCACCAAATTTTCCCCGTGGGTGCTCCAGCCCTGGAGCACCCAGGGAGTCAGCGCCTAAGGCGCCACTTTTGATGTGATCTGTGGGGGAACGGCTGCTCCCCCTGCTCCCCCCCAGCTACACACCCCTACCCCTAGGAGCCAGAGGGACCTGCTGGATGCTTCCTGGGAGCTGCCCCAGGTAAGCATCTCCAGGACTCCCCACCTCGCCCCCCAGCAGGTGCCTCTGGCTCTTAGGGGTGGGGTGGGCACAGTTCTGGGGGCAGTCAGGGGATGGGGGTGGATGGGGCAGAGGTCCTGGGGGGGCGTCAAGGAACGCGGGGGGGGTTAAATGGGGCAGGAGTCCCGCGGGGCGGGGGTAGGCAATGACTCCCTCGTGGGGTTAGGAGGGAACCTGTTGTTAAGATTTTGGCACTGGGGGTAACTAGTGGTGTTCCCCAAGGGTCAGTCCTAGGACCAATCCTATTCAACTTATTCATAAGTTATCTGGAGAAAGGGGTAAACAGTGAGGTGGCAAAGTTTGCAGATGATACTAAACTGCTCCAGATAGTTAAGGCCAAAGCAGACTGAAGAACTTCAAAAAGATCTCAAAAAACTAAGTGACTGGGCAACAAAATGGCAAATGAAATTTAATGTGGATAAATGTAAAGTAATGCACAATGGAAAAAATAACCTCAACTATACATACAATATGATGGGGGCTAATTTAGCTACAACTAATCAGGAAAAAGATCTTGGTGTCATCGTGGATAGTTCTCTGAAGACATCCACGCAGTGTGCAGCAGCAGTCAAAACAGGATGTTAGGAATTATTAAAAAAGGGATAGAGAATAAGACTGAGAATAACTTATTGCCCTTATATAAATCCATGGTATGCCCACATCTTGAATACTGCGTACAGATGAAGTTAAGTCCATTAATGGCTATTAGCCAGGATGGGTAAGGAATGGTGTGCATAGCCTCTGTTTGTCAGAGGGTGGAGATGCATGGCAGGAGAGAGATCACTTGATCATTACCCATTAGGTTCACTTCCTCTGGACACCTGGCATTGGCCACTGTCAGTAGACAGGATACTGGGCTTGATGGACCTTTGGTCTGACCCAGTATGGCCATTCTTGTGTTCTTATGTTCATTTGTTTAATTGCTTTGCAGACCTCCTCAGGTGTTGGGGGGTTGGCAAGAGTTTCCCAGATTGGGTGTTGAGGGATGGAGTCAATGGTGTCATCAGTCACAGTCGATTCTCGATTTAGAAGCTTTTGGTAGTGTTTCTTCCAGCGCTCTTCGATTGATTCGTTATCTTTAAGATGAGTACTACCATCTTCGGATCTCAGAGGTATGAGGACACATGAGCTTGATCTGTACAGGGTCTTTGTCTCACAAAAAAAGCTCTGCAGATCATGTCTGTCAGCAAATGTCTGGATTTCTTTTGCTTTGTCTTCCCACCATTTGTTTTTTGATTTCTTGAATCCTTCTTTGAACTTCAGCTTTGAACTGATGGAAAAAGCTATGCTTCTGACTGCATAGTGGTTGGTTTTGCCAGTCACAGAAAGCTTTTTTTCTGGTCCAAAAGGGCTGTAATCTCAGTGTTGTTGTCAAACCAGTCCTGATGGTGGCAGGTAGCAAGGCCAATGGATTCCTTGCAAACCTCATGGATGGTCTGTTTTAGGGCTTCCCAGTCTTCTTTGACACTTATGTTGTCATTTCCAGGTGTGCATATGGCCAGTTTTTCACTGAGAAGTGTTTGGAAGTTCTCTTGGTGTACTGAGGATTGAAGTCTTTAGATGTTGTATTGCCGTCTGTGTGATTTGGATTGCTTTCTATGTTTCGGGCCTTGCCAATCAGCTCCTTCCCCTCCCTCCCAGCACCTCCTGCCTATCACAATCAGCTGTTCAGTGGCATGCAGGATGTGCTTGGGGGAGGGGGAAGAGCGAGGGCAGGAAGAGGCAGGGGGAGGGGCAGGAAGCGGCGTGGTTGGGAAGAGGTGAGCTCGGGACTTGGGGGAAGGGATGGAGTGGGGGGCGGGGGCGGGGCCTGGGCCTTGGCGCCTCTGCTTACTCATACTGGTGAGTAGTTAGTTACTTGCATGAGTAGTCCCATTTAAATCCACTGGATTGCTTGCATGGTAACTGCTTATCCTTATGAGTAAATGGTTCCACCATCTGGCTCTGTGTTTTCAATTTATGCAAATATAACTTAACTTGAATGCATAATTGTTAAACAAGCTTGAGTTAGTAAAAGAGGACATCTCTTTAGTGTGCTACTTCAGTACTAGAAATTTACAATGTGGTATTACTCTGGCAAAGAATCTGTGTTCCTACTACTATGAGACAACAAGTGCAGGTGACTGGCAGTTATTAATAATTCAATAAAATGTGTTTCTCAGCATACATCTTTCTGTAATTCAGTTTCTAAATTTGAAGAATGAAAGTTTAAAGGGAGTGTCAATTCTATTTAATTTGGCAATTCTATGAAGAGAGAATGTATAAATATGGTACCTTCTTATGCAGCAGATCTGCTTCATCTGCATATACAGGGTCTTATCTTATTTGAGTAACTGCAATAAGATTTTACTGTTTTTCACTCCTGTTAGTCCTGCAAAAATTAACACAGCTAGGAGAGAAAGATCTTGATTCTATTCTGATTCATCCACAGAATTCTTTTCTAAAGAAGTCTTGTGATTAAGGCACTGGACTTGGACTCAGGATCTGGGTTCAGTTCTTGACTGCTACAGACCTTTCTATGTGGCCTTGGGTAAGTCACTTATGACTCAATACTGCAAACTGCTCCATTGGCTGGACCTCTGTGTCTGATTTCATCAGGGATCAAAAGTTTGTCTGTCTTGCAGTTCTCAGTGCAAAGATCAAGGTTTTGGCCTCTTTGGGTAAGTCTACACTGCAACTAGGAGAAAACCTCCCTACTTGGGTAGACAGACTGACTCTAGCAGGGCTTGAGCTATCGCTAGTGGCACTCCAGCTATCAGGCTAACAATTGCAGTATGGACATTGCAGCCTGGGCTGGAGCTAGACTTGAGAGCTCAAGTCGCCATGTCCATATTGCTATTTTTAGCATGATAGCTTGAGCCCAGCTAGTATAAGGCTCTACCCAGGCTGGGAGGCAAACTCGCATCTGCAGTGTACATCTGTATTCTGAAAACGTTCCAAAACTGTAGAACCATTATGTAAGTTTATAACTCGTTCCAAGTTTCATTTATATTTGAGTTAGACATTTCACTTTTTAGATATTGGAATACAATGTAACTTCTCTGCTTTGCATTGTGACCCTTAAAGTCTAGTATCTCCCAAGATACTTTTTAATTCTGGTATTTGGGAGGCAATTGATATATTCATTATAAATTTATATTAGGCCCATGGAGAATGGCATATGCCTTTACTATAGTACAAACTGCTTCCATTTTAAGAACAACATAGCTTTGTTATGTTCTTCCCCCCTGAACAGTTTAGATCAGCAGTTCTCAACCAGGGGTCCAAGGCCCCCTGCGGGGCCACAAGCAGATTTCAGGGGGTCCACCAAGCAGGGCCGGCATTAGACTCACTGGGGCCTGGGGCAGAAAGCTGAAGCCCCGCTGCCCCAAGCCTTGTCACCCAGAGCTGAAGCCGAAGCGTGAGCAGCTTAGCCTCACAGGAATGGGGCCCCAGGGAACTGCCCTGCTTGCTACCCCTTAACACTGGCCCTGGCTTTTATATGCAGAAGACGAGTTGTTGTGGCACAGATAGGCTGTGGAGTTTTTATAGTATATTCAGGGGGCCTCAGAAAGAAAACAGTTGAGAACCCCTGGTATAGATAGTGTAACTGCAACCTACCGTGTGAATGCCATATATCCACACACACTCCCACACACATGGATACTTCACCTCTGTTTAGAATTTCTTCCATGTATCCTTTGTTTCTTTTTCTTAAAATCTTTCAGCATGGCTTAGAGACCTGAACAGAACAGCAGAAACATTGAAGATAATATATTTAGCAATTTTAACATTTTGTAGATGAAAATTATTTTATTTATCAATATGTGTACATGTTTATGTACAATACTTCCTGGATTCAGTCTTGGCATCTGTGCTGTTTACATTGGGCTCACAATGTTTTGACTCCTCTAGGAGGCAAGCAAATTGTTTTTTTCCATTAGCAAATATAGCTGCTTAAAGCTATCTGTAAATGTCAAAACATCCTTGAAGGAATTCCAAACAGCACTAAAAGCAGGCTTAAATTTTACCATTCAAAGATTTCACTGCCCTAAGAGACCACCGTACCTTTCATTAGCCAAATGTAAATTATACAACACTTTTGTGTTTGTTTTTTTTCCCCGACAACAGTTCTAAAAAAAAGGGCGGGGACCATTATCTCAAGACTTGGCACTCTGGTTTTTGAGTTGGAAGATACTGGAATTTTTATCTGAGAGATCTGAATTGTGCTATTTCAAATACTGATTTGGAACCCACTCTGAAAGAAAAGTGTGTTTATTTATTTCACTTCAATTTAATCCTGACTTCTCTCATTTTATTATAAACAGTTTTAGGTTAGGGGGGAAAAAATTCATTACATACTACATTATAGGTTAGAGGGGATGGCAAGCTCGGCTAATTTGTGGGTGGGTTCCACCTAGCACAACGAATTTGGCCTATACTAGTACTCAATGCTGCAACAGAATGTTAAGTACTCTGCATAGCCATTACTGCCATCGTGAAGCAGATGAAAAGATAGTCTTACCTGAATTTACTTCTGTTGTTGACAAAACACAGAAAGATGTACAAGAGGACAGAGCACAAAGTGAACCTTTACAGAAGGCCACAATCTGCCCTTGAGAATGTTTGGCGCTATAAAAGACAAAATGGTGGTAAAACTACAGCAGGCTGGCAATCAGTGGGTCAACAGCTGAGATAATATGCTATGTCATTGAGAGTGTGGAGAACAGCAGCTGCATCCTAAAGCCTCATTCTGTAGCTAGTTACAATCCAAAACATGAAATTATAGTTTATATATAAAGTTTGACTGTGTTACAAAAGATCACTTACATTGAATTGAATGCTAACTGTTCATCTCAAAAGATGATGGTGTAAACATCAAAGCAGTTCAGTTACTGTGTGTCATGCTACAGCAGGGGTGGCAAACCTGTGGCTCCAGAGCCGTATGCAGCTCTTCAGACGTTAATTTGTGGCTCCCTGTATAGGCACCGACTCCGGGGCTGGAGCTACAGGCGCCAACTTTCCAATGTGTCGGGGGTGGGGGGTGCTCACTGCTCAACCCCTGGCTCTGCCACAGGCCCTGCCCCCACTCCACCCCTTCCCACCCCCTCCCCTGAGCCTGCCATGCCCTCGCTCGTTCCCCTCCCCCCCAGAGCCTCCTGGACACCACAAAACAGCTGATCGATAGGTGCAAGGAGGGAGGGGGAGGCGCTGATTGGCAGGGCTGCTGGTGGGTGGGAGACGCTGGGAGCGGATGGTGGGAGCAGGTGGGGGGCTGCTGACATATTACTGTGGCTCTTTGGCAATGTACACTGGTAAATTCTGGCTCCTTCCCAGGCTCAGATTGACCACCCCTGTGCTACAGCATCATGAGTGGCTAAAAAGTCCAGTACCCAAGTGACAGTCCTTGCCATAGATAATGCACATGTAAAGTGCAGGGCCAGAGGTTGAAGCAAAATTACTACTAGCTCTCGAGACCTGCTGCCTCTTCCTCTTTGCTCTCTTCTCTTTTTCTCACCACCTCTCTTCAACCTCTTTGACTCCCTGGTGCAGCACAGTCCTCCAGGATAGCCTATTACTAGTAGCGTCTTTCCAGATTGTGCTGTCAGTGTTGAAAGTTTTCAAGTCCTTCTTGCATATGTCCTTGAGCCTGACCCTAGATCAGCCCAGTGGCTTTGGAGCAGCCACATGTTCTCTGTATAGGAGATACTTTACATAATGGCAGAAGCTGACACTTGTGGGTGCTTTGCAAATGTGGTACAAATATGAGCCTTACTGTGTCATGTCATAATTTAAAATTGTAAATTAAAGTAAAATTGAGAGGCAGGGTAACCCTGTGGTTAAGGCACTAGACTCAGGTTCCATAGATCTGTGTTCATTTCTCAGTTCTGCCATAGATTTTCTATATAACCTTGGGTAAATTACTTAATCTCTCTGTGCCTCAATTCCCTGTCTATAAAATGGGGGTAATAGTACTTTCTGTGCCTGACTTGTCTATTTAGATTGTAAGATTTTAGGGGCAAACACTGTCTCATAGGGTATGTCTACACTACGGAATAAGGTCGAATTTATAGAAGTCGGTTTTTTAGAAATCGGTTTTATATATTCGAGTGTGTATGTCCCCACAGAAGTGCATTAAGTGCATTAACTCGGCGGAGTGCTTCCACAGTACCGAGGCTAGAGTCGACTTCCGGAGCGTTGCACTGTGGGTAGCTATCCCACAGTTCCCGCAGTCTCCGCTGCCCATTGGAATTCTGGGTTGAGATCCCAATGCCTGATGGGGCTGAAACATTGTCGCGGGTGGTTCTGGGTACATATCGTCAGTCCCCCCTTCCCTCCCTCCCTCCGTGAAAGCAAGGGCAGACAATCGTTTCGCGCCTTTTTTCCTGAGTTACCTGTGCGGACGCCATACCACCGCAAGCATGGAGCCCGCTCAGGTAACCGTCACCGTATGTCTCCTGGGTGCTGGCAGACGCGGTATGGCATTGCTACACAGTAGCAGCAACCCATTGCCTTCTGGCAGCAGACGGTACAGTACGACTGGTAGCCGTTCTCGTCATGTCCGAGGTGCTCCTGGCCACGTCGGCTGGGAGCGCCTGGGCAGACATGGGCTCAGGGACTAAATTTTTGGTGACTTGACCAGGTCATTCTCTTAAGTCCGGCAGTCAGTCCTATTGAACCATCTTATGGTGAGCAGGTAGGCAATATGTCCTTCTGCACTGTCTGCTGCCAGCCAAAGATGTAAAAGATAGATGGAGTGGATCAAAACAAGAAATAAACCGGATTTGTTTTGTACTCATTTGCCTCTTCCCCTGTCTATGGGACTCATTCCTCTAGGTCACACTGCAGTCACTCACAGAGAAGGTGCAGCGAGCTAAATCTAGCCATGTATCAATCAGAGGCCAGGCTAACCTCCTTGTTCCAATAAGAACAATAACTTAGGTGCACCATTTCTTATTGGAACCCTCCGTGAAGTCAACCCTGTAACCCCTCCCTGCGTCAGAGCAACGGCAAACAATCGTGCATCTGAGTTGAGAGTGCTGTCCAGAGCAGTCACAATGGAGCACTCTGATTGGGCTAAAACATTGTCGCGGGTGGTTCTGGGTACATATTGTCCGGCCCCCGTTCCCTCCCTCCCTCCGTGAAGGCAAGGGCAGACAATCGTTTCGCGCCTTTTTTCCTGAGTTACCTGTGCGGACGCCATACCACCGCAAGCATGGAGCCCGCTCAGGTAACCGTCACCGTATGTCTCCTGGGTGCTGGAAGACGCGGTACGGCATTGCTACACAGTAGCAGCAACCCATTGCCTTCTGGCAGCAGACGGTGCAGTATGACTGTTACCCGTCCTCGTCGTGTCCGAGGTGCTCCTGGCCACGTCGGCTGGGAGCGCCTGGGCAGACATGGGCGCAGGGACTAAATTTTTGGTGACTTGACCAGGTCATTCTCTTTAGTCCTGCAGTCAGTCCTATTGAACCGTCTTATGGTGATCAGGCAGGCAATACGGATTGCTAGCAGTCGTATTGTACCGTCTTCTGCCGGGCAGGCAAGAGATGACGATGGCTAGCAATCGTACTGTACCATCTTCTGCCGGGCAGGCAAGAGATGAGGATGGCTAGCAGTCGTACTGTACCATCTTCTGCCGAGCAGCCATGAGATGTGGATGGCATGCAGTCCTTCTGCACCGTCTGCTGCCAGCCAAAGATGTAAAAGATAGATGGAGTGGATCGAAACAAGAAATAGACCAGATTTGTTTTGTACTCATTTGCCTCTTCCCCTGTCTAGGGGACTCATTCCTCTAGGTCACACTGCAGTCACTCACAGAGAAGGTGCAGCGAGCTAAATCTAGCCATGTATCAATCAGAGGCCACGCTAACCTCCTTGTTCCAATAAGAACAGTAACTTAGGTGCATCATTTCTTATTGGAACCCTCCATGAACTCCTGCCTGAACTACTCCTTGATTTAAAGCCACCCCCTTTGTGGATTTTAGCTCCCTGAAGCCAACCCTGTAAGCCGTGTCGTCAGTCGCCCCTCCCTCCGTCAGAGCAACGGCAGACAATCATTCCGCGCCTTTTTTCTGTGCGGACGCCATACCAAGGCAAGCATGGAGTCCGCTCAGCTCACTTTGGCAATTAGGAGCACATTAAACACCACACGCATTATCCAGCAGTATATGCAGCACCAGAACCTGGCAAAGCGCTACCGGGCGAGGAGGCGACGTCAGCGCGGTCACGTGAGTGATCAGGACATGGACACAGATTTCTCTGAAAGCATGGGCCCTGACAATGCATGCATCATGGTGCTAATGGGGCAGGTTCATGCTGTGGAACGCCGATTCTGGGCTCGGGAAACAAGCACAGACTGGTGGGACCGCATAGTGTTGGAGGTCTGGGACGATTCCCAGTGGCTGCGAAACTTTCGCATGCGTAAGGGCACTTTCATGGAACTCTGTGACTTGCTTTCCCCTGCCCTGAAGCGCATGAATACCAAGATGAGAGCAGCCCTCACAGTTGAGAAGCGAGTGGCGATAGCCCTGTGGAAGCTTGCAACGCCAGACAGCTACCGGTCAGTTGGGAATCAATTTGGAGTGGGCAAATCTACTGTTGGGGCTGCTGTGATGCAAGTAGCCCACGCAATCAAAGATCTGCTGATATCAAGGGTAGTGACCCTGGGAAATGTGCAGGTCATAGTGGATGGCTTTGCTGCAATGGGATTCCCTAACTGTGGTGGGGCCATAGACGGAACCCATATCCCTATCTTGGCACCGGAGCACCAAGCCGGCGAGTACATAAACCGCAAGGGGTACTTTTCAATAGTGCTGCAAGCTCTGGTGGATCACAAGGGACGTTTCACCAACATCAACGTGGGATGGCCGGGAAAGGTACATGACGCTCGCATCTTCAGGAACTCTGGTCTGTTTCAAAAGCTGCAAGAAGGGACTTTATTCCCAGACCAGAAAATAACTGTTGGGGATGTTGAAATGCCTATATGTATCCTTGGGGACCCAGCCTACCCCTTAATGCCATGGCTCATGAAGCCATACACAGGCAGCCTGGACAGTAGTCAGGAGCTGTTCAACTACAGGCTGAGCAAGTGCAGAATGGTGGTAGAATGTGCATTTGGACGTTTAAAGGCACGCTGGCGCAGTTTACTGACTCGCTTAGACCTCAGCGAAACCAATATTCCCACTGTTATTACTGCTTGCTGTGTGCTCCACAATATCTGTGAGAGTAAGGGGGAGACGTTTATGGCGGGGTGGGAGGTTGAGGCAAATCGCCTGGCTGCTGGTTACGCGCAGCCAGACACCAGGGCGGTTAGAAGAGCACAGGAGGGCGCGGTACGCATCAGAGAGGCTTTGAAAACCAGTTTCGTGACTGGCCAGGCTACGGTGTGAAAGTTCTGTTTGTTTCTCCTTGATGAAACCCCCCGCCCCTTGGTTCACTCTACTTCCCTGTAAGCTAACCACCCTCCCCTCCTCCCTTCGATCACCGCTTGCAGAGGCAATAAAGTCATTGTTGCTTCACATTCATGCATTCTTCATTCATTCATCACACAAACAGGGGGATGACTACCAAGGTAGCCCAGGAGGGGTGGTGGAGGAGGGAAGGAAAATGCCACACAGCACTTTAAAAGTTTACAACTTTAAAATTTATTGAATGACAGCCTTCTTTTTTTTGGGCAATCCTCTGTGGTGGAGTGGCTGGTTGGCCGGAGGCCCCCCCACCGCGTTCTTGGGCGTCTGGGTGTGGAGGCTATGGAACTTGGGGAGGAGGGCGGTTGGTTACACAGGGGCTGTAGTGGCAGTCTGTTCTCCAGCTGCCTTTGCTGCAGCTCAACCATACACTGGAGCATACTGGTTTGGTCCTCCAGCAGCCTCAGCATTGAATCCTGCCTCCTCTCATCACGCTGCCGCCACATTCGAGCTTCAGCCCTCTCTTCAGCCCGCCACTTACTCTCTTCAGCCCACCACCTCTCCTCCCGGTCATTTTGTGCTTTCCTGCAGTCTGACATTATTTGCTTCTACGCATTCGTCTGTGCTCTGTCAGTGTGGGAGGACAGCATCAGCTCGGAGAACATTTCATCTCGAGTGCGTTTTTTTTTCTTTCTAATCTTCACTAGCCTCTGGGAAGGAGAAGATCCTGTGATCGTTGAAACACATGCAGCTGGTGGAGAAAAAAAAAGGGACAGCGGTATTTAAAAAGACACATTTTATAAAACACTGGCTACACTCTTTCAGGGTAAACCTTGCTGTTAACATTACATACATAGCACATGTGCTTTCGTTACAAGGTCGCATTTTGCCTCCCCCCACCGCGTGGCTACCCCCTGCACCCTCCCCCCTCCCTGTGGCTAACAGCGGGGAACATTTCTGTTCAGCCGCAGGCAAACAGCCCAGCAGGAATGGGCTCCTCTGAGTGTCCCCTGAAGAAAAGCACCCTATTTCAACCAGGTGACCATGGATTATATCTCACTCTCCTGAGGATAACACAGAGAGATAAAGAACGGATGTTGCTTGAACGCCAGCAAACATACACTGCAATGCTTTGTTGTACAATGATTCCCGAGTACATGTTACTGGCCTGGAGTGGTAAAGTGTCCTACCATGAAGGACGCAATAAGTCTGCCCTCCCCAGAAACCTTTTGCAAAGGCTTTGGGAGTATATCCAGGAGAGCCGCGAATGCCAGGGCAAAGTAATCCTTTCACATGCTTGCTTTTACACTATGTATATTATTTTAAAAGGTACACTCACCGGAGGTCCCTTCTCCGCCTGCTGGGTCCAGGAGGCAGCCTTGGGTGGGTTCGGGGGGTACTGGCTCCAGGTCCAGGGTGAGAAACAGTTCCTGGCTGTCGGGAAAACCGGTTTCTCCGCTTGCTTGCTGTGAGCTATCTACAACCTCCTCCTCCTCATCATCTTCTTCGTCCCCAAAACCTGCTTCCGTATTGCCTCCATCTCCATTGAAGGAGTCAAACAACACGGCTGGGGTAGTGGTGGCTGAACCCCCTAAAATGGCATGCAGCTCATCATAGAAGCGGCATGTTTGGGGCTCTGACCCGGAGCGGCCGTTCGCCTCTCTGGTTTTCTGGTAGGCTTGCCTCAGCTCCTTCAGTTTCACACGGCACTGCTTCGGGTCCCTGTTATGGCCTCTGTCCTTCATGCCCTGGGAGATTTTGACAAAGGTTTTGGCATTTCGAAAACTGGAACGGAGTTCTGATAGCACGGATTCCTCTCCCCATACAGCGATCAGATCCCGTACCTCCCGTTCGGTCCATGCTGGAGCTCTTTTGCGATTCTGAGACTCCATCATGGTCACCTCTGCTGATGAGCTCTGCATGGTCACCTGCAGCTTGCCACGCTGGCCAAACAGGAAATGAGATTCAAAAGTTCGCGGTTCTTTTCCTGTCTACCTGGCCAGTGCATCTGAGTTGAGAGTGCTGTCCAGAGCGGTCAAAATGGAGCACTCTGGGATAGCTCCCGGAGGCCAATACCGTCGAATTGTGTCCACAGTACCCCAAATTCGACCCGGCAAGGCCGATTTAAGCGCTAATCCACTTGTCGGGGTGGAGTAAGGAAATCGATTTTAAGAGCCCTTTAAGTCGAAATAAATGGCTTCATCGTGTGGACAGGTACGGGTTTACATCGATTTAACGCTGCTAAATTCGACCTAAAGTCCTAGTGTAGACCAGGGCATAGTATCTGTTGTACAGAACCAAGCAGGATGGTCTCTACAGTCTTCACTGGGGCCTCTAGTTACCTAGAGCAGTGGTTCTCAAACTAGGGCTGCCGCTTGTTCAGGGAAAGCCCCTGGTGGGCCGGGCTGGTTTTTTTACCTGCCGAGTCTGCAGGTTCGGCCGATCGCGGCTCCCACTGGCCGTGGTTCGCCCCCATTGGCCTGGAGTGGCTCCCACTGGCTGCAGCCCCCATTGGCCTGGAGCAGCGAAACGCGGCCAGTGGGAGCCGCGATTGGCCAAATCTGCGGACTCGGCAGGTAAACAAACCGGCCCGGCCCGCCAGGGGCTTTCCCTGAACAAGCGGCAGCCCCAGTTTGAGAACCACTGACCTAGAGTATTGTAGAGCTGGCTCCCACTAATGCCAGAAACTTGGTGACCTACATTCGTAAAACAGAACATTTATAAAGATGGGATTTTGCCAAACACAAGAGGAGGAATGTAATACAGCCAAATTTTCAGATCTTTATTCACTACTGACTCGGGCTAAATACCTTTTTATTTTATCACTATTTGTAACTGTTATTGAACTCTTCACAGTGTTTTGGGATAGAGTGTGTGTGACCGGCATCCCGGGGGAGCCAACTGAGGTCACTCAATTAGGGTGAATTGCAAAGAATATGGCAGGCAATACCCAAAGCTGGTGGATATTCCAATACTTAGATTTACCAAGCCAGCACAGCACAGCTCCTATTATACCTCACTGGTTACTCAGAAGCCAACAACACAATTCCCTTAAAGTAACTCAGCCTCAGGCCTCCACCTAGACAAATATGATGAGGATTAATGAAAATCTTACTCATCATATAAAAAAGGTTCTACCAATCCCAAAGGATCAAACACATTACCTCCTAGGTTAATGAATATTCCAGATTTTATCCAAATACATGCTTACAGTCAATTCTTATTAACTAAACTAACGTATTAAAAAAGAAAAGAGAGAATATAGGTTAAAAGATAAATATACATACAGACATGAGTTCAATTCTTGAGGTTCCAATTCATAGCAAAAATGGTGAGCTTTGTAGATGCAAAGAGATCTTTCAGAAATAGTTTCTAGGTTATAGTCCAATGTTTGTATTCAGGATGGTCCAGTCAGAACTGGGATATCAGTCCTTATGGTTTAGGCTTCACCTGCATGAAACCTCAAGCAGATCTAAGATAAAAGGGATCAGGACCCAAGGGTCTTTTATGCAGTTTTCTAGCATCCACTTGACCATACAATCCTGGGTAAACAATAGGCTTTTGATGTAACCTTCTGTTTCCTAAACCTCACCAGTAATTAACTACATGGATTAACATAATTTATCCATTAAGCAGTTTATCACAAACTTTAAAGAGATACATAGACTATTACATCATTGCATACAAAATTCATCTAAATGTTAATATTCCCGTTTCATCTCTGAATCAATAGCTATAGTGACAGACAGGAACTGTCTGTTTTCATGGCTAGCATATATAAGTAAACACTCACAATTAATATCACTTCTAACAACATAGGTTTTCATTTCAAAGTTCTAGCCCCTCGAATGGCCCTTATTACCATTTGCATACCTTTCTAACATGACTTTAAAGGTTGGCTCTGGGTTATTTAGCCTGCGCGCAGCTCTTTAACCCTTTCTGGCCATGTGTTACACTTTGTATAAGATTCGTTGCAATTATATAATAGTGGTAACAATAATGATTTGCATGGTTATATTTTAATTAGACAATGTCACAGTGTGTATGAAAGATATAATAACTTTTTGATGTTGTTACTTACAACAACCTCCTTAAAAGCTACTTCTTCGAGAAATCTTTCCTACCCCCTCTTTTCTTCAGTAATTTGCCAACTTTCTCCCTTTTCTCAGAAATTGTGCTGTTTTCTCTTGTGTTTGCATGTTTTGTAATTTGGGGCCTGATCTTGCAAACACTTATGAACATGAATAACTTTCACTCACATGAGTAATACCATTAGACCAGATCATGCCCTCAAGATCCACCTATGTAGGGTCCCCTTTCTATGCAGATGTCTCTTTCGAATGTAAGAGGATTGGGAAGGCCAGGAGTAGAGATGGGCAATTTCATGCTGGATGGGAGGAAAGGGGAACACACATCTTATCCCTTGACTAGCCCTAAGGAAGTTCAGATAAAAGGTATGGTTGGCTGTAGGATCCTATCCATAGTAGAGATTCCTCCCTTTATGGGGTATCCGTAGGTAGCCATAACTAGGGAGAGCCCCTGGTTTAACAATTACTTTGGAGATACACTACCAAGCAGGAGTGGCACCAGAAATAAAGGGACAGTGTAAAGGCACACTGTCTCTGTGGGGCTGGGCAGTATGGTTACTAACTTTCTACTAACAGAAAACCAAACACCCTTGCCCTGCCCCTCCTCTGAGGCCCCACCCATGCCCCCACTCCTTCTCCAAGGCCCCACCCCCGCTCACTCCATCCCACCCCCTTACCCGTCTCTCGCTCTCCCCACCCTCACTCACTCATTTTCACTGGACTGGCTCAGGGGGCTGGGGTGCAGGAGGGGGTGAGGACTCCAGCTGGGATGCAGGCTCTGCGGTGGGGCCAGAAATGAGGGTCTTGGGGTGCAGGCTTTGGGCTGGGGGGTGCAGCCGAGATGTTTAGAGTATGGGAGGAGGCTCCAGGCTGAGGCAGAGGGCTGGGGTGCCGGGGTGGGGGCTCTGATGTGGGGCCAGGGCTGATGGATTTGGAGGGCAGGAGGGTGCTCCAGGCTGGAACCAAGGGGTTCAGAGTGCAGGAGGAGGCTCTGGGCTGGGGATTGTGCGGGAGGTGTGAGGGCTCTGGATGGGGGTGTAGACTCTGGGGTAGGGCTGGGGATGAGGGGTTTGAGGTGCAAAAGGGTGCTCCGGGCTGGGACTGAGGGGTTCAGAGGGCGGGAGGGGGATCAGGGCTGGGACAGAGGGTTGGGTCACAGCGGGGAGGGGGGAGTGAGGGCTCAGGCTGGGGGTGTGGGCTCTGGGGTGGGGAACCTTTTTTCTGTCACAGGCCATTGACCCCCAGAAACCCACCCACGGGGGCGCGAAGGCTCGGGGCTTCCTCCCACAGCGGGACCAGGTGGCACAGCCCCGCGGGGGCTGGGGGGGGGGGGGAGCATAGAGGCTTGGGGCTTCCCCCTGCAGCAGGATGAGCCAGAGCAGTGGCTACAACCCCACGGGGGGCAGGCATGGAGTCTCGGGGCTTCCTCCCACAGTGAGATGAGTAGGCCCAGTGGCTCCAGCCCTGCGAGGAGGCGCCGAGACTCAGGCGAGCCGGTGCTCATGGCTCCTGACCCACGGAGGGGTGGGGGGCCTGCTGGCCAGATGAAATTAACCAGGGGGCACCACTGGGTCTGGCCCACATGCCCTAGGTTCCCCACCCCTGCTTACGTGTAAGAGCCAGGGGAGGGACATACCATCTGCTTCCCAGGAGCCTGCAGAGCTGAGGCTAGCAAGGAGCCTGTCAGCTCTGCTGCGCGGCGCCACCAACTGGACGGTCAATGGCCCGGTCAGCAGTGCTGACCGAAGATGCTAGGATCCCTTTTCGATGGGTGTTCTGGTTGAAAATCGGACACCTGGTCACCCTAGGGCGGCCCTGGACTTTTGTGGATTCTGTAGGATTTGTTTGGTTTAGGGATGATCCTGTACCTCTCCAGCAGAAAAATGTGAGGGGAAACTTCAAGAAATCTTCAAATTTTTCCTCTTTCTTAATATTCTACTAGAAGTTTTACTGAGGGAGAGGCCAGCCAAGCCCACTGAATTCAGTGGAACTGCTTGCACAAATAAGTGGTTTTGAAACAAGTCCCTTAGGATGTAAACTATTCAGACAGGGAACATATTTAACTGTGATAATATGATTACTGTAATTCGGTTTATGTATTCTGTATTATTGTTTTTGCTGGTCCTTTAATTATCATGATTAATTGTTGCTATTTGAGGTGTTACTCACTACATAAGAATTCCTCTGTGGACAAGCTCATAGTATCATAAAATATTAGGATTGGAAGAGACCCTCAGGAGGTCATCTAGTCCAATCCCCTGCTCAAAGCAGGACCAATAAAAACTAAAGCATGGGCTGGGGCTGAGATAATGTAATGTTTTTAATATTTGTGTCCTGTTTGTAAATTTCATGATCCTGTGAGGGAAGATCTGTTTACACTGACTTGAGGGTGATACTAAATCTCTATAGATGTATGTAATATTTTGAGCCCTAAACTCTCTGGGGCAAGATTGCCTTCTTATGTAACCCTTCTGCCAGGCCGAGTTGTTAGCAGCAAGGGCCGCGTTCAGTACACAGGGGTTCCCTCTCATCAAAGCAAATGCAAAACTGGCTCGAGCCCCCACCCAGTGACCTGGGAAAATCTTACACACACCCCTGGGCACCTCAAAGAGGCAATACTTCCCCTCTCGCAAGCACAGAGTCTCGGTGTAGTAGAGAATCTTTAATAACATGAGGTAAACGACATCAGCATTAAATTGGGAAAACACCACAACTAGTGTTCATTAACCAAACCATGAGCAAAGACCCACCCCAGCAAACTGGGCCACGTCCGTTCCCTCGGGTTCTTGAGTCCCACAGCCCAAACGTCTCTTGAGTCCAGCAATCCAAAAATCACCCAAATTCCAAAAAGTCCAGCCCCAGAGTTCAAAAGTTCATCTGCAGAGTGTTACTCCCCAGTCTGGGTAAAAATGTGCATGTGTGTGTGTGGGGGAAGAGGTAAGGGGCACCTTACATGACCTGCAGCTGACTGACTGCCCCACAGGGCTCCGCTCCGCATCTCACAAACGGCTCCGCTCGCCGTCTCACGATCGCTCCGCCAGCCCATCCACGAACAGCACCACTGTGCTCTAGAGCTTCAGGCTCCCCACTACTTGGCACAGTGCTCAGTGAGTTCAGCTCTCAGTAATTTTAGCTCTTTAGTGATTTCAGCTTGTAGTAGTGGGAGCCTTAGTGCTGCTGCACCATAAGGCCAAAGTGAATTCAGCACAGTACCTGTAGCTAGACTCTTAATACCCCAAAATTAGCTCTGACATTCCACAGTGGAGAGAGACAGAGGTGTAATTGATGTTTCAGGCCCTCACAAAGGGGGCCTACACCACCAGGTACTAATACCCCTCTCAAATCACAGAGTTTTGGAACCCATGTCCCTTGCCTAGCGAGTGCTACTTAGTTGATGGTGAGTCCCTCCATCATACAAAAGGCCAAGTACAGTTCCACTGTCCTGGATTCCCATAATCAGGGTAATAACAATTTGTTCTTCCTGCCCCAATAACAGAGACACTGGGGATCCCACAGCAGCCAAAGTGACCATTTGGGCAGCTATGGCCTCATTCTAGGCGGGATGGGTATGCCTATACAAATCAGATCAGCCCCTGAAGTTCTTTTCCACAACTTGCCACACCTCACCACCAGATGTCAGGGTGGAGCTCATCCTGACTCTGCTTACAGTTATATTGTGTTTTTATGATACCTATATTGGGCCACCACAGGAGCTACTTTAGTACAAAAAATAATCTGACTTTATTCTGCTGAATATATGTACATTACAGAAAAAACAATTAAAATCTAACATGGAAAAAATATGAACAGGTCACAAAATAGAAAGATATGATAATAAAATGTATTTAGTGAGAGACTCCTCTTTAACACATGGTAATTCCTTAACTACAGAAAAATAAATATAATTAGTTGAGTCTTGACAACAATCTCAATGGCAATTTTTTTTCTCAGTCATCTAACTCACTCTGATGTGTTTTGACATACTAACAGTGGAGTCAAACTCCTCCCAGTATTCACCATCAGCCAGATAGAGCCTACTTTTTGTGACTCCAACCAATCAAATCTCTTCCTACAGCTCAAGAGGAAACAAATGTCTGAAAAGCTTCTTGAATTATAGCAATTTGAATCAAAGCACTAGTCTATACTATAAAGACTTTGCTGGTATAACTACACAGCATATACTAGTAAAAGGACCTAAACCATCTCCTTAGACAACAATCTATACCATTAAAAGGACTCTTTGCCACTATACATTTTATTTACGCAGGTGATTTTGCTTGCATAGCTATATTGATTGGGATGTGATTTTTGTCCCCCTCTCTACTCCTAGCCAACATAGCTATGCTGGCAAAAATTTGTAAATCTGGCCTACAAATGCCTCTCCACTGCCTCAAGTCACTTGGAGGTGAGGACTCTCTGCACTTTATAGGATAATGCCAATAAAGAGGTGAAGGCATAGCACTCAAAACGTTTGACTCAGACAATCCTCCTTAAAGCACAGTCAATCTACAGAATTATGGCGTAACTAAACCATTAGAAGGGTTTTATAGCATTTATACCATAGAGTGGGACACAGTCTCTTTACAGCTTTCATTAAGGAAAACCTCTGAAAATGATCATTGTGTAGTTTTCTTTATTTGAACACAGTTCTCATTCCAACTCACATTATATCTTTGTTTTCTTCATCTCCTGCATATATGGTTGCCAACCCTCCAGGATTGTCCTGGAGTCTCCAGGAATTAAAGATTTGTAATGAAAGATTATGTCATATGATGAAACCTCCAGGAATAAACCTAACCCTACTTGCATAGTGTGTGTTTCTAAAGATCTGTAAATGCTGAATATTGGTATTTTTATTACTTCACAGAACTTTGAAAAAATGAGTGATGCTTGTGAAGAAAGTTCCAGTGACTCAGAAACAGAGAAAAAGGAGCCTATTTATGCCATACCTCCATCAATTAATATCCAAGATGAGGGATCCATTGATGTAGCTGCAAGTCCTGCATTTCAGTATCTAGATGAGGTACTGTATGCCTAGCTTTCTAGAATACAAGTGTTAATAGTTAGTCTGAAATCCAACAACTGTTGGTAGCAACTGAAAGTTGTTACCATTTTTTGCTGTTTGGCCTATGTGAAACGAGTTGGTGGTCTTCTCAGTTTCCTATTGGATAGGGACCCACATCACAAAAACAACCACAACAAGAAGATCTGGTGTTGGCAGTTTTGGTGGAGATGTCAAGGATTAATGGGAGATGGAGACAGATTTGCCCTCCATAATAAAGGTGGTGTCTCACGGTCAGAGTTGTTTGGGCTGGAAAAAGCTTGCACTGCGGTTGCCCATGCTGAACTCTTCTGTGAGTTAAAAGAGGACTTCATTCTCCAGTGCTGCAAATCTAGTACTTTACAAGAATTATTTTCACTTTAGGGAAGAAATTATTAAACTTGGAATATTCTTCAATAAGGTGAAATAACCATACAATAAATCATAAAGCATTAATTTTACTTTTACAGATGATGCAGCTGACAGCCCCATCGGTAGTCTGCCTTCTTTCTTCCCTAGACATTGAAGGACAGGGACCACAGAGCTGTCTGGCTATCTTACAAGATTAGAGCATGCATGGGGGCATATATCTTGCAGGATGGAATGCACACACAATAGTTTTTCTCTGTAGGTAGGGAGACCATGGACATGGTCTTGAGGAGGCTGTGAATGGTGCTGTTTTATTTTTATGGTATCTAATTATTTTTTGCAGCTAAAATGATAATTTTCACAAAGGCTGCATGGGGGAGAGGAAAGCTACATTTAAAAAGCATCACAGACTCTGTGAGCAGCTAGTGGTAGCAGAAGCCATTTGGAGCAAAGCAGCTTTGCAGGGCTGCCTTCATTAAAGGAACTGTTAGAGACTAATTAAAATGTTTAGAGTATAACTTGAAAGTGCTTTCTGTTAATTTGGTAATAATCATATCCTGGATTAATAAACCCTTTGGTCTTCAACCTCAGCATTTATTTACTATAAATATAAATACAACATCTTCTGAGTTTAAGGAGCCCAAGATAAAGTAGTTACTTTATAAACAGGAAGCATGCTCAAAGCTATCATAATAAACTCAAGGTAGCACAGTACATGACAATCTCTTAGATACTCAGTTCAATTCAAAGGGATCCCTTAATCCCCAGTATTTCTGAAGACAGCCTGAAGTAACAGCTCCAGAATGAGCTTCACAAGCTTCTCAGTGCTATGAACCTGCCTAAAGCTCAATCATATAGATCCATATTGATGAAAATGAAACTAAAACTGTAACATAGCTACATTTTGGGAGATGAGGTACAGAGCTGCTGGGAGAGGTAAATGCACTTGCAAATTAGAAATAGGACAGGTTTCAGAGTGGTAGCTATGTTAGTCTGTATCTGCAAAAACAACGAGGAGTCTTTGTGGCACCTTAGAGACTAACACATTTATTTGAGCATTAGCTTTCGTGGGCTAGAACCCACTTCATCAGATGCACGGAGTGGAAGATACAGGAGCAGTTATAAATACATGAAAAGATGTGAATTGTCTTACCAAGCGTGAGGTTAGTCTAATGAGACAATTCAATTGACTGCAGGATACCAAGGGAGGAAAAATAGCTTCTGAAGTGGTAATGAGAGTGGCCCATTTCAGACAGCTGACAAGAAGGTGTGAGTAATAGTAGGGGGAAATTAGTATTGGGGAAATTAGGTTTAGGTTTTATAATGACCTAACTACTCCCAGTCTTTATTCAGGCCTAATCTGATAGTGTCCAGTTTACAAATTAATTCCAGTTCTGCAGTTTCACATTGGAGTCTGAAAAACTTCAAAAACAGGCTCCAATATGAAACTGCAGAACTGGAATTAATTTGCAAACTGGACACTATCAGATATTGGCCTGAATAAAGACTGGGAGAAAGTTATTTCTCCTCCCTTGGTATCCTGCTATCAATTGAATTGTCTCATTAGACTAACCTCACACTTGGTAAGACAATTCACATCTTTTCTTGTATTTATACCTGCTCCTGTATTTTCCACTCCATGCATCTGATAAAGTGGGTTCTAGCCCACGAAAGCTTATCCTCAGAAATAGGACAGTAATTCCAAAAATTCTCAGTTATTTCAACTTGTGCTCAGATTTACATGGAGAATACAACTCATGATGAAAGGTAAAAAATTATGGATATACCTATAACTGGTCCCAAATGATTCTGCTTCTTTGAATGAAATGGTCAGAAAAAGCTTGTCAGGAAACAAAATTAGGAAATGAATCTCTTGATTTAGAATTTACTAACGACTCAGTCCAGCCCCTTCTCTGTGGTAAAGGCCTGTAGAATTAAATATTAACGTATATCCACAGTATAGTCTTTTATGTGATGGTAAAATTATACAAAAGATTTTAGGGAAATTTCTGCATATTAGAATTGCTAGAAGTACAGAGAAGGGCAACAAAAATGATTAGGGTATGGAACAGCTTCCATAACAGGAGAGATTTAAAAGATTTGAACTGTTCAGGTTAGAAAAGAGTCAACGGGGGGAGGGGGAATATGATAGAGGTCTATAAAATCATGAATGTTCTGAACAAAGGGAATAGGGAAGCGTTATTTACCCCTTCATATAACACAAGGGGTCACCCAATGAAATTAATAGGCAGCAGGTTTAAAAACAAACAAAAGTAAGTACTTTTTCACACAATGCACAGTCAACCCAGGGAACTCGTGCCAGGGAAATGCTGTGAAGGCCAGAACTATAACTAGGTTAAAAAAAAAGTTACATAAGTTCATGGAGGATAGGTCCATCAGTGGTTATTAGCCAAGGTGGCCAAGGATGCAATCCCAAGCTCTGGGTGTCCTTAAGCCTCTGACTGCCAAAAGTGGGGACTGGACAATATTGTTAACCACTTATGCTAAACAATCTGTTCCACCTTGTATTTAGTTGTGATACACAGAGTATGTTTCCCAGACCTGAAGAAGAGCTCTGTGTAACCTGGAAAGCTTGTTTTTCTCACCAACAGAAGTTGGTCCAGTAAAAGATATTACTTCACCCACCTTGTCTCACTAATATCCTGGGACCAACACAGCTACAACAACACTGCATATGAAGTTTGGCAAAGTTATAAGCAAGTTAAAACAGGGTCTTCTGGGAAGTGTTGGAGAACTTTAGTAGGTGGTGCACTTATAATATTAAATTGTATACAAAAAATGAGCATATAAAGTGCATAAGGCATTTGTGAACAGAGCTTTTGATGTGATTTTTTAAAAGGAGCTAATAGACTACTTTATTCTCAGTATAATTTTCAACAATTACTACTTATACTTTGTTTCGGTCAGGCTTTTCATTTCTTAGTCACATTTCTTTTCTTCCAATAACATGCGTTTGGTTTTGTTCAATGAACTTATGGAGTACTCAGAGATAAAATGTATGACTTCAGTCACAAAGAGGTCTGTGCATTGATGCGGAATTCAATTTCTATGAGTAGCTTTCAAAGTTTTCCACTTGAACGGAAGCAGATTGTCTCTGGTTTACTGGTTAGCCATTTATGCCTATTTAGTAGCAAATACTGTACCAACAGAGACACCTTTCAGTATTTTAACATTTATTTTAGAATAGATAGTCCTTTTGGCAGTGAACCTCCTGTTCAACTCAGTCTTGCTTTTCACATGTAAATAGCAGATTGCACGTTTGACTCTTGCTGCACAAAGTATCTCTTATTATTTTGTAACACATTTTGACATTATTTAGCCTGCTTGCAATGGGTAAAAACTTTTTAAAATGGTTAAAGGGATGAATAAAAGCCACTTAGTCCATCAAGATGTGCTCCTTTTCAGCAAGTTATTTACTATCAAGATGACATCAAGATGACTAAATAGTTCCACTGCTTTTTCCATTAGCAGAGTTGTGGGGAGGTGGGGAGGAGGCTGTTTCATGCATTTGAATCTGATGAATGCACGGAAATGAACATCCAAGTGGTGTTCTATTTTAATTTTTTACTGGTGTGGAGTTAAAATGACTATTGCTTTATCTTTCCACCATTTATTATTGAAATGCTTTTGTAGTTAATCTTCATATCCTGTGAACATTTCCTGAAATCCCATTTTTCTCCAGTGTAAGCCAAAAGAAATAAATCCCTGGAATCTACTCTGTATGGCAGGGATTGGCAACTTTGGCCCATGGCCCGTCAGGGAAATCCGCTGGCAGGCCAGGATGGTTTGTTTACCTGCAGCGTCCACAGGTTTGGCTGATCACAGCTCCCACTGGCTGCGGTTCGCCATTCCAGGCCAATGGGAGCTGTGGGAAGCAGCGGCCAGCACATCCCTCAGCCCACACCACTTCCCACAGCCCCCATTGGCCTGGAACAGCAAACTGCAACCAGTGGGACCTGCAATCGGCCGAACGTGCGGACGGTAAACAAACCGTCCTGGCCCGCCAGTGGATTTCCCAGATGGGCCGCGTGCCAAAGGTTGCCAATCCCTGCTCTATGGATTACTTTAATTGGAATCTATTTTGTATATCATAGCTTATCATTTTAAGTTTTAATAGATATATTTATAGGGCAAATATGTACCCCATGAAATAAACTCCTCTAATGTCATCTTGAATTTGCTTCATTCTAGACCACATTTGTAGAATTTGGCCCTAAAAATAAATAAAATTTACCATGATTTGATTTAAAGTTACTTGTCCATTACCTAAGTTTAGATGCATTAACAATTAAGCAAAATTAACATAATTCTTCCAACAATTGACTGCAACAAAAAGTTCACTCCAAGTTTACAGTTACCCTCTGCTGTAATAAAAACTTACATACAAAGATACTAGCCTTAATCCATTACCTGACCTATCTTAAAAACAAAATGTTCCTCATAGCTAACCTCCCTCAGACAAAGGCTTGAACGAACAGATGGGTTTTGCAGTGTGCCCTGAGGTATATCTATATTCTTCATTCATTGCAGCCTTTTCTCATGTCTTATACTTTATATTTATATTTTTTGTTTTTTAAAAAGCATCTCAGAATTTATGCTTAAAGCCTTTGTTTACTCTGTGGCAGCAATCCCCAAATTCCACAACAAAGTTAATTTAGTCTGCTGTAAAATACCCTTCATTCCCACCCTGTCTCCCTGTACACTCACATGCACACATACAATGGTTCTGAATTGAATTTGTCACTGGTTGTTTTCAAGGATTCCCTGCTCCTCACCTCATCCCTACCACAATGCCTAATTGTTTTGGGGTTGGCGTCAAATTAAAATCTGTTTGTTGATTTTATTTATTCCTTTTTTATTTATAGACCATAAAAAGCACCATACGCAGGATCTGATTTCTCTGCAAGTTATTCAAAATTACAAACCAAGTACAATTCAATCAGTTTACCCCATCTATCAAATGACAGCTGATAATGACAGGTTTCAGAGTAACAGCCGTGTTAGTCTGTATTCGCAAAAAGAAAAAGGAGTATTTGTGGCACCTTAGAGACTAACCAATTTATTTGAGCATAAGCTTTCGTGAGCTACAGCTCACTTCATCGGATGCATACTGTGGAAAGTACAGAAGATTTTTATACACACAAACCATGAAAAAATGAGTGTTTACCACTAAAAAAGGTTTTCTTTCCCCCCACACCCCACTCTTCTGCTGGTAATAGCTTATCTAAAGTGATCACTCTCCTTACAATGTGTATGATAATCAAGGTGGGCCATTTCCAGCACAAATCCAGGGTTTAACAAGAACGTCTGGGGGGCAGGGGGGGTAGGAAAAAACAAGGGGAAATAGGTTACCTTGCATAATGACTTAGCCACTCCCAGTCTCTATTCAAGCCTAAGTTAATTGTATCCAATTTGCAAATGAATTCCAATTCAACAGTCTCTCGCTGGAGTCAGGTTTTGAAGTTTTTCTGTTGTAATATCGCAACTTTCATGTCTGTAATCGTGTGACCAGAGAGATTGAAGTGTTCTCCAACTGGTTTATGAATGTTATAATTCTTGACATCTGATTTGTGTCCATTTATTCTTTTACGTAGAGACTGTCCAGTTTGACCAATGTACATGGCAGAGGGGCATTGCTGGCACATGATGGCATATATCACATTGGTGGATGTGCAGGTGAACGAGCCTCTGATGGTGTGGCTGATGTTATTAGGCCCTGTGATGGTGTCTCCTGAATAGATATGTGGGCACAGTTGGCAACGGGCTTTGTTGCAAGGATAGGTTCCTGGGTTAGTGGCTCTGTTGTGTGGTATGTGGTTGCTGGTGAGTATTTGCTTCAGGTTGGGGGGCTGTCTGTAGGCAAGGACTGGCCTGTCTCCCAAGATTTGTGAGAGTGTTGGGTCATCCTTCAGGATAGGTTGTAGATCCTTAATAATGCGTTGGAGGGGTTTTAGTTGGGGGCTCAAGGTGACGGCTAGTGGCGTTCTGTTATTTTCTTTGTTAGGCCTGTCCTGTAGTAGGTGGTTTCTGGGAACTCTTCTGGCTCAATCAATCTGTTTCTTCACTTCCGCAGGTGGGTATTGTAGTTGTAAGAATGCTTGATAGAGATCTTGTAGGTGTTAGTCTCTGTCTGAGGGGTTGGAGCAAATGCGGTTGTATTGCAGAGCTTGGCTGTAGACCATGGATCGTGTGGTGTGGTCAGGGTGAAAGCTGGAGGCATGTAGATAGGAATAGCGGTCAGCAGGTTTCCGGTATAGGGTGGTGTTTATGTGACCATCGTTTATTAGCACCGTAGTGTCCAGGAAGTGGATCTCTTGTGTGGACTGGACCAGGCTGAGGTTGATGGTGGGATGGAAATTGTTGAAATCATGGTGGAATTCCTCAAGGGCTTCTTTTCCATGGGTCCAGATGATGAAGATGTCATCAATATAGCGCAAGTAGAGTAGGGGCGTTAGGGGACGAGAGCTGAGGAAGCGTTGTCCTAAGTCAGCCATAAAAATGTTGGCATACTGTGGGGCCATGCAGGTACCCATAGCAGTGCTGGTGATTTGAAGGTATACATTGTCCCCAAATGTAAAATAGTTATGGGTAAGGACAAAGTCACAAAGTTCAGCCACCAGGTTAGCCGTGACATTATCGGGGATAGTGTTCTTGATGGCTTGTAGTCCATCTTTGTGTGGAATGTTGGTGTAGAGGGCTTCTATATCCATAGTGGCCAGGATGGTGTTATCAGGAAGATCACCGATGGATTGTAGTTTCCTCAGGAAGTCAGTGGTGTCTAGAAGGTAGCTGGGAGTGCTGGTAGCGTAGGGCCTGAGGAGGGAGTCTACATAGCCAGACAGTCCTGCTATCAGGGTGCCAAGGCCTGAGATGATGGGGCGCCCAGGATTTCCCGGTTTATGGATCTTGGGTAGTAGATAGAATATCCCAGGTCGGGGTTCCAGGGGTGTGTCTGTGCGGATTTGATCTTGTGCTTTTTCAGGGAGTTTCTTGAGCAAATGCTGTAGTTTCTTTTGGTAACTCTCAGTGGGATCAGAGGGTAATGGCTTGTAAAAAGTGGTGTTGGAGAGCTGCCGAGCAGCCTCTTGTTCATATTCCGACCTATTCATGACGACAACAGCACCTCCTTTATCAGCCTTTTTGATTATGATGTCAGAGTTGTTTCTGAGGCCGTGGATGGCATTGTGTTCTGCACGGCTGAGGTTGTGGGGCAAGTGATGCTGCTTTTCCACAATTTCAGCCCGTGCACGTCGGTGGAAGCACTCTATGTAGAAGTCCAGTCTGCTGTCTCGACCTTCAGGAGGAGTCCACCTAGAATCCTTCTTTTTGTAGTGTTGGTAGGGAGGTCTCTGTGGATTAGTATGTTGTTCAGAGGTGTTGGAAATATTCCTTGAGTCAGAGACGTCGAAAATAGGATTCTAGGTCATCACAGAACTGTCTCCATTCATTTGCAAATCCTCCTATCTTTCTCCAAATTCCAGGTGAAATAAATGGGCTCTGCAACATGCCCTGAAAGTCAGTAAATATTTTGGATCAGGTATGGGAGGGCATTCCAGTGCTTGGTCCCTGCCAGCCTCCTCTCTTATATCAAAGGGGACCTAGAATCAACAATCTGCTGATTATAACTGTGTCAGTCTATCCTGCAAAAAGAGACTGTTTCTTGGGTAGAGTAGTCCCAGACCATGTAGGTCTTCTTAGGTCAAAACCAAGATCTTAAAATTTATCTGGAAGCTCACAGGTGTCAAGTGTTCTCTCTGAGACACCCAGCTTAAGAAGTTGATAGCTGTCTTTTGCACCTATTCTAGTTTGGGAATGGATGGCAGTTGCAACATCTGAGTACAAAAGGTACAAAAGATAGCTTTCCGTCTAGGTGTAGATAGTAAACTGCCTTCTTAATCCACTGCTGCTACTTGATCTTCAAATGTAATTTTTGATCTAGCTGTACTCTTCAGGTTCTACATTTGCATAGCTAATGGCAATTGAAAGTCCTTAATCTTAGGGTCAGATATAAGCTCCACCATGTTTTCTGATTATTGCTTCCATCCTACCAATATTTTGTTTTGATTTAACTTATATTTCATTTTAGATTTGAAGTAAAAGTTCATCTGAGAATCTCCAAAGTGATCTTGGACTTTGGTTTTCAGACAAAATATGAATAGTTGCTTTAGCTTTTCTATTTTCAGGTCTTTGGACCATTCATGATTCTTTGGACTTAAACGCACAAGTCATTAGCCAATATTCAATTTTTTAAAATAATTTGTCTGTTACAGCCTGTTGTGTGATTAAGACAAGTCTGTTTTCCTTAACTATCATTTCTATTTCATTGTATTATTTTTTCTTCAAAATATATTAATAAGTAGCTAATTTCCTTTGTAAATCACAATTTAAAGCTACTCTCATGCTGTCAGTTTCTGTGCCCCTCAGACATATTGGAGTTTTGACAAGTACAGTTTTGCAAGAGGTTGTTTTTTCCAGCTTCTGGGAAGCTGTAAACAGGCCTGTTTGTGAAAAATAAAGTTAGATCACATTTTTCTAGAAATATTTTGTTACATGTGATTAATGGTGCAATTCCATGATGATGAAAGTAAATCAGCTGGTAAAAAAATGAGTAGCAAAGGCTTATGCAAATATGAATTCAGATGTGGAAAGTGAAACATGATACAAGAAATACTATAGTAAGACCTACCAATATTTGGGTTCACCACATGGATATTTGAAGACCTGAGCTAGGCCCTTTGGATTTGGTATTTTGGTACCTGCACTCTATCTACTGCCACTCCAAACTGGCCTTGGCTCTGTCATCTGATTATGAACACAGAATTGCTATGTATGAGGAGACCAATAATTTCATGTTTATGATGCTTATTTTCTGTAGCATTTTAACCAACTTACAAATTACGTTAAAACATGCATCTGAAGTAGTGTTTTTTTATCCATGAAAGCTTATGCCCAAATAAATCTGTTAGTCTTTAAGGTGCCACCAGACTCCTTGTTGTTTTTGTGGGTACAAACTAACATGGCTACCCCCTGATATTAAAACATGCAACAGGTTTAAACAAAATCACATGAAAAGCAAAGCTACATCAGTTTTTCATGCCAAAATTGAAGGTTGAATATAAAATTCCTCTCTCCTCTTAAAACGAACTGAATGCACGTGACCCTTCTGAGCTCTAGTGGGATGGCAGTT
The DNA here is from genome assembly GCF_015237465.2 of Chelonia mydas. NCBI lineage: Eukaryota > Metazoa > Chordata > Testudines > Cheloniidae > Chelonia > Chelonia mydas. The sequence continues at coordinate 323,688,236 of NC_057849.1, forward strand.
GGTAGACCCAGGGATGCAGAGGTAAAGATAGAAGCTGTACTATGGTACTTCTGCAAGTTCCTGAGGATTTTTTTTTAAATACACCATTCTGACTCATCTTGAAGAAAAAGCTGGAATGGAGTGAAGGTGCCACAACTTCTACTGCATTGACCACAGAATTTACCTTATGTGGCAACTGCCACAAAATCCTCCTCTCAGACACAGAAATCCTGTTTTTCTGGAAATCCAGCTGTCTTCCCATCTGCCATGCCACCTAACTTTTTTCACTGGGCAGGCTTCAGTTGTCTTCTGCCTGACTCTTCCTTAATCTGAGGTGGGAATTCTTCCTGTTTTCAGTTCACGTGGTCCACTTAGGTCCTGAATCTGTAGAAGAAGGAAATCCCCAAGAAAGCTTTTATGACCATGCTACTTCAAGCTGGTGACCCCTCATATCTTTCAAGGTAAAAACTGGAACTTACCCCTGCAGCCAATGTGAACCCACCTCCTTGGGAACCCAGTCTCCATGCCTACTCCCATCTCCATCTATTCCCAAGTGTTTGACCCCTTTCCACCTTGTTGACTCCTACTTCCTTCCAAGTGCCTGTCCCCATCCTGTTCCCATCCACTGGTGCTTCCCCCCACCAGCTTCCAAGTTCCTATCTATTTCCACCCTTTTTCTTCTTTCCCAATTCTGTCTCTTCCATCGTGCCAAATGCTGCCTCCAATCTGCTTCTACTGGTGCATTGTCAGTATCCTCTTCCATTCATACTGCATTTGGCAGCCAGAAAGAGGCAGAAGGCACTTCGCTCTCGCAGGCCAGTGGCTAAGCAATGTTAGGTTTCAGAGTAACAGCCGTGTTAGTCTGTATTCGCAAAAAGAAAAGGAGTACTTGTGGCACCTTAGAGACTAACCATTTTATTTGAGCATAAGCTTTCGTGAGCTACAGCCCACTTCATCGGATGCATGTGAGCTGTAGCTCACGAAAGCTTATGCTCAAATAAATTGGTTAGTCTCTAAGGTGCCACAAGTACTCCTTTTCTTTTGGCTACGCAATGTTTTCCCTCAGAGTTTGAATGTCTGTTGCTCCATCCTCAGAGATTGATGGACCTGATAGAGATCCTCCACTCAAGAAAGACTTAGATTCTGACTTTAGTCTGCAGTAAATGGTGGTCTGCCAATACAGGTGCAATTATCACACTCCTTTTATCCTCATCAAATTGAAAGATAAAAGGCATAAAGCGACAAAATCCCCATGAAGTTTTATGGGCATTTTACCCTTTCCAGTGTCAGCTCAAGCTCAAAATGATAGATGGGGCTTGTGCTCATTAATTAAGGGCAATATTGTGGCTTTCACACTGTCAGTGAAATCCTGTTTCTGCTGCTTTGGATCTGTGCAGCATGAGAAAAGTTGTCTGACAAGGATTCTTCAGATGGAAGAACTTTTCCATGGTGCATAGTCTAGGGATGAATGTAAATTTGTCTTACTTTGAATATATTCTCCTTATTTTTTTTCCTCTGCTCAGTGCAGGAGGAAAGAGCAAGTCACCAAGGAGTTGGTTACATATTTCTAGTTCTTCAAATATTTGCATGGATCCTACTGTTTGGGTGTATATGCGAGTACAACACAGACAAAATCTCATAGTAACCCTTCTTTTTCTGACCTGCACAGATTTAGACCTGGCCCTGGCATGTGTTAGAGCTGCCTAAGAACTACTTTAAACTGCACCAGCTGGCAGTGTAGTCCCCAAAGGACCATCCACTCACTGAGAATTGGCAGAGTCCAATGGTACATTGGGCAAGCTCCCTGCACTGGATAGGGTGGAGTGACATAGAAGCTGGCTACATGCCTGACCAACCCGATTGCCTTCTATGATGAGATAACTGGCTCTGTGGATCTCAGGAAAGTAGTGGACATGATATACCTTGACTTTAGCAAAGCTTTTGATACAGTCTCCCACAGTATTCTTGCCAGCAAGTTAAAGTATGGATTGGATAAATGCACCATAAGGTGGATAGAAAGCTGGCCAGATCATCAGTCTCAACAGGTAGTGACCAATGGCTCGATGTCTAGTTGGCAGCCGGTATCAAGCCAAAGGCCCCAGGGGTCAGTCCTGGGGCTGGTTTTGTTCAACATCTTCATTAATGATCTGGATGATGGCATGGATTGCAAGTTTGCAGATGACACTAAGATGGGGGGAGAGGTAGATATGCTGGAGGGTAGGGATAGGGTCCAGAGCGACCTAGACAAATTGGAGGATTGGGCCAAAAGAAATCTGATGAGGTTCAACAAGGACAAGTGCAGAGTCCTGCACTTAGGAAGAAAGAATCCCAGGCACTGCTACAGGCTGGGGACCAACTTGCTAAGCAGCAGTTTTGCAGAAAAGGACCTGGGGATTAGAGTGGACGAGAAGCTGCATATGAGTCAACAGTGTGTCCTTGTTGCCAAGAAGGCTAACGGCATATTGGGCTGCATTAGTAGGAGCATTGCCAGCAGATCGAGGGAAGTGATTATTCCCCTCTGTTCGGTACTGGTGAGGCCACATCTGGATTATTGCATCCGGTTTTGGGTCCCCCACTACAGAAAGGATGTGGACAAATTGGAGCGAGTCCAGCAGAGGGCAATGAAAATGATTAGGGAGCCGGGACACATGACTTATGAGGAGAGGATGAGGGAACTAGGCTTATTTAGTCTGCAGAAGGAAAGAGTGAGGGGTGGGATTTGATTGCCGCCTTCAACTACCTGAAGGGGGTTTCTAAAGGGATGGAACTAGGCTGTTCTCAGAAGTGGCAGATGACAGGACAAGGAGCAATGGTCTCAAGTTGCAGTGGGGGAGTGTCATGGTGTATGCACACCCCATCCCCCTTTGGGGCAGGGCAGAGGAGTGATATCACTGCAGTTAATCTCCCTGGTGGCCCTTGGGCAACTGCAGAGTCACTGTGGCGGTCCTCAGACACAGGGCAGCACAGCCTACCGGCTAGAGTCACTGTGGCAGGGAAAGGTGGGGGCAACTACCAGATTGGTGACGGCCCAGCTAGGGTGGACTGGGCCCACCCAACTCCACCAGGCCCCAACCCAGGGCACTAATAGCAATGGAGTGGTCCATCACTGGGTCAGCAGAGAATCCCACTGAAACACGCTGACCTCACCCGGGCAGGAGATACCACTCACTCACCCTCCCTGGGTCGCTTCCTACCAGAATTCCAGATGCTGCTGTCTGTGTGGCATATGGGTCTCTGAGCTCATCACCGTGGAAGGTTCTCCAGAGCTTCTTGGGCTCTGGCTCTTGTAGGCAAGGGCTGTTACAGCTCTTCAGCTGGAGCTTCAGCCAAAGGTCCTTCCCCTCCAGCAATCAGCTCAGAATGAGATGGGCTGCTCCCTTTTATACTGAGGCAGCAGTTGGAGCATGCCCAGCATGGCCTGGGGGGGCGGGACTTCTGCCACCCATAGTGTGGGGTTAACCCTTTCTTTTCCAGTGCAGGGTTTGCACACCCCGTCACAGGAAGGTCTAGGTTGGATATTAGGAAAAACTATTTCACTAGGAGAGTGGTGAAGCACCGGAATGTGTTACCTAGGGAGGTGGTGGAATCTCCATCCTTAGAGGTTTTTAAGGCCCAGCTTGACAAAGCCCTGGCTGGGATGATTAAGTTGGGGTTGGTCCTGCTTTGAGCAGGGGATTGGACTAGATGACCTCCTGAGGTCTCTTCCAACCCATATCTTCTATGAGTCTATGTCAGCCTTACAGCAACTGAAAGCTCACCTCTCCTAGGGAATCCTCAGCTGGCTATATACAGCCATTATCTGGCCTCTTTGCACTGCCCAGGCGTCACACTGGCCAGTATAATTAAAAAGATACCTTGTAACTGCAAAAACCTTTAAGCTTTCTTAAGCCAAAATATTGTAAATCTAAATAATAGTGAGTTAAAACCGATATATTGTAAATAACCATATTTTTAAACCCTCTCGTTAAGGGGATAATTCTAAAAGTGCTTGTTACCAGACTATATAAAAAGGGTAAAATGCCTAGAAAAATTGCCATTTGCATTAACAGTATTATGGGAGAAAAATATTTTTTCTGTCTTGTATATGAAGGTGAGTGAAAGTATTTAGAATAAAAAAAATCTTCTTGCTGTTGATCTATGTGCATCTACTTGCTGAAATGTGCTCATCTATGTCTTTTCACATGGTAACCATGGTGGTGACAACATGTTTCAATAGCATGTAAAATCTGTGCCTTTTCTATCCAAACTCTAAAAACCTGACACAGCTGCAGGAAGAATTTTCAAAACATCAGCTTGTCCAGGCTCATTCTGCATATTATATGCTTGAAAGACTTCTGGAACAACAAAAAAGCCATATAACTATGTTAGCACAGATAGGAAAGACAGATGTTGCCTTCACCTCCACCCACAGGAATCTAACAAAGTGAACTAATTAAGTGAACATTTTCTGCCCAGTTGAAATGGTCACTGGTGAGCCAGCACAGTGGCGATAATGTGAGCTGACATTTATTATAAAACCTTTTAGTGGGTGCCCAAAATTAAGCATGGTTGGTGGGAAATGCTGTAAGAACTGCAGATTGAATATGGCTACAGTCTGGCCCAAGAAAGATAAACACGGTCAACAGATGTTTGCTTGCTTCAAAAAGGCACCTGATGAATCTGTGAAATGTCACATATACTAACACACTGATAGCACTGTATAGGAGCTACTAGTTAACTGCTTGGTGGGATGGAGTAGGGAGCTTCAGCTTGGTGTACTCTGGACAGTGTTAGTGAGCATAAGGTAAGACTGAGCAGACCTCTTCATTTCACAAAATCATCTTCAGTCACGATACACTGGTGATGGACATGGCATTCACTTCTCTTAGCAGGTGAAGTACTTGGATAATATCCAAAGAAAAGAGCAAGTTAAGTTTCCAAATATGTATATGTATAATATATGATGAGCATAGTGTGGGTTCATCGAGTCAAGCATTTGAGGCACCAACTGAAGACTAGCACAAATGAGTCTGGGTGGGGATTGTGCTACAGAGGCTCAGTAAAGCAGTTAGTGCTTTTATTTACTGAAGAATTTTAAGTGATGAAGATCCGGTTCTGAGCATTTGTTGCTATAGAAAGCTGGAGGTTCTGAGAGGTCATGGCCGTACTATTAAGTGCTCTACATTCCCCTCCACTTTGAAGCATGGGGTCAGTGTGTAGAGGTAGAAAGGCCTTTGAACTCGCAGAAGTGGGGAGTAGAGCCAATACAGTATGCTTCCTCTACCAGGACCCCTCAAAACCCTTTCATGTGGCCATTGTATGGTTGGAGTTCTGATTTTGTGGGATTTTTTTGCTCAGTCCTAGGGACTGAGGAACAGCTTCTCTGCATGATGTGATCCCTGCAAAACAGGCAGTATTCCTCTTGGATTTTCAGAGATATAAATACTTTTAGAAGCAACCTTAATTTCTGGTATACACTATCACCTTCACACAGATGTAAAGTGCAGTGCAAGTTTGGTGGGGCCAGCTAGTGGCAGCTCAGCTCCTAGAGAAGCCATGAAGCTAGGAGCAGGAGTGACGTGGAGGTGCATAACTTCCCTATGATTGGAGCTTCCTTTGATTTTGCAGATTCCTGAGATGCATGAGGTTGGGAGGTGTCACATGCTCTCTGCCTTCTCTACAGTCCAGATGCCTATGCCTTGCTTCTCCCATCTAAATAAGGGGAGCTGTGACCGTTTGCTGTATCAGAATTTGTGATTTACAATTTTGTACTAAAACTATTAATCCATTTGACCTTGACATATGTCATATATATCTGGTGTGAGGACTTGAGGAAGGGAAGTAGAATCTGACCTATTGTCTTAAAACAGTTTTCTATGGGATTTAATATTGAAGATTGTGGCCAAATTCACCTCTGGAAGAAGTAGTTAAAGTTGAGGGAGTTGTGCCCACTTACATTAGTGTTAAACTTTGCCTAAAACTTCCATCTGACTGGAACACACCATTGCAGCAAGGGGAATTCTTTACACATTCCAGGGATTGTATATGAATATAAGAACATAAGAACAGCCACACTGGGTCAGACCAAAGGTCCATCTAGCCCAATATCCTGTCTTTGGATAGTGGCCAATGCCAGGTACTTCAGAGGGAATGAACAGAACAGGTAATCATCAAGAGATCCATCCCCTGTAACCCATTCCCAGCTTCTGGCAAACAGAGGCTAGGGACATTATCCCTGCCCATTCTAGCTAATAGCCATTGATGGCTCTATCCTCCATGAACTTACCTAGTTCTTTTTTGAACCCTGTTATAGTCTTGGCCTTCACAACATCCTCTGGCAAAGAGTTACACAGGTTGACTGTGCATTGTGTGAAAAAATCCTTCCTTATGTTTGTTTTAAACCTGCTGCCTATTAATTTCATTTGGTGACCCCCTAGTTCTTGTGTTATAAGAAGGAGTAAATAACACTTCCTTATTTACTTTCTCCACACCAGTCATGATTTTATAGACCTCTATCATATCCCCCCTCAGTCATCTCTTTTTCAAGCTGAAAAGTCCTAGCTTATTAGTCTCTTCATGTATGGAAGCTGTCCCATACCCCTAATCATTTTTGGTTCCCTTTTCTGAACCTTTTCCAATTCCAATATATCTTTTTTGAGATGGGGCAACCACATCTGCACACAGTATTCAAGATGTGGGTGTACCATAGATTCATATAGAGGCAATATGATATTTTCTGTCTTACCTATTCCTTTCTTAATGATTCCCAACATTCTGTTAGCTTTTTTGACTGCTGCTGTACATTGAGTGAATGTTTTCAGAGAACTATGCACAATGACTCCAAGATCTCTTTCTTGAGTGGTGATAGCTAATTTAGACCCCACCATTTTATATCGATGGTTGGGATTATGTTTTCCAATGTGCATTATTTTGTAACCCTTCTGCCAGGTGGAGCCAGCAGCAACAAGGGCCAGGTTCAGTATCTAGTGGTTCCTTTTCAACAATACAACACACAACCAGCTCGAGCCCCCACCCAGTGACTTGGGAAAATTACACACCACCCCCTGGGTGCCTCTAAGAGGCAATACTTCCCCTCTCGCAAGCACAGAGTCTGAGTGTAGCAATAACTTTAATAAAAGGAGGGAATTAACTTAGCATTAATTTGGGAAAACACTGCAACTATGGTTCATAAACACAAACCATGATCAAAAGACCCACCCCCAAGTAAGTTGGGCAGTGTCCTTTTACCCTCATTGTCTTAAGTCCAGCAACACAAAAGTCCCTTTAACGTGCCTGTCCCTTCTCTGTATCCCACTCACATTTGCTGTCCTTTGCCCAGTGCAGCCCAAGAGTTCAGAGGTTCATCCGCAGAGTGGTGGGGGTAAGGAGGCACCTTACATACTGCACTGCTCAGGCACTCATTCATCATCCCAACAGCCAATTGCCATGCCTCTGCAGGGCTCTGCTGGCCACTTGCCACACCCCTCCACCAGCCACCCTGCTGGTCATGCCTCACCACCAGCTTCCCTGCTAGCCATACCTCTCCATCAGCTGCCCACTTGCCAAGAGGTCTTCAGGGTCCCCCACACACACTTAACACAGCTCTCAGTGATTTCAGCTGTTACTGGGGGAGCCACACTTCTGGTGCACACTGGGCAGTCTCTTGCAATAAAGACACTCTTCCAAAGTAGGTCTAATATTTAGACCTAGGTATCAGTGATTTCAACTCTGTAGTATGTAACAAGACTCTCAATTGAGTCTAAATTAGCTCTTTTATTATACCATGGAGAGAGGACAGGTCAAATGGTGTCTAGGACCCTTAAACGGGCCCAGCCCACCAGATACAAATAAATACCTGTCCCCACCCTCTCTCAACTCATTGGGCTTTGGAACCCTTATCCCCTGCCTAACGAGTGCTGTTAAGTTGAGGGTGAGTCCCTCCATTGCGGTATGCCAGGTACAGTTCTGCTGCCCTCGGTTCACACAACAAGGATAACAACACTTTATTACAACCCTTTATTAGTCCTGCCCTGTCATAAATATAAAGGGAAGGGTAAACCCCTTTAAAATCCCTCCTGGCCAGAGGAAAACTCTTCTCACCTGTAAAGGGTTAAGAAGCTAAAGGTAACCTCGCTGGCACCTGACCAGAATGACCAATGAGGAGACAAGATACTTTCAAAAGCTGGGAGGAGGGAGAGAAACAAAGGGTCTCTGTCTGTCTATATGCTGCTTTTGCTGGGGATAGACCAGGAATGGAGTCTTAGAACTTTTAGTATGTAATCTAGCTAGGTATGTATTAGATTATGATTTCTTTAAATGGCTGAGAAAAGAATTGTGCTGAATAGAATAACTATTTCTGTCTGTGTATCTTTTTGGTAACTTAAGGTTTTGCCTAGAGGGATTCTCTATTATTTTGAATCTAATTACCCTGTAAGGTATCTACCATCCTGATTTTACAGAGGGGATTTCTTTACTTCTATTTACTCCTATTTCTATTAAAAGTCTTCTTGTAAGAAAACTGAATGCTTTTTCATTGTTCTCAGATCCAAGGGTCTGGGTCTGTAGTCACCTAGGCAAATTGGTGAGGCTTTTTACCAAACCTTGTCCAGGAAGTGGGGTGCAAGGTTTTGGGAAGTATTTTGGGGGGAAAGACATTTCCAAACAGCTCTTCCCCAGTAACCAGTATTTGTTTGGTGGTGGTAGCGGCCAATCCAAGGACAAAGGGTGGAATATTTTGTACCTTGGGGAAGTTTTTGACCTAAGCTGGTAAAGATAAGCTTAGGAGGTTTTCATGCAAGTCCCCACATCTGTAGCCTAGCATTCAGAGTGGGGGAGGAACCTTGACATGCCCCAATACCAAGGAGACTGGGGATCCAACACCAGCCACAAATAATCTTTTGGGCAAGCAATCCCATCATGCTGAGCATCATGCAAATGAGATCAGCTTCTGAAGTCTTTTTCCACAGCTCACCACTAGATGTCAGGGGAGAGCTCATCCAGACTCTGCTTACACATTTATTAACATTGAATTTCATCTGTCATTTTGTAGCCCATTCACCCAGTTTTGTGAGATCACTTTGTAACTCTTCACAGTCTGCTTTCGACTTAACTGTCTTGCATAGTTTTGTATCACCGGCAAATTTTGCTACCTCACTGTTTACCCCTTTTTCCAGATCATTTATGAATATGTTGAATAGTACTGGTCCCAGTACAGACCCCTGGGGGACACCACTATTTATCTCTCTCCATTCTGAAACTGACCATTTATTCCTACCCTTTGTTTCCTATCTTTTAATCAGTTACCGATCCATGAGAGGACCTTCCCTCTTATCCCATGACAGCTTACTTTGCTTAAGAGCCTTTGTTGAGGGACCTTGTCAAAGGCTTTCTGAAAATCTAAGTGCACTATATCCACTAGATCCTCCTTGTCCACATGCTTGTTGACCCCCTCAAAGAATTCTAGTCAATTGGTGGGGCATGATTTCCCTTTCCAAAAACCATCTTGACTCTTCCCCAACAAATCATGTACATCTATGTGTCTGATAATTCTGTTCTTTATTATACTTTCAAAGAGTTTGCCAGGTACTGAAGTTAGACTTCCTGGCCTGTAATTCCCAGGATCACATCTGGAGTCTTTTTTAAAAATTGACATCACATTAGCCAAGTCATGTGGTATAAAAGCTGATTTAAATGATAGGTTATATACCCCAGTTAGTAGCTCAGCAATTTCATATTTGAGTATAATGTACCGCTTAGCTGTGTTTCTTTGCAACCTATCTCAATTTCATTAGTCTTATATGAAGTGTGATATTCATCTTTTTAACCCCTGAAGAATGAAGCCAAAACACAGTTGTGAATTTATACTTCAGACCTATCTCTTTGGCAAGTCAATATTTGGATCTTTATTACACTGAGAAAGTTTAAACTTTTAGGTAATACTTTGCTTTTTAAAAACAAAAATAAAAACAAACCCTTTTCTGTCATTTCTGTCAGGTAAGTTTTTTAAAAATTTTTTTGGCAGAATACCCCCTTTTTAAATAAAAAAAATAATGAGCTGCAGTAGTTAAATTATAAACACAGTGTTCCAGGTGTGGTCTCATCTTATCCCATCTTAACTTCCTTTGAAAATGTCAGATAAATTTAAACATAGTTGTGGTCTGACACTTGCATGAAAAGCTTCTTAGAGAAAGAAATATTTTAACTCAACATCTTAAGTAGGTCTTTTCTGAAGTTTTGAGAGACCCCTGTGTCTGTCAAAAGACCATTGAACATGGCGTTTTAACTGAGATGAATAGAGTTATTCCCACTGTTACTTGCATGAAAAATGGCAAATCAGTGCTGTTTAATATGGCTTTCAGTTCTAAAGATATTCGTTGTCTTTCCTTCTCGGTAGTTTTCTTTGTTTAAACAACCCCATGGAATGCCAGGAAATTATAGCATGCTTGGCTGATCACTTTGAACAGATGAGTTTTATTTCGTATTCTGTGGAAAAGTGTCCCATAGGACCTTTGCTTGAAAACCTGATGTTAATAATCTTCATTACTAAGACTCCAACATTTAATCGTATCCAGATCAAAAAGACAAGTGCATTTATTAGATTAAAATTTTTATTATCATATATGTGTTTTTTGTAAATTGAAAGACATACTTTGCATTATTAAGCCCATGTGTAGAGAAAGAGAGTGTTTAGGTTGTATAAGATTTCTTTTTTAAATGCTTTAATTCAGAGATGCTAAACTTTGTTCAGTCAAGGATCATGTTAACAGCTGTACATGAGCCCAAAGATCTCACATAATTTAAAAACAGATCAGTTTACAGCTGCCTTATCTTTAATATGAAGATGCAGCCTATGAAAACTACAGGGTCTGGGACCCGATCGTTCTGCAGCAGTATATGAGTAACCTGACATTGATGTCTGAGAATTCAGCCATTGGTATTATGTGCTCACCTGTAGTGTCCATAGACTGCACCTCTATAGCTGGAAGGTACCCATAGTCAGCTGTGTAAAATTCCACAGCCCTTTTGTCAACAGTTGGCCATTCTGAGTTCCCTTACTGCAGTCTGTTTCATCAGTGATTGAATTGTTATAGAACATCAGAGGAATAATTTGTGAGATACTGTGTTTGAGGATTCAGATCAAGGAACCTTTCAAACAAGTACTATAACTGCCGTATGGACATAACGGGTGTGAATTAGACTTTATTCATACCAGTGTAAATTGAGAGTAACGCCATTGAAATCACTGAAGTTACACTTGTATAAAACTAATGTGAATAATTGGAGAACCCAGCCCAATAGTTCTAGGAAGGCAGTATCCAGCTTTGAAAATATCAACATTAGACTGATTTTTTCCCTTTAACAACATGTCAAGAATCCTGTAAATAATATAAATAGTATTCTGATTTTTAAATGTCTATATTTTAAAAAAAGGATCATTAAACAAGAAACAAAGGTCAGTTTCACTTGTAACAAATTAGCTGAGTAATAAGTTTCCAAATACATTTCTTTTTCATTGTTTAGGAACAATTAGTGCACTTTATACCAAGTGATTAAATACAATAATATTCTACTAAAAATCGCTCTTCTAGCCAGTGCATCAAAAACTTTTTTTTGTTTAAATAATTCCTTTTTATCCTGAAATATAATGTAACTTCAAAATGTGTTCTCGAGCAAAGAGTATACATCGGATAGTATTAAAATCTTCCATCTTTTAAAATGAAAACATAATAAAGCAAATGACATTTCTCATCAAAATATTTATAATTCCTTTAAAATATATTAATATCTTATAATTTGGTCATTGTCACCATAGATCATTGTACATAAATCACTAATGCACAATTCAGTTTGGTATATTGAAAAGTAGTAAATGTCATGTTTGTAAGTATTGGACCTGACTACGCTTAAAAGTTTTGCTGGCATAGCTATGTTGGTTAGGTGTGAAAAAGTCATACCCCTGACTGATATAGCTATGCCAGGAAAAGCCTTACTGTAGATGCAGTTATACCAGAAAAAGTCTTTGTCCCGCTATAACTTACTTCATTCTGAGAGCCAGTATAACCTGTCTAAGTACAGATAAGGACTTAATCTTATCAAATTTAAATTCACTATGTACAGTATTCATTATGATTTGGAAAGTCTCTTTGGTTTGTAATTCATGAAATGTTTGAACGTCTGTTACATTTTATTTCTTACACTTCAGAACAACAATGAGAAAACCTGGATTTGTGCTGGAAATGGCCCTACTTGATGATCACTTTAGATAAGCTGTTACCAGCAGGAGAGTGGGGTGGGAGGAAGTTTTGTTTCATGGTCTCTGTGTGTATATAATGTCTTCTGCAGTTTCCACGGTATGCTATGCATCCGATGAAGTGAGCTGTAGCTCACGAAAGCTCATGCTCAAATAAACTGGTTAGTCTCTAAGGTGCCACAAGTACTCCTTTTCTTTTTACGAATACAGACTAACACGGCTGTTACTCTGAAACCTGAAGAAAATCTCTGCTTCCCTTCTGTTCATTGTATAAAAGTCATTCATTGGGGGGAAACCCTACTTTGATTTTACATTTGGGTGTGTGTTTTTCTACATAATCTTTTCCCTGGTGATAAATAAAAAATTCTGACAAGTTAAAAAAAATTAAGTTTGAATCCTTGCAATCTCATAAAGTTCACCTTGAATAGAGGATGCAGAGGAAGGGAGATTTGGGTGTGAAACCACACGGTTTCAGGCTGTAAGGGAACCAAACTCCATTTCTGTAGATCTGGAGGCAGTAGTACAAGAACTCAATCCTTTCTGATGCTTCCTGCTCCAGTCCTGCTAGCATAGCTCTCTGACAAGCTGTGGAGCTGTTGACTTTCCTTCATCAAAGAAGCAAAAAGCGTGGTCTCGAAGCAAACAGCCTGGGGGAAAACATCCTGTGGGGGTGCTGTTTCACTCCATACTTAGTCTGCACACCCTTTCCATTTCCTTTTGTTCAACTCTGCAACTATACTTGGTTGGATGGTCTTTTGATCAAGGGGATGGACTGGGGACTCAGAAAATCTGTTTTCAATTCCTGACTCTGTGTCCAATGTTGCTTTGTGACTTTGAGCAAATTAGGTGATCTCTGCCTCAGTCATTTTAAAATAGGATACCACTTTCTTAGTTCGTGGTGGTGTTGTGATCATATATTTGTAATGTTTATGAAGGCACAGATGATATAATGAGATCCAGATAAGCAGATACTGAGTTTCATCCTAAGTGGTTATATGTAATCAGAAATGTTTGCGAGATATTTTCAGGCAAAAAATATGGGTTTTCATTCAGCTATCTTTGTAGAAGTTTTTAAAAGTTGTAGATTGTAGAAACCTGGTATGCTCCGGATAGTAAAAGTACAACTGAAACATTAAAATCAATGCCTTCAAATTCAGAATTTAGCAATGCTGAAGTTTTAGCAACAGCTACTCTGAAGCATTAAAACTGTCTTTATAAGGCATGGAGGGGGATCAATAAACATTTTATGTTGAGATACTTTCTTTCATCTTGGAAGGATTATATTAGGATTGAATATTAAAATACTCCAATATTTGTATTTTGAATATGATACTGAATAAGTATGATGTTTTTAGTATGACCATTACAAACTGGTTACAGAGGAGGATGCTGATTTATGGCACAAAGGCTTTGGGTCTGATCATCATTTTTACCTGTTTAAAAGCTTGCCTATAACCATTTGGAAGATCATTAGAAACATCATGCCACGTGCCCCAGAAAATCCCATTGCGAATACCTTTGTATTTTTTGTGATAGTATTTGCCGTTTAGGTTGGCAGACAAACATTTATCAAACCACCAGCCAGAGCTGTAGTAAGCCCCACAATTTCCTGATGGATACTTATCATTGTCTTTGTCCGGAGTACTGAAGAATTTTTGATCGTGGTTGTAATGTTTACTGAAGTGCAGGGCATCTCCAGCTGTACCACTATAGCCACTGACACTTAGACGGTACTTGAGATATTCATTGGCTACATAGAACTGTTCATATTTCGCATACTCTCGAAGACCATTGAAATCTTCAAGCTCAATTCTCAGCTGCATATCTTTGCTTTTGGTCAGGAGATGAATTTTATCATTCCCCAGCCAAAACTCCCTGCTGAGATTTCCAAAGCCATTTTTGTAGTCATTCCATGTTCTGTTGAAGTTAATGCTACCATCTAGACGCATCTGTAGCACTGTCCAGCCACCTCCCATTGATTCCATGTCACAGTAAACCTCAAAGCTATTATTTTTTGGATCAGGAATAACTCTGTAGATTCCATTACGCCTTCTACCTGCTGTGTAATGATCAGCACAGTCTCTCTGCATTAGTTGTATAACTAGGGGGAAAATAGATAGTATTAGTACGGACAGTCTTTTATTTAATATTTTTTAATATCTAGTAAACCACATCAAGCATTCCAGACTATGGTAATATAAAAAATTACATTTTAAATACACCGTGTATACTCTTCAGCACTTTTAGCAGTATCTTGCCTGGAAGTTCTCTCTCCTATTTTTCTTATTTATTAATAAATGCAAAAACAATACAAATGATTAATGTTGATCTAAAAATGCTACATAGCTCCATTAAATTGTCTTGATGCTTACTTCTTGCATGTATATCCATAAAGAATAATGAGTTAAATTCCACAAAACTGGTTCAAGGAGGTGCAAAACACATACCCTGAGGGTTGCATACTGTGGGATGACTTCTCTCCAGAGGTCAAGTAGTGTTTCTGCAGTCAGAGTTCTCGTAAGTATGGGCATCTTTTATTCCCATCAGGGCTACTCCATAGGTATCCACCACCAGGAGCCTGCTGCATCAGATGGCTACGCAGCCACCTTGACAACACTGCATTTCTGGCCAATATTGCCCACTTTTCACTGGACTGGCCTCTTCCCCTCTTCCCTTTTCACTCAGTGAAGTTGTTTGCTATTTTCAGCTGAAGTTGGCCCCCTCTGTATACTTTCCATTATTGGAACTCTTTTCCATGAGCTAATGGTGGCATATTTCAGTGGTGAATTTGGCCTAATATTTCCATTCTGTTATTTCAAATGCTTTTTAACTCATGTATTCAACTATACCTTAATTTTCTCTTATGTATTGTAGAATTTGCTCCTCTTGTGGAATGTATTCATTGTACTTTGTCATATTAATGTCTATAATTCAGTACCTTTCATGCTATAGTATGTCATATGAGAAATTTATTTCATATCAGGATGACTTAAAGATGGCTCTTAGTATTGGCTGTTAGTCTAGACAATGGGAATTTTTCATGTCAGTGGTCAGTTATTTACAATACTTTAGGAAATAGGAGGAAACTAGTAATTTTATGCCAATTCTATGATCCCTAGAAAGATGTAGCTAGAAAAGTGACAGTGCTTTCCTGTGCATGTAGAATTGCTGACTTCATAATAAAGAAATAGTCAGTATGCCTATCCATTTACGTAACTCGTCTTCCTATCAATAATTTATTTTATACAAAACATGTTTTCCAGGTGTTTCCTGAAGATTAGAAATCCATCTATAACCACTTTAATACCGATGCTGTGCTCAAGAGTTTTCACAGGATATGCTGCAAATGACACATTCCTAGAACTTCATGTTCCACAACAAAATATGTTCATTAACATAACAATATTTCATTGATGTCTTTCAGAGGAAGTGTTTTAAGTGTTGGAAACTATTTTGAGAATGTTCATTCCTACTATAAATTCATTTAAATGCATGAGTGTGTTTGATTACATGTTTTAATTGTATATCACCACTGGAAAAATACAAATGTTGTTAATAATAATAACAACTGCTTATTAAGAGGAAGTGAGGAAAAACTTCAGAAAGAGAGCATTTTAAAATTATTTTCTCTGCAAAAGTTAGTAAATATTTTATTTAAGAAATTACAGAGAGAATAAATTGTTCTATTGAATCATAGAACAGTAGAACTGTAGGACTGGAAGGGTCATCTAGTCCAGTTCCCTGCACCAAGGTAGGACTAAGTAATAACTAGACCATCCCTGATGGGTTCATCTAACCTGTTCTTAAAAACCTGCAATGACAGAGATTCCACAACCTCCCGGGGCAATTTGTTTCAGTGCTTAACCACCCTGACAGTTAGGAAGTTTTTCCTAATGTCCAACCTAAACCTCCCTTGCTGCAGTTTAAGCCCATTGCTTCTTGTCCTATTCTCAGAAGTTAAAGAGAATAATTTTTCCACCCTCCTCCTTGTAACAATCTTTGATGCACTTGAAAATTATCATGTCCCCCCTCAATCTTCTCTTCTCCATACTAAACAAACCCAATTTTTCCTCATAAACCATATTTTCTACATCTTTAATCATTTTTGTTGCTCTTCTCTGGACTTTCTCTAATTTGTCCACATCCTTCCTGAAATCATGGTTCCTAGAACTGGACACAATACCGAACAGGTTATTTTGAAGAGTTATTTTGTCAAATGAGGAGACTAAATTCAATCTTTAAAGTGTGAAAGAGAAATCTTATTCTTTTATTGTGTTCAAATCTCAGTGTAACCTTAACTTTGTGGTTGATACTAATGCTGCCATGGAATGTACATATGTTGTATATGAGACAGAATTTAACACGGAAGTTAATTACATAGAATAGGGATGCCAATGTTACTCAAGGATATTCTAGGATTACATAAGTGACTTATTTATTCTCCTCCACTCTTGAGTTTTGTGGTCAACCCTAACTCATGAAAATAATAATAGTTATTAATGGTTTTCTTTGTTTTACTTTCATCCACATATCAATTGGAGTCATGGAAGATTTCTGATAGATAAAACTTTCTTTTTAACATCCAGAGACTAGAGACAACAATTTCAAACTTGAGTACCTAAAGTTAAGGATCTAAATCCATATTTAGGCCCTTAACTAGGGCCTCATCCAAAGCCTATTGAAGACAATGGGAAGACTCCCATTTACTTCAATGGACTTTGGATAAGATGGTAAGTGGCCTAAGTTTCAGAATAAATGTGAACAAAGAGTGTCTGTCTCAATTAGACATCTTCTATGGATCCAACCCTACTCCTATTTAAGTCAATAATAGTTTTGCCATTGACTACACTGAAGTCAGGATTCGGTCCTATGAGCGAAAACTAGTTGTCATCCTTTCTAGTTTCATAATGCACATATTACCATAACATTTTCACTATCACTGTTGGACTGTTTGTTGTATATAAATGCTATGTATTAATATTTTTACCTGCCTGGATTTAGACTGTAGGTTGAACATTACTTAGCATCAGTTACCTTTTCCACATGTGTTATAGTAACACAAGAATATAGTAACACAAGACTGACCTGGTCTGTGCTAGTGACCAAAAACTGATGTTTCAGAAAAAGGTGGTGGTGGTGGTGGTGATGAGAATTTAGAATGCACCTACCCAATCATGGAGAGTTGTACATGATGGGTAGGAAAAGTTCCTTCCTGACCTCTGTGACTATCTTATATCTGAAGCATGACATTTGATTACTGGTATCTAGTAAAGATATTGCTATAACATAAAGTTGTTCTTGTGTCCTGTTTGTGTTTTTGCTGATCTTGTTTTTCAGAATTTCAGCAGTGCATTCGTTGTACTATCTGCAGTTTTCTCTGATATTCTTTAAATAGACTAGTATTGTAGATGGGAGTGAAGGAGGGCAGGTCCGGCAGGTATGCCTTCCGATAGACGAAAGACCTGTCTCTAATTTTATACGTCATACTTTTTTTAGCTTGGAGGATTGGCAAGCAGTTTTGTGGCTCAAAAATTTAGTGCAGTGACCTGTTGTTGTTTTAATCACTAGAGAACCCTTTTCTTTTTATGTATGGTATCTGGATGGCAGAACACACTTTTGTGAATGCCTCTTACTTCTAAAAATCCTTAAATGTAATATCAAAATTGTAATTACATACAGACAATGTAAAAATTAAAATGCTAATCATATTAATTTGGCAAAAGTAAAGGTGAACATGATATAATCTACCAATTCCATTTCTTTTTCTTTTAATAACCATAACAGGATTTTTAAAAAGATAAAAAAATAAGTCCCTCACAGCATGGTATTTAAAAGGAAATAAATCCCCAAACTCCCACATTATTGTCTCATTTTACATTGTTTACATATTAGATTCTTGCCAATATTCCACTATTGCTAAAATAGCGCTGTGTGCCTTCCATTTGAGAAGCATTAACACTGATTAGATTTTTAGCCAAGCCTTACATGTACGTGTAGCTATGGTAAATAATGATTTTGTTATCCATCTATACAACTTACACCTTCCACTAGATTCCTTTGTTGTTAGCTAACACTTTCCAGGCCATTTTACAACAATTCCGGGATATTTTTAGATGTTTCTTTTTTCAGTCTTTCATTATGAAAGTCAGATAGTAAAAGTATTGAAATCTTTTAGGGCCAGATCTTTCTCATTCCCTTCCCCTAATCCCTCAAAAATGTGAAAAAACATCCAAGCCAAAAATAGTTTTTCAGTTTTCAGTGTAATGCAGAATTAAAGTGGATATTTCCTTTTGAATACAATGTAAAATAAAATTTAAATATATAAAGGAATTTCATTTCCATCTTAATATTTGGGCTCTGAATTGCTATGGCAGCAGTATGCGAATATGAGTAAATACAGTATGCATATCTGCTGAACAACTGTTAAAATAAATGTTCCCTTCGGAGGGCTACATTTTAAGTACTATGTTAGAGTCAAATCCTGAGAGGTACTGAGTACCTGCAACTCCCATAGAAGTTGAAAGCACTTAATATCTTCCAGCAAGTCCTTCCTGGCCACAATGAGAGTGAATTTTATAATGCTTTTTAATTTGTGAAGATGATAGCAAAGGTATTTGTGGTAAAATATGTTTAAATTGTTCTATTAAATAATTCTACAGAAAATTTATAAATATAGCTTCACTTACCAGGACTTGATTGTATGACTGGACACTTAGAAGAACATCTGTCATCCAAATTGTTCACAACATATGTCAGATTTGCTACTTTGCTGTCGACATAACTTTCTACGTTGTCCATGTTGATGAGGCTTATTTTTTCCAGATGACCCTGCAGTGAGTGGATCCGATCCTTTGCATTCTTCAAACTGGCTGACAGTTTATTAACTTTGCTCTGTAATTCCTTTACTCTGTTATCTTGTATCTTACTGTTTTCTGTTGGGACTTCTGTATTAGGTGCCAGGAATTCAGTACTATCTTTTTCTTGGTTGTCATCTGCCTGCAACTTGCAGTCTTGGCAAGATTTCTTCAATTTGTTTACTACATCTTTAAGATTTTGTACTTCTTTGAGAGTCTTCTCAATCAGTCTGAACTGCTTAGGTAACTGGATGGTCATCGGAGGCAGGTTTATCTGATATGGACATTCCTCTCCTTCACATTCCCCATTGGTTTTGAGCTTTATAGGACAAGCATCAATAGCTTTTCCTTCTTTAACACGCTCTGTATGTTCATCTGCAAGTGCAGAAACATTTGTAAAAGCAAGCAGAGCTGTCTTAAACAAGACTAAGTAAATGAGCTTCTTCATCTTTGCAGTGAAACTAGCTCAATGAGGAAGTATGCAAAACTGGAAGAACTTTTTATAAAGGCAGCTAGCAGCCTGTGAGTTAACAGATAAACTGCCTGCACTGTTCTCAGAAATGGGTGGGAGTTATTGCATCACAAGTTGCAGTGATATTAATAGCGGAGCAAAGTAAGTAGTCCTTGGCAAAAGTAGCTTATGCATAATAACATAAGCAAAATGATAATATTCATATGCACAGATAGAGTATGAAGTTTATTTTGAGCTCTTATTTATTTTACTTTGATTTTTCTTTTGGAAACAAAGTATTTTCTTGCTTTAGATATCTGTTTTGATATGCTACAAAATTCCTGATTCTTAACATTTGAGTATCATAAAATTATACTTAAAAATTGACATTGTGGACCATGTCATCTCCTCTACCTTGACAGGTGGAGAAGGTCATACTGTCTGGAGTGGCTCACAAATGTGAGTGCCTACCTTAGGACAGACTGTCAGAAAACAGGGCAGATATCCCAAACTGGTGGTGTATTCTATAATTAGATCTCACCAAGCCAGTAACAAATATGAACTCCTGGATCACTATACCAGTCTTACCATGAAGTGACTGACAGTTCCCTCAGACTCTCCAGTCTATCTTGCCACTCAGACAAACTGAACTTTGTGATAAATGGTCACTAAACCAAAAATCACACCATATCAGGTTGCTCCCAGTTCCAAGAGACCAGTTACTTACCCCAGATTAATTGGTACTCCAGATATGGAGAAGAAAAGACTGTGAGGGGACATAACAGTTTTCAAGTACATAAAAGGTAGTTACAAGGAGGAGGGAGAAAAATTGTTCTTCTTAACCTCTGAAGATAGGGCAAGAAGCAATGGGCTTAAATTGCAGGAAGGGCAGTTTAGGTTGGACATTAGGAAAAACTTCCTAACTGTCAGAATGGTTAAGCACTGGAATAACTTGCCTAGGTAGGTTGTGGAATCTCCATCATTGAAGATTTTTAAGAGCAGGTTGGACAAACACCTGTCAGGGATGGTCTAGATAATACTCAGTCCTGCCTTGAGTGCAGGGGACTGGACTAGATGGCCTCTCGAGGTCCCTTCCAGTTCTATGATTCTATGATCTTACACCAAAGACAATTTTGGCAGCCAATTCTATAGTAAACTAATTATATGTTTATTAGCTAAGAAAAATGAATGAGAGTTATTGAGAGGTTAAAGCAGGTAAAATATATGTACAGGTGAATCCAAATGGTGGCCACGGTGTAATAAATTGCCAAGTTTCCCAAAAGTCTTTTCAGGGTACTCAGATTGTCTCTGGAGAGCTCTAGTTCACTTCCCTGTAAGAGTCCAAAGAATCCAGAGATGCAGGATTTTTCCTTGAATCCATTCTTATAGTTTCTTCTCACAGAAAACAAGCTGACAGGGTCACTACCCACAATGGCTTTTCCTTTGATGACAGAGAGTGAGGAATGCATCTTGAGTCTTTGACCTCTGATCATTACACACAATGACCACTTGCTTTGAAGTTAGTACTTTTCTGTTAAAGTTCTTCATTTGCGTTCCACTGGCTTCCTTCTTGCTTGATGGGTTATTTATTTACAGGGGTATACACAATGTAAATGTTTGCTATTACATTATAACAGGAGACAATGCATGTAACATCCCATTAGTTTTCATGAAGTTTAAACACCAACTACACTTACACATTTAACAATTACTTTGATTTATACTAATATACAAGTGAATTGACCTGCAGCTTCGGCATGAGCTGGCACTTGGTCGCCTGCATCACAGAGAGAATGAATAGTACCCCCTCTTTCCTGGACTTGGTGGAATCACCTCTGCTAGAACTTCCCAAAGTCACTGCCTTACAGCACTTGGGGGGACTCAACTTCTGAAATAAAAAATTGTCTCCAATACATTTCAAGAACATGTTGGATAGTCTGTGCCCTGATGTGTCATTTTCCCAACAGATGTGGAAACTGTGAAAATGGCAGAGGTGCTTAATGATTTCTTTGTTTTGGTTTTCACCAAGAAGATTGGTGGTGATTGGACATTTAACATAGTGAATGCCAGTGAAAATAAGGTAGGATCAGAGGCTAAAATAGGAAAAGAACAAGTTAAAAATTACTAAGACAAATTAGATGTCTCCAGGTCACCAGGGCCTGATGAAATGCATCCTAGAATACTCAAGGAGCTGACTGAGGATATATCTGAGCCATTAGCAATTATCTTTGAAAAGTCATGGAAGATGGGAGAGATTCCAGAAGATTGGAAAAGGGCAAATATAGTGCCAATCTATAAAAAGGAAAATAAGGACAACCTCGGGAATTACAGACCAGTCAGCTTAACTTCTGTACCAGGAAAGATAATGGAGCAAATAATTAAGCAATCAATTTGCAAACATCTGGAAGATAATAAGGTGATAAGTTTCAGAGTAACAGCCGTGTTAGTCTGTATTCGCAAAAAGAAAAGGAGTACTTGTGGCACCTTAGAGACTAACCAATTTATCTGAGCATAAGCTTTCGTGAGCTACAGCTCACTTCATCGGATGCATACTGTGGAAAGTGTAGAAGATCTTTTTATATACACACAAAGCATGAAAAAATACCTCCTCCCATCCCACTCTCCTGCTGGTAATAGCTTATCTAAAGTGATCACTCTCCTTACAATGTGTATGATGATCAAGTTGGGCCATTTCCAGCACAAATCCAGGTTTTCTCACACACACACACCCCCAACACACACACACAAACCCACTCTCCTGCTGGTAATAGCTTATCTAAAGTGACCACTCTCCTTACAATGTGTATGATAATCAAGGTGGGCCATTTCCAGCACAAATCCAGGGTTTAACAAGAACGTCTGGGGGGGGGGGTAGGAAAAAACAAGGGGAAATAGGTTACCTTGCATAATGACTTAGCCACTCCCAGTCTCTATTCAAGCCTAAGTTAATTGTATCCAATTTGCAAATGAATTCCAATTCAACAGTTTCTCGCTGGAGTCTGGATGTGAAGTTTTTTGTTGTAATATAGCAACTTTCATGTCTGTAATCGCGTGACCAGAGAGATTGAAGTGTTCTCCGACTGGTTTATGAATGTTATAATTCTTGACATCTGATTTGTGTCCATGTATTCTTTTACGTAGAGACTGTCCAGTTTGACCAATGTACATGGCAGAGGGGCATTGCTGGCACATGATGGCATATATCACATTGGTGGATGTGCAGGTGAACGAGCCTCTGATGGTGTGGCTGATGTTATTAGGCCCTGTGATGGTGTCCCCTGAATAGATATGTGGGCACAGTTGGCAACGGGCTTTGTTGCAAGGATAGGTTCCTGGGTTAGTGGTTCTGTTGTGTGGTATGTGGTTGCTGGTGAGTATTTGCTTCAGGTTGGGGGGCTGTCTGTAGGCAAGGACTGGCCTGTCTCCCAAGAATTGTGAGAGTGTTGGGTCATCCTTCAGGATAGGTTGTAGATCCTTAATAATGCGTTGGAGGGGTTTTAGTTGGGGGCTGAAGGTGACGGCTAGTGGCGTTCTGTTATTTTCTTTGTTAGGCCTGTCCTGTAGTCGGTGACGTCAAGCAGCATCACTTGCCCCATAACCTCAGCCGTGCGGAACACAATGCCATCCACAGCCTCAGAAACAACTCTGACATCATAATCAAAAAGGCTGACAAAGGAGGTGCTGTTGTCATCATGAATAGGTCGGAATATGAACAAGAGGCTGCTCGGCAGCTCTCCAACACCACTTTCTACAAGCCATTACCCTCTGATCCCACTGAGAGTTACCAAAAGAAACTACAGCATTTGCTCAAGAAACTCCCTGAAAAAGCACAAGATCAAATCTGCACAGACACAGGGTTCCCTGGAACCCTGACCTGGGATATTCTATCTACTACCCAAGATCCATAAACCGGGAAATCCTGGGCGCCCCATCATCTCAGGCATTGGCACCCTGACAGCAGGATTGTCTGGCTATGTAGACTCCTCCTCAGGCCCTACGCTACCAGCACTCCCAGCTACCTTCGAGACACCACTGACTTCCTGAGGAAACTACAATCCATCAGTGATCTTCCTGATAACACCATCCTGGCCACTATGGACGTAGAAGCCCTCTACACCAACATTCCACACAAAGATGGACTACAAGCCGTCAAGAACACTATCCCCAATAATGTCACGGCTAACCTGGTGGCTGAACTTTGTGACTTTGTCCTTACCCATAACTATTTTACATTTGGGGACAATGTATACCTTCAGATCAGCGGCACTGCTATGGGTACCCGCATGGCCCCACAGTAGGCCAACATTTTTATGGCTGACTTAGAACAACGCTTCCTCAGCTCTCGTCCCCTAATGCCCCTACTCTACTTGCGCTATATTGATGACATCTTCATCATCTGGACCCATGGAAAAGAAGCCCTTGAGGAATTCCACCATGATTTCAACAATTTCCATCCCACCATCAACCTCAGCCTGGTCCAGTCTACACAAGAGATCCACTTCCTGGACATTACAGTGCTAATAAATGATGGTCACATAAACACCACCCTATACCGGAAACCTACTGACCGCTATTCCTACCTACATGCCTCCAGCTTTCACCCTGACCACACCACATGATCCATTGTCTACAGCCAAGCTCTGCGATACAACCGCATTTGCTCCAACCCTTCAGACAGAGACAAACACCTACAAGATCTCTATCAAGCATTCTTACAACTACAATACCCACCTGCGGAAGTGAAGAAACAGATTGATAGAGCCAGAAGAGTTCCCAGAAGTCACCTACTACAGGACAGGCCTAACAAAGAAAATAACAGAACGTCACTAGCCATCACCTTCAGCCCGCAACTAAAACCCCTCCAACGCATTATTAAGGATCTACAACCTATCCTGAAGGATGACCCAACACTCTCACAAATCCTGGGAGACAGGCCAGTCCTTGCCTACAGACAGCCCCCCAACCTGAAGCACATACTCACCAGCAACCATATACCACACAACAGAACCACTAACCCAGGAACCTATCCTTGCAACAAAGCCCGTTGCTAACTGTGCCCACATATCTATTCAGGGGACACCATCACAGGGCCTAATAACATCAGCCACACTATCAGAGGCTCGTTCACCTGCACATCCACCAATGTGATATATGCCATCATGTGCCAGCAATGCCCCTCTGCCATGTACATTGGTCAAACTGGACAGTCTCTACGTAAAAGAATACATGGACACAAATCAGATGTCAAGAATTATAACATTCATAAACCAGTCGGAGAACACTTCAATCTCTCTGGTCACGCGATTACAGACATGAAAGTTGCTATATTACAACAAAAAAACTTCACATCCAGACTCCAGCGAGAAACTGTTGAATTGGAATTCATTTGCAAATTGGATACAATTAACTTAGGCTTGAATAGAGACTGGGAGTGGCTAAGTCATTATGCAAGGTAACCTATTTCCCCTTGTTTTTTCCTACCCCCCCCCCACCCCCAGACGTTCTTGTTAAACCCTGGATTTGTGCTGGAAATGGCCCACCTTGATTATCATACACATTGTAAGGAGAGTGGTCACTTTAGATAAGCTATTACCAGCAGGAGAGTGGGGTGGGAAGAGGTATTTTTTCACGCTTTGTGTGTATATAAAAAGATCTGCTACACTTTCCACAGTATGCATCCGATGAAGTGAGCTGTAGCTCACGAAAGCTTATGCTCAAATAAATTGGTTAGTCTCTAAGGTGCCACAAGGTGATAAGTAACAGTCAGCATGGATTTGTCAAGAACAAATCGTGTCAAACCAACCTGATAGCTTTCTTTGACAGGGTAACAAGCTTTGTGGATGGGGTGAAGCGGTAGACATGGTATATCTTGACTTTAGTAAAGCTTTTGATACTGTCTTGCATGACCTTCTCATAAACAAACTAGGGAAAATCAACCTAGATGGAGCTACTATAAGGTGGGTGCAAAACTGATTGGAAAACCATTCCCAGTGAGTAGTTATCAGTGATTCACAGTCATGCTGGAAGGGTATATCAAGTGGGGTCCCACAGGGATCAGTTCTGGGTCCAGTTCTGTTCAATATCTTTATCAATGATTTAGATAATGGCATAGAGAGTACACTTATAACGTTTGCAGACGATACCAAGCTGGGAGGGGTTGAAAGAGCTTTGGAGGATAGGATTAAAATTCAAAATGATCTGGAGAAACTGGAGAAATGGTCTGAAGTAAATAGGATGAAATTCAATAAGGTCAAGTGCAAAGTACTCCATTAAGGAAGGAACAATCAGTTGCACACATACAAAATGGGAAATGACTGCCTAGGAAGTACTGTGGAAAGGGATTTGAGGGTCATAGTGGACCACAAGCTAAATATGAGTCAACAGTGTAACGCTGTTGCAAAAAATGTGATCATCATTCTGGGATGCATTAGCAGGAGTATTGTAAGCAAGACACAAGAAGTAATTCTTTCACTCAACTCTGCACTGATTAGGCCTCAACTGGAGCATTGTGTCCAATTCTGGGCACTACATGTCATGTAAGGTGTGAACAAATTGGAGAAAGCTCATAGAAGAGCAACAAAAATTATTAAGGTCTAGAAAACATGACCTATGAGGGAAGATTGAAAAAAATGGGTTTGTTTAGTCTGAAAAAGAGAAGACATAAAAGGTTGTTACAAGGAGGAGGGAGAAGTATTGTTCTTCTTAACCTCTGAGGATAGAACAAGAAGCAATGGGCTTAAATTGCAGCAAGGGAGGTTTAGGTTGGACATTAGGAAAAACTTCCTGTCAGGGTGGTTAAGCACTGGAATGAATTGTCTAGGGAGGCTGTGGAATCTCCATCATTGGAGATTTTTAATAACAGGCTAGACAAACACCTGTCAGGAATGGTCTAGATAATACTTAGTCCTGCCATGAGTGCAGGGAACTGGACTAGATGGCCTCTCGAGGTCCCTTCCAGTCCTATGATTCTATGTCTGGGTAGTTGAAGTCCCCCATCACCATCAAGACCTGTGCTTTGGATGATTTTGTTCGTTGTTTATAAAAAGCCTCATCCACCACTTTTTCCTGGTTAGGTGGTCCGTGGTAGACCCCTACTATGGCATCACCCTGGGTTTTTTTCACCCCTTTTATACTTACCCAGAGACATTCAACAAGTCTGTCTCCGATTTCCTTTTCAACTTCAGTCCAAGTATACACATTTTTGATATGTAAGGCAATGCCTGCTTCCTTTTTTCCCTGTCTATCCTTCCTGAGCAAACTGTACCCTTCTATACCAATATTCCAGTTGTGTAATACAATACGCTTGCAGACAAGCATTCACTTCCAGGATGCATCTATCTCTGCCTGGGCCCCATCCTTGCCCAGAAGGATCGAGGAGAACACACCTGCGTCCCCAGCTGCTTACTCCCAGATCCCTGTAGTCACTTCTGATCTACTCAGGGTCATATCTTGCAGTATCATTAGTGCCAACATGGATGAGTAGCATGGGGTAGTAGTCAGATGGCCGGATGATCCTTGACAATACCTCTGTAACATTTTGGATACAGGCCCCTGGCAGGCAGCATACCTCCCAGGATGCCATGTCAGGCCAACAGATGAGTGCCTCCACCCGCCTCAGAAGACAGTCACCAACCACCACTACCCTACATTTCCTCCTGGGAGTGGTGGCTGCGATCATATGAGTTAATAATCTCATGTTCACTAGAAAACAGCATCAGCTATTCAAGAAAATCTTCTTTTAACCTTGATAATGTGACTTTGTTTATGAATTAAAAGATTTTTAACTTGCCTTTTAATTCATGACTAAGATGAAAAGGATATAGGAGGTATTACTGAAAAGAAGTTCCAATGCTCCTTCCTCTGTTGCTCTTTTTCCCCCACCCCCTCAAAAAAATTTTCTCTAAATATTTTTTTCTACATTTTAGTTTAAAAAAATATTTTGAGCTGGTTGTTCACTGCCACGGTGTTGTCAGCGCTCATGATTTTATCTTGGATCTCACATTGGCTGGTGTGTTTCTTTTTAACTGCAGCTCCTGGAGGCATGTGACTGGGGGGAGAATTTCAGCTTTCATTTTTTAAAAAAAGTAAGTTTCTAGCCCTCATGGTTTTGGAGAAATGCTTGAAAATGTGACTCAAGTGCACCCTGAAGGCTCAGAAACGAGAAGGCAACTCAAAATATATTCTGTTTTCAAAATCATGATTTTTTTAAATCATTTTCGTGATTTTGAGGCAGCCTGATCCATAACATTTAAATGCTTGGGACTGGCAATAATGCTGCTGTGTAACTGCTGTTTATATTTCTTGAAGATAACAGTTGTCTGTGTCCTTGCCAGCACATAGCTACGCAGGTTTAAAATGTACTGTTATCCTTTTTCTTCTTTGTGGGTGAGCTGTTTAATCTCTCCTGCAGCTCAGGATATTTTCCTGCATTTCTATATTAACAATGGCCTTTTGCAGGATAAGAAATATCACTTCTGTTTCCTCACTTGTAACTATAAAGATGGGTATTTTTATAGCATCTTTACCTTTCATTTGTTCATCTGCCTTCTGGTTTTCTTTAACAGTCCCTTTAAAATACATATCTGCTACCTCATTTAGCCCAGTAATAGGTCCACAGCAGGCTCAGAGCAGATGACCATTAATTAATTTATAATATATTTATATTGTTAAAGCTAACGAAATGTTAAAAAAATCTTGCCATCCTATAATGTATATACCAGATACTTAACAAAAGAAGAAGAAAAAATCAAATTGGCTAGATGGTATCCAAGCCAATGTATAGTTTGTATAGACTGCCATAGGAGTTTGTCTGAGTAAGGACTAAGTAAATAAGGATCTCAGGATTTGGCCCGTATATTGTAAAAAGTAGAGATTAAACGTTGGTTAAACCTTGAAGTACTCTTTTGGGCAAAAAGTCTGCTTCATTCTGAATAACTTGAATACCTTAATTTCAACAGCATATGGGATACTTGTGTAATAAAGTGTATTAGGCCTCCATGTTATCTCAGCCAGATTTGGGACTTAGCTTAAGAGTTCTGGCAGTGTATTACAGTATCTGTTTGCAACTTCCAGCTCTTTACAACTTGCCTTGAATTCATATGAGACAAGTCTTCATTTGGAGTTGTGAGTGCTCAGCAGTTCTGAAAATCAGACCTTTATTTCCTTAACCAAATCCTCCTCCTTTTGACTACCATGTTAATTCCAATTGAGTTCAATAGAACTATTAATTTGAATAACATGAACAGAGTTTGGCTATTCAGTGGGAGGTCGTCTGAATAAAGACTGAGTAAAAACTAAGGACCAGATCATATCATCAAATTTTAAACAGAAGTCCCTATTGAAATCAATAGGGAGCACTACTGAAACATCACTGGCACAACATGGACCTGAATAAGGACCTCAGGATTTGGCCCAAGGTTAATACAGGAAATTTCCTTTTTCCTCTTTTCACTTATATATTGCCATAATTGTCTATTCTTTCAGGTTCTCATTTAGAGTAAAATCGTTTAAAACTCTTTCAACACCATTTAAAGGACATTACTGACCTCAAAACACAGAGCCAAAAAAGAACATGAGCTATACAATTCTATCAGTTCTCTTAAAATCCTCAACTTCGATGATGTTCAGCTGAAGCAGATTTCCTCATAACTTGCTTAGGTTTCTGGCTTGATTCTTGCCTAAACATCAATTGTTATCATAACCATCAATGAGGTAAGAATCTTGAGCGAAAAATGAGTTTCCTTTAAAGGGAGCAAAACTTGCTTCTTTGATTAAACCCATAAGACTAAACCGTCTCTTCAATATTAGGGGATGGTCTACGGTTCCACAAGCTCATCTGCCCCACTTAAACTTAACATTTCCTGTTGCACCCAGATGACTGATACTGAATGTCAAATATTTTTTTAGCCATAGCAGGATTCCCTGAGGCAGGTGCAATAATGACAATTGTTTTTGTGCCTGCGCTTTTGAGGAGTTTTGTATTTTGAAGAATATTAACATTCTGCTTAGAAGGATATACAAAACTTGTCAGCCATCCTTGTTCTTCTGGGTTTGTGTTCATACATCGAAACAATGAGTCCCTGGAGCAAGACAAACCCATCAGAAGCAAGAAAGAACACAGAAAATAGATTCTAAACTTTATGCAGCTGATTGATAAGGGGAGTTACTTAGTACTCAAATAATGTTATATTGAAATCCCAAGCACAGAAAAATTGTAAAATGTTAATAATTTGGGATTTTGCCCTTGTGCCCTATATTGAGACAAAGGACTGTAGTTGGAAGTGACTTTTTAGGTGTTTGAAATGAAAGAATAAACAAGGTTAACTTCAATTTAAAATTATGACTATCATTCTATGTTTTAAAATAACTAAAAGAATGGTCAAAATGTTAGTTATTAAAAATATAAATGATTACAGGAAATGCAGCATAGAAATGAAAGATAGAGACTGTGATTATTTCTGTTGAGGTTGCAGAATTTATGTCAAATATTTTATAATAATTGCCTAAATAAGTAGAAATGTGTTAGCTGCACTATTTTGCTGGAACATTGGCATTTTTATAATGTTCAATTCAAGCCTTCCCTTGGAAGCCCTCATGTATTTCATTTTTATAATGATCATGGTTAATATCTGTTATCATTGTCTATGTCGAATACTATATTTAACTTCAATCTTTTGCTTCACATGCATGCAGGATGCTGGTGCACATGACACAGGATGATTAGGCCCTCTGTATTCAAGGTACTTGATGCTAATGGGATTGAAGATGGGCTGAATTAAGGGTTTCTAGAGGCCCATACTGGTTGGGTAGTTCATAAAGAAGAAATTAAAAAAAAATATGAGGAAGCTAGTCAAAAATACTGAAGCTTGAAACTGAGTAAGTCAAAGGCCTTAGACTTGTCACTTATACCATAATTGAGTCACAGAAGCCCTATTGTGAAGGATTAAGCTGCTCAAGAGGGCCCCTATTAATTATTGTGTTGTGGGGGGGAAGGCCCCAAAATATTTTATCTTAGAGAAGTGGTCCCCAAACTTTTTACCTTGCACCTCCCCTTACTCCTGTCCACGCCCCCCCAGAGATGCCCCTCTGCCAAACCTGCTTGGTGCTGTAGCCCCAGATGCCAGGTCACAATGGCAGGAGCAGGGAGTAGGGCCCAGCCCCGCAGAACAGGAGTCACCACTACGGGGTAAGACTCCGTTTCTAACCCCTCCTCCACCCTGGGGTCTCCCCATCACACCAGGCTAGCATTAGGATTCCGGTGCCAGGATGGAGGATGCTGCTGCAGGTGGTCGGTGCCCTCTCAGCAGTTTAATATAGTGCATCCATTGAATTATGAGGCTACATCTGCCCCTGCTTATGATTTTATGCCTTGTGCTGGCCATCTACACAGGAGTGAATCTCTTTCCAATAAAACAGAAGATGTGAAAACTTTATACAACTTTTGGAGGAAATGTTAGGGTCTGTTAACTTCTGATTCAGTGAGAGCCAGATTCTGCCACTTTTGCTCACATGAAATAATTCTTCACTCTGTAAGTAATTCTATTGGGTGGGTTCATCACCCACTGAGATCTGCATGCAGCTGTCCCCATCCCAAGGTCGGCCACTTCCATGTCACAGTTTTTCTCCCTCTTCTCCCCCAACCCCATGGAAGAAACTCCAGGGGTCCTTGGTCCACAGTAGAGGAGGGGACAGAGATTGGTTGAGCTGAAGGCAGGAATTCGCAGGCTGGGAGGATGGACAGTGTCTCCCTCCAGCCCCGTGAAGCTTACCTGGAAAAGATAATATATCTTAGGGTTATATTCTTTCTTCCATGGAGTCTCCTTCCATGGCTCCTAGGGACAGCTGTAGCAGAGAGAGTTATTGGTTGCATCACATCAATGAAGTTGTAGTGCCAGGGATGGGAGGAACAGAGCTGACGCTAAGCATAAGCAGATTAAGCAATTGCTTAGGGCCCCAAACAGCTCAAGGGGGCCGCCTATTAATTATTCCTGCTTAGGGCCCCTAATGGGCTAGCACCAGCACTGGGAGGAGATGGTTTGCTGGGGTCCAGAGCAGCTGTGGAAGTACAAGTCTTTTTCCCTATGGCTCTGTATTTCCTACAGATTCCTTAATTTTCATGGTTTCTGCATGGGGCGCATGGAACACCCATCCTCTCCCAATGGAAAATTGTGGAGGGATCTCAGCAAGAGAATTGTTGCAGATATATCTTTTCCCCAAATCCCCTCCTCCATGTGTCTTACAACAGGATGGGGTGATTCGGGCCAATTATTTCATAGGACTTCTCACAGAGTACGAGTACTCAGTGAGAGGAAAGAAGCAGAATTTGGGCCCTACCTTTTTCTTCTCTCGTATAAGAGCAAGACTTCTGAGAGAAAGTGAGATAACATAAAAATGTAACAAAATGAGAAAGTTACATACAAAAGATAGCTACAAGTTAATAATCAGTTAAAAATAAGAATTAAATAAAAAAGTAGGTAAAATAAGAGGGTAAGAATAAATATAATAGGAAAGTAAAAATACAAGTAAATACAGTAATAAGATACATACTTCTATTATGTAGTTACATTTATGGAAGTGTAGGAATATAGAAAGCAAAGAGAAGAAACTCCCAAGCAACCAGCACTAGCAGCCAAATCTTTAATCCAATTTTCTAAGAATTCTTGATTTGGATAAGTACAATTTATTTTATTTTGCCCCGCTTTTGGGGTAATTTTTTTTAAATTATGGGAGAGAGTCTTGTTGTTTAATGCGTATGGGAATCAAAGAAAAGTGTTGTGTATATACCAAAAGGAAGAGAAGCAAAATGTATATTAGTACATTTGAAACTTAAAGGTTTTGAAAGGCCCAGGAATTTAAGAGAGGTGACCTGCCTATATTCCAAACTCCAGACCTGACATCTACTCCCAATACAATGAAGTGACCTAAATTGATTCCAGATTCTACCTTTAATTATACTAGATTGCTAGAATAATTAGAAGGAAACTGCCACTTGCTCAGTCGGATAGCCTCGTCTTGGAGGCATTCATTTTACAGGAACGTGACAATAGCAAGTCTGAGAAACCTAATGAAAAATTGTTTAAACCAGCTCCCACCCTTGTTTTAGAACTTTTAAATATATGTGAACTAGAGTGTTGTATCTTTATTCATTTTATTTTTCTTTATTTTTCAAAACATACTGATATAATGAAGGCCAATATTTTCAAACCTGGATGCCAAAACAGTCTTCTGGATATGTATCTAGACTCCTACATTAAAGTTCCGAGCAGCTACAACTTCCATTACCCTCACTGCTACCCAAACTGTGCTGGCTTCCTGATGTAGTGCCAGGATTTAGCCATACATGTTTTGTTTATACACTGGAATTCTTACCAAATGTAAAGCAACTTAGAAACAAGTTTTCATTTCCTACTTTAAGTGTCCACATTACCATTGTTAGGAATTACAAATTACTACCTGGTCAGACTACCCATTGCCACAGGCCATTACAGTTTCTGGGGATCATAGGAACACTGCATCCACATGTTCTTTTCCTTGGACATACTACCTGCTCTCGGGGCCAGTAAGGAGGAGTACAGCTGCAATGCCAGCTCTGTGATCTCCAGAAATTTCCCTTTACAAAAAGGGAATCCTCAGAGGGCCAGACCAATGCAAAGGAGTCCTAGTATGTCTGAGATTCTGGCCCTTGGGACAAAAGTTTAAAAAAGTATTTAGGTGCCTGGTGGGATTTTCAAAAAAGCATTTATCTGTATCTTTAGGCAAATACATTTAGCAGTCTGGCTTCTAATTTCTGTCAAGTGATATTATAATTTATGAAGTGAATCTAGGGTTCAGAAACACAGAGATAACGAGCTACATTGCAAATTGTTGCTACAGCTCTTACAATAGCTTAAGCATAGTATGATCTTTCTAAAAATATTGTTGCACAGTGCAGTTCCCTGATGGATACTGCATTTGCCTTACAATGGGGCTAGAACACATTTCAGTCCAGAAAATAAACAGTATTGTGTAATTAGCGAGACAAGGTGGGCGAGGTAATATCTTTTATTGGACCAACTTCTGTTTGTGAAAGAGACAAGCTTTTGAGCTACACAGAGCTCTTCTTTAGCGGTGACACTCTGAATACCTTTCCAAAAGCTCTGTATTTTGTTTAATATTGTATATTCCCAAGTTTTATCTCTGAGTGCTAATTAATTCTTGATTGAACCATTTCTTGATTAGATCAGAATTATCTATTAGTAATCTCTCATTTTTAATGTTTTAAAATAATTTTACCTAAATTGTATCCACTCTGACCCATTTCAGTGGGACTTTGTGTAACTGTCTTGTGTTGTGCAGCATTTGTAATGCATTTCTAAAGCATGACAGTATTATAGTACTGTACATATCTAGTGTGACGGACGTTATAGGTGTTATCAAGATCAGAATGTGGCTCTCAGGCTCAGACCCACAGAGCTACTTAGGTGCCAAAGTTCCAGTTTTAGGCTCCACTGCAATCCACAAAACTGCCAAACCCTGTAGGTCACTCTGTGACTAAATTTTCAGGGTAAAAGTTCCATCTGCACCTAAGTTTGTTCTTCTGAGCATGCACACTGCGGCCTCCCTCTAGGCACCAGGAAGCCTATCTCTAACCTAAGCCCCAGAGGAATCCATGAGCCAGGGGAAGATAGGTATTTGTCCACCTAACTCACATATGGGGCCCAAGCTGGTCGGCATGCTCGAAGGCTGCCTACCAGACTGGATCCCATTCAAAACAGTGGTGGGGCTGCTGCCATCCACCTTATAACTTTTAGCCCAGTAGTTACAGCACTCATGTGGGCAGGGGTGAAAGTAACTTAAAAGTCTTACTGGTACGGGGGCCTGGCTCCACACCCCTTTAAGGGGCGGGGCCTCAGACAGAAAGGGTGGGGCCTTGGGCAGAAGGGGCGGAGCTGGGGGGGTCAGCCTCCCCCAGCCAGCCCTTCAGCACTGCCTGGCCTAGGCCACCCGGGGCTCCTGAAGTGATTTAAAGGGCCCGAGGCTCTGGCCGCTGCTGCAGTAATGGCGGCCAGGAACCCCGGACCCTTTTAAATCACCAGGCCCCAGAGAAGCTGCCCCTTTTGCCCCCCCCCCCCCCTTGGCGGCCCTGGGGAGCCAAAAGGGGCAGTGATGCTAAAGCGCTGCCGTGGCAGCGCTTTAAGGACCCCACTGCTCTGGGGGAGAAAGGGTTTGCATGGGGGGATCTCCAACCTCTCAGGAGGTGGGCAGTAACCACTGAGCTATGGGTTGTTCTGATGTGGAGCTCCCTTAATCCCTCCTGTAGAAGTTGTTCCAATGTTGATTAAATAATAAAGAGTCATTGGGCCAGAGAGAGAGTACATGTGTGAGACTGACTCTATAGTCCAGTGGTTATGGCATCCACCTAGGAGATGCAGGATACAGTCCCCCTGCTCCAGTGACTCTTTAATTATTTATCTACAGGGGAACAGTTTAGACAGGGGAGTGAGGGAGCCCTACCTCAGACTATCCCATTGCTCTGTGCTCTTGAGAGGTGAGAGACCCCTGTTCAAATCCTTTCTGCACCTGAGGCAGAGCGGGCAATTGAAACTGGGTCTCCCACATC
Organism: Chelonia mydas; assembly: GCF_015237465.2. Classification (NCBI taxonomy): domain Eukaryota; kingdom Metazoa; phylum Chordata; order Testudines; family Cheloniidae; genus Chelonia; species Chelonia mydas. The sequence continues at coordinate 323,723,347 of NC_057849.1, forward strand.
CTGGGTGAGTGCGCTAGCCACTGTGCTAAAATTTTAAGGTGGATGGCAGCAGCAACATCACCACCTTCTCTTTCAGCCATTTTGTGTGGAGTGAGGAAGGCACCTCACTCATTCTTACAAGAAACGACTTAGGTGCCTAAGCTGCCTGACTCCAGGAGAGGGGTTCCTGTTTTGTATTGCTAGCAGATATCGGTGACTCCCAGCACTCCAGACCTAGACCCCAGACTTAGGTCTCCATAAGAGTGGTTGGGTTTAGGACACACCCCTCTAATCAGCATCTTGCATTGGCTATCTTCCATGGCTCCCCACCTAGCATGCTGGCTTTTAGAATCACATTCTGAGGTGCCTATCTCTCCCCATTCATTGTATAGGGACTTAACTCAAGCTTTGTGGATTGCAGTGATGTTCTTGTGATTTTCTAGGAGCCTAAATTTTAGGTGCCGCAGTATTTAGTATCACAACACCTATGTCTCTTTGTAGATCCAGGCCTCATTTCTTACTGAAGAAAGATGGAATAAAGCTATCAGAATTTGATCCCAGATGCAGAGTAGTGGAAATAAAAGCTATGTCTTCCCTGCAAATATATATATATATATTTATTTATATTTGACAATGGAATGACTAATGCACATTAACTATCTCACTGTAAAATCCTATTGGAGACAAGGTACTGTAATTTTTATCACTAGATAGATAGGTGAGGTCAACACTACCCCTGTCTGTGGTTCATATCACCTAGCTGTGAAGCTACAGTGCCTTGACTCCACTAGAATTTAACAGTGAGATAACTAACTCACATTAATAATCTCACATTAAAACACACCTTTATTTGACAATGAAGACAAAGCTGAAGCTAAACAAAATTCTACAGCATCTCATAGGAAAATATGACTTTAATGTGATTCATCTTTCACAAACTTTTAGAAACAGAGGTGAAATGCAAATATTTGTAAATTGTTATTCCAATTTAGCTTGCAGTATTTAAAAAAAGAAATCTAACGCTATATTTCAGGAATAAAGATTTATAAATATTTTATAAGTCTGGTTAAAAGGGTGTATATATATATATAAGCTAAATCTGAGATCGAAATGCAAAAGCTACAGTTTAGAGATGTCATGTATTTATGACTCTTCCCGGGGGATCTGGGGTCCAGAAACCCAATAAATGGAAGATGCTGATTCGTATGTGTCTTCTTTTATTAAAATGTTTAATGGGCCTGATTCTTATCTCACACCAATAATTTTAAGTCAGTATAATTGTACTAAGAAAAGGAGTATTTGTGGCACCTTAGAGACTAACAAAAAAGAAGATGTTGTTAATGTTACTCACTTTACTGATTTCAGAATACATTGAGCCTGAGAGTGTAGTGGAATGGAAACCGTTTATACAAAATGAGAGAGGGGTTGCAGCATTGCAAGGCATACTCTCCAAGGAGGGCACACAGCAACCTTTTGGGTAAACTTTACAAAACCTAGATAGCCTGTGACACGTTTTCACTTAATTAAAAAATGGCATGCCAGTAACTATTGCAGTCTTGCTGCAAAGTGTTGCAATGCATATTGTTCGGATCGATGTCTAAGGGCCCAATTCTGCAGTCTTTACTCAAGCAAAACTCTCATTAACTTACATGTCTGAGATTTTTTCCTGTTGTTTTACACCTTGTATAGTCATTAACACTTGTGCACAGTGCCTGTAAAGCTCTAACAAGTCAAAATGGTAGCATTTTACACACAGTTTGCACAGGTGCAAATATATATATGGTGCAAGAGTGGAGACTGAGGCCACAATGTCTGTTGGCTTCAGTAGAATTACTCTGGATTTATATAGGTGTCACAGAGCTTAATTTGGCCTACCTTGTATTTCTTGGTCATATATACATTGGCTAAGAAGTTCAGAACCCACGGTTTCACCCACAGTTTTTATGATTCCCTCTCTCCAAATGCTAATTACAATATCTATCCTCATCTGTGGTAAATGACTCTTGAATGGCTGAGAAAGGAGATTGAAGACAGAGCCCAAAGGAAGGACTGATTGTTGAGAGACTTTGCAGTGTTAGTTTGAGCTTTTGTTGCCCTGAAAGGGATCTGACTTAGATGCTTTCAGCTGAAGTATGAACAGGGGCAGATGGACTGCAGGAAGGGCTGGAGATGTAGATTGTCTGCAGCATCATGCCCTATTGCAAGCGGGTGCTCTGGCATCATAAAATCCTCCTTCCATCCACACAGAAGAACCTTTAACATGGATTTGAGGATGCTTTAAGTCTGGGCTAGCTAGCATGGCTGAGGATATGGGCTTGAGATTGGCATTTGCTTCAGCCCAGACGGCAAACTGCCTACTTTGCAGTGAAAATGCAGACTACTCAATCCCAGATGCTGTTAGTCCTCCAGTCCCATCCCACAATTCTACCTGGGCAGTACTTTCTTGTGGAACTCCTCCCTTCTTCTGCTGTGCATTTTAACCCCGTTTGCCTGCTCCATTTCTGCTGCACTTTCACAGCATTTGAACAGAGATCTCATCTGTGACAAACTGGGGCTATGTTTATACAATTTATGAATTTTGGCTAATATTGTGCAGTTGGTTTATGAAAAGCAGCTGTATCCTGAGTGCCTATATGTATGAAGATCTACCAGGTCCTGTAGCAGATTCACAGCAGACAAATACAAGGGGCTAGTGGTGCTTAGGATTCAATTATACTATTCAGGTTCAAACAACTGGCAACAGTGGGTGAGCTCAAGCCTTGGAAATCCAGTTTAGCTTACTCTTCTGAAAGGAGAGGGGGAGACAGAAGCAATGAAAACTTACCAGGAGCAGAACAAAGGCAGCCAGCAGACCAGGAGGAGTTTAAATAAGGGAATTCACAGGAACAGAGGGAGCCAGGCAGGAAGAGGACACGTGGGGCAGAAGAAAGCAGCAGAAGCTAGGTAAAAGGGAGAGACCACCCGTCATGGAACAGCCTCAGGAATGGGACAGCCTGCCTGTGGTTCCTAATGACACCTAAGGGAAGGCTGAGCTAGAAAGGGAAATGTGTGCAATGTTTGTTGTTTGTATGATTAAGTAAAGAACATAAATGTGTTAGACTCTGCAAAGTTTGTGTGTTAACTACTGTGTGCCCCTGAGAGTTAGACTGTAACAAAAAGTTTCACACCTTTGGGGTAAAGTTCCAGGAGAGGGTATGTTTAAGTCCAAGGGCATTCTAAAGCTCACCATAGTGCACAGAGGGGCTAGGCAGCTGTATAGGGCTCCAATTCTCAGGAGGGAGTGTTAGGCTGCAGGTCTGTACTTCCAAGAGTGTGCCTAGGGATCCTGAGATTGGGGCAGTGGCTGGACTGCATTCATGCTCTGTAGGCTTAAAATAGCCGGGGGAGCAAGGGACACAGCATGGATTCCCTTCACGGCAGTCCTAGTGAGTGGCCATGAGGGAGCACTTGCTAGGATCTGTGACACCATCCAAGAAATCCTCCTGTGCTGGCAGTTTGCCAGAAGCTGACACCTGTCTCCTGCTAAAGCTGTGGGGTAGTATCAATAAAAAACATAATTTAGATAAATGTACCCAACATGAGATTTTTATGTTTACTAGGCAGGAAAGAAATAGGAAATGGAGAGGCAAAGAAGTCAGCTGGGTGTGCTATGAATCACTTTGTGGTTTGTAGACTGAATTCCTTAATAACTTTCTCATTAAAAGTTCTTGTTGCCAAATGCTGTTTGCTTTCACCTGCAGGACTGCCTGCATTAATAATGAATAACTCCACTTGGAAGTTATTTACATGAAGTATTGTTCTCATGTCATGGCCACAGACAGCAGCTTCATTCTAGGTGAGAGTGAGTGAGTTTTCAACCTGTGAATGAATTTGTAGAGTGGCTCAATTTAATGCACTGTTAAGACCCACAGGATAGCCCACCAGAAATCCATTCCAGCTCAAGGGGTAGTACAGCCCTATTGTGGATGTAGTTACATGGGTCTGGCTTGGGTAAGGCTTTGCTGTGGGGACACTCCACCCAGGCAGGGCTAGCCTGGCTGCAGTGAAAACATGGCTTTTCTACACTAGGAAATTAACTAGAATTACTGTTGCGGTATGTTTCAGAGTAGCAGCCGTGTTAGTCTGTATTCGCAAAAAGAAAAGGAGTACTTGTGGCACCTTAGAGACTAACAAATTTATTTGAGCATAAGCTTTCGTGAGCTACAGCTCACTTCATCGGATGCATTGTGGTATAGTTACTCTGCAATAGCTATTCTAGAATGCTTTTGCACTTTAAATTTACAACCTGCTTTAATATTTAAAAAACAGGCTGAGGTCTGGTCTGTACTTAAAATTTAGGTTGACACAGCTTCTCAATCAGAGATATAAAAAAAACCACAACCCCTGAGTGATGTAGTTATGCCAACCTAACACCCTGTGTAGACAGCTAGGTTGATGGAAGAATACTTCCCTCGACTTAGCTACCATTGCTTGGGGAGATGGTATTCCTACATCAATGGAAAAACCCCTTCCGTCTGTTTAGGTTGTGTCTACACTATGGGTTTATGCCAGCATTGCTACAGTGATGCAGCTATGCCAGTATAGTCTCCATAGTGTAGACATACTCAGGCAAAACGAAGATTCCACCCCTAGACTCTCTAACAAAAGCCATTGAGATATATAGTAACTGGCCTGAGGCTCATACAGGGGGTAGGGCTTTGAAAAAGGAGTTTCTCTGAGAGGGGGGAAAGTGTCTAAGAGAAACACTTTCTGGAAGGCTAAGAGCTCTTGGGCTTACTAGAAGAATGTAAATGGGTATGTTCTGTTCCTGTAACTCAAGAGGGAAGCCCATCTAACTTAACTCGTAGCAAAGTGTAAGGTTAGATGAGTCTAGGTATGTGTGTAGGCTGCTTGTTTTAAATCCCTTTCCGTAACACTTTGCTCCATTTGCTAAAAAAAAACTACTTGTTTTAAGAAGGCTGTTTGGCATTGTATAGCATTAGTGACAGGCTCCTGAAACAGGTCCAGTCAGACCTGCACAGTAATAAGTAGTGGGCAGGTACAGAGTGGCATTCCCAGGTCATGGTCTAAGAGAGGGAGAATTGTGTACTTCCACCTCCAGACAGGTAAGGGCAGCAGACCTAACACCTTAGGGGGTACACTCAGAGAGAGCAGAATGGGAACAGAGGTCTAATCAACTCTGTAATTGCGATGTGTTCTTTATGCTCTTTTATGTATACTACAAATTATTAAATAAACCAGCATCTTTCGTGTGTATATTTTTATTTTATATGTTACCAAGAACTGAAGAAAAGTCTGCCAACACTAATTATAAAAGTCTAAGTATACATAAAAATGTTAATGTCTCGTGGATTTAATAACTGTCTATTCCCCTTTTCTAGTTATTTTCTGCTGGAAAGCTCCCAGGCACCAGAGTTGCTGCGCTGAAGGCGAAGTACACCGCTCTGCATGAGACTGTGATAAGGTACAATACTTGCAGATTTTCAGTATATCAGTTCTTGTTTCATTGTGAATACTTGATTATAGAGATTAGCCATGGCCATAATTCCTTTTCTGAATTGTTTCATTAGCCAAAACATTACATGCTTAAAGTAAAAATCCCCCAGGGCAGAGGCGCTGCACAATGTCATATACATTATTCAAGACCCGCTTTACAGTGATTGGACTTAAAAAAGAAAGCAGGAAGGCAAGAAAAAAAACCTAATATGGTTAAATGGCAAGATTTAAGAGGTAATTTTGACCTAAACAAGTATCTTTCAGAAATCTAAACATAGTGATGGCAATGGAAGAGCATAAGCTACAGTGGGTGAAATGTAAGGTAAAAATTAAAAGAGCTGAGAGCAAATAGCCAAAGATATGAAAAACACAGAATAAGAAATTATTTTGGTTTATCAGAAGTATGTAAGCGGGGGAATAGTCCCGCTATTGTGGGGAACTTTCCTGGCTTCTGCACTACCCCAGTGAAGTGGGCTAGCGAAAGGATCTGAGTCCTTGCTCCCACTTCCTTTACCCAGTGGCCTCCCTGCCCTTGAGGACTCCCCTTCCACTCTCCTGTCTGGAAGAGTCCTCGTAACCCCAACAAGGCTGGGCCCAGGATTCCTGGGTGGCTCGACCCCCAACCCTGCTGTGGTCACCTAGGATAGGGGCTAGGGTGTCCCCACTCCAGGGTACTCTCTCTGCACTGGGCACTTCTCTGACCCACTGACCATTACATACATTTTAAAGCAAATGCAAGTTATTTAATTAAAATTAATTTTAAAAAGAATAAGGGAAAATGAGAAAGGTTAAAGGAAACACATCAAGCTGCTCTGTGGCAGGGAACATCACAAGCAGTGTCTCTGGAATGTCAGGGCAGTTAACAGTCTGTTCCTTGTAAGTTCCAGGCCTCCTTCTCCGGCCCTGGCTGTGCTGTAGGGATGCTGTGGGTTGGACACTTGCTCTGGTGGTGGCCACACGCTCTCAGGCTCTAAGTGGTAGGACCCCTCTTCTCAGTGTCGCCCCCGCCCTGTCGGGGTTACGATCCAAGCCTGGCCTGCAGAGCCTCTTGGCTGAGGCCTCTCCCTGTGCTGGGCCCGCTGCCCAGGGTCCCCCTCGCTCTCTCTAGCTGCTCACCGCACCCAGCTCCAGACTGCTCCAGCCCCAGCTCCACCACTCTGTCTCAGCACTGCTGCTGCTCTGCCTCCAGCTCCCTGGACTGCTTCTTTGGCCCCTCTGCCTCTGGTTGCTACAGCTCTGCTCCCAGGTCAGGTCTGCTCTGCAGGCTGCTTCTGTGACTCTGCTCCCAGCACTGACCTGTTTCGTGGGATGCTTTTCTGGCCCCTCTGGCTCTGGTTGCTGCAGCTTTCTTCCCAGGGCAAGTCTGCTCTCTCTGGGCTGTGCCTCTGGCTTTGGGGCTGCAGTTCTGCTCCCCAGCTTAGCTTGGGCCCCTGCTTTCTCCTTAGCTCGGCCCCACTCTGTCTGGCCCAGGCAAATCCAGCTCACACAGAGGACGGGACCTCCCTGGCCTCCTGACTCCCTGATTAACCTGCTCGCCCTGTCATTCAGGCTGACATGAAGCATTGGCCTCTCCCCATTGTTCCTGGGGGCTGTCAGTCTCAGGGTCCTGATTCCCCATCGACCCTTCCCCCTTTTTAGTACTGGGAGCTAGCAACTAAAACACCCCCACTGAATGTTAGTAAGGGGGCAAGAGTCCCCTAACAAGTAGAAAACCTGAACTAATAAGGTTTAAAGGGCACACTTAAGGAAGATAAGAACGTTGCTGAGACTCTAAATAGTGTCTTTATATCAGTTTTCATCTATTTTCAGCTTATTTGAGGGCTTAAATGATGTCTAGGCCTTGTGCTGACCCTCTGCATAGGAGTGAATTTTACCCAGTGGGAACATTCTCAGTTACTTTAGATAGGATTATAAACAAATTGAGCTTCAAAGTGTAAGCCAAACACTGTTAGGTTATTCCATAATTGTCCACTATGGGATTTCGTGCAGCTTCTCTTGAAGCAGAGGGTACAATCTGCTGTTAGGTACAATATACTCCATTAGATTCACCTTTGATTCCGCACTGCAATTCCTATCTTACTATTTTAAAAGTTGTTTCTCTTTGAAAGAGTCATTAACTTGAATGAGATTCCCTGTTCTTAAAATGGGGATTACCACTGGAACGAAAAATATTTCTTCTCAAAACAGAAAAATCTTCTTAAAAGAGCTTAAATAGGATTCAGGTTGGTATGTAGAGCCTCGCACAAGCCCTATGCAGTACAGTGAATTTCACCCTTTAACAGCTAAAATACAACTCATCCGAACACTACAGATTCAGTTCCTGTTACAGAGCGCATTCTTAGTTCCTGTTGAACTATGTGGTTTTCATATTTTCTTCTTAGAATAGGAAGTAGTTATCTACCTTGCAGTGCAATGAATAAATTGAATTTTTTCTGTGTGCCATTTCAGCTGTCTGTGCTATATGACCAGTTTAATGTTTTGCTTTTATACTAGTGCCTGTGTAATTTGAATTTCTATGTTTTGGTTGTTTTAATAGTTCTATAATGTATCCAGTTGTTTGGTAAGCTTCATTTTGGTATATCAAAATTGTCTGAGCTAAAATTTGGTGTATAAATTCTCCATCTGGGAGATTCCAAATTCCTTTTGCTTTTTGGGTTTTTTTATGTGTGCGGGGGGGAGGCATTCACTTCTTTTTAATTAGCAATGGTCAAATAGTAGTGCTTTGATTGTTTCTGATCTTTTGTGAACCTCAAAACCAGTTTTAACTTTTGAATTTGAAATTTGCTACGCTGTTAGTCAATGTGGCTGAACTTCTTTTAGCATAATGTAAAATTAATTTGGTAAATTTATTCATATTCAGAAAGCATGAACAATAATTCATATAACAAAGATTTCAGTACAGTAAATTGCATAACATGAAGGTCTCATGATTCATTTATCATTGTAACTATTCCATAATAAGCAATGCATGTTAATAATAGTCTTACTCTTAAACGTCAACTATTACAACAAGCAAAGTCTGCTACATTGATGGATTTATTACAAGACACTGTGTCACTATATACAGCCAGACGTTGGTAATACAAGCAAAGTCAGGCAATTCATCAGTGATGAAGTCAGGGAGGGTGATGCACACTAAACAGCATAATAAACCTGCAGATTAGGATCACTGTCCATCGTTGCACTGGGCTCCTAGAAGAAAATTAGGCCGGAGGGATAGGCAATAAATAGTGGGGCCAGGATTTAACCTTAGATGAATTGGAGTTTTTCTGCTGACTATAATGGGCCAGGATTTCACCCTGATATCTGGCCTGTATCTTTCTGTTGGTGATCTTCTTACCTCATGCCTGTCACCTCTCTAACAACAGGGAATGGATAAATGAAAGAATCTCTCTCCTAAGAGCCAAATCCCTTTCCTAGCTTGCAAAATCTCCAGTAACATGAGATGCCACTCCACCTTTTCACTTAACTGTGGGTTACACATAGGATTGTAGCCACTGAAGTTGAGACCTCAAGTAATGAAACCAGTTTGGCTTAACAGTGAAATCTTTGGTGAGCTTAAACACGAAAAGGAAGCTTACAAGAAGTGGAAACCTGGACAGATAGGAGGAGTATAAAGATATTGCTCGAGCATGCAGGGGTGTAATCAGGAAGGCCAAAGCACAATTGGAGTTGTAGCTAGCAAGGGATGTGAATGGTAACAAGAAGGGTTTCTACAGGTATGTTAGCAACAAGAAAAAGGTCAGGGAAAGTGTGGGACCCTTACTGAATGGGGGAGGCAACCTAGTGACAGATGATGTGGAAAAAGCTGAAGTACTCAAAGCTTTTTTTGCCTCGGTCTTCACAGCCAAGGTCAGCTCCCACACTGCTGAGCAACACAGTATGGGGAGGAAGTAAGCAGCCCTCAGTGGTGAAAGAACAGGTTAAGGACTATTTAGAAAAGCTGGACATGCACAAGTCCATGGGTCCAGATCTAATGCATCCGAGGGTGCTGAGGGAATTAGCTGATGTGATTGCAAAGCTGTTGGCCATTATCTTTGAAAACTCGTGATTCCCTAACCCTATGAACAAGGTAAACAATGAACATGAACAAGTAAAGCCCTACCCAGAGGCCTTGAAAACTCGTGGCAATCAGGGGAGGTCCTGGACAATTGGAAAGAGGCAAATATAGTGCCCATCTTTAAAAAAGAGAAGAAGGAGAACCCGGGGAACTACAGCCTTACCTCAGCCCCTAGAAAAATCATGGAGCAGGTCCTCAAGGAAAGCATTTTGAAGCACTCGGAGGAGAGGAAGATGATCAGGAACAGTCAACATGGATTCACCAAGGGCAAGTCATGCCTGACCAACCCGATTGTCTTCCATGATGAGATAACTGGCTCTGTGGATATGGGGAAAGTAGTGGACGTGATATATCTTGACTTTAGCAAAGATTTTGATACCGTCTCCCACTGTATTCTTGCCAGCAAGTTAAAAAAATATGGATTGGATGAATGGACTATAATGTGGATAGAAAGCTGGCTAGATTGTCAGGCTCAACGGGAAGTGATCGATGGCTCCATCTCTAGTTGGCAGCTGGTATCAAGCAGAGTGCCCCAGAGGTTGGTCCTGGGGCCAGTTTTGTTCAACATCTTTATTAATGACCTGGATGATGGGATGGATTGCACCTTCAGCAAGTTCACAAATGACACTAAGATGGGAGCAGTGGTAGATATGCTGGAGGGTAGGGATAGTGTCCAGAGTGACCTAGACAAATTGGAAGATTGGGCCAAAAGAAATCTGATGAGGTTCAACAAGGACAAGTGCAGAGTCCTGCACTTAGGACGGAAGAATCCCATGCACCCACTACTGGCTGGGGACCAACTGGCTAAGCAGCAAGTCTGCAGAAAAGGACCTGAGGATTACAATAGATGAGTAGCTGGGTATGAGTCAGCAGTGTGCTCTTGTTGCCAAGAAGGCTAACGGTATATTGGGCTGCATTGGTAGGAGCATTGCCAGCAGATTGAGGGAAGTGATTATTCCCCTCTATTTGGCACTGGTGAGGCCACATCTGGAGTATTGTATACAGTTTTGGGCCCCCCCACCACTACAGAAAGGATGTGGACAAATTGGAGAGTCAAGCAGAGGGCAACGAAAATGATCAGGAGGCTGGGGCAGATGACTTAAAAGGAGAGGCTGAGGGAACTGGGCTTGTTTAGTGAAGAGAAGAGTTAAGGGGGAATTGATAGTAGCCTTCAACTACCTGAAGGGGGGTTCCAAAGATGATGGAGCTCAGCTGTTCTCAGTAGTGGCAGATGACAGAACAAGGAGCAATGCGGGAGGTCTAGGTTGGATATTAGGAAACACTATTTCACTAGGAGGGTGGTGAAGCACTGGAATGGGTTACCTAGGGAGGTGGTGGAATTTCCATCCTTAGATGTTTTTAAGGCCTGGATTGACAAAGCCCTGACTGGGATGATTTAGTTGGTGTTGGTCCTGCTTTGAGCAGGGCGTTGGGCTAGATGACCTCCTGAGATCTCTTCCAACCTTAATCTTCTATGATTCTATGAAACAAACTGCTAGTTGCTTAAATCCTCCCACAAAAATCAAATTTAAATAAACATGAATGCCACTCCCACTCCTATTCCACCACTACTCTACCACAGAGTAAGGCAGCCCATCATATTTTCCCCAGTCTATTTTATAACACTAGTCCCATCCTGTAGTATTCCATTCACTTAGAGTTGTCTATCACATGGACCATGAATATACACCAAGCCCACTGTAACTGAGCCTAGACACAGAGAAAAAGAGAGAGATCCTGATGTTCCGAGGGGTGCCGGGAGTGTCCCATTTTATATTAAATGTTATAGGTCAGCATATGAGATACAATAATATAATTACAAGGTTTCTTTCTGGTTCCTTTTTAATGCATGATCCTAAATACTTTTATTTAACACAGTTTACAGGAGTCAGAGATCCAGCTGTTGCAGGAGGCCAAACATTTCACTGTAGAAATAGAACAGCAGAAACAGGCACTGGAAAAAGCTGATCAGTTCCCAGAAGGATTTACCAGTGAAGTCTCCAGGATGAGACAGCAACTTCTTAAATATCAGAATGAATATACTGCTATTAAAGAAAGAGAGTATGAACTTCAGTACAGGTTGAACAGGTAGGTGATGTTCAGGTTCACTTCTGTGCAATTTTTAAATAACTCAACACTAAAGAGGTAATATGCAATATAACCCCATTTCTCCCTGTATCTTTGATTGGATACATTATTTTCCCTCTAAACAGTTATAGTGTTGCTGTGTCGTATTAAACAGTTGCCATGACTTTCCCCAGAGGTGGCTACGTGTCAGTGGTGGATGTAATGACTCCTGAATGTAATTTGTATATCATTTTAAATGTATAGGGTGCTTTGGAGTCCTTTGAGGTACTGTATAAATATGAGATTAAAATAATAATCTGTTTCACTGTGTTCTACAGACTTTGGTAAAGACTATTAGTGGAGCATATTGTCCCATCATTCTGTTAACCAAACTGGCACCATTATTAGGTTTCACTGGGTAACTTCTATTTTTTGAACTGTTTTTAGTACAAATGAAGCAAAATGTCTCTGAGACTCAGCGATTGGGCTTGTGTTGAAATGATATGATAAATATGTTTCCTTCAGAACTAACTTTTTTATACCCCAAAGTCAATAGATATTCAGCCTTCTCTATTAAAGTAATAAAAAGAAAATGTAAGCTATGTCTATACCGTCTGCAAAAGAAAAGACTAAATATAGTCATTTGTTGTGGAAAAAATAAATGCTTGACATTCTCTTGAAAGGTTGAGTCTTGTAAGTACAGCTTGACATTTTAAATAGCTGGGTTTGACTGCAAAAAATACTGTCTGTGTTCAAATTATCTTTCCACTTCTATTCCATAGAGAAATTAAGTATAATTGTCATGTAGTATACTTGAAACTTTTATAGTACAATTACAACCGAATGCTATCTCTTTTCAAAAAAAAGTGTCTGTGTATATATGTGCTAATGGAATACAACCCATAATTCTTCTTTGAGTAGTTGTCCCTATGGGCACTTCACTTCAGGTGTGCATGCCCACCCATGCGCTTTTGATTGGAGATTTTTGGAAGCAGTGTCTGTAGGTCCACACCTGTGCCCTGCACATCCTCATGCTCTGGTCTGAGGGTATATAAGGCAGGGTGGACCCCTGCTGCTCAAGTTCCTTCTCAACTGCCTGTGGCCTGAGATAGAGTCTTGTGTGTCCCTTAGTTAGCTTGCTAACTCTTTTTTTCCTTACTCAATTTTATTTAATCTATTTTATTTTTCATTTGTTTTCTTTGCACTCTCTGCATTTGGGGGGATACCCCTCTATTCTTTTTTTCCCAGTAGCGGGGGTTTCCTGCCTACCTTGGATCCCTTTGTTTGGGGCCCTCCACTCTGCCCCAAAACCACAGGGTTCAAACCAGACCAGACCTGTAAAAGGTCTTTTCTTTTCAGTAATGGACGTTCTTGCTGCCTCCAGGAGCATGCACTCCATCAAATTGTAAGGTCTGCTCTGGCTTCAAGAGCAAATCTAGAAAGCTGAGGGAAGACCAGTTCAAGCATTTCTTCGGGCCTGCTACCATTTTACAGCCCAACTCCTCTCCCCCTACTACTGCCCCTCCCTCCCACATCAGCCTTGGGAGATCCAAATGCCCTGTCAACCTCCACATGTCCAACTCTCATGCCCAAGTCCCAAGGGACAGCGTTTACACCCCTGAGGCATTCCAAGAAGAGAAGGCATAAGTCCTCTGATAAGGAGTCAATGAGGGAAAAGAAGTTACCCCAAAGGTGGGTCAGTAAAGGGATCTCATGTCCAGATGTGGATACAACAGAGGCTCCTAACCCCTTCCAGTACCAAGTCTCACCTACTTCCAAAAAAGGCTTCTCCTGCTTCCCATGTCAAGAAGACATGCTTGATACCAGCATTGGTATCCAATTTGGAGCCCTCTAGACATAAGGACTCCTTCAAGAGGCCAGCACCAACCCTGACTCCCTCGATACCAGCTCCTCCAGTACTGCCCATGCTAGAAGGCCAGGAGCTTAGAAAGCCTGTGGATCACCCAGCTATACAATCCCCAGGACTGGCAGCTATATCACAGCAGAATGTTCAACAGCCCACCTTGCTGGTACAGATAGGGTGACCAGACAGGAAGTGTGAAAAATCAGGACAGGGTGGAGGGGGTAATAGTCGCCTATATAAGACACAGCCCCAAATATCGGGACTGTCCCTGTAAAATCAGGACATCTAGTCACCCTAGACAGAGCACATTCCTGCTCTCAAAGGACATCCTAGTCCTTCAAGAACCTGACTGTCCTCTCCTGGCAGGTACCAAGAGGAATTTCCTGACAGTACCATTAGCCCAGCCAATAGCTCCATGCCTCATGCACATGCATGTCCTCCTGTACTGACCCAACCTCTGGTTCCGGTGACACCTTCAGTACTGACGTGACCTCTGGTACCACTGCAGCTCCTCCACTTCCTCACCTCCAGAAATGGGCGAGGATACTTCTTCAGATTCTGAGGTTTCTGTTTAGTGTACCACAAATCTCCCATTGAGACCTCCCTCCCTTGAAATCTACTTGGAAGAGGAGCTTCCAGAAACTTGCAGTGATGAATCCATGACCCACAACCTATACCCCATCCTCCCTCACATTGGGCTTTTTGGAATCCTTGGACCAGATATGGTGACCTGTATTACAGAGCTCCCTCCAGCAGGAGGTCCCACTCAGAGGAGTATCTTCTGGTACACCAGGATCCTGCCTTCTCCTCTCCTCACATGACAACACTCTGAGGAACATGATCTGGGAGCTGAAGAAGAGGCACCAACATATAATTCCCCCTGGATGAGGCAGTGATGCCTCCTCCCCCATTCTGCACAGATGACTTTAAGGTCTTTTAGGACCTTATGAAGAGGATAGCAGAGTCCTTACAAATCTCCTTAAAGGAAGTGCAAGAACCCCAACACAGCCTTGCAGGTATCCTTCACTCCTCTCCTGAAGGCAGGGTTGCCTTGCTTATTGGTTGCAATCTTCTGGGCTTCTCAGAGAGGTCCAGAACATGGCTGAAGATCATCTTTCTTTTGATGGCCATAAGCTCTTCATTGACGTCACTGAGTCCCTCCACTCACTGAAAGAGGGTTGCTCTCATCTGCTCCTTGGGCATTGATGCTCCTGACCTAAATGAAATATAGCAGATCACAGACAGCCCAGAGATCTTGTCCAGCTCAATACCATACATATAAAAAACCTGCAAAAATCACATAGGAAGAAGCTTAGGTACCAGAGGAAAAATCCCTCTTACCATCACCCCACCAACCTTTTCTACAAAGCAGTCCTTTTTGTCATGAGCCTGCAGATCTCAGACATGGATCCATGGGGTTCCCAGTTGACTGATGCCTGCTTGCTACCAATTGACTGGGTGGAGAGACCATGAAACCTGAAGCCACATCAGGGAGGCTTCCCTTGGGCCCCAAAAGGAGGAACACGAGAACCCCTGATTGGTCAGCACTTCCTATTTAAACCCAAAGAGAGGCACATGAAGTTGTCTGTGCAACGGGGTGAATTCCTGGCTGGCTGCTGCATTGGACCCTTCTTTTTCTTCTGACTCCTGAGCCCCACTTTCCTGACTTGTTCCTGGATCCTGCTTCCCTGCCTTGCTTCTGGTTCCTGTTTTCCTGACCTGTTCCTGATTCCTGCCTACCTGCCTTGTTCCTGATCACTGCCCCTGGTCTCTGACTCGGGTTCCGGCTTTCATCCTTGGCTTGACTCCTGGATCTGATACTTAGCTCAACTCCTGGCTCTGACCCTTGGTTTGACTGCCCAAGCCCCAGCCATGACACTTCTGATGGTTTGGTTGAGAGCCACGAATCACTATCCCTGGACACTGTGTTCATAACCCTTTCCCCCTATGCAGATCACCTTTCCCATTTCAGACCATCATGGGATCAGATCATGTTGGACAGATGGATGCTAGAAATCATTGCAGCAGGCTACACTATTTGCCTCATCTCCATCCCCCCCTACCTTCCACCCCTCTCAATCCCCTTTTGGGGACCCTTCTCATAATTTAGTGTTATAACAGGAAGTTCCGTTCCTCCTTTTTCACGAGGGGGCCTTCATATCAACTTACTCAAACTCGGAGCTGTCCGAGATGTATGCAGCCACTTCCTACCCTTCATACAAGTGGTCAGGATCATGACGGATGACAGAGCTACCATGCGGTGTATAAACCACAAAGAAGGAGCAAGATCACCATCCTTGTGCAGAGTCAATAAAGCTTTGAAACTGGTGCATAACTTGCCACATTGATATCTCAGCAACTTACCTACTAGGTCTTCAGAACACTCAGTGGATATACTGAGCAGATATTTCTGCCAACACCGTGAATGAGTGTTTAGTAACCCAATCCTATGGGAAATCTTCTTCACCTGGAGCTTCCGAGTGATAGACCTTTTTGCACCCTCAACCAACACAAAGTGCTGCAAATTTTGCTTGAGGGATGGTCTGAGCTCCGATTCTCTGGGAGAATTCCTGGTGAAATCATTGCAGCTGTCTCCACTCCCGGTCGCAATTGCTGCTCTGCGCTTTCCCACAATCACCATTACTTCTCAAATTCCTGAATAGAGTGAAGTAAGAGAAAGCTAAAACTATTCTCATAGCTTGGCTGAGGCAAATATGGCTCCTAAATCTGATTTGCTTGTCCCTGCAATCACCTCTTCACCTGCCTCTAAGTTTGGATCTTCTGATGCAGGAATCCAGAAAACTGAAGCACCCCAACTTCTCTCACCTATATTTCAAGGCCTGGCTCCTGGATGGCTTACAAATCAACTGCTCATCTGAAGTTCACAATGCTCTGATGATTAATAGAAAGCCACCCACTAGTAAGTACATTTCCACAAGCGTAGCAGGGGATACTGTATGTATTGCATAGAACAGATTTTTTCTGCCAATTCTATATCTTAATTACTTTCTTTTTAGGTAATTTTGCTCTAAGAGGAAAAGGCACCTGGAAAAAGAAACAAATGGATGTGGGGAGAAATGAGGGAACATCCTGGGAAGCATCTGGAAAAAAATTATTTGTTAGGAGATAACCAAACCACTTGTATTTTCCAGAAATAATTGTTAAATTCAATATTTATCAAAACTCACCAATAAGTCACAACTGCGCTGTTCAGAATATTTGGGTTTTGACCTCTTTCTCCCAATATCTTCTAAGTATTTCATCAATTTCATATCACTTTTACAGTGATGGTATATTTTAAATTTGTGTCTCTGGATGATATTTTCCTCCTATATATCGTCTCTCGTTACAGAAAAGCATTTTTCCATGTCCTACAGAAACAGACCTTGTGTATTTTTTGTTTCTGCTGTCTCTTTCACACTTTCTTTTCGTGTGAATTACATACAGTATCTTGCTTGATTAGAAATATACTTTTCTGGATTAGTCACTCTCTGAGAAATGTACTGTAAATGGTAATCAGAAGCTTATTGTTATTTGTTTATTCAGTGTATGGGGCTAGAGTGGGGTCTAAAGAGCATTATGGGATGGGAGTGAAGAACTGCACTGATACAAGCTCCTGGAGGCATCGTACCTCAGTGAGGGAGTGCACACATCAGTGTCAGCTAAACCTTTTTCTAGGGGGCAATCTGTGCTTCCTACTCTAACAGAGTACTCCAGCTCTATTCCTCTCCCAGAGTACAAGGGCCAAGATTGTGCCTAGCCTCTAAGCAGAGGTGCAGGAGTGGAAAAGGCTCTTAGTCCTGTCTGTCTGCCACACACGTTCCTCAGGGTATGAATGCCTAGGTACCATGTGTGGTATCTGATGTGTACCCAAAGCAGAATTTAAGGCTGCTCTTTATGTGATGTACACACCGATGCTTACAGGCATACATATCTGCAAGTGTCAGTCTTCATATATGGGTTTGTGGGTAGGGAGAGAGGGTGTTGTTGTCCAGGAATGAGTGGGATATGCAAACTGGGCCGGGGGTGGGGGTGGGGGGGAAGAGATGGTGCAAATGGGGTAAGTCTGGTGGAGCAGTGAGAAATCAATGGGGTTGGCTACAGAAGTGAATTAATATGTGAATGTGGGGCAGGAGTTAGTGAGCATATATGGGGGAGCAGGAGTAAGTGAGGTTGTAAGTGGGGAAAAGCAGGTAAGGGGTGTAAATGCATGCATGTACCCAAAGGGGCAGGATTGACAACTACCATTTGTGAATGGCTATGGGAATGTGGGGGAGAGTGAGTGGTGTTATGAGTGGCCAGGACAGAGTGGTGTGGTATAGTTAATGAGTGAAAGTTCATATAAACTAATGTAGGATCGGCATGTATGTTAGAATGTTTAATATGGTTCGTCACAGTCTCTTCAGATCAATACATGCATTGCTAATGTCACAGTACAATGAGTGCTGTGCTTTAGACCCCTTTTAGTACATATCAAGTGCACCCTTCAAGAGACAGGCTTGGTTTCCATCACGTCTCTGTCGGGTGGAGCCCTGCAATCCAAACCACTCTTGGACTGGATCTCTGGGTTAAACTTCACACAATCAACTGTACTTGGCACCTGCAAGAAAACTTCTCTTCAGAAGTCTGTGACCAGCAGCTGATTGAAGTGACTCAAAACAAATATATTGTTTATTCACCTGACGGCATAGAGCAAACAGGGAAAAGGGATAAAACTATGCAAACCCTATATGCCTGGTTCTTACCTACACTTTATTCTTTCCTTGCAAATGTTGAGTAAGTTCCACTCAGCCCAACCATCCTTACTCCAGGGCTGGGTGTGACAGTCAACCCCTCCAGCATTCTCTCGCTCTCTCTCAGGGTATGTCTACATTGCAATTAGACACCTGCAGCTGGCCCATGCCAGCTGATGTGGGCTCTTGGGGCTCGAACTGTGGTGCTGTTTAAGTGTGGTGTAGATGTTTGGGCTCAGGCAGCAGTCCGAGCTCTGGGACCACCTTGCAGGGTCCTAGAACCCAGGCTCCAGCATGAACCATAACATCTCTATTGCAATTCAACAGCCCATTAGCCCAAACCTGGGAACCTGAGTCAGCTTGCATGGGCCAGCTGTGGGTTTTTAATTGTTATGTAGACATACCCTGAGACTCATGTTCAGCCATTGCTGTCTGCTCAACACCTCTCCTTCATAGACTGAGGACTTCAAAGGTTTAGTATCCCCGTTGATCCCAGGTTCAGGCCTGGGAAGAATAAACCTTGCAAGTCTAGTTGGAGCCAGGCAGATGGGTATTCCCCAGTTAATAGCTTCCTGAATGTTTCCTCAAGGACCCTTTGTATTCTCCCTTATGGTACCTTATCTTTGTAGTCAGGCAGGATAATATCAAGCATCTAAACTGCAGTGCACATGATAGTCATAAAATATAATACAGATAACTCCCTCATTCTTCATAGGCAGAAATAAGAATGTCTCCTTTTTGCTACCAGACTGAACAGAAAGTTAACTATTTTCTACACAGAAAAGAGAACAGAAAGCAAATCAGCATTCATTTCCATGTTGAGGGGAAAAGCTAGTCCACAGCCTAATCTAAATGTCAACAAGTCCTGCCACTGCAGCATGGGGCATCTGCTGCAGGCCAATTATATTAAAAAAATTGGATGTCCTGAAATCTTCTAGTTGGTAAAGACCTCTGATTTGATACCATACGTCAGAGCAATTATCAGATAATCTTGTCAGTATTTAAAGATGTTGGGTTTTTACTTTCTATTTTATAACTATTTTAAAGAATTTTCAGCTTTTTAGTGTAAATCTAAATCTGTTTCCTGTAGCACCTTACTTAGTGTCAGCATCTTTTCACCGAAGTTCCATGCTCAACTTGTCATAAAGGTATTAGATTAAAGGAGGCTAAAATTATGGCAAAGGAATATTTTTTTCTTTAATCAAATGGTATTGATGAAATTGACTTTCAGATGTAAGCCACAATGTACAAAACCTTACTAACAGGTGATAAATTAAGGGGAAGGTAATAAAATTTAGTCTTGGCACAATTCCATGCAAGGCAATGGAGTTGCTTCTGTTTACAGCCAGGGCTGTTATGGCCTAATAAACAGTACAGAAAAAATACCAGATGAATAAAGGATCAGGGAAGCATTCAGCAAAGATCAGCCCTAATCTAATGTAACTTTTCTGTCTTGGTATGAGGTTAAGAGTTCCACTTTTGTGGGGTGAAAAATGA
Organism: Chelonia mydas; assembly: GCF_015237465.2. NCBI lineage: Eukaryota > Metazoa > Chordata > Testudines > Cheloniidae > Chelonia > Chelonia mydas. Next base: position 323,743,043 of record NC_057849.1, read on the forward strand.
GAAAAAGTCTCTTTTCTTTCCTAGACCATGACAGAAATAAGAAGTGAAACTAATACGATACAAATTGTATTCTAAATAGTAATCAATTTAATTGAAAAAGGAAGGTGTATAAAATAGACAAGATTTATGTGACCATATTTTCTTTTGCAAATAATTTCCATTTCAAGCATAGGGGCTAATTCTATAACCCTTACACTGAGTAACTTCTTAGTCACACAAACAGTGCCACTGGAGTCAGCGGGGCTACTCACAGAAATACTCCTCAATGTGAGACAGGGATGCAGAATCAGACCTGACATTTTGTACAAGTCTGGAAAATTCTTTAACCTCTGGCAATTATTTCAGGATTAGCCATTCAGTTTAGTGTAACTGATTTAAAGGCAAAGTGGTAAGCCTTTTCTATACTTTCCTACTACGAACTTTTCATCTGGTGGAGTTCAAGGTAAGGTTGTTAAAGACAGCAAGTAAGTAAGCCTGAACAACTAGTCCCTTGACTGTGTTCTTCAGCATGTGCAAGCTAAGCATATTTTTAAAGTCTTCCAGAAATCTCATGCTGGTGTCTTGTCATCTCTAATACATTCACGTTATGGACATAGGGCCTGTTCCAGGGAAATGCTGAACACCTTCTGTGGACTGTTGAACACTCTCAGCTAAAGTCAATGGCAGTTGAAGTGCTCAGCACCTTGCAGGATTGAACTCAATGGCTTAAAATGTTCTGTTCTGGTTATTGTGTTTACTGATTAACTAAAACAGATCTCTGTTAACAACTACCATTTATATTTCCTAACCACTCGTGAGTTTATTTTTGTATTTTTATGGCATTTATGGTATTTTTGTATTTTTACAGTTTGCAGCTGTAGACATCTCTCAGGGTAAAGTCTGGAACTTATTTCAGTTAAGTGTGTGTGTGTGTTTAAACAAACTATATCTACATTAGTTTTGCATGCATTTGTAGTCATTGGCATGAAAATGAATAAAGTAGCATGAAAAACAAGTGTCTGCATTCTCTAACACAAATGCTTAGGCTTAAGGGTTCTGTTCTTTTTGATTGTGTATGAGTTGTTCTGGTTGCCAAAATGATTAGGGTTATAAGCATGTAAAAATGAAGAACAGATTCACCAAAGGACATTATAGAAAACAGAATTAGAGAGTCTGATGCCTATTTCCTTTGTATATTATTTTAATCTGTGTAGCACCAGCAGTATGCTACATGTTTTACAGACAGTTATGAAAATTAGGACCTGACTCAAACAGATTACAATATACAGAGGCTAAGGCTAAACAGTAAGGCTAAAATTACAAAGGCTAGAGGGTAAGGCCAAACAATAACTTTTAGAAAAGTAAAAGAATACCGTTTGAGAATAATGAAGCCAGAGAGAAATCTTAGACTTATGCAACTTGAAATAAACAGCTAAATCATGAGTGCACATGTAATGTGTATATGAAATTAATATTGTAAATGAAGTATTTTAAGTTTGACTCTACTTCATCTTAGGATTTTAATTTTTTAAAATTTAATATTTTAAATTAAATTTAATATTTAATATCTCTTCTCTTATTCCTTCTCTTGTTCCTGGAATTGCTTTTCGTGAAAGCAGTGGGCATACTCAAGGGAATTATAACTTTTGTGTTTGCAACCCTCTGTTGCCACAGAACCTGAGGTATTAAAATCCTTTAACCTTAAGATGACAAAGCTTTTGTTGTGAACTTACAATGGTACCAAAGGAATCTGTCCTCATGAGAGAAAATTGTGATGAGAAAGGAAAATTGTGCCAACTTCTTTCTCCCCTACAGTTTTAAGATTGTCTTTGTGATCCTCCTGGGGTGATTTTAAAGAGGACACTCCCTGGCCTAGCCAGCTAACAAGCACTGCAATACCCATTTAATTAGTTTTGGTGGCAGCTAAATATAGATGTGGGTACATTTTCAGAATGGGGATTTCAGTAATGCTGTTGTGATTATGCAAGCCCAAGCAATTCTACTAGATATCCAGCTAAAGTGCCTCAGGGTTGTAAATTCCCCTTATTAGTTATGTATTTAGACAACCCCAATAACTCAGCTGTGTAAGTGAAAATATTCATTCATTTGTGTTCAAATAGCAAAGTACCCCCAAGGGAAAATTATAGGGTTCGGTTGTGGCATTTGGGCGCCATAGTAGGGGGAGCAGTACAGAGCCCCACCACAAAACCTGGGGAGAACACACTGGCTGCTACACCTGTCTACAAGGGGCAAATCTTACATTCTCCCTACCCCTCTTTGGGGTGCTGTGCATTACAGGGGAATACAGAAGGAAAAGTCCCTGTGCCACATAAGGGGTAATGGCAAAGGCTTTTTGCACTGTTTTCACTACACACACTCGCACTGTGCATGGGCCACGTATAGTCTGGCCCACAGTGACTTGTAAAAATAATACTAAATTAGGTCCTAGTTCTTCATGCTTCACTCATAATGGCATAAGTAGTTCCACTGAAGACAATGAAACTGCTCTTGTGCTTAAGTGTTACTCAGCGGGAGCAATGGTTGAAGAGTCAGAATTTAAATACATATTATTATTTTATTTTCTTAAGGTCTGTATCCTGTACTAACTGTTGAGAAAATAATTACAGTATGAGTTGTAATTTTTTCTGTTACAAAGCAATCAACGAAAGATGCCATCTGAAATCTTGTACTATGGCCCCAATTTGTCTTCCTTTCTTTTATTAAATAATCTTATGTCTAGATGTGTATATACTAACACATTCCTACTAATTCATCAGGATGTTCTGACTCACTAGTGCAACAGAATGTTATAGCCATAACCATATGTTTCCATTACTTCCATATCTGAAGAGCAATCAGTTGCGGCATATGAATATCCCGTAAGAAACTTTTACAATACATAACTGATTCCATGTCCAGACAGCAGAACCAAGAAGAATTCTAGCTTCTCAAATAACATAAGATACAGTATAAATAGAGCAAATTAAGCAGATGGGGAAAATTCAGCAAACATCAACTGTAACACACAATTCTACATGTTTAGACTGAAAGTTATTCCTGATTTTGATCGTCTGACCCATAAATTCCCTCTTCTGCAAAAATGCATGGAGGAGAATAAGTTCAAGAGCTATAGCACCTATGAATTTTGTCCCCAAATTCCTGGGACAAAAAATGCTACAGATGTTAGAGAATTATGGGTATCTGTTCCTCAGAACTTTTGGATCCTAAACAGCCTCACTGAGTGACTCTCCTTCCAAGATCACCTCCACCTCTTCCCCCACCCCCTCTTGGCAGTGCCAATTGCCAAGATGCTTTTGGCTGACAAACCATTGCTGTATTTGTTGACTACTCTTAGGGAGCAATTGCAGAGTACATATCTGCACTAATTGGTGAGAGAAATAGTTACAATAAAAGTTATTTTTTCTCTTACAAAGCCAGCAGCTAAAGATGCCACTTTCCTCTTTATAACAACCTGTTACATGCTTGAAGACATATCATGTCCCTGCTCAGTCTTCTCTTCTCCAGACTAAACTGTGATGCACACTATATGATTTTATAAAAGTATTTGTAAGGTATCATTACAAAGCTTATAATCTACTGAGTGTGGTCATCCTATTTGTATAAATGTATCTGAAACTAGAAATATGAAATATAACTCTTGAGGGCCTATTGTAGTTGTGCAAAGTGTGGGCCATTAATGGTGGTTTGGCATCTTGATGGCTCCCATCAACCAGGATAATTGACTGTGGATGGCTCTGTTTGCAGGTAGGCCTTCCTGTGAGTCAGGCTGGGAGGAATGAAGGCTTGAGGGTCTCACAGGACATGTGATCATGTCACCTGAACTGGAATCCATCTTTAACCTGTTGCTTTTCCACTGAGAAGGAGGGGTGGGAACCCAGAGGGACAAAGGATTCCTGCCTTATGCAAAAGATATATAAGGGGGTGGAACAGAACAAGGGTGGGCAGTCATCATGAGAAATCCCCTAGCTACCACCTGAGCTGGAACAAGAGCTGTACCAGGGGAAAGGATTGTGCCCAGACTAGGAAGGCATCCAGTCTGTGAAAGAAACATATTGAAACATCTCTAAGGGTGAGATTTTATCTGTATTCAGCTTCTTACTGTATTAGCATAGATTTGCGGGTTTTATTTTGTTTTGCTTGGTAATCACTTTGTTCTGTCTGTTACTACTTGGAACCACTTAAATCCTACTTTCTGTACTTAATAAAATCACTTTTTACTTATGAATTAACCCAGAGTATATATTAATACTTGTGGGGGGCAAACAGCTGTGCATATCTCTCTATCAGTGTTATAGAGGGCGAACAATTTATGAGTTTACCTGGTATAAGCTTTATACAGGGTAAAACAGATTTATTCAGGGTTTGGACCCCATTGGGAGTTGGGCATCTGAGTGTCAAGGACAAGAACACTTCTGTAAGCTGCTTTCAATTGAGCCTACAGCTGTTAGGGGACATGGTTCAGACCTGGGTCTGCGTTTGCAGCAGGCTAGTGGGTCTGATTCAAATCAGGCAGGGTGCTGGAGTCCTAAGCTGGCAGGGCAGGAAAGCAGGAGCAGAAGTAGTCTTGGCACATCAGGTGGCAGCTCCCAGAGAATTTCTGTGATCCAACCCGTCACAGTAAACAAACCCAGCTTTTTCAGGCTTTCCTCGTAGGTCATGATTTCTAGACTTTTGAAAAAATTAAATGTAGTCCTCTGTGTGGGCTAAGTGAAACAAAGCAGCATTAAAGCAGGACTCGGGGGGTTGGACTAGATGACCTCGTGAGGTCCCTTCCAACCCTGATATTCTATGTTAAACCAGCTGTTTCTGCACGTTATAACTGGAACAAGGGTAATGTACAGACTTTTTCTTTTATCCTCCAAGTGCATATGAAAGTGAGCTTTACATGCTGGGCAGGCTTTAAATGTTCATTTCATAATGACAATCAGGTCATTTTCTTTTTCAAGGTTTTTATGCCACATGTCCCCAGCTAAGTTTAACAGGTAACACAGGTCACATGGACAGCATTCAGAAACAAGCTCTTAATGCTCCAACTCCCATGCCTTTTTCATATATGTTTCATGTCTGATACAAGAACAGTGATCCAGTCAAAGGAAACCTCATGTTTAACCAATGTTTTCCATATTGCTTGGCTAGCTGTCTTAAAGTTCACAGAGTCTAACATTACACAGTCCAACAGAATTATGTTTAATTTCACTTCACATTCACATTCTGGTTTGCTTAAAACAGACAGTATGTTGAGAACATATCTATCTTCTGCATCTGTGATCTTGTTAGTGACTATGCTGATCCCATCACAAGTCTTCAGCTTTTCTTTAATTTCATTTACATGATTATCAAATACTCTTGGCAAGTGGAATGCTGTAGATGGCTCAAACGTGGTGTGATTCCAACATTTCTCAGGTTACATTTTAAATACTTCTTTAGGCTTATACGGTCAAGGATTTCCAGTGTCAGATTCACTGCACAGAAAGCCTCAGTAAGCTTAAAAAGCTCTGTCCATCTATGAAGTTGTTCATCTGTTTGTCTATGAGTTGTTCCCCTCAAACATCTAGACACCATATTTTTGCACGTTTTATTTACTGCTCTTTTCAGATTTCCAAGCCTCTGCTTTACATTTGTGGGATGCTGTCTCCAAATGTTTTATCTCAATTTCCCTTATGACTGTTATCTCCTGGTATGTTGCATGTAGAACAAAATAATAAACCTCCACTTTCATGAAAGATATTTTTGGGATATTGGGCAGATCACTCCCTTGTACTTATGCTTGATATTTTACTCCTCATCATCATCATAGCTGTAGACTAAATCCTCTGTGTTTGCAACATAGCACCATGCTTGTAATGCTGCTAAGGAAGACATCCGAGCTGGTCAAACATAAATATATAATGTGTTTTTAATAGTTACGTGAATTATGTAACATAATTTTATGTAATGCATGCTACTGTTAAAACCACATTTTTCAAGTAGTCAAGTTCAATGCACTTTGTTAAAATCCTGAACACAAAGAAAAATCCCAGACACAAAAAAAGCCATGGACACAAAGAAAAATCATAGTATAAATGACATTTTTTCTTCCACTGTGACAAACCTGCAGCCTTCAATCATAACATATGACAACCATTATGAAGATGACATCAACAGTAGAACATTCACATGGCTGAATAAAAATGACTAGAACCTGAAATCAGTGTCCATGATAGCTGAAACCAGATTTAAGGGTGAAAGTAACATTAAGCACTTACCAGTATGGGGGCTCGAATCCAGGCCCCTGGAAGGGGTGGGGCCTCGGGCAGAAGGGGCGGGGCTGGGGCTCAGCCTCCCCCAGCCAGCCCATCCGGGAGCCCCAAGCCCTTTTAAATTGCTGGCCCCAGGGCAGCTGCCCCTTTTGCCCACACCCTGTTGGTGGCCCAGGGGGGCAAACGGGGAAACAATGTTAAAGCGCTGCCGTGGCAGTGCTTTAAGGAGGGTCCTTAAAGCACTGTCATGATAGCGCTTTAACATCGGCTGGTACAGGCTGGTACCAGCAGCCACTTCTTACTGGTACACTGTACCGGCCTACTTTCACCACTGACCAGATTAAATACAACACTCATTGTACCCACATTACTTTATGGTTGTAAAACATGAGTACTGACAAAGCATCTGGAGAAATAGCTGCAAACATTTGAAAGGAGGTGATTGCACCATATCCTAGGCATGACAAGACTAAATAGACTAACAAATTATGATACCTGTAGAAGACTGAAAGTACATTGCAAAAAGAAAAGGAGTACTTGTGGCACCTTAGAGACTAACCAATTTATTTGAGCATAAGCTTTCATGAGCTACATAAGCTTTCGTGAGCTCACATGAAGTGAGCTGTAGCTCACGAAAGCTTATGCTCAAATAAATTGGTTAGTCTCTAAGGTGCCACAAGTACTCCTTTTCTTTTTGCGAATACAGACTAACACAGCTGTTACTCTGAATCCTGAAAGTATATTGTGTGACTACAATCAACAAAAGCATGCCTGGACAGAGAGGACATGGATGTTCAAGGAGACAATGGTATAACACACTATATAAAACCATCCAGGCAACACCCCAACTGGGTTAAATGGCGGCTCAGAATAGATTTGGTTGGAATCTGTTTATAATCTTGGCCCTACCCATGCTTGGTGTTGGAAAAAGATGATGATAAGCATGCTGATGGTGAAGATAGTCTTTATGCTAAAGTGTACAGTTTTTTGCATGCAGTTGCTAGTAAATGCTCTTCTACAGTTCATCTCCTTCAATATCTATTTTTTTTAAAACCACATGTTTTTGATTTCAGTTTTATTAAAGAGTTTAGAAAGTGCCCTGAGATATGAAAAACATCTCTGAGGTCTCTTTAGGTATCTGTGCTCTAATTCTGTGTTGATATTTGGATTATTCTTTATGCACCAGATTCTGCAATGAAACTTGTACCTATATAATGAAATTTGTTTTTCATACCCTTATAACATCTAGATCAATGTTATGGTAAGACTGACCTAAATTCAGTTTTAAAATGGTATCCAAATTATCACAGATGTTATTTCACATCACTTTTTAATGTTGGATAGCATGGACTGTTAAAGGTCTCTTTTTATTGCTTTGCATATTGTCAATGTGCTGATCTCTATGATGATTTTTCTGTAGTTTACAAGAAGACAAAAGACTCCTGCAACGGGAATATGAGAGAATCCCCAAGCAAGGTGTAAGTATGAAATACACCTCACTAAAAAAAGTCATGTTTTGAGTCCTGTTGGATAGCATGTAAAATAAGAAAACTATGCAGATGAAGATACTATTGTAAAAACTAGAACAGTAGATTTTTGTAACATCTGGAATATGTGGAAAAATCAAGAGGTAGAATTCAAAGGAAAAGCTGTGTTGTATAATTCACTTTTGAGAACCCTAGGACAAACACAAAACATTTAACTTATAAAGACATGTACGGATAGATGTCCTGAGAGAACTGTTCAAATTACAATTCTACTAATTCATAGGGCAAATATTGAAGTAGTACTTCTGGAGGAATTCTACTCCACTCCGTGGTCGCAGAAGTCATGTCATCCACAGATTGCTTTGCTTCTCTGCAGAAAAATGACTTCTGAGGGGAAGCAAAAGGAAGCTGCAAGAGCAGTCACTTACCCCTCCCCAGCAGCCAGGAGTGGCCGGTGGAGACATAAATCATCGCAGGGGAGGAGAGATTGTGTATACATGTGGCGGAGACATCACTCACTACTGGGGGGCAGGGCTGGGCATGCATGCGTATGTGCAAGTAAGCAAACGAGGGTGGTGTAAAGGAGCCTTTTTGTAAATGACATGTGATGGGGCAAGGCCAGATGGCTATAGAAAAGTAGTGGGAGATAGATATATTAGCTCCAGGCTAAACAAATCCCTGGTACCAGGATAAGTGAATGGTAGCTGCTTCAGGTCAGTTAAGACATTTGGGGCCAATTAAGAACTTTCCAGAAGGCAGGGAGAAGCCTAGGTTGATTGGGACACCTGAAGCCAATCAGGGGCTGGCTGAAACTAGTTAAAAGCCTCCCAGTTAGTCAGGTGGGTGTGCATGTCAGGAGCTGTGGGAGGAAGTTGCACTGTTGGAGAGGCTGAGTAGTACACACCATATCAGGCACAAGGAAGGAGGCCCTGAGGTAAGGGTGAAGTGGAGCTTGAGGAAGTGACGCTGCTGGGGGGGGAAGTAGCCCAGGGAATTGTACATGTAATGTTTCTAAAAGATCAGCTGCCATAGCTCATACTATTAGGGTCCCTGGGCTGGAGCCCGGAGTAGAGGGTGGGCCCGGGCTCCCCCCCCCCCACCTTTGTCCCCTGATTAATCACTGGGACTGGGAGACAATAGAGATGGTGCAAGGAAGGATAACTTCTCCTCACCTCCCTCACTGGCTTATGATGAAAATCGCTCAGTAGACTGTGACCCTTGTCTGCAGGGTCACAGTGAGCCTCTGAGGCTAGCGAAATCCGCCAGGAAACGCGAGACCCACGGAGGCAAGGACAGAGCTTTGTCACAGACAGTATAGCCTTATAAATGCTTATGGTGCTTTAGTGATTAGAACTGGTCTAAGTTTTCAGACTGAAAATTTTCCTTTCAAAATGTGCTCCATGAACTGTTTACTTCTGACCTTTCTGGAGACTGTCAGTAGCCAATACAAATTGTGAGTTTGATACCCCAGCCCTCATTTGCTCTTCAGTTCCTATGATTGTAATACTGAGCATATGGCTGCATATATTTGTTGACTAATAACTAGAAATAAAGGATCAAACTTAGCTACATTATTATTAGACAAAGGGTGTTGGGAAATTTCCTCCAGTGCTCCCCACTCTCATTCTCCATCCAGTGTATTGTAGTTTAAATAAATTCCCAGAATTTTGCAGAAGTTTAAAATATTGTGCACAGAATTTTAAAAAATTTGGTGCAGAATCCCCCAGGAGTAAAGTAGTAACAAATTATATTTCATATCATATACTATAATACATATATCATTCAGAAGAACTAATCTTAATCCTTTCTTACAATATTATTCCCTTTCCACAAAATATAAAAGAGGTCTTTATATACTGCTTGCTTTTCTGATCATCTTAATCCTCCCACTGTGCTCAGAATTTATTTTTCTTCCATTCAAACAATACCAGTGGTGTTTGTTTCATGAAATTGCCCATCATCTCATTAAAGGCCTGATTCTGCAATTCTTGCACATTTTGAATAAAAAACACTCAACAATTAATAATTGCAACAAAAGGTAAATAACATTCTGCATGTGAAAACTACAAATTCAAGATCAGTATTTGGGATAGTGGGATGTACAGCTTTTCCTGGTGAAAAATCCAAATGAACATTGCAGATGGTTCTTCTGGTTCCAGCTGGCTGACCAGGTTTAGAGCAGCGGATCTATTGACTTAGAGGTTCCTGGCACTGCAGTTTATTGGAGCTTCTGGTCCTCCAGTTAAGACCAAGTCTTCTTATCGTATGTGCAATGTGATGCAGGTGACACATAACCAGGATTCATCACTGAATTTGGTCCACTGGTTGGATCATTAGCTTCCCCGGCATGAGCCGGGTACTGGCGGAGAGCACGATATAGTAACCAACAGAAGCCAGTTGAAGGATTGTAATAGTTTTTACTGGAATTTTCCAGGCTTTTACTTTTAGTTTGCCACTTTGAATCCAGCCCAGGTTGGTAGTAGCCAAAATTTAGCATCTACTGGCTATACAGTGGCCTTTCTGAAATGAGCATTACAGTTGATGTTAAATCGACTATTGGCACAAAGGCCAAAGTCTGGACAGACATGAAAATTTAACTTCTGCTCTCACTAATAGGGTTGTCCTTCCATGTCAGAGTTGAGACATGATGATGGAGCAGTGTGCGGTAGTTAGCACTGCTGCTGCTTGTTTGAATATGTTCTATGGGTGAATAGAGGTCTTATGGGCTATCAAGCCAAGACTTATAAAAGAAATAAATCATCAGAACAGTTGGAAGACCTAAGGCAGTATGTATGTATATGAGAAAATATCTTTAAGAGTTATATTTATTTTAAAATTTAAATTTATCTTACAACAAAATATAAAAGAAAATTTGGTGGAAATATGATGGAACCAAAGAATTTTAGGAGTTTTCATAATTGTGATATAGGAAAACTAAACTCATGTGAATATGCAAAAATACCAAAGTAATACATAGTCCATTCAGGCTTCTCAGTCTTTTAAAGAAAAGGCGCACTTCTCTAACGAAAACCCAGAAATTATTAAACACACAATACAATATTTTTTAACAATTGTAAGCAAGAAATGTACTTTCCCCCAAAACCAATACAAATTTGAGATACCTGATCTTTGACTTTACTTTTAAAGGAGACAGAAAAGAAAACAAAAGTGTTGAAAGAAAACTGTGAAGAGCTCCGTAAAGAAACAATCCAAAGGAGAATGGAAGTTAAAGCATTGAAGGAAGATGTGACATCCAAGCAAAGGCTGATGTTAAGAGAACAGAAAGAAGTAGAGGAACTTCTTGAGCAGCAGGATGAGTTAAAAGTAACACAAGAATGAGTATATAAGTGTGTGTGTGTGTGCATGCGCACACTCAGGGAAACACTTTGAATATTCTGAATATTTCTACTGTCATTCAAATATGTACTACCATCAGAAGGCATGGCATAACAAAACACAGCTTTAATCAATAATCATGTATCATGCTGCTATACCATTCCCACAAGTAGCCCTCTGGGAAATTATAGGCATAGTACTGACAACAAGTAGCTTTCATAATGGTCAGAACTCTTAGGCTAATTTCAGGTATATAAATATTAATGAACAAGACAGAACACAGTATTCTGTGAGTTATAATTAGAGCGGGTCAAGAATTTTCAGTCAGTCTTTTTTGATGGAAAATGTAGTTTCTGCAAAATTTTATACAGGAAATTTTCAGTTTTGCTGACGCTTTTTGATTTTTCCATCATGAAAATGAAATCAGTAACTTTCAATAAACACACACACACACAAGCTTGAGACCTAAGATAGGTAAAATTCAGAAGACATGGATCGGTGAAAGGTTTGAGGTCAGATATTTCATGAACCAGGATGGCTGGAAATAGGAGCTTAATAGCATTGGAAAAGCAGGGCTTCCAGTCTTTCAGAAGGACACACAGCACTTCTTTCCAGACCTGTCAGATCTTGAAATATTGGACCTTAATAATGTGAAATATGTATTTATAGAAAAGGTATTTTGTGTCATTTTTAGAGTGTTTTGTGGCTTTCTCTGAGCTCTGGTCAGAACAGATTTGCCCTAAGAATTGGAGCTAGATTTTCTGGTGCTCCTTGACATTGAAAATCTAGGCCTATATATTTATAGCATATGTACATTATCTGTGAGTTTTGCAAATATAATTTTGCATATCTGGTGCACTAGTCAGTAATAAAAATAGCAGCTCTGTTCTTTTGTGGGACAAACTCATGTTACTGAAAAACACACATTTCTGTTCTGGGTCATATTAGTAGTTCAAAGAAAATGTTAGTTCTCTGAAATTATGTAAAATTTAGAGCCTGTTGGTCTAACATTTTTGTTTTATTACTAGGATGAGCTAGTCCGCCTCCATGCTATTCCTCTCCAGCTTGGAAAAGATATGGACAAGATAAAACGCAAAACATTGTATGTTTTTAAATGTACCTAACTAAAATCTTTTCATTTTATTTTTATTATTTGTTTTCTCAGTAATATCTCGGTATAGAGACAACTAACAAAGTTTAAGTTCTTGATACAAAATTCTGATCAATGCAGATACAGTGTGTCCATAATCTACTTAATGAGCAATATCCATGAAACTGAGTCAAAAGGTATAGCATCAGCAGGGAAACATATCTTAGACTTGAAAACAACAATAAAAAAAGTTTTGGAATAACCTTTGGTCACAAACCATAAAAACGTCTGTTAATTCTGCATATTGAGATGGTTGATATCAGATACTACACAGATCTTACCTGATATCCCACAGATTTTTTTCATATGTGGAACAATACTATAGATCTAAATTGATGGTGTAATCTAGCACCTAGCACTTTTAAACACATGCCAGTCCTCAGATGCTGAACATTAGCATAGCACCATTGGCTACAATAAAACTACATCAGTTTTCACCAGCTGAGGATCATGTTGTGAAATTACCAGAGCATCCAGATTTTCTGGGAGCAAGTATTTAGTTACAGTGCTCTGATCCTGGTCTTCCTATAAAAATTATTTGGTCTAATGCTTTAAATGGGGTAGATAATATCCACTCATCATCTGTTATGTTTTCCTCCTTATTCCTTACACACTTCTTTTTGCAGCCAATGGCAGGTTTCTCTGTTTCTATGTTGGGTAATTGGTACAGTAAAGCATGAGATATACTGGTCAAGGAAAAGCATACTTCTTTGAAATGCAACCAATTGCAATTTGGCTACCTTTTCTTAAAACACCTAGTGGCCAAACTGCTGTCCTAAGTTAGCATTCTTTGTACCTTATTAACCTATTATATTACACTGAAGTTTATTCTATCTCCTGACTTCATTCTCTACCTCTAATTATTTTTCTGATGTTACATTTTTGTAAATATAATTCCTTGCCTCTGCTCAATTATTTAATTAAAAAAACTATACATTCCTTTTCTTTTTCTTTCTTCTTTGTCTATTTTTGTGTTTCTAGTTATCTAATTTCTTTGTACAAAAACTGATTTCACATGTGTATTGCCAAGCTGGACTGTGGCTTAGCTATGGATTTGGGAATGGCTTACTGCAAAAATACACATTTGAACCTAAACTGTAACTTGTGCTGTAGTGGTGCTCAAGTGAAAGAAGAGAATGGATAAAGCCCAAAAGGGAGAACTGCCCACTGTAACAAGTCATCAAGAGCGAGTGATCTGAATTCAATCCTCCAGTCACTTGGCATGCTCTCACCAACAAGTGTTAGCTAAGAGTACATGATGCCCTAGTTCAGAGGAGCAGCAAAATGCGCTTCCGAATACTATCCCCATAGCCATGAGGACTCCTGTCCAGGGCAACAGAACAATTGTAGCAGAAGAGATGCTGAGCAATAGTTCTGCTTCTACTCACTGCAGCAGGAATGAAAGCATTTGGTCTTCGGTCTATATTTCTAGAGCTGGATCCATTTTTACAGATGTGATATTATACTGTTTTAAAATGTGTTCTCAGAGATATAGAGAAGAAGAAAAAAATTCTCGTTGACCATGTTCAGGAGTTAAATGATGCCCTTAAAAAAATGGAAAAAAAGAGTGAAGAAGTATTGGAAGAAAAGGAAGATGTAATGAAGGAATTGGATGGAAAACGAGCTTTGCTTGAAAGCAAAGAGCGAGAATTCAACCATTTGACAAAGTTACTAGAAATGAGCAAAGAGAATGAAGCAACAGCCCTGGCAGACAGGTTAGAATAGAAGGCATCAGCCATGTATTCAGAAATGGTATGGGTGAGCACTCATCTATTCTGAATGAATTATTCTTTTCTTGGTTATTGCGTTAAATAGCTTTATTATTGACTTCATAAAATCACACTATTTAACATTACTCTAATTTCACCATGGATTTATATAATTTCTGTTCATTGAGTTATGTTGGTGATCAAAACTTGATGTTATCATACAAGAGAGAAATGCAGTAAGGTCCTGATCCAAAGCCCACTAAACTGCATGGAACAGCTCATTGATTCAGTGGACATTGGATCAGGCCCTAAATGAGAATCCACAAGACGGAGGCTGATGACAATCTTCCACTGTGCCTGAGCAAAGATTGGTTTCAGAGGAGAGGGGTGCTGACAAAGGCCCATTTGTGGCTCCATGATTCTTCTGTCCCACTCCACTAGGGAGGGGCAGCTTTAAGTTACACTGCTTGCAGAAGACCTGCCTCCAGCAAAGAATTGGGTATAGCAGAGCCTTGCTCTGCCACATCTCCTCCCCTCAATTCGCCTCTGACATGGTCACCACCTGACTCACCTCCTCCTGACCCCTGACATCCTTCCTCCCCACTTACACTGGGCAGCACAGCTTTGGTGGAAGAGGCAGCAAAAGCAGGTGGCAAAGCTGGCACAGGGGGGGTGGGGGTGGCAGAGCCACCTCTACCAGCTTTACAACAGCCAGAGATTCCCAGTATCACCAACCAGAAGTGTTCAAACATCTTGAGTCATGCCTCCCCAAATCATGATATTATTTAAAAATAGTACATTTGGGATTTTTTTATGTGCTTTCTGGTTTCTGACCCGTTAAGGTTCATGCTGATCATGCTTTCAAGCATTTCTTTGGAACCAGGAGGGTTAGAAACTTGCTTATTGTTTTGAAGTGAATGCTGAGGTTCTCATATAATCACTGGGCTCTGGGAGCTGTGACTTTAAGAAGAACAGCAGAAATCATGAGAACTGTAATAACATCATGAGAGCTGGGAACAATGGATTACCCCTACACAGGGAGAATTCCCTAGGGGATTTCTCCAGGTGATTTAAATGAGTAAGCAATGCAAAGTGAATTTAGCGGCTCAGAAAACCTAGCCCAGCGATTTTCAAAGGCACCCACATTCTATTGAATTCCAGCTGGATTTGGGCAGCCAGCTCCTTTAGACTCCCTTCTAAATCCCAGCCTCTCTACATCTGGTAATCAATATAAAGTGCTATAATGCTTCAAATCTCAGATCTAGGAGATATTATGCCTGAATCTAGCCAGCTTCAGTTTTCTCCTTTCTTTGTGGGGAAGGATGTATACCTGTAATAATAGCCTTACCTTTAGCAGTAATCCTTCTGCCCTTTCTGTTTGTGTCTCGCATTAAATAAGATTGGATGAACTGATAAATGGAAATTTACAAATGAACAAAATTTAGACTCCCTTAGATATTAAATATACATTTTAATTCTCACTTTAAGAAATAGAAATAATTTCTCTCTTATACTGTGAGTAATTTTTTAGCACTGTTGAAACAAAGCATGGGAATGTTGCCATTGGCTTCAATGGAGTCAGGATTTCACCCATTATGTTTTAGGAGAATGGCCATTAATGTGTGACAAGATAGTTTTTTCTATTTTATTTTGCTGCTCAGCTGCCATAATGCTTTTCCAAACTCAATGTAAAGGGGTCATGTTTGTTTGCATACATCTATTGGATAGGTTTTCTCTTTCTGAAATATTCTATATATCTATGCAGGGCTGGTCTGGAAATTGGTTTACGTAACTGTCTCTTGGAGAAGCAAAAGCAGCATGATAATCTGATTTTTAAACAAAGAGAGAAAGATAGAGATTTGAGAAATTTAAAAAAGATGGAGATGCAATTGAAAATCGCTTATGATTCCTTGGAGCAAATTAAATTACTGCATGAAAGGCTCACATTAGAGGTCTGTATGCAAAACACTGATGACAAGAATTAAAAATATTGCAATAGAAAATCAAATTAAGAAATACTTTTAAAATGGTTGCACAAAAATAAAAATAAGACAACATTTTAAATTTCTATGTACAGAATACAGGGTGTTGCTAACATTTGTACTCAGAGTTCTTGCATTTATAGCTTTCATAAGTACTACATCTGTTTGGCTGTATCTGTGTATGTGAGTATTTGTTATCTGCACAGCGCCCACAACATGCAAGGCACTTTATAGCCATGAAAAAAATATAGTCCCTTTACCCAGAGGACCTTACTAACTAGATCAGGGGTTGGCAAACTTTTTGGCCCAAGGGCCACATTGGCGTTGCAAAACTGTGTGGAGGGCCCGGTATGGAAGGCTGTGCCTCCCCAAACAGCCTGGCCCCCACCCCCTATTGGGCCCCTCCCACTTCCCGCCCCCTGACTGCCCCCCTCAGAACCCCTCACCCATCCAACCCCCCCTGCTCCTTGTCCCCTGACCGCCCCCTGCCGGGACCCCCGCCCCTATCCAACCCCACCTCCTCCCTGTCCCCTGACTGCCCCAACCCCTCTCCAAACCCCCATCCCCTGACAGGCCCCCCCGGGACTCCCACTCCTATCCAATCCACCCCCCCCGCTCCCCGTCCTGACCCCCCCCGCCCCAAAACTCCGCCCCATCCAACCGCCCCCTGACAGGCCCCCTGACACTCCCAAACCTATCCAACTGCCCCCTGCTCCCTGTCCCCTGACTGACCCCCGGGACCCCCAGCCCTGGTCCCCTTACCATGCCTCTCAGAGCAGCATGTCTGGCAGCTGCGCCTCCTGGCCGGAGCCAAACATGCTGCTGCACTGCCCTGCAGAAGCACACAGCTCCGCCGCCCAGAGCGCTGCCTGCACGGCAGCGAGGCTGCAGGGGAGTGGGAACAGCAGGGGAAGGGCTGGGGGCTAGCCTCCCGGGTGGGGAGCTCAAGGGTCAGGCAGGACGGTCCTGCGGGCCGGATGTGGCCTGCGGGCCGTAGTTTGCCGCCTCTGAACTAGATAGACAACATACAAGTACAATACAGGGAAAGGTTAAGGAGCAACATGAAGAAGTGTGAACAAACAACAGACTATTACACATATCTGGTAGTGCCACCATTTTATTGTAATCTTCACTGAGGAGTAACTGGGATTTGTAGGCTGTTTGAAGAGGTGTGTTTTAGGAGGCTGGAGGCCTAGCAAACTGAGCCGGGTGTTTAAAGGCATGGCACCTGTGAAGTGCTATAAGTATTGTTATCCCCACTTATGAGAGGGCAAAATAACTGAGTGGTTTGCTCAAGGTCACAGAAAAAATTAGTGATAGACATGACTAGAACCCAGGATTACATGGCTCCCAGTTCTTTACTTAAATCACTAAAGCACACTTCCCTTTATATTGTGCAGGTTTCTTGTATGTTAGAGTAAATCAGGTTCTTTCTTTGTTTTAACCTGATTCCAGGGAATTGATACCATTTGATGTTTGGTATTACGAATAAAGTACTCTCCTCTATGTCTCCTTCATTCCCACTCCAATTACATGTCTGTTTATTTCCGCTCTCTTCCTTCATTTCCCCAATCCACTGTCCACATGGCTTTCTTTGTCTTCTTTTCACACTCATGCCTTCTGTCACTCTGCCCCTTATAAGAACAGTTTAATTCACCTTGTCTACCAAGCACCCTCCTTCTCCTCCTTCAAATCCTTCCTTAAGGAATTCCACTGCTCAAGTGAGCTGTAGCTCACGAAAGCTTATGCTCAAATAAATTTGTTAGTCTCTAAGGTGCCAAAAGTACTCCTTTTCTTTTTGAGGAATCCTCCTGATCCTCTCCTCACTAGTTGTTCCCCAACTCTCCATTTCCTGAACTATTGTTCTGTGCCTTGTGTTGGCTTTGTTTTTCTTGTCTGTTGAAGATTGTAAACCTGTCTTTCAAAATTCTAATTCCCCCTTGGCAAGTAATTATTTTTGACAGGATAGTAAAATATCATCTCAGTAAAAGGCTAGTGAGCAGATATGCCAGGCCTGGTACAATTTCATTACAATTTTGCATGGCTGTTGTAAGCTCTTTGGGGCAGAAAATGTTTACTATATGTTTTAAAAGTGCTGTTTAAATTTATAAAGCTGAAACTATTACTTTATAATTTTACTTCTGCTATCCCACTCACCACTGCAAAAACAAAAAAGGAATTTCCTTCTGAATTCATCTCACTGCTTATTACTCACCCTGTGACACAATTCAAGTGGGAAAAAATGCACACGAAGTTGCTGTTGTTTTCCAATCAAGGATTATGCAAGACACAAGTTTCAGACTCAGCTTATTTGAAATATTGCTTAATGGGCTGATGAGTGTCCCTCCAGTGATAATAAAGGCATTAACCAGCTGCCTCTTAGTAAGTCCAAGGAAATGGGACCTCTTCTGTGCTGCTGTAAACAAATTTTGCTGAAGAAAGAACCATAACTGGCCACTATGGTTGAATGTCAAACTCAAACTGACAAAAATCAGGGGCATTCAGAGTTTAAAATTCACCATATCCAGTGAGATCCTCACCCCTGCTCCTTCCCCTTTATATCAGGTAACAAGGCTCAAGCAGCATAAAGGTTGCAACAGGCACTGTGGAAGTCAGCCATAAGGTTGCTTCCCAAGAACCGTCTTTCAAGCTCTAGCATAGAGAGTGTGCCTGGGGAGGGGGCCACAGAACACAGCCCTGTTGAGATTCTGGACAGCATGGCCTGCAGGCGAGCCCCAAGAGACAGCTGTAATTTAGACAGGCCCTGAGGGCTATCTCAGATATTCTGGGGGCTTCTCCAGCCCACAGAACAGTCCGGGATCAGGAGCGCACAAAGGTGGCGTAAAGCAATATGGCCAGCCTCAAGAGATCAAAAAGTATGAGTAAGACCCTCTCAACAGCTCAAAAATCATGTCAACCCCCCAAAGTCATGAGCTTTAAAAAAAATCAAATCATGTGACCGTGGGCAAGTCACTTGGGTCAAATTTTAAAAAGTGGCATCTGATTGTGAGTGCCTCTGTTTTTGGGAATCCAACTTGAGACACCTCGAGCCTGATTTTTCAGCTCCCTTTGAATTGAATTGGAATTGTGGGTGCTCAACGAATCTGAAAGTCAGACCAAAGTTGTCTCAGATTGGGCACCCGAAAACTAAGGATGCCAA
Source organism: Chelonia mydas (assembly GCF_015237465.2). Classification (NCBI taxonomy): domain Eukaryota; kingdom Metazoa; phylum Chordata; order Testudines; family Cheloniidae; genus Chelonia; species Chelonia mydas. The sequence continues at coordinate 323,762,106 of NC_057849.1, forward strand.
AATCAGGTGCCACATTTGAAAATTTTGGCCTTCATTTTACTGTGTTTTAATTTTCCCATCGATAAAATGGAGATAATATCCACCTTTGTAATACTATTTAAGAACCACAAATTAAGAGTGCTGTGTAAGTGCAAAATATTATTTATTATCTATGTTAGTGTATAGAATTTTGAATCTGGTTGTACTTGGAAAATGGCATCTTGGGGTTCAGAATTTATTTTGGCTGTGTGACTTCTGGATCCGGTGTACTCAGTTTGCAAGTGAAAAAAATACTATTTCTAACTGCCAGCATTGCAAACTCGACACAAGCTGTCCCTCTTACATACTGCTACTAGCAGAGGTTCTTCAAGACACATTAGTTCCTCTGTGGCACCTGTGTTATCCCATTGTCTCCAAATTATACCCCAGTGAAACTTTGCAACACAAATGTTTTTAGTGGAATTACACACATATAATTTAATTGGAACTTAATTTCTAATCAGTCTAGGCTTCATTATAATATCTGAGTCACTAAACAATTCTGATGATGATGAACAAGATGGAGTATATTCAGCTCACTCTATTATTTGTTTTGGCTTCTTCAAGGCTAACAGGAGTAAGAAGCCCTAAAATTGCATTAAAATCACTAAAAGCAGCAGGTATGACTTTCATTATATACAAGGGTTAAATATTGAACCCCCATTAAGTCAATGGCAAAATTCCCATTGTCTTCAGTGGGGACAGGATTTCACTGAAAAAACTATCTATGAAGCTAGAATGTGATATTTTTACAGTCACTTATCAGACTAGAACCATGCTTTATGCTGCAGTGAAACACTGACTCTCAGGAATGGCAGTACCGACCCACCTATGTTGTTGTGAAGTTTAGGATTTATGGCTAACATTTTCCAGTGAAAATTTGAGAAAATTACTTTTAATGCTATTATTTATTTATTGTTTGTATTACCATAGTGTTGAGGAGCTATGGTGATGGATCAGAACCCCATTCTGTACAAAGACAGAACTAAAGATGGTCCCTGCCCCAAAGAGCTTACAATATATCAAGCTGCTTGAAAGATATTATCTATGTTTACATCTTTTCATATTCTTCTCTCACATCATTTTGCTTGCTTGATCTGTCTTTTTAGGTAGATGCTATCCCTAAAGATGATGGGACATTGGTGGAAAGAAGAAGAGAACTTCAAAAAGAAGTTGAAATGAATAAGAGAAATCTGGCCCAGGAGGTGAACAGCTCTCCTTCCTTATATTTCTTTCTACAGCAACTAGCTTTCAAACTACAAGATAAAAGGGCTGTTTGCAGAAAGTTTGCCAAGCATTTCCAGTTGTAGGTGTCCAGTGAGATAATGTACAGTGGAATCTGTTTTATTTTAAAACACTGTCAAGGTATTTGTTGTATTTTTAAAACTTATTTTTGCTCTCACTATAATTGGTCACCTATTGGAAGTATGAGAGAGAAATATGCTTCCGAATTAAAATGTTCTCTCCATTATAGGATCCCATCTACACTACAGCTGGAACTGTGGTGGGTGTAATTGGCTTTGGATATGGCAGTGTGACGTTATTAAAGCAAACACAGTTCAGCATGTCCACAATATAGATTTTCATGTAAATTGTGTGTGCTTGCCACCAACTGCCACACTGTCAACAGTATTAGTGCATTCTGGGAAAATCTAGGTGGCTGTCTTATAATACCTCGGTTGCTGGTTCTGTCTGAAAGTGTTGGTGTGCTAAGCACTATAATGACGAGCTCACTGGAAGTGATAGATGGTGTTTTTCAGATAGAGATCTCACAATTCCCGCCTCTTGTCCACATAGGAGTCTTTCTTTTTATGCCAGTCCCAGAATTCATTAGCATCATTGTTTATTATGGGCATTTTAAGATGTTTTGACAATCTTGGTTGTTCAGGCTGCTGAATGTTCTGGGCTTTCTTATTTTCATGCTCAATAATCTAACGGTGGATAAGCCAGAAATGTTCCACTGTGACAGAGCATTTTGGTGTATTCTTGTAGGGCATCATGTTGTGGTTCTGTTAGTAGTGATTTTTTTTTTAATACCCATGTAGACCAAAACCCTTACACGGACTTTGAAAATATAAGCAAAAAAGAGCATTTCAGATTTTGTGCCTACCAGCATTGATACTACAGTTCATAAATAATATTAAAGTGAAGTTTGGTTTTACTTTAGAAAATGACAACAGATGTTGAGGCCCATATGTTAGAACAATGTATTGCTGAAGAAGATCAGCTTTTTAAGGAGCAGGAACGCTGCAGAGATGAGTTAGCCCGTCTTGCACGCCTGACTCAGGTCAAAGCTGATGAGAGGGAACAGAAATCTAAGGACTCCTTAAAAGCACAGGTAAAAATGTATGGTTCATCTCACTGGAAAACTGTTTTTGAGTGTATTAGATTACATTACTTATCAATAAAATGATCACTCAACATAATCTCCTGCTCCCTTGAGAATTCTGTCATAACATGAGGTTAATATCATGACATTATGTTGATTCATTGTCACCTTATGATATAATATAATAACAGTACATCAAAATGTCATCATGCCACAATGCAATGTGATGCCACCTGATTTCAGGCGTCACAAATGGCCTTCAAAACAAGAACAAGCTATAAAATAATGGGACAGCATCTAGATACCTCAGTCTAGAAATTCAGATCACAGAAGTTGCATATCATACTCCACAAAGACATGAGTATCCAAAGAATACTGATCGTCCTTCATTCTGAACTCAGGCTACAGTCCAAATTTTTCTGACATATTGTAGAATGTAATCCCTGACGTTACTTTTGGTATAAAAGAGCAAACTAGAACAGAACATAAGAACAGCCATACTGGGTCAGACCAATGGTCCATCTAGCCCAGTATCCTGTCTTCCAACAGTGGCCAATGCCAGGTGCTTCAGAAAGAATGAACAGAACAGATAATAAAGTGATCCATCCCATGTCACCCATTCCGAGCTTCTGGCAAAGCGAGGCTATGGACACTTCAGAGCATGGTTTTCCATCCCTGCCCATCCTGGCTAATAGCCATTGGTGGACCTATCCTCCATGAACTTATCTAGTTCTTTTTTAAACCCTGTTATAGTCTTGGCGTTCACAACATCCTCTGGCACAGGGTTCCACAGGTTGACTATGCGTTGTGTGAAGAAATACTTCCTTTTGTTCTTTTTAAACCTGCCGCCTATTAATTTCATTTGGTGCCCCCTAGTTCTTGTGTTATGAGAAGGAGTAAATAACACTTCCTTATTTACTTTCTCCCCACCAGTCATGATTTTATAGACCTCAGTCATATCTCCCCTTAGTCGTCTCTTTTCCAAGCTGAACAGTCCCCATCTTCGTAATCTGTCCTCATATGGAAGCTGTTCCATACCCCTAACCATACTCTTTTCTGTACCTTTTCCAATGCCAGTATATCTTTTTTGAGGTGGGATGACCAGATCTGCACGCAATATTCAAGATGTGGGTATACCATGGATTTATATAGAGGCAATATGATATTTTCTGTCTAATCTATCCCTTTCCTAATGATTCCCAACATTTGGTTAGCTTTTTAGACTGCTGCTGCAAAATGAATGGAAGTTTTCAGAGAACTATCCACAATGACTCCAAGATCCCTTTCTTGAGTGGTAACAGCTAATTTAGATTCCGTCATTTTATATGTATAGTTGAGATTATGTTTTCCAATGTGCATTACTTTGACTTTATCAACATGGAATTTCATCTGCCATGTTGTTGCCCATTCACGCAGTTTTGTGAGATTCCTTTGTAACTCTTTGCAGTCATTTCCTTCTTATTGTGCATAGGGTTGCTGTCTGCAATTTACTGGCACTGTGACATTGCATATATGTTATGATGTTGCATAATTCATGCCAAATATTAACTTCTGTTCATAGAAACAACCAGGGAGGCCAAAATCTAATCTATCTATCTATATAGCTATCTATTTGGATTTTTGCCAAGTATATAAGAGTGCCTGTCCAGTGCTCTTGGCAGCCGTGACAATCTTTTAAAAATACTTTAAATAAACAGATACATCAGTTTCCCCATATCAGATCAAAATAACCCAGTAAAAGCATAAATATAACCACTTAATGCACCACACCAGACCTGCTGACCGGGGGGGCGGGGAAGGAGACAACAAATGGGGCAATTGCCTGGAGGCCCGGGTGATTTAAAAGGGCCTGGGGGCCCCTGGCCACCACTGCTGCTGTGGTAGTGGCAGCCAGGAGCCCAGGGCCCTTTTAAATCACCACAGGGCTCCTAAGCATGTCTGGGGTGGCGACCAGCAGCATATTAACGCCTAGGCCAACAAAGCCTAGGCCTAGGGTGGCAAATTTGCAGGGGCGGCAAATTTTTAATAGCAGCCAGAGGCTGCTTCCCCCAGTGCCGGTTTGCGCCCTCCGCCCCTGTCCCCACCCCAACTCCACCCCTTCCCTGCCCCCTCCCTGCCCCTATTGGTCCCCTTCCCCAAATCCCCGCCCCAGCCCCGCCTCCTCTCCTGAGCACACCGCGTTCCCCCCTTCCCCCTCCTTCGCGAAGCTGTTTCGCGCCTAAGCACTAGTAGGGAGTGGGGAGAAGCAGGACCTGGCGGCGCACTCAGGGGAGGAGGCGGAGGTGGAGCGGAGGTGAGCTGGCGGGAGGCGGGGGAGCGGCAATTATTTCTGGGCCTAGGGGCGGCAAAATCATTAATCCGCCACTGGTGGTGACTGCTCCAGGCCCTGCACTTTATGGGGCCCTGCAATTGGCCAGCAAGGTCAGTCCCAGAAATGATGGGTCTGTCCTGGAAGTGACAGATTTGTCACTTCCTCTCTGGGCCCTGCACCCTGCTAGGGATGGCGCTGGGGCCTGGAATTGCTGTCAGTGGGCCTGCATCACATACACAATGCCCAGAGTCCCACACTACATCCAGCCAGTCCACCCCACTCCCATCTTATCATGGGCAAGAAAGAAAAGAAAGGCCTTGCAGGGCACCTTGAAGGTTAATAAACTCGGGTGGTTACAGTTCTGGAAGTTACTAAGTTCAGAAGGTCCAGGGCTCGAATGAAGAACCTAGAAATGTACCTTTCCGAGCAATCGTCCATGATTGTTTGAAAGCCAGGAAAGAGTAGGGACCAGTGCAAACCCAGACTAAAGAAGCTAGAGAACTGCAATTTCCTTCCTGCCAGGAGTCCAGGACTCAACTTCAGACATGTCTTTACCAGACAATCACATCATAAAGGAAATGATAGGCTGAGGAATGGAAACAGCAGGCCTCAAGACAGAAGAATTGCGAACTGGTTGCCCTTGCCAAGTCTTGTGAGAAATGGGAGAGATAGCAATAGACTTTTTTTCTCCACCTCCTTCCTATAGATCTTTCTTGTGCTGTCATCATAGCTGCTTTGCTCTCTCTTATTTCTCATCCTTTTTCTGAAAAGAAGGTGAAGGAAATTTAGGTGCCAAGGTGCTTTAGAAAATCCCACTGGGTGCCTGTCTGCATCTTCAAGTGGCTAACTGCCTTTAAGAATGTGGCCCAAGGTGACTTCAAGAAAAAGAAAGAATGCTGAGAGATGGAAGTAACTCCGTACTGAGACAAAGAGAGGCAAAAAGACTGAGGGAATTAGGGCACTAAATAGCTAAAGGATACAGAGCTCTTTTGCCTCCTTGCTTCCTCACAGGCAGATGATGCAGTATCAGGAATCCTGCTGAAATGGGAGTTAAGACCTAATTTGGATAAGAGCAAATGGGGCATGTTCATTCCTAGTACAACCCTACTGACCTCAATGAAAGGATTAATTTTGTCCAGTGATTTACAATATTCTCATTATTAACCAATCCTGCAAGGTATTCAGCTTCCCCTGAAAGGTGTTGTGTACCCTCAACTCTCATTGACGCTAGTAGGAATAGAGGATATTCAGCAACTCTTAGGTGTCAATCAACACTTTGCAAGCTGTATGCTTTCTCAAAGAAAGACTGATAAATGTTAAGATGCAGCATCAAACTATTATCTTAACTACGGTAATAATAATGTTGTTGAATGACTTTATGTAAGTGAATTGTGTTCCCTGAAATTGTTAGCAATCTTTGAAGGGAAGGTTATTATCCCTCTTTTTGTCCTTCATGGTTACTCTTCCACTAGTAATCAAAAGACTAAAAGACATCTCTGATTTTACTATAGTTAGAACAAAATATGAGTCTTTAGAATAATTTTCCTCACTGCTTCCTTCTTATCTATGAAAATTCAGTTTCTGATTTTACTATAGTTAGAACAAAATATGAGTCTTTAGAATAATTTTCCTCACTTCTTCCTTCTTATCTATGAAAATTCAGTTTTTGTAACGTCCTGTATCATTTAAGATGACATAAACAAGTTTCTTCAACTCAACTTCATATTTGGAATTTCTTTGCAGATCCTGACCTATCAAAAATGTTCAATGCTATTTATGTTTCAGATAAGGCTCCACAACATTATTAAAGAGATAAAAACAAAGGAACTTGAAATAAGGGAATATAAGAAGAAGAAGAAAGCAATCCAAAGGCAGTAAGAGAATTATAACAATACACTAGAGGAAATGACACTTTTTCTAAAGCAATAACCCATTTAAATTATTTATGTATAAGCATTATAATAACCATTTCCTTAAATACTTGCATTTTTTCAGACTCAAAGGATTTGCTAAAATGTATGACCTTATTCGAAATGAGAGAAACAAATGTGTAAACCTGGTGCAGACTGCTCGCCAGAAAACAACTGAAATTAAAGAGAGAGCAAAAATGCTAGAGAATGAGATGGAAATTTTAAGGAGCAATGTTATAATTAAAGAAAGGTAAGTGTCAAAGTAAATATTTCCTTTGAATAACATTCCTTGGTTCCTTTAACCTCTGAAGGCTTAGGATATCATTATTTATCAATGGATGGTGTTGTAAAGTGGGACTTGTTCATTATGAGGCAAAACTTGCCCCATCCTCCTCAGTCACAGGGAGCCCCAGATGCTGGTGTGATTCCATTGTGTGTAGGCAGGAGGCAGGATCTCAAGAGCCCATTCAGGGAGTCTACACTCACTGTGAACTGTGGAGCTCAACTCTTCCATTTGTGAATTGTGGCGCTCTTCTTGTATTTGCAACTCTATACAGCTGGGTTTGAGAGTCAAGTGGGTCAGGGGAGGAGTGGAATAAGGACATTGGATCTGCCTCTGTACATAATCAATGGCCCTTGCACTGCTTAGAGCCAGAGCTACTGATGCTTTAGTAGCTGCACAGTGGTTCCACCCCCTGGGAACAAGATTCGTTCTTACCCGGGTGACATGGACCTGCCTGGTGCCAAGCTTATTTACTTGGACTTTGCATGGGAAACAGGATTTAACACCATACTGTCATTGGCCTGCTGCAGTCTGCGCAGTTTAGGGAACAGATGTATTGAATGTGTCCACCAAGCAAATAGTTCATCCATAAAATATTTAATAATACTTTGTACTTCTGTAACAGCATCTATCTCAGTTTTCTTGACAAATATTTAAACAAATCTTATAGCACCTTGTGAAGTAGAGAAGTCTTATTATCCCCACTTAGATGAGGGGAAACTAAGGCCGAGAGGCTTAATGACAGCCTATGTCACGAAGCTACTCAATGGCAAAGTCAAAAATAGAATCCAGGAGACCTAACCATGAGATCATACTTCCTCCTATAAAGCCTCTAGTGTCTGTTAAGATTAATTTCTTTATAGCAGAGATAAATAGGTATTTGAACTAGCAGTGATACTCACTCCAGATGGAGTAAAGTAATTCTAAATACCATCTTATTAGCAATTTAGAAGAATGGACTATGTGGAAACTGAAATCCAACTTATCAGTGAGGGAGCATCATCCAGTGGTTAGAGAATACAGCTCTCTGGGAATCATGAGTTCTAGTTTTTATTCCCATTCTGCCTCTGATTCGCTATTTGATTGTACTTTAGCCACTCAAACCTCTCTTTATATCAGTTTACTCATCTGTAAAATGGGGATGTTAATACTTTTCTCTCTCATGAGAGTGAGGTGAGGAATAATTCATGTTTGGAAAAGACTTGGAGATCTTTGAATTAAAGGCACTAGAATAGTGCAAGACATTATTTCAGTATTATTATTTAAATAGAGATAGAGTTAGACTTTATGTACATTTAGAAAATTTTGCATCAGTGTTATTTCCTATGACTTTATCTCCTGCGGCACCCTGGGAAGCAGAGAATAGCCATAGTGCATAGCCCTTCTCTGTGCCTGACGCACCTCTTATTCTGAGGGGCTGAGAATGAAAGAATTATAGAGGCCTTATCCAGTTCTATACAGATTTGGGAGGCCCTCTGCAAAAGGGGCATTCTTAGAGGGTTGTTTCCACCCCTTTTAATGCTCCTGTGTACTGCCAGAGAGGTGTAAAGGGCTTTAGTGTAACTGAGGATAAAGGCCAAGTTCTGTTATATTAAGTGAATTGAAATTACAAAAATCTTTCCCTTTTCTCTGTTGCTTTTATTAAAGAAAACTGCAGAAAAACCTTCTGAAGCATTCAAATAATATTGCAATCAAAGACAGCATCCAAAGTGATGTCTGCAAAATTATTGCAACTCTGCAAGAGATGAAGGAAAAGAGAGAGCAACAGTTACTGGATGTTGACAGACTCACCAGTATGCTCACCCGCATTGAAGAGGAAATGGTGCAGCTACGCAAAAAATATGAAAGGGCTGTTCTGCGTCGAAATGAGAGGTAAGAAACAGGGTAATTTGACACATAAAACACCTTGAGTCACTTCCATGACATTTCACTTATTTAAAATGGTAACCAGCAATTGATGAAAGATGCCATTTCTTCATAGGATCTAGTTCTGGTGTCCATCTGCAGTTTATTGTTATAGATAGGGTTGCCGACTTTCTAATCACACAAAACCGAACACCCATGCCCCGCCCTTCTCTGAGGCCCTACCCTGCTCACTCCATCCTCGCTCCCTCCATTGTTCGCTGTCCCCCACCCTCACTCACTTACTCATTTTCACCGGGCTGGGGAGGGTCCCTTTTTGACCAGGTGTTCCGGCTGAAGATACTGTTGTATTTTGCCTATAAATATAAACTGGCCTTAGATTTATGTTTAAATTTTGAAATGGAAAATAGTCCTGGAACAGGCCTACCATTAGCCAAAGTTATTTTTGTTTGTTTCCTTGTATCAACAATATTTTTAAAAGGAGGAAACCTTCTAACCAGGAAGGCTAGATACCTGGAATTTGCCCTCACTAGAATGGCAATATCTGAATTGAGAGTGAGAAAGCTGTGCATTACAATATATAGTTATTTGGCATTTCTTCATTGGTTACATTGTACAACCCACAGAATAATATCTATAATAACAACTGTATTGGCTATTGAATCCCCTGAGAGATTAATATCATCCTCCCCTGTTTGTGTATAAGTGCACAGATGTGGTATGAGAAGGCACAAGAGATGAATATCACTGACCAGGATAATCCATTCTTTAAATAAACTTCCATGGAAGGTGTCAAGGTTCCTTCCCCACTCTGAACTCTAGGGTACAGATGTGGAGTCCTGCATGAAAGATCCCCTAAGCTTATTCTTACCAGCTTAAGTTAAAAACTTCCGCAAGGTACAACCTTTGCCTTGGCCTTGAACAGTATGCTGCCACCACCAACCATTTAAAACAAAAAACAGGGAAAGAGCCCACTTGGAGACGTCTTTCCCCAAAATATCCCCCCAAGCCCTACACCCCCTTTCCTGGGGAAGGCTTGATAATAATCCTCACCAATCTGTACAAGTGAACACAGACCCAAACCTTTGGATCTTAAGAACAATGAAAAATCAATCAGGTTCTTAAAAGAAGAATTTTAATTAAAGAAAAGATAAAAGAATCACCTCTGTAAAATCAGGATGGTAAATACCTTACAGGGTAATCAGATTCAAAACACAGAGAATCCCTCTAGGCAAAACCTTAAGTTACAAAAAGACACAAAAACAGGAATATACGTTCCATTCAGCACATCTTATTTTACCAGCCATTAAACAAAAGGAAATCTAACACATTTCTAGCTAGATTACTTACTAACTAACAATTGTAAGGCTGCATTCCTGATCAGTTCCCGGCAAAAGCATCACACAGACAGACAGACCCTTTGTTTCTCTCCCCCCCCCCCCCCGACTCCTGATTTGAAAGTATCTTGTCTCCTCATTGGTCATTTTGGTCAGGTGAGAGCGAGGTTATCTTAGCTTCTTAACCCTTTACAGGTGAAAGGGTTTTGCCTCTGGCCAGGAGGGATTTTATAGCACTGTATACAGAAAGGTGGTTACCCTTCCTTTTATATTTATGACAGAAGGCAATAGAATTGTCAAAAAAGTATACTGGGAGACCAGCACATAGGTTATGTTTACAGCTCTATGTCCACTCATTCTTACAGATATGAACATTTTTGTCATTGGTTAATAATACTGTAAAGGTTTAAATAAGGATTTTGTGAAATCTGTGCACATTTTCAGAGATGATTGCTAGTGCTAAAATCTGCCACTTGCATTCTTGAATGGAACTAACATTGAATGTGAATGGAAAATTTTAAAACCTGATTTTAACTTTTAATTTTGGGTCTGTTGCAGTGGTGTTTTGCTCATAGAGCGAGAGGAAGAAGTATGTATTTTCTATGAAAAAATAAACATTCAGGAGATGATGAGTAGAAATGGAGATATTGAGATGCAAGTCATGGATGAAAAGATCAGATTTCTGAAGCTGAAGCTAGCTGAGAAAAAGAGACAGATTGAGTTGTCCCTGAAAATGCTGCCCATGAAGAATGCCTTGGATGCAGATCTGGTGGTACTTCAAATTCAGGTAGGTGGAATTAGAGAACTAATTTTTGGGAGGGTAGGTTTTATTTTCATTTTTTTAAATACATAAATTATTTCAGTTTGTACTACTCTGTGTTCTGATAAAAGAAATTAAATCACAGTTGTGGGAATTTAAGTTCATTCCATATGAAAAGCTACAGTGTGAACAGTATGGTTGACACAAACGGACAAAACATTAAGGTACCAATCCAGTAAAGCACTTAAGCATGTGCATAACTTTAAGAAAGTTTGTAGTCCTATTGATTTCAGTCAACTCACACGATTAAACTTGCACACTTTCTGAAGTGGTTGGGGCCTAAGATAAGAATAATGTTGCTTTAAACATCAGCATGGTTAAACTGTAGGATAGGCATAAGGCATCATGTAAAAACAGGCACTGTCTGAAATTAGTCAAAAATGTATTGGCTGTGTCTTTTTTCAGTCTTTCCACTTTGCAAAATAGTAGCTCAATTCACTGAAAATACTTGACCTTAAACCTACTCTGGAGACTATGCTGCCTACTATGATATAATCCATGTACATGTTCCCCATACAAAAAACGGAGTTTTAGCTCTCATTACAAAATGACATTCAACAATTAACAAGCTGTAGTGTTCATCATTGTTGTGGACATTCTTCCTTTGCTTTCTGAAATGGCTCATTTACTTCTGACCTTATCTCCAGATGGTAATCTTTTCCATATATATTCTGTTTGCTTCTGTACAGAATTGTAATTTATGGTGCATCACTGATGCTAGTAGTTGCATAGACTAGAGATTGTGACTCATCGTAAGATAACACTGCACTATTCTCTTACCTCTGCTCTTTTAGGGAAATTGCATGTACAGCTAAGAGAATACAGTTTCGCATAGTGTCTTTCATAAAAGTGTACCCCAAAGAACTTTATAGGGGTACTGTAATTAATTGAGTTACAGAGTTACATAATGAATAGAGGGAGTGAGAAACTATGGAAATGAGCCAGAGGGAACAAAGATTTTTCATCTGAGATTCGAAATGATATGGTGAGTCAGTCAGGCAAGTGCAGTGACAAAACACAGAGGTGTTGTTTCCTGAACTGAAGCAAAGAGAGTTGTGAAACTTTGGGTTGATACTGTAGCAGAAATTGTAAACATCCTGTAGCTTCTCCTTCATGGTGACGCTTCTTATCGAACATAAAGGTTTATGTAAAGGGAGACTATTGCTGTTTTTTGTTTAGTTTCTCATGTAATAAAATCAGCATAAAATCAGAAAGCAGTGAAGCATAGTGGGCATGATATTAATGACAGGGTACGTTTCAGAAATTTTCCCAAGTGGGAGATTGTTCCAGTGACCAATGGCAAATAATGAGTCATCAGAATTTTAAAAGCAAAAGGTCATGCCCTCATATTGTTCTTACTGTAGGCCAGTTGATCCAACTCTCTCATTACTTCTGCCACTTTCTGACATCCCAATTAGCTCTTCCGGAGTCAACACTCCTCATCTGAGATTGACAATAGGCACTGTCTCTGGTGAGACACATTCTATTGGTTTGGTTGTATCTCCTAGATATGGGTGAAAACTATAACCTGGAATCCAAACTCAGAATTTTGGGGTGGATTGCTGAATTTGAAACTCTGGACTTGATGTGAATCTGTTCCTGGGGCTTTGGTCCCTGGTTGGGTTCAAACTCATAAGTGTTCTAGTATCTGGTTCCAGTTCAGATGTACCAAGTGTCTTTCAAGAACAGTCATTTGCATAAGATATTGACCCAATGCAGTGGATCCAAATCTGACCCTTGATATTGATTCAGCTTTGAATCCAATCAGTGACACCAAACCTAATTCAGTCCCTGAGCCAGCCCCTTGTCTCTAGGAAAAATGGTTTTATAGCTAATGTACTGGACTAGGCTTTAGGAGCTCTGGGTTCAATTGCTGGCTCTGCCACAGACTTCCTATGTGACTTTGGACAAGTCACTTAGGCCCAGATCCTCAAAGGTATTTAAGCTCCTAACTTTCATTTATTTCAATGGAAGTTAGGAGCCTAAATACCATTGAAGATCTTGGCCTTAATCTCTCTGTGCTTCAGTGCCCTATTTGTAAGATAGAAATAGCAACATGTCCTTTCTCCCACCCTTTGTCTGTCTTGTCTGTTTAAACTATAAGTTTTTTGGGATAGGCTCTATCTCTTACAAGCACAATGAGACCCTGATTTCTGGTGGGGGCTAAATGCTTCTATAATACAAATAATAATAATAAGTATCTCTTTTCTGTGTTCTTTTCTCTGTTTTTTCTTTCTTCTGTTGCCTGTGATCTTCTCTTCCTCTTTTCTACTTCCTCTTTTCCCTTCTTTATACTTCTCAACCTTTGCTACCCACTTTGCATTCCAACTCTTTACTATTCTTCCAGCCTTGACTGCCATCCCCTCTTACACCCACCACTTTTCTTCCTCTCCTTCTCACCCTTGCCACTCTCTCCACATGCATCTCTAGCATTAGAGTGTGGTAGATTCTAATGTCTAATGCCAGATGAGCTACTAGCAATAGAGATCAGAAACTAGTTCCATGCTAAATATCAAATAATAATCATTAGGATTAGATGCTTTAGTTACTATCAGTGTTAGGCATCTAGTCAGGGCTGGCCTTACCATGAGGCAAACTGAGGCAGTCACCTCAGGTGCCAGACTGTGGGGGGGGGGGGGGGGGGTGCCACTAAGCCCCAGAGTGCCCCCAGGTATAAATACCATACAACCTTTAATTGGAATTGCATATCCGGGGACTGGTTCTGCAGACTGAAGTGAGCCATGAGCACTAATCTGTCTTCATGCATCAATGAGAAATATTTGGCATTAAATGGTAATTGGTCCAAAGTGCAGACCTGCTGAGCCACTTAGTGCTTAAGGAGACAGCTTCACTCCTAAGCCAGCAAAAAGGGACCAACCTGTGAGAGGTAAAGGCGTTAACCTCAGAATTTATCCAGTGTCATGACGGGGTGAAAAATGTATGGCCTGTTTTATGCAGGAGGCCAGAACAGATCATCAGAATGGTACTTTCTGGTCTTAAAATGTAAAATCTATGAAACAAGAAACAGTTTTACCCACAGCTGACACTGACGTATAAGGCAAGTGAGTGAAGAAAATAAAGAAGATTATAGTCAAACAGTTATACAAATACATTAGCATGGTTATTTACATGCATGCCATTTATTTTTTGTACCCTTGGGTTGAGTACCTTCATATAAAGCTATATGTATTCTCTTTCACCTGTGAAAATGAAAACTTTGCATTGATACTATTTAAGCTGCTTATTATTTTTATTTTGAATACATTATAAAACCTTTTTCTCATTACATTTAAATGCATACTTAAGAATCTGGGATGTTTGCACTTCAGAAACACCCGTAAGTCTATATTTAAGTTTAGTGTGAAACTTTATAAATGTGTCTGGTCTGAGTTGGTAGGTGTATCCTCTGACAAAAACATCATTTATAGAGTAGAGACCCACTCCTGCAAACTCTTGAGTGAGCGGTCTCTACTCACATGACTAGTCTCATCAATATGGATTGTGCAGATGAGTAGGTTTACATGACTGAGACCCAGATGTGAAGTACAACTGGAACTGTAGCTACATCCTGTTATTTATCATAGACTTGTTTTTAAATTCTTCTTTTTTGCAAAACTCAGTGTATTGTTGTGCTCGTGTTTCTAGTTAACTAGCATCAAAAGTATTTCTCAATCCCTCTGTGGTCCAACCCAAATGATGCATGTTTGCAACCAAAACATGATTGGACAAATGAAGGGACAGCAATCTTACACTGTGACTTGTTTGTCTAATGGCTAGTTCCCCTTTTTAAAAGTTTTTAAGGTTCTTTTCTGTGCTGCTACTTCTTAGAACAGGAAGAGATGGCTGCTGCTTTTTCATACGAAAAAAGTGCTTAAACTGAATGTTCTGGTGACTTTCCATTATCATAGCAAAAAACAAATGAGGCATCCAGTGGCACCTTAAAGACTAACACATTTATGCATCACGAAAGCTTATGGCTAAATAAATGTGTTAGTCTTTAAGGTGCCACTGGATGCCTCGTTGTTTTTGTGGATACAGACTAACATGGCTACCTCTCTGATACTTGGTATCATTATCATAGCATCACATCTATCATCTCTCACAGATCTGTGTTTGCATTTCTACACATCAAAAAACACATGGCCAGCACTGAACCTCCGGTGAACCTATTCCTGTGGTTAGGCCTAAATATTTCTTCATTTATGGTAAATCATTGTGGCTGCAAGAGCCCAAGATAACTATCTCCCTCGTAATTTTTCACCTGAGAGTATATGGATTGTCTTTAGACCTAATTATTTGCATCATGTTTACGTTAGTGCTGAAAGATTAATATGCCAACAGATTAACCCATGATAGGTTACTATAGATATACCAAATATGTCATGTTGCAAAAATGGACTAACACTGTATTGCCAATCCTGCAGGTTCAAACATCAGGAGGTAGACTAAAAAGAATCAAGAGATTGGCTTAAAAATCATGAGATTTACAAAAATTAATCACCTATCTTTTTTTGTCTGTGATCGGCTGTTTTTAAACTCTCATCAGGAGCCCCCACCACCATGTACATGTGCATGCCAGATGGAAAAGTTAACCTGAAATGTACACAAAATGCACACAAAAATTGGCAGATCACCATCTGCCTATTGTCTCTGAATCTGTATGAGGGATGTGTTCTCCCCAGCATCCTCCTCTCATAATCCCAAAGAAATCTCTTTGGCAGCCTCCCCAGCTCCCGTCTGTGCTCCCATGGAAACCAGTGCCAGGTCCCTTCCTACTTCTTTCAGCTTTTCCCCGACACTGAACTCTACCTTCTGCTGGACTTTACTCCTGTTCCCTAATCATATGGCCCTGCTGCCGGGGCCCCTCTTTGTCCCTTGTCGCTGTCTTGTGTCCCTTGACAACACCCCCACAGCCCTTGCCTGTGTCACTTGTCCCGACCTGTGTTTCAGCTAGCTACTTTTATTTCCTCCCATTACCATTGGATCTGAATGCCTTCTAATATTCAAAAACTGAGCTCACAGTGGCTCTGTCCAGCCTTTAGGAGCAATAGCTTGGTGAGTTTACAGGGTTTTGTTTCTTTGTGTGTGTGTGTAACTTACTGAGCGGGAAAGCTATGCCAAAGAAATGAGAAGTTAGAGTCTGTGTTGTGCCTCTTGGGCAGGAGCCCAACAATGTTCAAGGAGCTGAAGATGTGAACTGCTGTACAACTTGTAAGCGTTAATAGCAACATCACTAGCGTTGGTGTCTCATTTTTATTTCAGCTATTCAACTTTTTTTTTGCCTCTTTCCTTTCTGGGTAATTTCTATTACTGGGTTTCCACAAGTACAGACTCTGAGGCATTTTCCCTCTCTGCTCTGAGTAATACAGGTGCCAGTACAAAGATAACAGGCAGCAGCGGCCAGAAGAGGAGGGCTGGTCTCAGCAACATGGCTGTGAATCGTTGGCCTCAGCAGTTGCACATATACTTCCTTTGTTGTATTTCATATTGTCTATGACTAGTCCCTATTCCCACTCCTGGGACAGGCAATGGAGAACAAGGTAGTTCATCTCAGACACAGGGCTGTTGAGCTAGGCCTCATCTGCTGGGTACAGAGTGACCAAGGCACTGAAAAGATGGTGTATTTGCATGATTCGAAAAATGGTCTGGGGATAAAGAGGGAAATGAAACCCCCACTTTCTGGTGAAGAGAAGAGAGTTTCCATCTATCCAGGGTTTGCCTGAGAGCCATGGTGTCCTTGCCTAAAGAAAATTCTCACTCTAGTAATCCCACAGCAGCCTCCCCTTCTGCCCTCATTCCATCCTCTGTGTTCTCAAGGGATCGGTTATGGATCCCCCAGCCACTCCAAGCAGGAAAACTCTCCTTTCCACCAACCCCCCAGCTAGCTGGACTTGGTGTCAAAAGAGGCAGCTTTTTTCCAAACCTCCCACTGAGTACACCAGAGGTGCGGGAGCGTCTCGTCACTCAAAGGGCTGGCATCATGCACGCTGACATTCCAGAGACATGATTTACCAAGAGAAGAATCCCAGGTCACTTTGCTGTGTGTGAGGAAGGCCTCGGCTGAACAAGTGTTTGAAGATGGGTTTGAAACGTGAATAGCTGTTGTGGGAGCCTGTGATAAAAACACAAATAAGGCTAATTCTGCCCTGCCAATCTATCCTATACCCCCTCATTAACTTCAGTAAGGTTCTTAGTGTATAAATCTCCAAAATTGGACCAAAGCATCACTAAGGACATCAGTGACCGGTTTCAGAGCGGTAGCTGTGTTAGTCTGTATCAGCAAAAACGAGGAGTCCTTATGGCACCTTAGAGACTAATAAATGTATTTGGGTATAAGCTTTCACGGGCTAGAACCCACTTCATCAGATGTATGGAGTGGAAGATACAGGAGCAGGTCTAAATACATGTATGCATCTGATGAAGTGGGTTCTAGCCCACGAAAGCTTATGCCCAAATACATTTATTAGTCTCTAAGGTGCCACAAGGACTCGTCGTCGTCGTTTTTTTAAGGACAGCAGTATAATTCATGAGATAAGACCATTTAATTTCTCATCTGTGATTGGCTACTTCATTTATCATGTAACAATGACTTTTTTGTTTACTCACCAAACTGGTTGTTTAAAACCACCACAAACCTGACAGTTATGTTTTCTTGTTTGGTAGTATTCTCAGTGCAAGGACAGAATTAAAAGTCTGGAGAAACACTTTTCTGATCCTGAGGGGAAGAACAGAAAGCGAACCCTGGAAGGAAAGGACCCATCACTACCTGAACTGTTCGAAAAGATTGAAGAGGTAACACAGCATGTCTGACAACAGAATTTATCACAATAGATGGCTGGATTACCCTAGAACTGTGGTTCTCAACCCATGTGACATCATCAGGGCCATACAGATCGTATATATACTGTATGGATGCAGCCCACATATAACAGAGAGCTGCATATGCAGCCCACAATGGTAAACAAATTGAGAACCACTGCCCTAGAAAAATGCAAACAGTCTTTTCTTTTTTATTAAACTTCTACATGGAGAGTTAAAGTCTTTTAGCTAGGCTTGTGGGCACTGCAGCACAGCACACAGCTGTCCATGAAAGCTGTGAGGAGCAGCTCTGCATAGGAGCAATCAGGGCAGAACACAGCAGCATTCATGTGAGCCCACATGTGCCCAGTATTGTCAACCCCAACCAACCTAAATCCAAAGTCAAGTCGCCAATTAAAAAAAAAAAAAGTAGCTTAAAAAGCATAAGACTTTTTTATACAAATGTATATTTTGCATTCTTTTTATTTGCTTTCTGGTTTTTGAGACTTTAGGACTTACATTTTTCAGGTTTCTCTCTACAACCATGAAGAGCCAGAAAGTTCCTTTTGTTTTAAATTAAAGCAGTAATACAGAAACTAAATAAGCTCTGTACTGAGACTTGGAGTTAGTGTTAGGGTTGTAGTCTTGGTCATTCAGGAAAGGATTCATTTTGAAGTGGTTATTTATGCTGTTATTTATTTACACAATTTGAAAAAGCTGTCAAGTCTGTAAACATGTATCTATTGCAAAGTGATTGTGAGCAGATCTTACTCCTACTCATTCACCGTTGTGTATGGGTTTGTTCTCATTACAGTTAGAAATACAGCTGGTACAAAAGGAGGAGAAATTGTTGGAGAAGGACTTTATTTATGAGCAAGTTTCACGGCTAACAGATAGACTTTGTACCAAGACACAGAATGGGAAGAAAGACACGCTGATATTAGCAAAACGGGTAAGTATCAGATCAAACTCTTTGTTTCCAGGCATCCAGTATGTATCCATATTTCTTATTTCTGAGGTCGGGAGCTTAATAGCTAAGGAAAATGGTGAAGGTAGTCTCCTTTTTGAATGAATGCTCCAACCAATAGTTTCCAATAACTATGTGGACCTGCTCAATAATAGGAAAAACACAGACAGGCTCCATACTCCTGCAATCTGAAAGGAGATACATTGAGCCAGCAGGCAGGTTTTTCTTACACATTTAGGCTGAGATAATCACACACCCTTGTGTTAAAGAAAATTCTCAAAACAATCATTTTTCCTTATGTTTATCACATTTATTTCTGCCTGCCTCATAGAGCTAATATTTTGAAAAGATAAAGGAGGCTCTCAGAAAAGAAAAACCCAACTTAAGAGGTTTGTTAAAGAAAAAGCAATGTCAGAACAGAGACACTGATAACAAGTGAGGTGAAAAGAGACAACCAAAGACAGAAGAAAACTGAAGTGAATGAAGAAAATCTGGCTCAGCCTTGTTTTCTTTCCAGGTATTAGGGTTGGAGTTTGAACAGATCCAGATAAATAAGAACAGACCATTGCAACAACAAACATGTTTAAGTTGTTTTCTACAGGGAAATTTAACATGGCTGCTGCTAACCTTTGTTTGTTTAAAGTGTGGTTCTACTATGAGGAGTGACTGTAGAAAAGGATATCGTGGATAAAAATGGCATTGATTCTTTTCCTCTTTCAATAATTCTCCATAACATATGGTCACTTAAACATGAACACATGCTGTTTCTAACTATCATATATGCTGGGAATCAAGCTGGGGTTCGTTCTTGTGCATCATCACCAGTAAGAGCCTAGCTGACTTGCAGAAAGGTTACCTTTGTACAACCCCATTGTCTTGATATTATACTTCCAGTTGCCTTCACTAGGCTCATGCAGGCATAAGTGAATACAATTTGGTGTACAATGCTGTTCACTGTGCACAATATGGAACAGCTTGCAGGATGAAATTCTGCACTATGAAGTTAGAGTTTTGCTATTGACTTCAGTGGGGCCAGGATTTCATCCCCAGCCTGCCTTTTTAATAGCTGGGTTGGTTCTGCCGTGCCAACAGGAGTAAAACAGTGAGTACAATGTTTTCTATTGAAAGTGAGCTGGTATGGCTCTGAATGTACACAAGAAGCAGACTGGGTGACTAGGAATGTGACATTTATTTTTAAATGTAGAACCATGCTTTAAAAAATAGACAGTTAAGGTGAATTTTTCCTCCATCCAGTACCGAACCCCCAGCCTCTATTTTATGGTCCCTTGGGACAATGACAGTTTCACAAAAATTATACATTATTTTCTTGGCTCATCAGCTGGGTGGGGATTTCATGGGTACCTTATGTGAAAATTTTTCCAATAATTTTTCTGCCCCACACTTCTGTACATTGTATTTTCAAATGTGTAAACAAATAAATATTAGACTTTTAAATGCATGTGTAACTGAACAGTGTATGTAAATTCACAAATAAGTGGCAAGTTATTTGTGCACACACAAATGTGAACACTAATTTTTTTTAAAGACTAGGCCAAAATAACAGTATGGCTTAGCAGTACTAACATTGAAAGTGATAACTAATAAGGTTAAGGGAGATAGTTTTCCTTTCCAATTCAACAGAAAAAGAAATAGACAAACAATATGTGCGTTAGCTCATATATTATATTTATCTTACTTTACTGGCTTTTAAAAATGATTAATATGTATTGTACAAATAAAAGCACTATATCATCCAGAAAGCCATATAGATTTTCTGTCTTTCCTATTATCTGCCAGTTTGATGAAAAAGTTTTCCATTAATTCTCTGAAAATACAGATCCTGAAAGCAAGATTGGTTCTTAATTAAAGAGAAGAACTGGTTAAAGTTTAATGTTATTGATTCCAGATGAATGAACTACAGCAGAAAATAAAAGATAAAACCAAAAAGATGATGGCTCTTATTGCAGAGTTATCCATGCAGCAAGCAATTACCATTAAACTGCAACAGGAAATGAGGGACAAAGAACAATTTTTGCTGACTGTCTCATCAAGGATAGAAAAAGGTCTCCCTCCTCCTAAAGAAACAGAGATTGAGTGGATGAAGGTATTGCGCAATGAGGAGATGCATAAAGCTGCAGGTGAAGCTAGAGAGAAGGTAGGTTTTTGTCATATGGTACAATTTGAGATTCATTCACATTGTTCCAGTTTATTTACTTTTTTTAAGGGCTTTGCTGTGTGACTTCTTATTGGCCATCTCCCATCCCCCACAGTTTGGTGGCGGGGAGTCTTCTTGAAGAATAGGGCAAGACTGACCTACCCTTGTGGAAGAGCTTATTGCCAAGCTGTTTTGTGGAAAGTCACAACAGAAGTCTTGCATACTGTATATAATGAAAATTCACCAATTGGTCAGCTGGTGTCTAGTGCTAAAAGGAAGCTTTACATATCAGTTTAAACATTTTAATTGTTTGGATAGTGGCAAGATAGAGGAGCACTGATCTTTTCAGATAATATACTGAGGGTTCAGTTTCAGGATGCGAGTACAAAGGAAGAAACTAACCCCACCTTTTCTCTTAGGCGCTTGTAGATGCTAGACTGGCAGCGACAAAGGGAGATTAGATTGCTAGATGGCAGTGAGCAGGAAGAGCACATGGGAAAACGCTGCAAGTTCCTTAGTGGGCAGCTTGCCTCCTTAAAACCAATTGGGACAATCAATGATCTGTAGGGGGAGAGTTCACACTAAGTAGGGGCAATATTATAAAAAGATGTCCTATTTGTATGAGGTTCCCTCAACCTCAGGCTCACGAGGCAGGGGAAAAGTATAATTTCAGTAGGGCGCATTAACAGCACTCCTGACAGCACTAGCCTCCACAAGGGCTGGATGAAGGCAGGCCATGGTCTTTCCACCTCTCTCTGGCAAAAGCTGCCTGAGCATCGAGGAGTGCACAGTGCACCCATTTAAAGAAAGTACTGCCTTGAGGCCAAGGAAGGCTTCCCCAACAAAACTGCTTTGGAATTAACAGTTTCCCCTATGTTATGACAGTCACTTCAATATTTTGTGCCTCAGTTTCCTCATTTGTAGAAATGGGGATATTAGTACAGTAGTGTTCTTTGTAAAGTGCTTTGCTCTATAGCTGAGAAGTGGTAAATGGAGTTCTAAGTAGTGTCTTCACCATGAATTGCGAAACGGACTGTCAGTGTTGTATCCGATTAAAAATGTGTTTC
Organism: Chelonia mydas; assembly: GCF_015237465.2. Lineage (NCBI taxonomy): Eukaryota > Metazoa > Chordata > Testudines > Cheloniidae > Chelonia > Chelonia mydas. The sequence continues at coordinate 323,783,964 of NC_057849.1, forward strand.
TTCACAGCGTACTGCAGAAGAGGAAGAGTATGCATCGCCAAATAGTGTCTATACAACAGCGGAGCAGCGCCCCAATGCATACATCCCAGATGATGAAAGTGTTCTCCCTTTGCCACGTCCCTATGGTGCTTTGGCTCCTTTCAAACCAACTGAACCTGGTTCAAATATGAGACACATAAGAAAACCTATTGTTAAGCCAATTGAAATCTGAACAAGTGATCCTGTTCCACCTAAACCATAAGTCCAGTAGTAGCAATTGAATACGCAAAGCCAACAGCTCTTAATATTGTAAATGTTTTTAAATGTTTGCTAGCAGTTTGCCAAAATATTCACACTGTAAACAAAATATTTTTGAAGTAGACAGTATAGCTAAATAGTCCCTACAGCACTTTATCCTTGCTAACAGGGGTTCAGCATGCAATACATAGCAGTATTTTGAAATGTTAAGAGGAGTGAACAACAATCAAAATTGGTTTTTAAACTTGTTTATTGTACCTGTTTGTACTTTATAAGCATTTATCAACAAGAGAAGATTTTGTAGCTTTTCTTTTTAACATTATCATAATTGAACTATGTCCTTATTCATTATACAAATAAATCAATATGGGGAGCAGTTTGGACTGAAGATAATTGCCAGGCATGTCTGTTTAAATCAAAAAATGCCCTTTCTCTCACTACAGACCAGTGAGAAAGCTAATCCTCCTTTATCACTGATGGCAACCATAGTAGAGGGAACAAGTCCCATTATTGAGAAGGAGCAAGAGGAGAAGAAAGAGTGAATGCTCTTACATACTGAGAAGTAAAGCGTAAGAAGGGCCCTCTTTCTGGGAGCTGAATCTCTCTCATTCAACACTACGAAATAGGTACACAAGTTTGGGAACATACTCCCCTATTTGAAACTATGCTGAGAAAAGATAACAGAGGTAGTTATACAGAGAGCTTGAAGAACATACCAGAATTAAAAAGAAAAAAAGTAACATCAAATTCATTCTAGTTTACTACTTCTGAAACTTTGGCACATTTTCTTACCCGGTAAATGGAAGTACATCTGTTCCATGCTATTTCAGCATGTTTGAAGTTCACAAATTTTCCCTGTTTGGTAACAAAGCACTCCTTTTTTTATTGCTGTTAAAGCTCACAGCTAAAAAAATAAATGGGTTAGGTCAGTTCTGTATAAATATAGCTGGGAACTGAAGGAAAAAATCTGTAGCAATTTTTTAAAAATCTAACACTTGATCTAAAAACATTAAAAGTCATAGGGGCAGAATTAAATACAATTCATCAAAGTCACTGTAAAGATAAGCTTCCAAAGAAGCTTTCTTATTCTGCTGTATTGTACAGTACATTATAAACATCAGGAAAAGTTCTTATACACATTACAGAGAGAGCAAATATATTAAAACCCAACTCCAAAGGCATGGGGGCAGTACTGTTACGAGATGTACTGCCTATATGAGGAATTTATACACCTTTATTAATACATTATATACAAAGAGTTATTCCGCATTTGTTGCCTCTAGCCTATAACTGTGCAATCTCAAAGAAATCCTTTATACATCAGTGCAATAACAGCTGCCAATTTCTCATTATTTCACAATGTAATTGGACACTTTTTTAAGAATGTCTTGCCTGTAAGTCTGGTATTAGAATAAAAATAAAATTCTAAAGAAACTTTTCCCACCATATTCTGAAACTTTCTACACCTACTCCTGTTAAGCCATTCCACAGTGTAAAACTGAATAATAAAAACATATTTAGCTGGAGAGCCAGGTCTATATCAGATATATTTTTCCCCCAGCTCCAATCCTTCATCTTCCTTGTATTTACTAGCAAGTCTGCAATTTCAGTCTAGTCCCTGCTCAATACATGCATGAGTAGAGTGGAGCATATATTATTTTGGGCAGCTTTTTACTAGTTAATAGTTGCAACTGAAAACTGGGATCGTTTCATATGACATTTGTTTTCTAAATATTAACAATTTTTGAGAAGTATTAAACCCTGGAATTTTAGTTGCAAATATGCTTGTTGAAATGTTGATATATGTAGCAAGACTGACATGGTTTTTTGAATTAACCCAATATATTTTAGCAGTACTACAGGCCTAAAAGCATCATGGTGTGTTTCAGTGCTGTTTCCTCTACAAATTTTGCATTCACATTGTCTTCTTCCTCAAATGGATTCAGACCTGGAAAAGCACATTGAGAACATCAGCATTTACAAAATGAATGTTCTTCTGCACGAATACTTTCAATCCCCAGGACACCATGACCAACATTTTCAATCTGGGGTACCCAAAGTTAGGATTAAAATGTATTTTCATAGATGTGAAGCCCTCCCCCCAGCTTTCATTGATTTCACTTGGACGCTCAGCATCTCTGAAATTCAAACGCTCAGTTTTTAAAAGTTTTCGCCCCTAGTTTTTTTCATAAGGAGAAAAATATTTCTTGTAAGGACACGGGGCTAGATTCACCAAGGTTCTTAAACATTATAATGCCTCACTATTTGGAATTCTCAGCCCCAAGTTAGGTGCCCCAGCTCCTCATACAGTACATGGAAAGAAAGAGTTCAATGCCAAAGAAAGATTCTCAGAATCCAGCACTCTGAGTGGGGAGCCACCTAAAGCAAGCGGGGAGAGAAATGCAGAGAAAAAGGGGTGGGGACTTAGGGCCCAGGTAGTGGCCCAATCATTAGGCTCTTGCGCATTCTGGGGTGGACCTCTCTCAATCTCTCCTGTGAGAAGTAGTCCACTTGGTATAAATATTTAAATATTCATTTGGCAGAGAGCAAAAAAGAGTAACTCTACAGCCTGGTGATTAGGGCACTTGCCTAGGATGTGGGAGAGTTAGGTTAAAGTCCCTGCTCCAGTAATATTTATTTATACAAAAATGAAACAGCTCCAAATAAGAGATTGAGAAAGACCCATCCCAGAATCCCTTATAACCTGGTGGTTGAGATTTACCTGGCATGTAGAAAACAGGGTTCAAATCCCAGCTCCAAATCTAACAGAGCAGGGATCTGAATCTGAAACACCCCTGAAAAATTCCCAACCTGCTTGCCCCTGTCTTTTGAGTGGGCCTGACCCTAGATGTGCACTCTGAGCACACCTACAGGATTGGGCCGCATTGGAGAGGTAGGCGGGGAAACACCTTGTTTGAGAATCCTGCTGGGGCTTCGGTTTGAGTGTGGGATTCAAGCAGCTCATTAGCTGTTGGGCAGCATCAGAACTTAGGTGACTTTGAGCAGGCCCATGCAGAGAATTTTGGTACTGATGGGAATTTAATCGCCCACAGGGTTAGGTGGCAGCTGAGACGTGATTTTGCACATGTCAATGGAGCCGAAATGTTGGGCTTAAGTGACTAACTACCTCTCTAGATGCCCAAGTACCTTTGTGAATCTAGCCCATAAGGTCTGATCCAGAGTCCACTGAAGCTAATGGGAGCCGTACTATTGACTTCTATGGGTTGTTTTTTTTTTTTAAACAGACTCATAGAACCTTTAAAGTCTGTATCAATATAATATCAGGTCATAAGGTTGAGTCTGTCAGCCACTTTTATCTAAGTACAAGCAGGTCAAATCCTGAAGATTTTACACAGGCAAAACTCTGAAATCAATGGAAGTTTTGCTTGAGTATAAATTGAAGGAGGACTTATAGAATGTGGCCCTGGTATTGTCAGTTTCGTAATACTGTTACATGAAATCGCAAGCAATGTAATTTAGGGGGAAAAATTTGTGGATTTGATTAACATTTAACCTTGGCTACTTTCCAGATTGTAGCAAAGGGGGCTAACGCCTTTCAAAGCTGGCAACACCAGCCTGCTTCTTACTGGGACATAAACAGAACATATCCCACAGGGAGGAGACCCAGAGACTCTACAAGGTGCACTGAAGACTTTGCTATTGATTTTATGTTAAAGGCACTCAGTTGACAATACAGATGGGCACTAGTATAAAACCTTAAAATAGATTAAACAGTCAATGGGATTTAGGCTCCTAAGTGCAGCAATGCCTGAATACCTTTAAAAATCTGGTCCTACGCCCTTTATGGCCAGGGACTTAGGATGGTTATGATTCCCAGACAGATCATGTCACCAGAAGGGAACCATGTGACAGAAATGCCAGAGCTATATAAAAAGCTGGCTCAGAAAGGGACACACCAACAAGGGAGTAAGTGGTGAGATGTGGAGAAGGGTTTTCACTAAGAAAGGTATGGAAGCAGTGAGCCAAGGAGGGGCCAATGAACAGGTAGATGCTCTGGAAAGAGGTAAGTGGTTCAAGGCCTGAACGAAAGCGAAAAGAAGGAAAAAACTCTAGGACAATACAGAATTGGGATAGGCTGGAGGCTCAGTGTTGGTACCACTCTTTAAAAAGTACTAAGTTGGAGCTTCCAACAAAGTGGGAGGAAGTCCCCTATCAACTGGAACACCAGAGCTGATGCCTGTGGAGGAAGGACTCTTGATTGAGCCTGGAGAAGGCAAATTATTGCATTTTAGCTTGACAAGAAGATAAACAGAAAAATACAGCCTGAGGAGGTGAATAAACTATTTAGCCCATGGATGGCCGTTTAGGACCATGTTGTTTTTAAATGTTTGGTTGCCCCCAAAGGGAGAGAACTCTTATTGAGGTTTGGCCAGAGAGCTAAACCCCAAATTGCCCATTTGTCAGGGAGAAACTACCCACCACTGGCTGAATAAGGGGAAACAAAGTAGTGATACCAGAAAGGTAAGAAGCCCATTACACACACATGTAATTCTTATGGAAAGGTTAATATACCCATAGGTAGGTAACTACTACTGAGAGACTGGCAGGCATTCTGTATACATCCCTTCTAAAACCAAAGCTGCATGTGTGGTTTTTAATGATGCGTTGCTAACTCACATGCCCCAAGCGGGTTTGTCACTTTATTTTTATTTAAAGCTCTTAGCCTTTAAACAATAACTGAGCTTGCAGTTATACCTGAAACAGGAAGAAGTCATTCCAGCCTGACTCCTTTGGTTTACTTCAGCCACACCACCCTGGCTTTCCACTATATCCACTGGCGCCCTTTTGAGAGAAATCGGGGCAGGAATACTTTGAGGGGCTGAGGATGTTCACAGCCACGGTGGGAACTCCAGCTCTGCACTACTGCTTTTTGTAAGTAAAAGCAGTACTGTTCTACGTAAAAACCCCAAACTCCACTTCTCTGCATGCACACAGCTTCCGTTAGTGGAAATGGGAGCTACAGGCCCAATCCTGCACCTACGGAAATCAATGGCATTTGGCCGCAGTCTTCCATAGGGACAGGATAAAACCCTATGTGCACATCCAGGGGCACACAGACAGCTCGTTAAAGGAACAAAGTACAGAAAGAACCCACTTCTCTTTGGTCCTTGGGCACTACTGTTATAAACATGCTGAATAAATAGATAAATAAATAATGTTACCTTGATCTTCTACCTCTGCCAGCATATCAACTAAGTAGTTGAGTGGCAGAAACTCTACATGGACAGACAGTCTGTCCACCACTGGTCTGTTATGCTGTAAAGGAAAAACACTTTATATTACATCACAAAAGTGGTAAAGTAGCTAGTTAAATACTGAGTTAAGAGTGGCTAACAGTCCAAATGGTAGAGTATACACTGGACTCAAGACTATCAAAGCTAAAAGATTAAAAAACAAGCAATTGCCACCACCAAACTCTTACCTGTCTCTTCCTAAGTTTATCAAGCAAAAGTTTAACGGAATTCCTTGCAATAAAATTAGAGTTGACAGGATGATTCCACAGCTGACTGACCTTGTGACCAATTGCCTATTAAGCAAAAAACAAAACATAAAATAGATGCAATGCAATACTGAGCCTATTGCCCTTATGTGGCAGTTTCTGTCACAATAGGTCTCGCTACTTAATGACTAAGCACCAGAGTGAGAGTACACTTAGAATCAATCCATTCTCCTTCCCAACAGTGCCCAATGGCTAACAGCTCATTATAGATTCCGCACTGTGAGCCGTGCCTCAACTGACTAAACCATTCCTAGAACAAAATACAGAAGACAAAGAAAGCTTTGACACTTTTTTTTTTAAATGCAACCAAGTAAAGAAACTCTTTTTACAGAAAAATTCTATTGGTACTTTCAGTGATTGGAAACACACAACAGTCCACATATTCAAGTCAGCAGGACCGATGAAGTTCACCCAAGAGGATGTAAGGAACTAGCCCAAAGCAATCTCTGAATCATTAATGATTATCTTCGAGAACTCAAGGACAAGTGAGGTCCCAGAAGCTGGAGAAGGTTAAGCATAGTACTATTTCCAAAAAGGGGGAAAAGGAAGTCCCACAGAATCAGACCAGTCAGCCTAATTTTGATACCCAGATAGATACTGGAACAAACTATAAAATAATCAATTTGTTCAAACCTGGAGGATAAGAAGGTGATAGCTAACATTGGTTTGGCATGATTTGTTCTTGTACTCTGGTGATGGAATCAGTTTCCATCCGAAGCACATGTCCAATCCATGTCAATAGATCTTGGTTTGGGATTGTTCTGGGCCAAAAGACATGGAGGATTTTTCTGAGGCAGGTTGTATGGAATGAAGACAGTTTGGACATGTTATACTTTCTCATTCCCCAGCATTCTGCACTATAAAGTAATGTTGAAAGTAGGCAGCTCTGATAAATACTGAGTTTGGTTTTGGTGTTGTATTTTAACTGTATTTAAGCTCCTAAAGGTGTTCCTGACTTTATTGATTTTGTTCCCTATATCCTGGCTTGTTCAATTGTCCCGGCTGATGGTGCTGCCCAAGTATGTGAATGTTTCTACATTGGTGAGAACATAATCCTCTATTCGTACTGGTGACAGTGAGGCAATATTAAAGGTCATATCATCTGTCTTATTGTGATTGATTTTCAGTCCAATTTGCTGGCTGAACGCATTGAGTTGAGTTGTTTTTTCTTGTATATGCTGTTGGGTATGTGATAGGAGAGCGAGATCATCTGCGAAGTCCAGATCTGCAAGGGATGAGAAGGGTGTCCCTTTAATGCCTCTTGGCATATCTTTTGTTGTACGCTGCATTACCCAGTCAATGGCAATGTTGAAGAGGATTGCAAACATGCAATCCTGATGTACTCCTCTTTTGACTTCAAAACTGAGATCACTGCGATGTAAAGTTGAAATAAAAGCTTTTGATTATGTTGATTATATATAGAGGGATTCCATATGCCCACAGAATGCGCCATAGGCTGGTCCTGTGAATGCTATCAAAAACCTTCTCAAAGTCTATGAAGTTTATGTAGAGCTTCTGTTGCAATTCTAAGCATTGTTCTATTATGTTTTATAGAGTGAAGATCTGGTCTGTGCATCCCACTGTTATTAGGAGGGCCTAATAACAGTCTTAAAATATCTCAAAGTTGTTAGAAAGAGGATGGTGATCAATTGTTCTCCATGTCCACCGAAGGTCAGACAAGTAACAACTACCTTAGTTTGCAGCATGGGAGATTCAGATAAGATGTTTGGGAAATCTAACTATAAGGATAGTTAAGCGCTGGAATAGTTTATCTAGGGATTCCACAACCTCCTTGTCACTGGAGGTTTTTAAGAACAGGTGAGACTTAATCCTGCCTCAGCATGGGGAGGAGAAACTTGATGACCTCTTGAGGTTCCTTCCAGCCCAACATTTCTATGATAAACTAACAATTAGCAACTATGGTCACGTTGGGCAGGGCCAGTAAAACAGCACACCACTGCCACACGGGGATCCATGCTCAACCCTCTGCCCACTGGGTTAATGCGTTCTAGAAGTACTGCAGAGGCAAGACAACTGGAGTGGAAGGGGGAAGGTGAGGAGTTAGCCCTTCTTTTTCCTGTCATCACTACTGATGCATCCGTGATTGGCTTTGGAGGTGCCTTATCAAGTTCTTCTCACCAGAGGCAAGGCTGCTACACTGCAGGGATCTCCCCCAAAAGAAGGTTGGATTTTAGGTTGGATTTTACCTCAAAGACCATAAGGTGACATGGTGTGTACATGCTTTTCAGATGCTTCTGCATGAACTGTTGTACATAATCAGCACTCAGTGTAGCAATATTAATCACATCCATCAGACGCTTTACATTTATAGGATTTATTTGTATTCTGGTAGCACTCACAATGTGCTGGATTCCTTGGAAGACAGTATGGCAGTGATCTACAATTCAGGATATAGACATAGCCTACTGGATTTGGGCACTAAACAATGGGGTGGGTTAGGTAATCAAGAGTGCTACATGCAAATCACTAAACAGAAATGCAAAGCTTCCAGAAAGAGATCAGTGCATTAGCTTAAATATGATTTGGAGCTAGCTGATCTCCTAGCAATAAAACCCTGCTTAATCTTGGGGGAGGCTTAGGTTCAACTTCCCTTTCTGGTCTCTTACTAAGCTGGAAGGGGTGAAAACTGCATCTCACATTTTTCAACAGGAACTCCTCTAGTTCTTTAAGGGGCAGAGGTAACAGGCTCTAAGAGAGAATAATTTGTTACTACAGTAGCTCTGGGAAATTACTTTGGGAACATGTCCCCCTTTCTCTGCCTTCCTACTCACAAGGGTAAACAAGAGTCACAGCTTGATTTTACTAAAAAATAAAAATAAAAAATGTGATAGCTAAGAAACCAGGCTCCAGAGTTCCATTTGCTTCCAGTACCAACAAGAATCTAGTGTAGTAAGAAACCTCATCGGTTAATAATTGGGTAAAACCAGACCTACGGACTACGATTGAAATAGGTTTTGCATATATAATTACCAACCAGAGTATGCATTACAAAATGACATAGGAATAGATTGTACTGCCCTAGACAATATATATTTGTAACAGGTAGTGAAGTTGGACAGGAGTAGGAAACTCCAGGAATTAAAGGGAAATGCTTATTAGTCCCAGCGTTAACATGGATCACCAATACTAAATATTCAGAGAGTTAAAAAAGCCCTCTTTCCTCAATGTAATAATCACCCTCCTCCCAGTCACTGTCAAACTTAAAGAAAAAGTATATGTAGCTAAGGCCCTGAAGATACATAAGGTGAACTTCATCCCTGTTCAGTGGACCAGCATGCATATTTAAGTCCCAGCCAGTTAAGCCATCTTATGATGATTTACATGGGACTTAAGTCTTGAGCTCAGATCGATTTCATAACAACTGGATCCAAAACCTAAGAAGCACCCCATGCAGTTACCTCAGGAAGTCTTGTAAAGATACTAAATTTTAGCTTTTCATTCTTCTCCGTGTTGTCCAGATCTACAAATTAGAGAGGGAAATAAATAACTGACCATGACTTCAGGGCTATGGCTTCTTAAATGAACTCAATAGCAAAATACACATTAACTTATATTACACACAGACAAACACCCCTCACCCTTTGAGATAACAGTTTTGAGTGCAAATATTCAGACCTATTGGGAACAATTAGAATTTGAAGCATCACCTTCCAAAAGCATAATAATTGTTTCATAACCCTGGAGATTACAAGATCTGGTGTACTGTATAAATCTGTACCTATTTTCTTTTATCCACTGGGTAAGTATTGTGTTACAGGTTTGATTACACTAGCATAACTACTTTAGTTATGTTATAGTGTGGTACAGTAGAACCTCAAAGTTACAAACAGCGGAGTTACGAACTGACCAGTCAACCACACACCTCATTTGGAACCGGAAATACACAATCAGGTGGCAGTAGCAGAGAAAAAAAGAAAGCAAACACAGTACAGTACGGCGTTAAATGTAAACTATTAAAAAAAATAAAGGGAAAGCAGCATTTTTCTTCTGCATAGTTAACTTTCAAAGCTGTATTAAGTCAATGTTCAGTTGTAAACTTTTGAAAGGACAATCACAACGTTTTGTTCAGAGTTACATACATTTCAGAGTTACGAACAGCCTCCATTTTTCCAAAGTGTTTGTAACTCTGAGGTTCTACCTATTGCTGTATTCCAACAACTGATTCAGATAAACTGAGTTATGCTAACTGCTCCCTTTGAGCTAAAAGGACAATGAACATAGTTGTGGTCATTATATTGTTTATGAAGCCACAAACTGGTTTCATGAAGATGTTGGCTTTATGATGACTGCATAAAGTTGGTCCTATGCCAAGAAACACAAAGTCGGATAATGTGGCTGTAAATTTGGAAAATAATTCAAGAACATAGTGACTGGCGTATATGAGAAGTGATTATGCAAAACATGATTTTTCATATGCTGCTTTGTACACTATTTCTTCTTTTAAAATGTTCACAAAACAGAAAGAACGGGGTGAGTTTCTTAGCCTACTTACAAGAAAGCCTAATGAAAATAACCACTCTGGAGGTGTAACAGCATATTTTAAAAGTTCTTTAAAGCATGATGGTCTTAAACTCCTGGGTTTTTTGTTTTTAAAAAGACTTTATTGCCTTGGGCAGAATTTTCTGGACATTCCACCAATGCGAGCACCAAAAGCATTTTGTCTGTTGTATACATCTGAGGAAATTTGCTGAGGCAAGCTCACCCAGTTATTTTGAGGGCAGGGGTCTTTTTTTAAGCTATAGATAAATCCTATGAAAATCATTAATGTTAACGTGTCTATACATTTCCTAGTTTAAAAATGAGACTGGGATCCATGTGTGATCTGCTGAAAGTCTCACAATGAATATTTCATGGTCTATCGCATCAGGGATGGTGTTATGTAGGCTCATGCCCAATTCTGTCCTCTGGAACAGCTGTGCAACCACACGGACTTCAAAGCAGCTCCACAGGAACAGCTTTCAACAATAACTTTCAATTCTAAGTGAAGAATTGAACCCTCGGCCCTTGTATTTTTCCTCTCTGTACTGTAAGAGTAAAAAAACCCAACATTTTAAAAAAGAAGCAGCCAGTTGTGCAAAGAGCCATGGGTGTCCCTTCAAAATATACCAAGGGTATCCATTTCCAACACAGACTTGTTACAAAGGAACGTAATCTAAGTGTCTATGGTTAAATCCACTATACCTTTCAAAAGTTTTGTAGCGCATGTCTCAGTCAGCTGTAGCACCCCATTATCAATGTAATGCAGCAGGGTATGCAAAGGCAGACATCTAACTCCAAGTCCCGTGTGCAAAGTATGAAAACCTGCAAAGAAAGGACCCCTTGTTTGTGCAACAGAAATACAAACAGTTTTGTGCAGAGCCTCCAATTACAGCCATGCCATGCACAGCACTACGCTTAGTTGATAACAATACTTCCTTTACTAACACTTATATATTTCTATTTATGGGAAGAGAGGAAGAGTTTATCAACACTTGCCATGCAAAAATGTTTAGTCTTCATGTTATTTAACACCTCCACCCTCTGCAACAGTATTAAGTTAAAGTGAATACATCAGTTTGAAGATTAAGCTAGTGTAATCAGTTCCAACTAATACTATGTTACAATAAGGTAAAAACCCTTCTTCCCCAGAGGATTTTCTACTTATAATATGAAACTGCTGAGTTCCCGTTATCTTAACACACCCTGCAAGGAACAGGAAGTGAAATGGAGGAGTCTGGAGACATGCCATAAAGTAGTTACTTTATTTTAAAATATTTTTAATTCACAAAAGAGTGCTAAATATTCTATAAATTGTTTGTTGGCATTTAAAATTTCTTATGTATGTGTCTTTTAGTCCCACCCCCCTCTCAATTAATCAAGAAATAAAACTCAACATGCATGATATGTGGTTAGTATCCATGCTCCAGCATAGCATGAACCAGCACAAAAATGGCTTCAATACTGAGGGAGTTTTGAGATTCATGTTTCTGATCTAATAGACTCAGCTCTATCCCCCCAGCATGTGGTTATACACATACTTTGGTCTCACAACTAACAGTATGATCATAAGCCAAATCCTTCCGCAAAAACATTCTTAACTGGATTAAAATCCAGACGAAATCTATCAAGTGTCTGTAAACCCCTTACTGTTTTGGCAAATTAAACAACAACATGCGATTTACAAAAATGTAAAACATTAGTATTAAGAAATTCTTCCTAAAATTTAAAAAGAAAGTGCTTTGAAAATTGTATGGGGGATTATCAGAAGCCCTCGGTAATGGAAGTCTAGCACCATCAAAAGAAAAACTGGTTAATTTTCATTACATCCTTTGTCCCCTGGATTTCTTGAGCCAAACTCCTTTCTAATTTATCCCTGTGGGTCCCTTTATATAGTCCCTGAATCCCTAACAGACTGAATAGCAACTTTAAAGTGCCTTGTAGCATTCTCACTCTTCATTTTAAATTAAGTCAACATTTTCCCATCTTTTCTTTCCCTTCTTCCTTGTGTCCCCTACTGAGACATCAGTTCATCTGGATGGGGGGAAGGGTTACTTATGATCATCGTTCCCAACGGATCATGATCACAAAAGAATAAATGGATACAAATCTGACAGCAGGAATAACAACATTCAAAAACCAGTAAAAGAACACTTCAATATCCCTGGACACTCAACAACAGACTTAAAAGTGGCAATTCTTCAACAACAAAAAACTTCAAAAACAGATTCCAATGAGAAACTGCAGAACTGGAATTAATTTGCAAACCGGACACCATCAAATTAGGCCTGAATAAAGACTGGGAGTGTATGGGTCATTACAAAAACTAATTTCCACATACTAATTTCCCCCTACTGTTACTCACACCTTCTTGTCAACTGTTTGAAATGGGCCACCCTCATTACCACTCAAAAGTGATTTTTCCTCCCTTGGTATTCTACTGTTAATTGAATTGTCTCGTTAGCACTGACACCCGCTTGGTAAGGCAACTCCCATCTTTTCATCTACTGTGTATATATACACCTGCTACTGTATTTTCCACTCCATGCATCTGATGAAGTGGGTTTTAGCCTACGAAAGCTTATGCCCAAATAAATTTGTTAGTCTCTAAGGTGCCACAAGGACTCCTCGTTGTTTTTGGTTCAAGTTTGCAGCCACAGTGTCCAAGAGCAATTACTGTGTCACAGTTGGTTGGTGACCCTTCTGAAAACTGGCACTAACTGAAACTTTCCATCTCTGCAGCCTTCAAGGACTGCACAGACATGAAAATGTAGGCTTCGATAGTGCAAGCTGCTTCACATGAGCAGACTCGTAAGCTGCAGTCAATGGACATCTACAGGGGCACAGGGCTCACCCCTGGGGGCAGCTGCAGGATCAGGGCCTCTACTCCATCCTCACAGCTGGAAGTTCAGGGCTCAAATACATTAGCAGGGCAGCATGAAAAAAACAGTTTTTCCACTGGATGTCCTTTACGTTGGTAGCCCTTGAAACTGAAAGTCCAACCCAGCTACTTTCTGAACTAAAAATTCATTAAGAAGGGGAAGGGGGAAAAACAAACATGTAACTGTAGGTGATGCTTTGCCACAGAATTGAAATGGTGCTTGGAAGTGAAACTTTTCAAAAACTACATGATTTGCCATCTTTGTTGTAACAATTGACGTTTGTTTTATTTCACTGCAGGTGTTTATGGAGAGCTCTTCCCCACACAGCTGTACTGAGTACATCTCAGGCCTGCCAAAGTTAACACAGCATGCACTTACTGCAAATGCTATTGGTCTGGAAGAAAGTCAAAGCAATGCTCTTATTCTCAAGGGTGGAATAAAATAATGAAACGTAAAGATCCAGTGTCACAGGGCTTACCAGGAGGCAGGGGCATACACATTCCATTGGCAGCTTCTAGAATCCGACTCATGATGTGGAAAGCTGAAAACTCTGCCACGCTTCCTCGCTCGTCCCTGCATTTAATAAAACTGCCTGTTAGCAGCCAAAGACATCGAACTCCCCCCATGGCTTAGTCACTTTGTGTGACAGCTAAATGAACACATTTTAAACAGAAAGAATTCATTGTCCTGAGAGACCATCTTAGTTTATTTAAGAGTAAAAGTTACTGGATTCTTGTTGTTGTTGACAATTTGAAATGTGGTCGTACATCATCTGTGTGGAGTGCAGCATACCTACCAGTCTCTGCCATGAAACAATGAGCTAAAACTTTCTAAGCAGAGTACCAAAAGTTAGACACTTCTTGTCCATAGGTATCTGCATAGGGATGTAAGTGGCCTGATTTTTCAGCACCCACAACCCAGACTCAAACCAATGGGAGCTCAGTGAAGCTTTTCTTTATGCACCTTTCCCCCGCCCACTAGTGAAGCTGCCCTCTGTTGCCTATCCGGTGTTGGGTTTTTAGTCAGGTGTTAGCAATATAAATACTACCAAAAACCAACCATGGCAAGGTGGACTTGGCAAAACCATTTTGCCACATTCTATAAAACTTGCTGTAAATTAATAGAAAACTCTTGCTTACAAGCAGAGAACGCAGGACTGAAGACTGTATTTCCTCCAAACAGCTTCCATTATCCGACAGATCAGATCCAGCTAGAACAGAAAGAGATGTGGATGAGTTCTTGTGTGGAAGGCCGATAGCCTCTGCTAGCATTTCCAACACCAGTTCACAATATAACAATGTGTGGATTTTAGGTCTCCTCTGATTATTCCAATCAGGACTTCAGCCGTTCCCATCGCTTTTGCAACATCTGAGATGGGGGAGCTGCCTCCTTTAATCAATGTGTCTCTCAGGCACAAGAAATCCTAAAGCTAATTCACTAGTATCCCTACAGCGTGCACAGCCAAGCTGGCCAACACAGATTATTTAACTACAAACAGCTGTGAAAAGACTCCATGATTGTGAGGCAAATGAAAACATAATGGCTGCCTGACTGGGCCTTTTGGTGGGGGAAGGACTCAAGGGCCCAATCCAACTGACTAATGTTAAAAACAGTGGGATAGTCAACTTGCTGCACAAGTCTAAAGGGGAAGGAGGGGAGACCACAAGCTTCCTGCCTGTGAGTTGCAGACCCACCATGCAAGAGGCGAGTGCACGCAAGTGAACTCTTCTCCTCAGACCCTCCCAGTTCAGTCTCTCTTCTTAGCTGGTTTCCAACACCCACAAACAAGTGTTCAGCCCACACAGTCTCTTGTGCTCCCTGACTAACCTCCAGCTCAGAACTATTGGCCAGTGCCAGCTGCTAGTCCCACTCACCTCTGGCCTCTCTAAGCTTCTGCAGCCAACAGAGAACCTGCCCTTGTATGAGAATGTTGAAAGGATTTCCTAAACATGCTCAGTGCAGCGTGCAAGTCCCGCCTCATTCCCAAAACCTCAACTGCCATATAGGGCTGTTTGCAATAATCCCATTAATATTAAATGAGAAGTGTTTTTGTAGCTCACCACCTCCACAAACATCTGGCATGTCTCTAATGCCGTTCATCTTGGCGTCTCAAAATTCTTTAGAAATACTAGTTTGGAGGGATTAATTGAACACTCCTAAAGCAAGTATTATCCCCATATTCCTGGGGGTATACAAAGGCACAGAGAGGTTAAAGTTTACTTCCCCATGGTACAGTGATGAACTCATATCACAAGCCAGATAACTCTGAATAACATTCCAGTATTTTCCAAGTTCAAAACTTTTTGGACTTGATGGGAAATTCCAGCTGAAATACTCTGGAGTTCAGCAGTTTCTCTTTCATTTCCAGGAAATGAGAATGACTTTCAACTTTCAGGCATGCACCAGAAAAATCATGCCTCCTGTCTGGAAAGGCTTTCGTTTCTGGTCCAGTAAGCAACAGAATCCCTAGTCTACATCTGGAGTTTTAGCTATATCTGAAGATTAGCACACAGTAGGGAAGAGAAGTTTCTAAAGGAGTTCCCAACAATTATGCCACAGTCATTTGCTATGCTATTACTTGCATGACAAAATTGGATGACTGCAGGGACTTGGTAGAGTTTGAGTAAGCACATACTTATCCAGCTTCTACCCAGTTCAGAAAAATTGCAGCTTACAGGTGCAATTTGGTTCAATTATAATGATGTAACCAAGTTTTGAGTGTGTGCAAGTCATCTGACGTTGTTTGTATTCAGACAGCACTTCAGAGTCCCCACTGTGCTAGGCTGTACAAAGACAATCCCTGCCCCACAGTTCCTGCAATCAAATACACAAGAAGACGTGCAGGGAAAAGGGAGCATTATCATTATTTCCAGATGGGGGACAGTAAGTGACTTGCTCACGGTCACCTAGTGAGTCTGCGGTAACATGAACATTAATCCAGTGCATTAACACCAGAACATTCTCCATCTCAGTAAGAGTGAACTGAACCATGGAGTAGAAACTGGTAGAGCAGTATAAGCCTCATCTCTTGGTACACTTAAAACTGAACTGGAGAAAACCCAGATAAAGAACATCAGTAGCAAAATGGACTAGACCAGCCAATACTGCAGTGACAGGGTTAATATCTTCTAGAATGCCTGTGCCACTTTTGAATTTTTATGCCTTACTTTCCGAGATGCTGAGGTTCCACGGAGGTGCTCAGCCACTCTGGCTTTTCTAAGATACTTCTGCGATGATTACGGCTGCGTGCTGGTCGCGGAAGTCATGGATTCCGTGACTTTCCATGACCTCTGTGACTTCTGCAGCAGCCAGCAGCAGTTTGGGTGTGTGGCAGGGGACTCAGGGTTAGGGCTGGGGCAGGAGGTTGGAGTGTCGGGTGGCGCTTCCCGGCTCCCACCAGCATATCCCTGCAGCTCCTAGGCAGAGGGGCCTGGGGACTTCACACACTACCCATGCCTGCAGGCACTGCCCCCTCAGCTCCCATTGGCTGAGGTTCCCAGCCAATGGGAGCTGCTGAGCTGGCACTTGTGGTGGGAGCAGCGCGTTGAGCCCCCCTGGCCTTCCCTCCCCATAGGAACTGCAGGGACATGCCGGCTGGAGCCAGATAGGGAACCTGCCAGCCACGCCAACCCTCCCTCTCCCCACCAACACCAGCAGAGGTCCTGTGTCATGCGCTGCCGCTACCTGCCCCCCCAGTACGGGTCCTGGGCTGTGTGCCACTACCCACCCTCCCGCTCCCCAGTGCCAGCTGGGGTCCCGGTCTGCGTGCCAGTGCTCGCGTCTCCCCCACCACCCACCGCATCCCTGGACTGCCCCACTAGAGCAGACCCCCCAGACCAAGTTTTAGTCAGGGGTCTATAGTAAAAGTAATGGACAGGTCACAGGCTGTGAATTTTTGTTTACTGTCGGTGACCCGTCCATGACGTTTACTAAAAATACCCGTTACTAAAACGTAGCCTTAGTGATGATCTATGAATGCCAAGGACAAAACTAAACCCACTTTTCATTACTTCCTGCTTTGCTGGTTACTGCCCTGCCATACACGGCTGAGATTACGTTAAAGAATGCTGGAAAGAGAATCACATTCAGGCCACCTGACCAATAAATGGGGTATGGGAAATGTAAAGATGTTCTGAATTTAGTGAGAACTCCCAACCAGGATGCGGGGAAATCCAGGTCTAGTGATAGACTTCTAAAAGAATCTTGCAAAGCGTGCCAGCCAAATGGCAGGAGTAATTTTTATGGGCATCTTGCCTTTGTTTTTAACAACTTTGTTTAGTTTCTGTCAAGGCGCCTACAGGAATGGAAGCCTATAAATTGCATATTAAGAGAATTCTTGCTTTAGCTAACATTAAAGAGCAAGATTCATCACAGGTTTGGTTATTAAATAGTGGGGGTTATTTTAAAGGCTCAATCTAAATTGATTTGTTTTGCCAGAAACTTTGGCAGAACAGGGCTAAATAAGCATTCTGACACCAAAAGGTTCTTGTCTTTGTTTACATGAAGAGGGAACACATGAAAATCAGAAAACTGTAGCAAAAGAGAAAATGCATCCCGGTTCTACTTTAAGCATCAAGAATTCATGCCGCAAGGAATCTTATAGTTCTTATTTTATCAGTGACTAGTTTTCTTCTCCAGTATTTCTTCTTATTATAGACACACAGATCTAGAAAATAGATACTGGTTACTGAGTAATGTGCCAGGCACAGGACACAGAGGAAGACAGTCCTTGTCCGGAGAAAGTGATCTAAAAAACCTAGTTCCAATAGTAACTTTTAAACTTGGCAAATAAGGAAAAAAAATTCAAACTAACCAGTTTTGAAACATAGTCCAGAGCTATCTGGTCAATCTTCATTTTCCCTACATATTGTAGGTGCCTCATAAGATGATCTTTCAGCTGAGCAACCATCTGGAAAAGGAAAACAGCCGTTTAGGTGCCTTCTCAAAGTCCAAGCGCCAATTCACATGAACTAGCACAACAAGTTTCTGCCTCTGTTAAACAAGCACGATTTACACTGAGATCACTGGCTATCACACATTCTCACCAAAGAAAAGAGTGATTTTAAACAGCCAAAATTATAACTTAGAACAAATCCAGCTCAGTGGACCAATGAACATAACACAAGGCTTTCAGTTATCCCTGGACCACACTTCTCTGCCTAACAGGAGAAAGCCTGCAAATCTAAATCTCTATAAACTCTACTATGTTACAGTGGCTGCATATATCATCAACAACTTCTACACAGTCCTTCTCCTGGAAGAAAAGAGGATTCTTCAATATTCCAGTTCTCAGCATTCAACTTTAGATTGTGGAGAAAGAATTAGTAGGATTTGGATGAGAGGGCCAGGCTGAGAGAGGAGTCCAAAATGAGCCCTAGATTTTGAGCGGCAGAGAACAGGAGAGGTGCTGAGGGTTTCAGAGGCAAGATGAGGAGATCAGTTCTAGCCGTGCTGAGTTTGAACAGGTCACGAAATCTGCAGGAGTAGATATCCAACAGATTGGCTAAGATGTGGGACTGGATGGAGGGGGACAGCTCAGGAGTGGAGATTTAAATTTGCGAGTCATCAGCATGGAGTCAGTAGATGAAGCCAAGTGAGATCACCCTGGGAAAAATGGTGTAAAGGAGGCGGTGGCCCAAGAATAGATGCAGTGGGGTTACAAGTGAGGTAGAGGGCAGGTGAGAAACAAAGGAGAAAGTGGAAATGGTGTTAAGTGGGGAGCAGGAAAAGGAAACATGATCATGGGAGATCTTGTTGATCTTCTCTTTGAAAGTCGGCCAGCTCTTGCAAAGAGGGAGGACATGGGAGGGGGATTAGAAGGGAGTTAAAAATTGAAAGTAATTGACAGGGGCTTGGGATGAGGCCCAGTGAGATGGAAAGTCAGTGTTTAGGCAAGGCATACAGCAGCATATAAGAAAAAGAGTAAGCTTGTACTGCAGGAAGTTAGGCTTTGACAAATTAGCTTTTAGCTACGATCTGCCTCCTAATTTTCATTTTTAGGGCTTAGTGTCTTGACCTGAGAGAAGAGAACCAAACTGATTCCTGCATGGCAGCATGTTCTGTCCCATTTCTAGTCTCAACATTGATTAGCCTAAGTCAGTGGTGGGCAACCTGCGGCCCGTCAAAGTAATCCGCTGGTGGGCCACAAGATAGTTTGTTTACATTGGCCATCCGCAGGCACGGCCGCCCAGTGGTTGTGGTTCGCTGTTCCCAGCCCATGGGAGCTGCGGGCAGCCATGCCTGCGGACAGTCGATGTAAACAAAACTGTCTCGCAGCCCGCCAGCGGATTACCCTGAGGGGCCGAATGCGGCCCGTGCCCACCACTGGCTTAAGTGATCTTCTAGTGAACCACTGAATAAAAGATTTAGCAAGAAAAACTACAAATAAATACTATCAAATTTATTCTTTACATTGATTAAGGTTGTGTGTCTTCTACTGCACAGAAAGTAACAAAAACACTTACTAGTCCAATTAATAATTGCTGCTGGTAGTCTTCCTCTTGAAAGAGAGGAACTAGCCTTTCCTCTGAAATAAACAGAATTAATATCATTCAAATGCATGACTCTTCAGAATTAGAGAGACTTCCAGGGACTCCAAAAAACACTTAGAAATGAGTAGACACAAACAGGAGGCGTAGCGTTCCCATTCCTAGAAAGATTCAGAGAACAGTCACGGAACAGAAAACTGTCACAAGGCAGTCTTCCCCAGCTGCTCTAACATGGAGGCATTTGTGAAAAAAAGCTTATTCTCTTCCCCTCAGTTCTCTTATACAACAGCATCACACATTGTTTCTATAGCTCTTTCCCTCAATCTCTAAGACAAATGTTGCCACCACCATTAGCCCTTTAGAGCCGGCAGGTCCAGAAAACCCAGTGGTAACAAGAATACAAAATGCGCACTGTTCAGATCTTGACATTTACAACTCTCACCAAGGGCAAACATCTGGGCGGGTTTGCTATACAACTGGATAAGCAAAGTAGCCTTTTCATAGCAGGCACCTCCTACACTCACAGCAGAACTCTTTGGCCTGGCTATTTCAGTTAAAAATTGCTGAGTAAGGTGAACGTAAATATCCGACCGCACTCCCTTTAACTGCATGGAAGAAAGAGGTTACAAAACAAAAGGACAGATATAGAACACAACAGCCAGAGCTTGGCATCTCCTGACTCCTTATGAGTCCTTCCTGTCCCATGAGATCAAACTAACAGCCTGACCCTGCAAGATGCCGAGCATCACCACTTTCACAGACTGGGATTAGAGGACTTCACTTGACATCTTGCAAAAATTGGGCCTTAAATTTAGAAGCATTTCCCTTCAACTATCTTTTGCCTGCCTTGAAGTATATGTATTTAGCTACTCCTTGGGCAAGCCACTTAACCCCTCTACCTCACTTTCCCTATCCGCACAAAGATGGGTCTGGCTATCCCCATTTTAAAATACTTGGAGATCTATGGATAAAATGAACTAGGTAAATGGTCACTATTACTATTACTAACTGGAAAGTCTATAGGCACAGTTGAGGTTCTGACACTAATGAACTATACAGACATAAATATGGTTCTTAAACCAGCATCTTTAGAAGACACGGCTGTGGTTGCAATGTAAGGCTACAGAAGTTTAGCTACGGCCACATGGGGTCCTAAAAGTCAGAATCTAAAGCAATGATTAAAGGATAGGGGAGGCGATCATAATGTTGGATACTGGAAGTTAATGTTGCCTTTATATTCTAAACATGTTTGGATTTGTTTAAAGCTTTTAAATGAGTAACCAATACTTAGACTAGCACAGTGATGTAAATGAGGTGGGACTGCAGTCTGGAAATCTTGATTAGATTGTGAATGGAAACCTGAATCACATGATAGAAGCGACACTTAAAGGATAAGAGAGGTCCTGAAAGACTCAAATGCCTAGCAACGGAAACAAGAATAGCAACTTATGATTTGTCAATGAATTTTATGGAAACTAAGTTTTAACTAATTTTTAAACTAATAAGTAGTTGTCTTGAAGGTCATGCTAGCATTTCTGAAATGATTCTGAGATGCTACTGATCAGCTCTGCTCAGCAACTGATTGAGTCTAGTGCCTTGTCTCCTCTAGGATTTTTCTACCATAATCTCCCGATGGGTGCAGCTCTGTAGCAGTAGCACTGTAGAAAGCTATAAGAAGACAAAGCTCAGATGTTTAACAGTCATCTATCCCTGCTTTCAGGAAAACTCCTTGTGTAGACAAAGCCTAGATGACTGTGTTTGTCTAGATCATTTTCAAAGGTGCTCTTCAATCTCACCCAGGTCTCCTGATGCTTAACTATACATCAGAGAGAGACTCTTTCCCTGCATTTTAGTTACCCAACTTTACCTTCCTCCTCCCTCAGATCCTTGAATGGCAAACAGGTTCAAAACATATCTGAAAATGAATTTTTCAGCCCATGGTATGTATACTGTAACCATTTCAGCATCCTACCTAGCCACAGAGTACATCAGTGCATGTTTTCCTTACCCAAGTTCCATGCAGCAAGATTGGAAAGCACCCTAGGGAGGGAAAACTGAATTTAAATACTGCTTCAAAAGGATAGACACACACTGAAAAGTTACTTATCTACATGCAGCTAATCAGATTTAAAATTGCATGTATTGGCCATGTTAAATTAGCTCAGTTTTAACTAGTATTATTGATAGTGGCATAAAATTAATTTAAACGTGTTTTTAAAGGAAGAAATCTTCATTTCTAATGTTCAGTTTTAAAGCCCAGAATGCTGGATTCCCCGGACAGTTTTGTGGCCATCATCAGGAGTCCCTGATGACCTGGGTTGACTGACACCTGGGTGACCTCCCATAGGTGAGGTGAATTGGCCAGGTATGTAACAACACTGAGATGCACCTAGCTTCACAGCACTTTTAAGTCCAGAATGGTCCACTTAAAACACAGCATTTACTTAATCAGAATAAGGAAGGGTAAAATCACCAATATTTTACCTACTTTTTTGCATTCTCAAAAATATTCCTCAAATACGTTGTGGTTCTTCTTTCCTCTGCTTTCTACAATGGAAAAACAGTTGCAGAACTATTAAAATTCTGCCAAATAAAAAACCGATGAACAATAGAGCTAGCTTTCCCTTCTAATGGGGATAATGCTACAGTAGAGCCTCTCAATCACTCTGAAAAGCACAACCTGCAGCTGGTAGGACTCAGGAAACCTGCAGAAAGCTAGAGTAGCAGAAAACCCAGGGTTGTGAGTTCAATCCTTGAGGGGGCCATTTAGGGATCGAGGGCAAAAATTGGGGATTGGTCCTGCTTTGAGCAGGGGGTTGGACTAGATGACCTCCTGAGGTCCCTTCCAACCCTGATAGTCTATGAATATAAAATCCAAGCCCCCAACCTGGTGGCAGATTGTGGAATACAGATTCTATCTGAACCTATAGGTAATAATTACAATCACTGACTGCCCTCCCATAAGCGCTACCCAATTTCCTCATCAAATGTCTAATGAGATGAGTTCCAACAACTCAATTCTTTACTTCTGTATTCAGCTTTAAAACAATGCTCACATCATGGAAACATAACTATGGATGCTTATCCAATCTGTTCATTTACCTCGTCTGAAAGTAGCTTATACCATTCTCTCCTGAGCACGTTGTTGTTGTAATGCAAGTGTGGCTCAGCATATTTCACACACTCCAGGTTTAACGTTAGCTTTTCCCAGAAGCCTTTACAATTGTGAACCTACAAATATATAAACGAAAGCGTGAATACAAACTGCACAGTTGTAAAAATATCTATTGAGCTTATCGCTCAAATGACGACTTGAGAGAACTATGATAAATGCAGGGTTGGAAATCAGTCTTGGGTTTTTTTAAGCCATTCTTGTACTGAGAAATTATTACTTTAGTACTACTATACAAGAAAGCTATGAAACCTCTTACACAAAGGTTCTTTTTCAGCGTAGCAGGTGAACATCCTGCCCATTTTGCACCCAGGGAATGTTAGCCGAACAATGCAGACACTTTGTTCTTTCAAACTTCTCCCATTTTTATCTTTTGATATTTCTTTTCTTTATTTGGCAGTGGCTTTCTCCTCCTCAGCCATAACACTGCATTCTACTGGCACGCCAAGGTTTGTACCATTACAGAATTGCATTAGCACTTCTGTTAGACAGAGTCCTATTTGGGAAGTTGGTATAACAAACTCAGTCCAGAAAAAAGGGTTTTCCACAGCATTTTTTAAACCTTTGATTTTAACATTAAAAATTGACTTAAAACCTAGGAAGGTAACAGGAAAAACCAAACACATACAGTTCTGATTTCCTGAGCCTGTTTTTGCATCTAGAATTCCACACTGGGTCTGACTTAAATTTATGTATTTTAAATGGAAATTTGAGGCCATTATTAAGGGTCAGCAGCATGCACTGTACTGGACAGGACATAGAAGATTAAGACACTAATTTCTGGAAGATATCTGGAAAAAAAAGCCCACATTTTTAAGCTTTACTCCTCTATTCCTGTCACCCCTCCTGTCTGTCTGCCTTTCCTGGTACACCTTTCCAACCACCACCATCATCTTAGCAACATTTTGGGGGCACCAGCAGGCCTTTGGCTGCCTCTGCCCCTTGACACAGTGAAGTTACCAAGAAAACTAAAACGGCAGTTCTGACACGGTTTCATAGCACGGAGCACATCTTACTGGAGGGTGACACATGGAAACTGGCCTCCTTCCCTGTGCTTTAATTCATGCTCATATGGACCACTTCCCTTCCACTGTCAGTCACACAAAAATCCTGTGGCAACTACAGCTATGGCTTACACAGAAAAGGAACATCAGGAAAATAATGTATTTTTAGCTGTAGTTTAATGCAGTTTAGCAGTGGGAAAACAAGGATAAGAACCAGCATCTTGCCCATCCTGATCTGGAGACCACCCGTTGCCCACAGTATCAAATCTCTGGTCTAAGACTCAAAATATTTTGAATTAAACAGCACTCAATAGAAGATGGAGAGAAAAAGCAAGAGTAATTGTTCTAAACATCCTATCTGGTCTAGGTTGGGATAGCTGCATAGTCAGTGAAAGTAAAATCCTGCACTTTCAGGGGGTCAAACAAGAATTCATCTATCCTAGCACTGCAGGGTTTGTGTTAGACCATCAGATGCTTTCCTCCTTTCAGCCCTGCAGCATCCGCAAGGCCCACCTAAGTTAGTGTGCCCTCAGAGTCAGGGACCTACCTCCCTGAAGACCAGTCACTTATTCCTCCAGGCTTCTTCGAGGGCAGGCGTGACCATCCTTAATTGCTCTAATTTTTAAACAAACATTATAGGCCATTTTCCCTTGTATGTTACATCTTCATTCAATATTGTATGGAACTGCTGCCCTGAGCAAACAAGCTGGTTTCTATCCCTTCCCCCTTAACATTATTTCACATCTGCTTTTGAACCTGACTAGCTGGCTATTGGAAAATTCATCCTGTGTACCCTTTCGTTGCATAGCACCCAAAGTACACTTGCCTTTGAGTAGTCCTATCTTTCTAGAAGCTACTGGCTATTTCTCCCCCAGAAGTCTCTGACACAAACCTATTCTCCAGCAATCACAGCCTTAAATATAATAGTCTAAAGCTTTCAAAAAAGGGACGAGTGATTTTGGTGCCGAACTTGAGATACTTTAAAGGAAACTAATTTTCAGAAAGTGCTGAGCAACCATCCACCCAAAAAAACCCACAGACCCTTTTGAAGGTATCTAAAATGGAGTATCCAAAATCATTTAAAAAAGTACAGGCACATGTGACTATTCACTTAATTTTCTATTTCTCCCGTTGCACTCAAGATCAGGTATGCCTTTGAAAGACAACCTACAATCCATCACAGCGAATTATGAAATACTCCCACATAATTCTGAGGAGACACAGGCTAACTTTAAGCCATACTATGTACTTTAAAATACAGTCCCCAACTTTCATGTGGCCTTAGCTGATAAGGGTCAGTCTGGGATTTAACATAATTTAATTAGGTTAAACACTTTAGGTTAACACAATTGACTGAGATTTTTGGTCGTAAATAGGCAAAATAACTAACTCTACCACATATTGCTACAGTATTATTTTGCATAAATGTTACTGTTAGGTTTCAGAGTAGCAGCCGTGTTAGTCTGTATTCGCAAAAAGAAAAGGAGTACTTGTGGCACCTTAGAGACTAACAAATTTATTTGAGCATAAGCTTTCGAGAGCTACAGTTAGGTTAACAACAGCCAGAATATACAACAAGGATGACCTCTAGTGACCAGTTTTGATAGTTGCAGTTGCACAACTCTGGATCTTCTGCTGTCCCCCCTTGCATTGTTTTCAAGCCATACAAACCCTTGTTTGACATGATGAAAAGCTGCTTTTGTCTAGCGAGTCCATAACAAAGTGGCTGGTTTTAAGATTAAAATTTGATGCCACTGAAAACTAAAACCAGCAGCATCTTTTGGTCTCATGTAAGATGTCACCACATTAAAATAAAGGATTGTTTGTTGCCTAAAATCTTGGTTTTCTCTGGCCTGTCCAAAGAGAGAAACAGGGCCAGGCTGGGTAAGAATTGGAGGAGAGATCTCCATAGGTGCAGGTGGAAGTGGTGTTCATTCTGCAGGCTGCCCTAATCCAGACAGTATAGGATTAGTGGCCCAGCCTGACCATTAATACGCTGAATTACTGAAGGTGTCATTTTTCAGAGATGTGAAACCACTTGTGAGGGCTTAAAAACCTCATGACCCTTTTCGCAAGAGCAGTGATGTCAGACTATATTTACCCAACACCATGAGGAATACTTGCCTGAACTCCTCTTGCAATTCTGAATGGCTACAGCGGTCCTCTTCACCGCCTAGCATACGTCCACGTAGTATATCTGTGTGCTACCACCTAACTTGTAGTGGAGGATGAATAGCTAACTGCGATGAGAGGCACTAGGTAAATATACAACAAAGCTCAATGCTTACTCCCTGCCAGCTCAGCAGGCCGTGTCACTCCCCCGTGCCAGGAGACTGCCTTTTCTGATGCCTGCCCGCTTGCCGATTCTGTGTGCCTCACTCTTTTCTTTCAGATTCTTCAAAACTCTTCCTTCCAGTTAGCCTTCCAACCCAGACCTTTATCCCACTCTTCCTGACAGATTAAAACATGAGTGAGCATTAATATATTAACTTGTTCAAAGAAACTGATCAGATCTCTATGTAACACAAACGAACATATTCCATGAGCTTACAGTGATGATCCTGGCCTCTCTTGCAACCCTTTGTTCCCAAACATTGTGTTTGTTATCCCTTGGTAGGCTGTTGAATTTAGGATCCATTTTCCTACTACATATGGTGCACCCTCAGATGGGAAGGAATTCCCTGGGAGCACTCAGAAGTTCACAAAGGGCACAGGGCCGTTAAATAGAAAGCTCATCAAGGTCGGGAGACCTCACCTTGTCCATGAAATGCCTCACGCACCTGAGAGACTGCAGAAATAAAGTGCCAGATTCAGTTCTATGTTCTGGTTGCTTTTTCACTCTTGGGCAACAAGAACCACTTGGAACCCCATTAACTGGCCAGTTAAACTGGATTTATGATGGTTTTGTATCATTGGAGCAGTGTAAACAAGCCAGAACAGAGCACTGAATCTGACCCAGGGCATTTGTATTTTAGCCTCACATAAGAGTCAGAGCACTCTGCAGTCAAAAGCAGCAGCAAATAAGCGTCTTCAGTTTAACTTTATCCTTCTCAGTCTGTTTAGGTTTTTAGACACAAGTAGGAAAGGAGTTTCACAATCAAGAAGTGCAGCTGCTAAAGACCTTGCTCCCAGAGGCTTGAGGTTAAATCTCAGACAAACTAAACAGTCTGCTAATTCTGACCTCAGTGAGCACATGCAGCATATGGTGACCAAAGATTCATCTCAAGACCTGATCTCCCAAGTGTCATCAACTCCCAGTGAAATCAATGGTAAGCAGCTAGGCCCAATTCTCCATTCACCCTGGTGTAAATCAAGAGCAATCCCACTGATGCTAGGAAAATTGGGCCCTTAGAGGCAGTTAAAACTGAAATCTTAAACTAGTTCTGAGCACGTGGGGAGTAAGAGCACTTCTGCCTTAAGTGATGCCATTTGACAATATTCTCAAGTTCCTGAGCATGCTATGTCCAAAATACAACTCCCACAAGACACCTCTGCTCACATGCTGGGTTCCCAGCACTTTCAACATCACTCCTGTGTTACTTGTCAGAGTGATTCTCCAAACATTTAGCACAGATCTCACGACTTTATTTATCAGTGTCCTTACAGTCATGTTCTCCCAACTGCCAAGTGCTCTTAACCTTCATAGAAAGTGAAGACTTCAGCTGAGGGAGTTGTGTGTTTGTGGGGTGGGGTGGGTGGGGGGGAGATGAAGGAATCATCAATCCAGCTTTCATAGCAAATACAGGAACTACAGACAGACAGATTCCCCCACCCCGCCAAAGACTATACCCTGTTCAACTTCTGTATGAGGAGAGATTAAAAAGACTGGAACTGTTCAGCTTGGAAAAGAGACGACTAAGACAGGATATGGTAGAAGTCTATAAAATCATGACTGGTGGGGAGAACAAAGTGAATAAGGAAGAGTTATTTACCCCTTCACATAACTTGAGAACCAGGGGTCACCCAATGAAATTAATAGGCAACAGGTTTAAAACAAGCAAAAGAAAGTACTACTTCACACGGAGTCAACCTGTGGAACTCGTTGCCAGGGGGTGATGTGAAGGCCAAAACTATAATGGGGTTCAAAAAGGAATTAGATAAATTAATGGAGGACAGGTCCATCAGTGGCTATTAACCAAGAAGGGCAGGGATGCAACCCCATCACTGGGTGTCCCTAGCTTCTGATTGCCAGAAGCTGGGAGTGGACAACAGGAGATGGATCACTCGATGATTGCCTGTTCTGTTCATTCCCTCTGAAGCACCTGGCACTGGCCACTGTCAGAAGGCAGAATCCTGGCCTAGACCGACCATTGGTCTGACCCAGTATAGCCATTCTTATGTTCACCAGGTTCATCTCCTTTTCCATACCCACCTGTACCCATACAATTGGTTTGTTTAGGTGAAACAGCCACTTCTTCTGAACAGCATGGCCAGAGCGATCACAACAATGCAAGTGCAGGGTACCATGGCCAAAATGAAAGGGAAAACCCTGAACTGCTGGTGCTGGTGAACATTAGGGATGTAAAATGTTAACCGGTAAGCATTAGTTTTGCCATTTAACCTGCCTTAACCATTAACCCCCGGCCTGCTAGCTGCCCAGCCAGAGCAAACCCAGCTGTGCTGGCTGGATCAGCCCCAGCCGCTTAATTGGTTAACCGTTTAAACAAAATATTTTAATCGTTTAAATGGTATTTACATCCCTAATGAAAATATAGTGACACCTCCAATGGGCCCAGTGAGAGGGGAGATACATTAGAAATTCCCCATGTCCCCAGTGCAAAGAAACTTCCCCCGTGTTAACTTCAGTCACAGAATGAAGAGGCATCAAACAAACTGGAAGGCACCCTTTCAGGAGCCAACGTCCTTCCGAAAGAACAGGACAAAATCTTGAGAAACTACAGTGCATTTCTGAGCCAGCAAAATCTGTCTGGAAAATTCATGTTTCTAGCAACCATAAAAGTTACTTAACCTAGAGCAATTCTTCCTTCATCCTTATTTTCAGGTAACATGTGCAGTACAGTAACGTTTATGGGGAAAGTGACAACCCACACCCTTCCTACCCATAGCAACACCTTCATATGTAGGAACTCACCTTTAATTCAGGTAAAGAAATGATGTCTGTTATGCATGTTATTCCGGGGATAATCTATCAACAAAGAGTGGGAAATTAAAACATTAATTTAGTCTAAAAGATACAAACAGATATAGCAGATAACAACATAAAAATCTGAAGATTTCAGATCACTTTCCCCTGGGCAGTAATCTAGCTAACCAAGACAGCACATTCACCTCTGCACAAAAGTAGTATGGAAACTATTTTCTCTCTGTGCTGGGATGAAAAGTGGTCTTGTCTGTCCGGATTAAAGTAGCTTGATAGACCCAGTATACAAGATAAACAGTCTCCAGCCAACACAGTATAAAGTAAATGTGTGTTTGGGGTTTGAAATTTTAAGTAACTACCATTTAAATAAGCTGCCAGCTCACCAGAACTTTTGTTTAGTGTTAATGAGGAAAATCAGACAGTAGGCCTTACTGGAGAAGGCTGAAGACTGGAAAACTTTTGATTGGCTGGTGATTGTGTTATCCATGTGTAGACCTGCCCAATGCTGTTTTCTCTATAAAACTTTCATAATAGTAATGCTCTCCAGATTGTGTACTTATTGGAAAGAACTGCAGGATCCTGGTGACTAAAATTACTCTGCATCCATTATAAATACACATGGGCACACAATAACTGGTATATTACTACATAAAAACCATAACCAATATAATCATTCATAACAGTTACATAAATGCAACCTCAGCTGTTATCACCGACATTTCATAAATGCATTTACCAAAAATAAAGATTCCTGAAAACCATGACACATTAAGTCTAGGTAAGATAAAACAGGTAAAAAACAGACAAGCCACTAGATATTCCAAAAAGAATAAATTTGCTTCCAAAAGCAAACAGGGTTACAACACATTTTAGAAAGAAAAAAAACCCTCTCCCAAAGTTGTTATGCTCGTAGCAGCTGATTTCTTACCCCATTCCAGTACAGTAGTGATGTATATGGCAAAAGTTTATCCAGTTTGCTAGTCTCTGGACACATTGTCCAGTACAGGGAAGCTGAATGCATTAAAAAAAAAAAAAAAGGAGAGAGAGATTTACAGAGACAAGGCTGTTTAAAGGTATAAGTTACCAAGAAAAAGCTTTATAGTCTGTTCCTTTTTTACTTGCCCTTTCCCTCACTAATCTGTCAATTAATTGTTTAGGGACAAATCCTGATGTTGCCACTGCAGCAGCTTCCTTAGCAGTGGAAGCTGATATGACTCCACTGCACACAGGGAGGAAAGGAATTCCAGACAGCCATGCAGGGGTGTCAGCTGCTTAGCCTCAGCTCAGCTGGGGTCCCCCAAACAGACACACAGGAGGCAGGGCTCAAATTGTCTGGGCCAGGGGATCTGCTGATATGTGAAAATGTCACAGGATACACCAGCCATTATCCTGAAGCAACCTTCGTGGAATGGCTCCGTGACCTGGCTGAGGCTAAAGGAGAATTACTCCTTCCCTTCTATTCATCTTTTTGGCACACATCCCAGCTATTTGAGCCACCTGCTAGGCAGAGAATTTGGCTCATGAAAGGCCAAAATGGTAACGGATCTCTCTTCCTGCACAACTAGGTAGCTAATCACATTTGTAAAGCTGTACAAATTGCTATAAAACCAGGACTGCAATGTACTTGTCTTCTCAATTAGCAACGGAGTACAGCATTACAACAGCTGAGTCACCCAACCAGGAGTACAACTAAAAAGATGAGCTAGCAGCAGCAGGAGAGTCAGTTTGCAGTTGTGTGCCTTTACCGTCGGATGTCTCCCTTTAAGCAAAAATGTGCAGTGTGTAGTTTAACACGCAATGCAAAAAAACACCTACCAATGATAAATTCCTGTAAGGGGTTAAATGTATAACATGTTGACAGGTTCTCAGAAATCCACTGAATAATCTGTGAAAGTCAAAAAAAGGAGAGTTTGTTACAGTTCTGTATTTAAAGCTTGTGTTCAAATGAAAGACTTTGGAACAGTCCAGACCAATGAACCCCTTTCACCTGCAGCTCAGTGCTCAGTCAAACAACATTTTCAGAACGAGAACCATTATACCCATTAGACTGGAAGCATGTTGGGGCCAACCTGGTCAGCTTCTAGGTGCTACCAAAATACAAATGTTTGATGATAATAGTGAACATGCCTTTATCTTTGTCCTGTAAGGCACCCAGCACACTCTTTTTCGCACTGAATAAGTAAATGTCCAGAAACATAAGGAATTAAGCTATATTCCCACCTGCATTTCCAAATCTGTTGTATTTCTGACATGTAGAAGAGCACAGTGCAGCGCTGCCAGTCTATCACTGTCCAGTTTGCTGTTCCAGAGGAACTGCATCAAGGAGCACTCATTTATTCTCACAGTAAATGTTCTTCCTGAGCAGCAATCCCAGACGGCGGACTTGAATGGGGACTGGATGGAACTTTTGTGCAGCATGTTGATTCTCGCATCCTCACCTGAAGGGAGTGGGTTTGAAGGAAGAAAGGTCTTTGAGTGTACATAAGCTCTATTGACCACAGATTTCTCCCCTCTGCCAGGTCCCACAATCTCATGGTCTCCAATGGTGAGAAATAATCTACCCCTCCTGCGTTCTCTCTCCCCTTACCCACTTTAACTTCCCACCCCACCCTACTGGCCTGCTGTTTTCAGAAGTGCTAAGCACCCACAGGTCCCTTTGAGGACCGTGAGAGATGCAAGTGCTCAGCACTTCTGAAAATCAGGCCCTACCTGTCTTTTTCCCTAGCACAGATCACCATTGTGCCTAAGCACTCAGGGCAGGTCTACACTACCTAAGTCAATGTAACTTACGCCGCTCAGAGGTGGGAAAGAGACACCCTCCCACCCCCGAGTGACGCAAATTACAGCGACATAAGCGCTGTCCACACCGGTACTACGTCAGCAGGAGATGTTCTCCCGCCAGCATAGTTTCCACCTCTCATGGAGGTGGAGCAATTAGCCGACAGGAGAGCGCTCTCCCGCCGGCATGCAGCGTCTTCACCAGATGTGCTAAAGCGGCGTAGCTGCACTGGTGCATCTGTGCCAATATAGCGCTTCTAGTGCAGACCTGCCCTCAGTCTGAACTGCTTCTTGGCCATTGTTCTCGAAGCTTAAAATGACTGGATGGGATTCATTTAATGACATTCCTTAACTGCCTTCAGATAGCAGCACCCATTCAGTAGTGCAAGCAACTACCTCCACTGCCCAGGACTTCAGTAGCGCACTGAATGCCTTCTGTTTTGGGGAGGGAGAAACAAAGTATCTAACTCTTGCTTGAATTTGAATCACTATTGTAGATGGCCACCATTTTAGTAACAGAGCAGAGTGAGTTAGCCTGTGCCACCCAGAACGACATGCTCACATTGTATTAGGCCATCCAAACAGCAGCATGTGCCAAAGTACAAGAACAGGGAGATTCTGCTTTGTAGCACTAAATTTAAACATAACCCAAAATCAAAACTACTTTGCGTATACTGGAACTGATTCACCACTGAGTTACTCCATTTTTCTGCCAATGTAATTCCAGGCCCACTCCATGAGAAATCACACCCACCCCATGCAGAAAATAAAATAATGCTTCCTACCTACCTCGGGTATTTCCGCAGGAAAATATTTATTTACAGTTCCACCTCCAACCAGCTATGAGCTTCTTTTTGACATTGCTGCATATGTCGGAGCTGCACCAGTCCTAGCACCCTACCTTTCTTTTACCCAGTCAGAAAAATGGCCTTCTGTTTTCAAACAAAGGCCTTCTGTTTCCAAAAACAACCCATTTCCTATAAAGTACTGTTATGTGGAAGTGAAATAATGTGCCTTTCAGATGAGACTTCAAAACAAATTACATTACTCTGATCAGGTGAAGGAAATGCAGATTTCCTCTCCTCACTCCACTCGAACATACATACACAAACTCAATTGGAGGAAGGAAACGTAAAATCAAATTTGCATCTCCATGTGAAATTTGAGAACACTGGAGCATCCATAAACATGCATAAGGGGATGGGAAATTATTAAATTGAGGCAGAGAATGCAATTCACTGAATGGTCTTCTTTCATTTCATAACACGCTAACAGTGAGTAATGGATGAAATAAGAAAGTTCATCATTTTTTTTAAAATTGAGTGTGCTAAAAATACATGTCTTACTCTGCCTGATCCCAATCTTCTAGGCTTTTCAGAGAACAATGTACAGTAATGCAGATGTGAGGCCAATAAAATTAACTGAATTCTCCTCCAAAGGGAGCTGAACATTTTCAAGAGTCTCCACCAAAGCCAACAATAAAAGAGATGCTAAAGACTCCGAAGTACTGAAGTTTTACTGTACCTGTCAGAAACAAATTATAGCACATCAGGTCAGGATGTTGAGTATTGAGAAGGTGTAGAAAATGGCCAGGCAAATAAACAGCCACATAATAGTCTGTTCAAAATAAAAAGAGCCATCAATTTGAGCAACTGTTAAAATATTTACTTTGGGAGGCTGGGATTTATGAATTCTCAGCCCATTTCTCTTTATTGGAGCAGGTTATGTCTAGGAGATATAACAGGAGTTAGTTAATAGCAGTTGCAGTGTTAACACAGGAAATATAGGTGATATATTCAGGTTTCCAGGGGAGGATGTGAGAGGCTCATGCCACTAAAGAGCACTATAGTTAGTAGTTGATCTCCAGAGAAGTCAACTTCAGAGGAAGTTGCTCACTGACAGTATGAGGTATTGCAATATCAAGTGCCAAAAATGGAAGTCAAGTAAGTTGCAAAATGTAGCAAATATCGTAACTTATGAAGGGATGGGGGGACCTTTATGTCCCTCTTATGAAGAGGAGAGGGGCCACCAAAAGGCTGGAGGTTAACAATTTCTCTCCCTTCTCAAAGTGGGGAGAGGAAACAAGAGAAGCTAAATTAGCAACCTACCGAGATTCAAAAAAGCTACTTCCTTCACTTGTGGGTAATCTGTTCTTTGTAGAGCAACTGTAAAGGTTTTGCTGTAACCTGGGAAGACACACATGAAACAGCAATTATATGCAAAGTATAACTAGAGAGAGAGAATATGGAGCAATGCAAGTCTATCCAAACCACAGAACTTCTGAGATTGTTTGTCTTTACTATGTTATATTTCTGAACAAATCTTCCTCTGCCTGGACTGAAACACTAGTCTCTATTCTTACCAAGAAGCGCTTAGAACTAATGGGTTAATTTTCCAGAGATTATAAAGCCAGAAGGAGCCACTGTGATCATCTAGGCTGACCTTCTGTATAACACAGACCACAGGACTCCCCTGAAGTAATTCCTGTTTGAACTAGAGCATATCTTTTTAGCAAAACAACCAATCTAGATTTAATTGCCAGTGAAGGAAAATCCGCACAACTCTTGGTAAATTGTTCCACTGGTTAATTACCTTCACTGTAAAAAATTTGCACCTTATTTCCAGTCTGAATTTGTGTAGCTTCAACTTCCAGCCATTGGATTTTGTTATACCTGTGACTAAAGTCCATTATCAAATTTTTGTTCATTATGTAGCTGCCTATAGGCTGTGGTCAAGTCACCTCTTATCCTTCTTGCTAGCTTAATTTATACAGATGGTTTTCAAGGAAGTCAGTGAGAGCTGCACCTATGCCTGTGAAAATCAGGGCTGACCTGCGCCCCTAGACACTCAAGCTAGGAGCTACCAGTTCCATCTCCCACACACAGTGCCTTATTGTCACAGGCACAGGGCTCTAGAGCCCTGTGCAGGTACAACATTTATCATCTGTGGATGCAGCTCCTCCAGGATGGGTGTACGACCCCCAGCTCTGCCCACTGCACCGCGTGACCAGGGACAGCGACTGATGAGCCTGGTGCCTGCCCCAGAGGGCGAGCCTGGGTGCGGGACGTGGAGCGGTACAGCCACACCAGAGGAGCTGTGGGAGTGGGGTGCTGGCTTTTGGGAGCGGCGGCCCACCAGGCTGCTGCTTTCACTGCTGCAGTTCCCAGCAGAGCCCTGTTTATTTTGTAAGGTATTCTGGTACAAAATGACACACTAAAATAAAGTAAGAAAGAACAATCGAATAAAAAAGATTAACTGTACCTTTATGTAAAAAAGAAACGGAGTATGTGACCTCCTTAGGAATATCAGGAGCCTGACTACAACACAGACAAAAACTTCCTAAAAAAATAAAAATAAAGAGATTAAAATGAAGGTTGGTTTTGTTATCATACTTGTTCATTGAATAAGACATGTCGGCCTTCGCTGATTCACTTTATATTTCTCAAAAGATGGATACAGGCTGCAGAACCCAATCCTAAAAACTAAGACTGTTTTAGACTAAAGATAACAAAGATGCTTTTTCTTAAACAACTTTCAGGACTATAGAAATATGCATACATCAAGGTAATAGCTTACATAACATTTAGCTAAAGAGGAAGAAGGCAAAAAGGTTGAGTATGAATAATAAGATAGGGAAATGCAGGAGAAAATACACTGTAAAGCAATTTTGGGTTCCGAAGGCTCAGCAAATCCTTCGAATTCAGAGAAACTGCATTTTTCAGCTCTTTGCTGTAGAAAACATTCTAGCACCGTCTGAACCACTGACCAGACCACTGTACCTACAGGAAGCCCCAATTTCTCGAGATTATCTATTAAAAGCTGCCAAGACGCAATGCTGTAATTCAACCTCAAGAGATTTCGCTTTATTAAAAGTGCCTAGAACTTCTGAGCACAAAGCTTACTATAGCATTGCACTAGTAATGCTACATATTTGGCTGAGGCATTTAACTTTCAGGAGAGGGGAAGAGAGAGAATTTCCTCTGGCTGAAATTCATGTTTGTTTCCAGCGTGCTGAATAGTTTTGGTAAGTTTGATAGAATTTTGCTTGGATATTTGAGTTACTGAAACATAAATAGATGGGGTGTCCCTGATCATTTGGGGCCTTATGGAACATGCAGAAATTTTTAAAGCAGCGGCATAAGACCACAGCAGGAAGGTTGTGGCTTTTCTGGGCCTCTTTCAGTGCTATTTTCTTGCCATGGTCTCCCCTTCCACACTGCCACTTTCATTTTCACACGCTGGGAAGGACAAAGTGAGCTGTGGAGTACACTGCCCTATAAAGTGCACAGTTTGAACTGAACGTGCAAACTAATGATCTTGTATTCAGATTAATGCATTGGTGCATTTGTATGCAAATGTGACCACAGAACTGGATGGCTCAGTAGACTGCTAACGGGATACACGTGCTTTCATCTCTCAGAGGTTGGTAGTGAACAAAAGGAGTTGCCATCCAATGGCTTTTCAGTGACTTAGATAAAGCGATATTGGTCTCAGTCCAGTTGCAAGTAGACAGGTACACATTTCACAAGAGCCATCACATCTGACACCACGTTAGCAATCTCAGTCAAGAGGTCAAAGACAGAGTATAAAGTGACACAAAGTGAACTATTTTCTTGCCTCAGCTGGTGGTTCCTGTACGACTGACACACGTTGGTGGATGGTGTGGAAAACATTGTGTTGCTAGTGGTCAAGTTGCAAATGATACTGTCGTTTTTCTGTTTATCCACAGAACAAGAAAGTTTACACCCCAGCACTGTTCACAAGCAGTAAGTCTCACACAAACCACTGGGCCAAATTCTCTGCAGAAAGTAATGGCATAAATGAACCCAGCTCCACTGAAGTCAGTGGAAGTGCAGTCATTACGTTGGAGAGTTTCGTCCAGTTGCTTTTGAAGTGTGATCAGCAGGTTGTACATTCAGATATTTGATAAACTCTCCTCTTTCTTCTTCAAAAACAAAGAGGGAGAAGAGGAGAAAATGTGGAGGGGGGCAGGGAAGAAGGAAAGCCAGAAACAAAAAGGAAGAGTTTAAAAATATAGTTCTGCTCATGCAACTCCATGATAAGATTTTAGGACATACAAGAGTCAGGAAATAGCAACTATAAACTCTGTGACTTGGCAACTATACATTAGGACAATGAAATTACCATCGAAGGAGTCATGCAATTCCATATATGCATAAAGTTACATTTCCTAGGAAACTAACTTTAATTTCTTGACTTTTGTTCATGTAGAATCTCAACCATAATGTTGCATTAAAGATACCTCCTGCAGCATCAGAACATCTCCCAATTCAAACACAATGTGTCACTGTACATAAATGGCTTGCATCTATCCTGTTTACAGACTCAATGCACAACACAGCCAAAGGAGACTCATCGATATGCTAGCTAACAAACAGTGAAGCAGAGGAGGCGATGGGTCTTTTATTCCACCTTGTTGTCTATGTTTCTGAAAGATCAATAAGCTAAATTGAAAATAAAAATCTCCAAATTAAAAAAAAAACAACAACCTCTAATCACACAAAGTTCCTGCGACCATACCAATGGTTAAATAACCATTAATGCTGTTCGGAAAACAGAAAGTTAATTCTCAGACTTGGTTGATCTCCGCTAATTTGTGAGTGGGGTTTTTTGGGGTCTAGTGACATTCTATCTTGTTAGTGCTGGCTATGAGTAACAGGGCTACTTTTCTTCTGCTACGGAAGTTTGAGAGAGGAAAAGCAGCTTCATTCACTGTTGAGACAGGCTATGGTCACTAGCAGTTTTTTATTAAATTGGAAATTGCCTAGAATATTCCATTTGAAATTGTGCCAGTTCTTTACTGGAAACAGTTTAAAACAGAACGAATAAGAGCCCTACTATTAATGGTTTGTAGCCTCTGAAGTATGCTAAGCACTTCACAGAAGACACATTCCCTTCCCCAAAGAGTTCACAAAGTAAATTTTAGATGAGTGAGACACAAACAGCAGAGAGGAGGTGAGGTGATAAAAAAAAATGAGGTTACAGCAATAGGATCTTGCAGTGCTCAGTTTATGCACGTGCACGTAGGGCATGTCTACACTATAAACTTACGTCAACCTATGTTAGGTCGACTTACAGCCACCGCAGTAATTACCATAGTGGTTCATGTCCGCTCAGCCTTTCTTCTGTCGATGGTGCCCGTCCTCACCAAGAGCGCCTCCACCGACTTAAAGGGGGAATGACAGAGCCAGGACTCTCAACTCTGGGTGCAGCTCCCCGCCAGTAGCCCGGCTCCCCTCCCCCCGTCTTGGCTCCCTGCTCCCCGCTAGGAACAGGGCAGCTGCATTGGGCTTCTTGGCTTTCCGCAGGGAGCACGGCAGCCAACCGGACCTCAGACGCGGAGCACCCCACCGGCAGCCCAACTGCCCTCGCGCCCAGGCTCTTGGCTCCCCACTGGGAACACAGCTGCACCCAGTGGGGAGCTCTGTGCCTGGAGTCCGGTCAGCTGCCCTATTCCCAGCAGGAAGCCAAGATGCCCAGTGCAGCTGCCCCATTCCTGGTGGGGAGCGGGAGCCTGGGAGGGGGGCAGCCGGCTCCCAGTAGGGAGATGCGCCTGGAGTCTGGTCGGCTGTGGTGCTCCTAACGGGGAGCCAAGAGCCTGGGTGGCAGCCCAGATCGTGGTGGGGAGCCAGAACCCTGGAGGAGCCCAGGCAGCAGCCTGAGCTGGGAGCCTGGGTAGCACCGTGGCTTGGAGCAGAGACCAGACAGCAGCCCAGCTTGGGAGCCAGCGTTCTTGTCAATTTCACAGCTCCGCGGGACAAGAATGCCAGCCAACAGCTGTAAGCAACAGTGTCTACAGGGACACTGCGTTGCCTGAACCACACTGACCCAAGCCCTACACCTCTCGCGGAGGTGGAGTTATGATGTTGGTGCAGTAGGGCACTTACAGAGGCGAGAGCAAGGCTGCAGCGTGCACACTGACATAATTAGCTGCCTTACATCAGCCTAACTCTATCGTGTAGGCCAGGCTGCTGTTGTAGCACAGGCGTCCACTCCAGTTGTGTTGTTAGATCCTGGGCTGCTCCTGGGGATGCCCAGGTAGCATCTGCAGGCAAGAGCATTTTTCTATGCACATCTGGTAGAGAAGGTGAGACCATTCTCTCTGATGCAGATTTTGCAACAATTATCCAGGCCTTTGTCAGCTTAATATTCGCTTGCAATAATGTACTTACATGGGGCTACACCTTGAGACCGCTTGGAAACTGAAGGTCGTGCAGAATGCTGCCGTCTGCTTATTAAGAGAAGTTTCACCTTGGATGTGCATTACATCTCTGCCCGGGGATCTGCTCTAGCTGCCAGTAAGTTTCTGGGAGCAGTCTGAGGTGTTGGTGCTACTGTATAAACCTAGATGGTCTGGGATTCGGTTACTTCAGAGAGAATGTGTCTCTCTGCGTCCTACGGCAGGAGGTGAGATCGGCAGAGATTCTTGAGCGGGCACCACCTCCGAATGAATAGCAGGAAGCTTGACTTGGAGTCTGCTAGAGCCAGGCACACTGACAAACCCACCACTTTTCCTAGGCTTTGGGGGTTGATGGGGAAAGCTAAGACTTTGAGGGACTTCATGGATACTTATGCCCAATCCTTTTAAATGTATAGGATGAGTGCCCAGAGAATACGATGGGCATCTAGAAGATTTTATAAATCTAAAGTGTCTCACAAGGTATTCCTGCACTTGGTTTTTTTACCCTTGAAGACAGGTTTCACATAATGACTGAAGGCAGTAGTGAGCATAAGAATGCGGGCTTCACCCCAGTCCTCATCTGTGCACTCCACAGATCAGCATAATTGGTAGGCTCGGCTCAACAGACTCTGAGGACTGAATAACACTGCTGACAGATCTGAAGAAGTCTGCATTAGAAGTCTGATCCAAAAGATCAGTGAAGCAAACAGAAAGATTCCCACTGACTTTGATAAGCTTTGGATCAGGCACTATGTGCCTGGCTCAAGATAGGTTAGTTACTCCAGACCTTCCATGGTCATTAGATTAAAAATCACTACAGCTACAATTTCCTGCAAGATCTGCTATGAGTACTATACATCAGGAAAAGTTAAGCCTTAAACATATAACAATGGGCTCCTAAAACTTCTTAGTAATTAGTTACACTACTACACGTCAGTGTAGTAATCTGTAACATATGATCATCAGAAGACTGTTTTTCATTATTAATTACCTGTTTTACTGGTAAAAACTTGCAGATTCAGAGATCTAGGTTCCATCTCTTGGTCTTGAGAGTAATCATATCCAAAATTCACAAATCTAGAAGTAAATAGAGACCATTAAATGCATTTCTTCATCCACAATGATTTTTAAAGAGTACACTGAACCCATGAAAGGTCACAAGGGAAATATAAGAATTAGATTATTATTAAACATTCCATAAGAAAGTTAAATTAAACAACAACTGATCAGTCTGTTTCTGTTAGTTTACTCTTAGGGTTGGGATTGCAATCTAAATGCAGCAATTGCTTCATAACCATATTTAAAAAGGGGACATCCCATATGCCTGCAAGTTATTTCTTCACTGCACCATACTGCTTAATCCCACACGAGCTGAACCAAAGTGAAGGAAAATTGTGCTGGAGGGTCTCAATTTATTCACTCGCCATATCTGAAAGGTCAAAAGGTTTGGAGCCCAAATCTACCACATGCCAAGTAGCACCTTACTCTGAGTAGTCACACTGATTGCAATGGGAATAGTCACAAAATAAGGGAAGGGGGCAGCAGCAGAACTGGGCTAATTTCATTGGTGTTACCAGTTCTGCATTTTGGTTCTTTTTCAGATTCTAATGTTAGCTGTAGTTTTCACAGATCTTGGAAAAATCTAATATGGCATAAGTGTTAATTATTAGCTACAATCTATCAATAGTAAATTATGCACTAAATCATTTTTTTTTAAATGGTCCTCCTCCAGACATATTTCTCAACCTTTCCACAAAGATTCAGATGAGTTTTAGCAATTGTGAAGTTGGTTTTCTTCAGTACTATATCATAACTGTACTGGTCCTGTAAGGTAGACTCCATGGCCAGCACTGCCAAGCTCCAGCTTTCTACTTAGTACTGAAGCATGCTGGGAGTGCTAGCTGGGGGGGACAGTTTGGAACTGTAAGCTACCACTGCAAGGCATGCTAGGAAAGAGAAAGGGTATATAAATAGCTATCATCCCTCATAACAGGAAGAGATGGAAACAAAAGAGGAGCTGTTGGTCTGCCCAATTACCAGTCTGGAGCTGAGCCCAGTAGCTGGAAAAGGAATCCCAGAAATGGAATGGAAGTTTTGGGAACACTGCCACAGGCCAGCTGTAGAGAGGATGTGACCTCAAAAGGAAACTAAGGAAAGTTGGTTTTATTTGGATGGGGACATTGTATCCCCCAGGAAGGGTGGTTTAGTCTATATTTGGTTCTCCAGCCAAACCGCTCCCAATGGGAAGGGACCTGTGACCGTGTTAAACTTCTTGTCTGGCTTCACCATACCAGGGAAGGAGATGAAGGAGGGGAAAGCTATGAGGAGGGTTTGAAGGTCATATGTGACACTGCTTCCTCCCCTTTACCTTCACATAAATCAGGTTACAACAACAGGTACATGAATTCAA
Source organism: Chelonia mydas (assembly GCF_015237465.2). Taxonomy (NCBI): domain Eukaryota; kingdom Metazoa; phylum Chordata; order Testudines; family Cheloniidae; genus Chelonia; species Chelonia mydas. The sequence goes on from NC_057849.1 coordinate 323,825,255, forward strand.
GTCATACAGTGCAAAGATGCATGCAATGCCAAATGAAGTTAATGTATTAATAAACCAAATTTTAGACACACACGTTGACAAATGAGACAAAAAAAATACTGTGATCCACTTACTTTAATCCTGTGTCTCTTAAAGAGATGTCCAGGGGTGCTTCAAGCTGTTAACCCAAAAATCAGAACACACCTACATTATTCAGTATTTAAGGTTGGTTTTGCAGTCCAGTAAAGGATCCATCGGGCTCATTCACTCTTCATCCAACTCACCAATTTCACAAAGGAAAACGTGGATTCACCAACCACCACTCGATCCTTTTAAGTCATTCAAGAACTCAGAAAATAGTTCCCCCTCCCAGTAGGGGTTTTATACAACTATGGAATGGGATGCTTGTGTTAAGCCAGTGTAAACGTTTAATGTCTTTGTATGCCTAACTAAGGCAAGTTTCATATTTTAAAAACAACTTAAAATGTGTGTCACGGGGATGCCATACTGTCTTTATATGAGAAGAACATCAAAACAGCTGAGCTCCAAGGCAGCAACGCTACATGGATTTGAAGTAAAGCGGGGCAGGGAGTCATGGTCCAGGCTCATCAGCCCTCAGTCTGCCTTTTAATTTACAGTGCACTGTGGGCAAAATTCACTCCCACACGGAAGCCTCACATATGATCCCCTACAGACCCACTTACCCAAACCTTTAGCTGGGATGCATCCACTTCCACGTGTCAGGGCACCCACGCAGGCCCCAAGCACCAACATGAATTTCAGGCTTTGTCACAAAGAATCCAACCCAGATACCTACAGAGTGCCCTCAACACTCAGTGACATATAGACTCAATCCTGTTTCCATCGAAGTCAATGGGAGCAGGAGCAGGCCTTCATTTCTCCATTTACCGGTAATTTGATTTGAAAGTGCTGCTTAATTCCACTGGTCTAAAATTAGAGTAATTCCATGAACTGCAGTGGGATTGCACAGCTATTCTAAATGGTTTAAATAGTACTTAGTCCTGCCAGGAGTGCAGGGGACTGGACTAGATGACCTCTGAAGGTCCCTTCCAGTCCTACGATTATATGTTAATCCAAAATCAGTGGAGTGACTCGAATATATTTAGATTAGAATCTGGTCATTACATTTTGAAGAACGTTTCCAAGGTTTGTGGTTTTATATAATAATTCATGCTAATAAAAATATCAAATACAAATACTTGGGAATAAACATAATTATCATCCCTTGAAATATATAACTAAATCCCTCCTCAGACTAGCTATATGACAACAAGTTTATATCTATGACTTACTATTAAATTAAAGTTTTCATCAGGATAGAACTGGACACATTTTAAGATATTCCTTGATTCCTAAAATTAAGAGAGAGACTTTTATTATAATAATTGAGCCACATCACGCAGACTGAGAGATGGTTGGAAAGTCCATCATTCAGCCCTGTTTGCTAACATGCATAAGGCAACAAGTGAATGAGAAAAGGCAAAAACCACACACTAAACCCTCAAATAGCACTCCCCAGCACACATTCTTCCTTCTTGTCCCGGATCAATTGTCTATCTTCTGTCTAGAATTGGTTACAGTCTTGTGCAATCCCCAGTCACACTCCTTTGTCACACGCAGAAAGCCACTAGAAGGTTACATAACAGCTTTCAGTAACCTTTTGCTCCACAGAGACTAAAGCTATTGAGAACAGTATCTTATTTTGCAAAACTCCAAAGGGCCTCTCACAAAAAGTAGAATAGAGATGAGCTCTTCATTATATATTACACTTCCCATCCTTTCTGAAATACTCCACCTAATTTCAGTGCATCAAAAAAACGAAACAAACTAGCACTGAAAGTCCATTTTTGTTCATGCATAACTTAGGCTAAGTTTGGCTATTCCCATTAGTCAGAATGAAAAACAGTTTGAAACTTTCTAGCAAAGAACCATGTCCTCAGTTGGTGCATATGGTCTATGCTTTCTTACATCTATATGCCCTGGCTTGCAATCGATATTCTCTCATAATTTGGCAAGCCCATATTCCTAGGGCACATGTGCTAGCTATAATAGGTTTAGATAATCACACACATCAGCACTACCTTTAAAAAAAAAATCCCTCTGTTACCCTGGGAAGCACTGACATCATATCTCACTGCAAACACTCACATGTAAACAACAGCATGGAAAGTTGAATTTAGGCCTCTAGTTTTCATTACCCTACTCTTCTTACTACCCAAAATAATCCAACTCACACCATTATTACTGGCTTTTAAACTCAAACTTTCATATCAGAAAAATGAAAAAGAGATGAGAACACACAGATTCAATTTTTTCCCACCTTTGGAACAATGTAGAAGAGTCTTTGTTCTGTCATATCCCATTGTGCCCAAATGAGATCATCTGCAACTCTGTCTCTTGGGAGCTGGCCTGAGTTTTGAATCACCTGAAGGGAAGGATTTAAAAAATGAGCTGAACACTATAGGTCAAATACTCTTCTGTAATGAAGATGATGAACAACTCAGGCTTTCAAAAGATAAACAGCAGTACACAGAACAGCCTGATAGTTTTAATATTTCCAAGTAGCTTAATGTCCTATTTGCTCATTTCACAGGAGTCTCTGTAAACCAGAGGGTCTGGCACTTTGCAGAGGCAGTATGTTCAGTTCAGGAGAAATATTTGCTAGCTCCCAAGGAAGTTCCAGCTAATATTTTCTAGATTGGCACAGAGTTGGGAGAAGAAGGGAAATCACAAAGAACAACTTACCCACCCAAGTCCCTTGAAGGTGGGGAGGGAGAATAGATGGCAAGCTTAGTCCCAGGGAAGGGGAGAGAAATGGGATGCGAGATGCTTTTGAACTGACTGCAACAATCTTTATTAGCCAGTGAAGGAGGAAAGTTGCTAGTTCCAAAGAGAGTCTTGTCCCCTCTTTCCAAACACATGATGAATGAGGAGGGAAGAGGCTAAAATAGTGGGAAATGATTAGGACCATCTAAGTTTACCTTTGGCAGATGCAGCAGGACGTCATTTCAAGTAACAGTTAAACAGTTTATTTGACAGAAACTGGCATAGACTAAGGGCCTGATTTTCAGTTACTCTAAAGCTCTTTTCCCTACTCTTACAGGTTTGTTTTTTTTTAAAATTACACCCACCTTAAAACACCTTTTCACCGCCGGAGTAGTGTGAAAGGCCTTACAGTAACTGAGAATAAGGACTTGTAGGTTTGGAGGGGAAAAATTTATTTGCCACAATTAAATGAATTGTGGTTTTCATGATACAGCATAGATTCACAGATACTAAGGTCAGAAGGGACCAATTCGATCATCTAGTCTGATCTCCTGCACAACGCAGGCCACAGAATTTCACCCACCCACTCCTGCGAAAAACCTCTCACCTATGTCTGAGCTATTGAAGTCCTCAAATCGTGGTTTAAAGACTTCTAGGAGCAGAGAATCCTCCAGCAAGTGACCCGTGCCCCATGCTACAGAGGAAGGCAAAAAACCCCCAGGGTCTCTTCCAATCTGCCCTGGAGGAAAATTCCTTCCCAACCCCAAATATGGCGATCAGCTAAACCCTGAGCATATGGGCAAGATTCACCAGCCAGAAACTACAGAAAATTCTTTCCTGGGTAACTCAGATCCCACCCCATCTAACATCCCATCACAGGCCATTAGGCCTATTTACCATGAATATTTAATTACCAAAACCATGTTATCCCATCATACCATCTCCTCCATAAACTTATCGAGTTTAATCTTAAAGCCAGATAGATCTTTTGCCCCCACTGCTTCCCTTGGAAGGCTATTCCAAAACTTCACTCCTCTGATGGTTAGAAACCTTCGTCTAATTTCTAGTCTAAACTTCCTGGTGGCCAGTTTATATCCATTTGTTCTTGTGCCCACATTGGTACTGAGCTTAAATAATTCCTCTCCCTCTCCGGTATTTATCCCTCTGATATATTTATAGAGAGCAATCATATCTCCCCTCAACCTTCTTTTAGTTAGGCTAAACAAGCCAAGCTCCTTGAGTCTCCTTTCATAAGACAAGTTTTCCATTCCTCAGATCATCCTAGTAGCCCTTCTCTGTACCTGTTCCAGTTTGAATTCATCCTTCTTAAACATGGGAGACCAGAACTGCACACAGTATTCCAGGTGAGGTCTCACCAGTGCCTTGTATAGCAGTACTAAAACCTCCTTATCCCTATTGGAAATACCTCTCCTGATGCATCCCAAGACAGCATTAGCTTTTTTCACGGCCATATCACATTGGCGGCTCATAGTCATCCTATGATCAACCAATACTCCAAGGTCCTTCTCCTCCTCCGTTGCCTCTAATTGATGCGTCCCCAGCTTATAACTAAAATTCTTGTTATTAATCCCTAAATGCATAACCTTACACTTCTCACTATTAAATTTCATCCTATTACTATTACTCCAGTTTATAAGGTCATCTAGATTCTCCTGTATGATATCCCTGTCCTTCTCTAAATTGGCAATACCTCCTAGCTTTGTATCATCCGCAAACTTTATTAGCACACTCCCACTTTTTGTGCCGAGGTCAGTAATAAAAAGATTAAATAGGATTGGTCCCAAAACTGATCCTTGAGGAACTCCACTGGTAACCTCCCTCCAGCCTGACAGTTCACCTTTCAGTAGGACCCGTTGTAGTCTCCCCTTTAACCAATTCCTTATCCACCTTTCAATGTTCATATTGAGCCCCATCTTTTCCAATTTAACTAATAATTCCCCATGTGGCACGGTATCAAAGGCCTTACTGAAATCTAGGTAAAATAGATCCACTGCGTTTCCTTTGTCTAAAAAATCTGTTACTTTCTCAAAGAAGGAGATCGGGTTGGTTTGGCACGATCTACCTTTTGTAAAACCACGTTGTATTTTGTCCCATTTACCATTGACTTCAATATCCTTAACTACTTTCTCCTTCAAAATTTTTTCCCAGACCTTGCATACTACAGATGTCAAACTAACAGGCCTACAGTTACCCGGATCACGTTTTTTCCCCTTTCTTAAATATAACAACTGCATTAGATTGACTCTGATTATTGCATTTCATTTTAAATAGGACACACACTAGTGGATTTGTATAGTCTTCTAATAATGGCACCACTGATTCATGTTGCTACTAGCAATTATAAGGATTCATATCATATGTTATAAATACAGGGGAATGAATAATTCAAGGCATTCACATCACCACTTTCAAACTGAATTTTAGATGCATCATTTGGTTTTGTTGCTACTTCATGCATTCTCCATACAGATCATCTTTCTAAACTCTCCTCCATGTCAGAGTCTTCGAACACAAGGGTGAGGAAAAGCCCTTTCTTATCACGCAAGATATTTACGCTTTGGGGAAGCTGTGATGCTCTAAACATACCCTTTGATTAGGTCAAGTTCATAGACTTAAGGAGACGGCAATGAGAGGACTAACTTTCCTATAAGTTACACAGTATCTGGTTGAATAACCTACTATACTATCTGTACATTTATTAACATAGCTTTCACAGTTGTAGCCACAGTTTAAAGCATTACCAAAACAATGATTTAGAAAGGTCAGAAAAATCACAATAGAAAACTGGTTACAAGAATAGTCTTCCTCTAGTTTTTCCAATAAAAGCTTCAAAAGAAAGTTGATTTCTTACCACTTTGTGGTGATCTTCTGTGACAACATGAATGTGAAATTGTTCAATATCTTTAAAATTAGAAATATTGAAATTCAATTTTTTAAAATATGTTAATATGGTTAGCAAAACAATTTAACCACCTAGCACTGAAAAGTTGTGAGCTGCCATATTAGTATCAAGAAAGATTAACTCCTCGCATAATAGTTAATCTGAATAATAAGCTAAATCTTACAGTCCTTACTCAGGCAAAACTTCCATCAAAATAATTGAGATTTTCCCTGAGTAAGGGCTACAAGATATGGCTGCTTATGGGCAATGCATTAGCTAATCAAAAATAAAATAAGAACACAGTCAAGATTGGCCATTCCTCCAATATTGGGGAAAAAAATCTTATTAAAGTATACCTTTGTTGGAATAGCATCTGTAATATTATTACTGGCTGAGACCTTTCTTATTTCTATATTGGCTTTTATGGAAGGGACAAATAAGTAAATAAAAATGGATATTGAAGTCAAATTGGCAATATTGTTCTAGTCTACAGTGTTTCAAAATAATAGGATGTCCATGATTAACCAGAAAAGCAGTATATATTTAAAATATTAACTCAAATACTTACATTTATCTTCTGAAATTAGTAAGAGATGGCTTTCTGGAAAAGGATTTCTGTTTGCAACTGGATAGAGAAACTGTAAAAGGAAATTATGTAAAAATAATGGTCAAGAGACTTTGTTGCTAAAGCTAATCTAAGGTGTTTATAATTTTTAAGAGATTTATTTGACAGTGGAATAACTTTTGTATACAGATTGCCACATTGATAATCCTCCATAAACGACAGCAGCAGCGTTACTACAGATGAAAATCATCATTATTTGCTATGAATACAATCTTAGAAAGATTCAATATAGATAAAATAGACGGTTCAAACCAAAGGCATAGTCTACTTATAGTGTACTAAATATTATAAAAGCATAATGTATCTCAGTTACATAATGCAATATTTTTGCATGGGTAACATGAAACAGGTACTTTTAAATTCCCCTGCTTTTTCACTTTAAAGTAATAAATGAAAAGTTACAGTCAGATTAGTTGAACCATTTACCTGCACTCTGATACAGGTATCCACAGCCTTTAGGACTCTTACATTATTAACTGGGTGAATTTCAATGACCAAGGTCAAACACTTAGATACTGCAAAAAGAACACAAGTTTCAAACTATATTAATCTGTTTTATAAAGTTTTGTTCTACAAAATAAGGGATGCAAGCAAAAGTAGTGTTGCAAAATCCCAATAACAGTGTTAGTTTTACCTTCACAATTAAAAATAAGCCACTTTTGGTACCTGGCTGCAGTAGCTGATTTACTCTTTCTTCCTTTGTTGACTGAAGAAAACTGACTGCTACTTAACAAAAAACAAAATATGTATATTCACTATTTCATCTTAGTGAACATTTCCAAATATCAAATCACAAAATCTCACGGAAGAAAATTCATCACTGAACCAAACTTTAAAGAAACACCACAACAGATACTGTAGATGTACTAGACATGCAGAAACTTAAGAAGTGGTCAGTTTGTTTAAAAAGAAAAAAGCAGTCACAGTAATCACATTGTCACCTAGATATTCTAGTGACAGATGTATTAAAAATGCAGAGAAGGAGATCGTCATGAGCTGCTTCTGAGTAAAATATTTCTTATTATTTCTAGATTGAAATTTATCCAGATTAGTAAAATAAAAACTTTTCTTTACCATGACACAGTATAATTTTAATGAGATAAAGACGACACTTACCTAGTAATGTCTTTTCATTGTTGATCGAACAACTGATTATGTGTAGATCTTTTTCAAAGGTATACAGATGCTATTGAGAAATAAATTTTGAGTGAACTACATAATGTGGCTTGTTTTGTTTCACTCAGTTAATACAAACTATTTTTAAAGTCTCTACTCCTTAGGAAAAACAACACTGATCAGTATTTCTTCAAAGTGTTTCTTTAAACAAACATTCCAAAGGCCAGAAGAACTATATTCTGATGCTATGTTTTAGCACTCTCCTCCGCCCTTTATGTGTTGCTTTTTTTCCTTAGGCCTCCAATCTGCCAGTAGATCTACACGGGCAAACCCTTAAGTCAGCGTGAAACCCCAATGATTTCAACACAGCTCTGCACAGGCCATCCACATGGATCCAGATGCAGGACTGTACAATCTTCTTTTCTAGGATCATGTCTTCATATACATGTGGCAGCACACAGCACCTTGTGGGTGCACATGTAATACAAGTAACAAAATAAATAATTGCTTTTTAGTAGGGCTGTCAATTGATTGCAGTTAACTCATGCGATTAACTACAAAAAAAATTAACTGCAATTAAAAAATTAATCGTGATTGATCACACTGTTAAACAATACAATACCAACTGAAATTTATTAAATATTTTTGGATGTTTTTCTACATTTTTAAACATATTGATTTCTATGCCAACACAGAATACAAAGTGTACACTGCTCACTTTATATTATTATTTTTATTAAAAATATTTTCACTGTAAAAATGATAAAAGAAATAGTATTTTTCAATTCACCTCACACAAGTGCTGTAGTGCAATCTCTTTATCAAGGAAGTGCAACTTTTTACAAATGTAGATTTTTTTTGGTTACATACCTGCACTCAAAAACAAAACAATGTAAAACTTTAGAGCCCACAAGTCTACTCAGTTTACATCTACAGGAGCTACTGCTGACTGCTTCTTATTTACGTCATCTGAAAGTGAGAACAGGCGTTCGCATGGCACTATTGTAGCCGGTGTTCCAAGGTATTTATGTGTCAGATATGCTAAACACTCATATGCTCCTTCATGCTTTGGCCACCATTCCAGAAGACATGCTTCCATGCCGATGATGCTTGTTAAAAAAATAATGTGTTAAATTTGTGACTGAACTCGAGAGAGAATCGTACGTCTCCTGCTCTGTTTTACCCACATTCTGCCATATATTTCATGTTATAGCAGTCTCGGATGATGACCCAACACATGTTCGTTTTAAGAACACTTTCACAGCAGATTTGACAAAATGCATAGAAGGTACCAATGTGAAATTTCTAAGGGTAGATACAGCACTCGACCCAAGGTTTAAGAATCCGAAGTGCCTTCCAAAATCTGAGATGGACGAGGTGTGGAGCATGCTTTCAGATGTCATAAAAGAGCAACACTCCAATGCGGAAACTACAGAACCCAAACCACCAAAAAAGAAAATCAACCTTCTGCTGGTGGCATCTGACTCAGATGATGAAAATGAATATGCATCAGTCCGCTCTGCTTTGGATCATTATCGAGCAGAACCCGTCATCAGCATAGATGCACGTATTCTGGAATGGTGGCTGAAACATGAAGGGACATATGAATCTTTAGCACATCTGGCACATAAATATCTTGAGATGCCAGCTACAACTCTGCCTTGCAAATGTCTATTCTCTTTTTCAGGTGACGCTGTAAATAAGACGTGGGCTGCATTATCTCCTGCAAATTGTAACCAAATTTGTTTGTCTAAGCCAGTGGTCCCCAACCTTTCTGTTGCAATAGCATATTCATGATCCCAGAAGAGTTTGGCGGGCACCGGATGACCTGCCGCCAAAATGCCGCCGAGAAGCAGCGTGTTCGAGAAGCATCGCCGCCGAAATGCCGCCGAGAAGCGGCGTCATCGAGAAGCAGCGGCATTTCAGCGGCGATGCTTCTTGGCGTTGCTGCTTCTGGGCGGCATTTCGGCGGCTGGTTGTCCGGCGGCTGTGCTCCTCAGCGGCGGGTTGTCCGGCGGAAGCACTCCCTTGTCAGTCAGTTGTCCCAACGGGCACCACGTTGGGGACCACTGGTCTAAGCAATTGGCTGAAGTAGGACTGAGTGGACTTGTAGGTTCTAAAGTTTTACATTGTTTTGTTTTTGAATGAAGTTATTTTTTGTACATAGTTCTACATTTGTAAGTTCAACTTTCATTATAAAGAGATTGCACTCCAGTACTTGTATTAGGTGAACTGAAATATATTATTTCTTTTGTTTTTTTTACAGTGCAAATATTTGTAATCAAAAATAAATATAAAGTGAGCACTGTGCACTTTGTATTCTGTGTTGCAACTGAAATCAAAATATTTGAAAATGGAGAAGACATCCAAAAATATTTAAATAAATGGTATTCCATTATTGTTTAATCACACGATTAATCATGATTAATTTTTTAATTGCTTGACAGCCCTATTTTTTAGAAAACATGTTTAATTAGGCTTTTTTTAAAGACTCATGAATGTTCATATTTGCCCGACGCAGTATAAAATAAGTCATATTGCTGTGCAGACAGGTTGCAACAAAACGTTGTTTGAATGCTTTACGTTGGGGTGTGGAAAGGTCACAACAGCAACTTTTATTTAAAAAAAAATGCTTCAGACAGACATAAGAATGTCATTTTTAGGGCATCAAAATCTAGAAAGCAGAGATATTCTCCTTTCTAGATCTACATGTGGCATTAGCCTTACCTCATTTTGTTTATTAAGAGGATCATATAATCCAATGCAGGTATTTCTCCCACTTCCCTGTAAATTAAATTAAATAACTATCAGTTTATCTAGATTTACGTAGACATTTGTTAAACATTGTTTTCTCTTTTCCAGCGTTACTCCCCTCTTCTCTCCTATCACCAATTCTTTCCATTCCCGTTCACTCCCATCCATTTTCTGGCCTTTGGTTTCATACGTATTGCTCTATGACTTCAACTCCAAAAAAGGGGAGTGAGAAAATGGGGGGGGGGATTGATGTGTGTTGTTTTTTAGACCAGTTACATGTGACAACTGATCAACCCCACCACCCACAACTGAATCTGCATCCCCGTACAAGCTGAAATTCACTTCTCTACTTCACTGAAGCTCTATGCAGGCTCCCCGCTCAACCTCCACAAGAACAGGATGGCAATGAAGCAATATCATGGCACACTTTGTGCACCATGGAAGGGGATTTTGTGCTGGCCCTCTGTAGGATATTTTGGGGTGGGATGCACCAGATCTGAGGGATCTGCAATTACATGGATCCAGTGGCTAAAAACTTCACATCTGGACGCAGAGAGATTGCCACATAGCCCAGTGACCTACTTGCAGTTGGAGAAAGAGTGTAGCCCGTACCCTGCCTATCAAGACAAACGCTAAAAAGATTTCACAAGCTGTTTAAAAGCTCCAGATTGTCAATAATTGTGTTGACAGTCTACTGCCTTGTAAAAAACAAACACTATCTACAGCTGATTTATATAAAGATGTACTGGTTATTGTTTACACTACTTCTGAACACAAACAGATTAAACTGTTTCCTTTTCAATGGACAAGACTCTTTATGGTTTTCCATGCTTTACGTTTTCCAGATCTATTTCCACTTTTGGCCTCTGACTGGCAGCAAATTGTTGCATTTCCATTTTCAGTTGGAAGCTACTGTCACTCTCAAAGCGTGCATAAAGTTCCCAGGCTAATAAGGCTACATCCAGGTATGCAACCTTGCACTCATCAGACTACAATCGTTGAGTCTGCTCGATACAATAAACACCACTGTTTTTAACAACAGAGCATGAGAAAAAGGACCTGTAGTAGTTTGAAAAATTACTGCACCTTGTTTTGTGAAGTAGACATAGGGCCCTTCGTTTTTATTTTATTTAATTTTTCCTGGGAATTTATCAGTGTTTATTACCACAACAACAAAAACAGATGAAAATCAGTGCAAAAAACTATTCATAATTTTTCTGGGTAAATACTGGGGTTTATTTTGGTGAATGGAAAGACGGGGGGAAGTATTCAATAGATGAACAGAATTCAAAGCATTAATCAACATGATTTGCTGCAGAACCAAAATAGAACTCAAAACATAATGCCACCTCTGAGTTTAAGAAACAACACATCTCTAATCTCCAAATAAAACTTTTCATTTGAATAAACAGTTTACTGTTGTAGACCTAGAACTATCAGCCTATAAATATTTACATTTAATAATTGGACCGCACCATTTGCCGCACATACACTTAACTTCATCCTTTTCTCCTTGTTCTGTTTTTTTAAAAACTTTCAAATACTTCCTTGTGTTCTGAAACGCATTCTGATACAGATTTTCATTTTCTTCCTATTTTAGTGTGTAAAATCTTTAAACTGTTATCTGCTAACAGCTTGAAATGTGTATGTGGTGGGTGTGAGATTCATCAGTAAGTTCAGATTCATATGCACGTCAGAGGTTGCATGCGTGCCTATTTGTTTAGTGTGTGTACCTTCTAAACTAATACTTCAACAGGCAGCTTTGCATATACACACACAGACTAATGTATTATCCTAATACATAGATCTCATGCAATGTATTGTATTTTCCTAATAAAACAAGTTATTTTTATATAGTTGAATGATACAAAAGTAGGGTGAAATCAGAAAAAAAATGAATACTTTTTGTGACACCCAGGAATTTTTCAGTAAAAATCAGTTTAAACTGAAAATGAAGGGGCTTAAGTACATATAAGGTCTGGTCATGCATTCTCTTAGGTTTTTATACCTGCTGCCACATCAGCTCTCGACAACAAAACTCTTCTATGCTCCTATTTTATTTAAAAAAAACCGCACGTGCTTAAGATCCACTGACTTAAAATGAATCAACAGGACCAAATTGCGACCTTCCTGACTTATAGCAGGCCCCTATAATCCGGCATTTTCTGTACTTTGCTAAGAAAAGTGTATTTCATAAAAATGGGAATCACAGCCGTAATAAGCAATCAAAGTTCCACATCAGGTCTATGCATGTGCTAGCATATTGTTACCAAGTACACTTACAGGATTCCTACACTGCTTTTCAGGGCAGAAGTGATTACCCTGTGACTAATAAGCTGTTTTTTTAAACAGGTATGGGACAACTGTATATGCCAGGAACGACAAAGGCTACGTTTTTTCTAATCTCAACATTTTATAATTTTTGTAAAAGTTTGAAAATAAGGTCCATCCTCCTCCTTCCACTGATCGTACACACAATACATTTGGTCTTTTTGCACTTGGCAGACACAGATTGTTTTCCAATTGTGTTTAATGGGGCAGAAGCCAAAATAGCTCAGTGTCGTTTACATCCTTGTTTGTGCACAAGCCTTGCTGATAATGTCAGAATGAACATGAAGTGCTCTGACAAGTGTTAGAGTTAACTGCTGCTAGAGAGCTAGCAGGAAGGACACATGTTTACGTGTGTCTCACAGAAATGGTGGCTCACTGATTAATATAGTTTACAGTGGTTATTTAAAATAAATCTAAAGACTAAATTGTCTTGGACAACACAATAAGATCTGCAGTTAACCAACACCAGTATGCAGTAATGAAGTTATTTCTCCATAGTTAATATAGGGAAGAACAAGGAAACCTGCAGATACTGGGTTAACCATATCTATTGATCTTGAATAAAATGAGAATGCTTTTCGATATCATTTCTGTATATTAACAACAGAGTAGCAACATGAAAAAATAAGCATCATTCAGAAGACATTCTTCACCAGTTTGCAACAGTTTTATGGTAGGTCAAAAATGGGACTTTAACTACTTATCAGTTACCCACACATACAGTAAAGTTTAGATAAATTCAAGACCCTGTCCCTTCCTGCACAAAAAGAAGAAAGTCATAAAAAGATCAGCAGATGGAAACGTTTTGCCATACACAAGAGAACAAAGTAGATAAAGCAGTACATTTGTTATCAGTCAATCAAATAAGTTACTGCAGAACAAAAACCACCTTAGGTGGAATCCTGCCTCCCTTAAGGTCAACAGCAAAAACTCCAGTTGCCTATCAGTGGAGCCAGCATTTCACCCTTGAGGCTTAAAAATGGTCCATTTTCCAAGCTTTAACAATTTGATGCAAAAAGCATCTTATGTGCAGGATGAAATTTATACTTTTTGTACATATCTCCAACTTCTGGAGAAAAAAGTTAGCATACTCAAGGGTCTGAGATAATTCAAACCCCCATCATACAACTGCACCAGCATGGAGAGACACAACCCTGCACGGAATCTCACTAACTTCAGTAGGAATCTATCTGGGCATAAGGCCTGCACGGATCCCACAGCAGGTTAGACACCTTATTTGTGTGTCTCACACAGACAACACTCCTCTCTCTAGGAGAAGGATGCATGCTTTTTTTTTTTTTTTTTAAAAACATACAACATATGACCAGCCCTCAAATTTGCCCAGTGGTGAAAATACTCTAAGGAGTACTCTCCACTCCAGTAACAGGTTTTAAAACTTAAAACCCAAACAAAACATACATGTGGCCTTCCCACGGGAGCAAGGCTCCAGATGCTGGTTCTGTAGGAGACTGACCTACCCGGGGGAAGGTCAGCCTACTTTGGTGAGACAGGAGGACTGGGGAATTAACAAAAAACATGTTCTTCAGGATAGAGTTCACAGCAGTTTGGGAGGTGGAAACTTCACGCAAAAGTGTTCTCCACTCTGCTACACCCAGTTTTCAGGATCTCTCGTCTGCCCCGCTACCACCACCTGGCACCATGCAGCCTGCAGAGGTTACCTCAGCCCTAGGAAATGTAACAAGCTGGGGACAGGAAGGCAAACACGCTGAGCAAGCTCAGTGAATCCTGCTGTTTCTCCCAAGAGCCTGGCTGCCATATGAAGTGATAGGGCTGGCCAGTCTGCAGCCCTGGAATGCTTAATGCAACATTCCTTACATGCTACAAAGAAGGCACTTTCCCCTTACAAACAAAAACTGGCCTCCTCAGGTCTGTGGTGCCCTGAAGATTAGCTGTCAACAGCTGCACAGATGAACTTTGCATGGATCAGAGTAAAATATTAACAGATTTTTGTGTAATACAAAAATCTGGTATTTCATGAAACTAAAATATTAAAAACAAACAAACGAAAAACAAAGGGAGCTTTGTTAATACTGCCGGATGATGCGTAAAGGCCCCATAACTCCCCTTGGTGTCCTCATGCAAAGGAGAGCCTACATCCACAAGAAAAGGGAATTCTGCTCCCCTGCAGCCTCTTCCTTCCCTCATCCTTGTGGAAGCCCTGCTGGATACTCTGCAGGGTTTCAGCTCTGCTGTTTGGAGTGGGCAAGTCAAAGAATAAGAGGCATCCCTGGCAACGCAGTGCCATCAAAGTGCACTGCCCTGCAGCCTGTGCCCCCAGCAGATCCCCTAAAATCCACATGAAACTGGGTGGGTACTAATAGATTTTGCTAACTGAACCCCAACGTCTTCCAAAGAGGGGGAATAGTCCCCAAGCCAATTGGAGATTCTCACAATGCCACAAGATTTAATACTGAGTGTTTCTTCTTCCTTACACGCACTAGGGAGAACAGAGCCCTAAACGTTGGTTTTTGAAGTCGAAGTGACTGTAGCTCTAAAGGATACTAAACGAGTTAAAGATACTTCATAGTTCATGACAACTACAAATACAAGCAGGGTTTAAAATTACACAAAGCACAGCATGAGGAGGGTTTTTTACCATTAAAAAAGTTTAAAGATGTCACTTATACAGAACCAAGTTTAAGTAAAATAGCTCCACTTGAATTCAGTAGATTCTGTCTTTCTTGAGCAACTCAGCTCTCAGGGTGGAAGAATGTGCTGTTTATGAAGAATTTGTCTAAGTAATGGCTGTTCGTTCAGGATGAAATCCTGGCAGCAGTGAAGTCAATGGCAAAACTCCAATGGACTTGAATGGAGCCAGGATTTCACTCTCAGTCCCTTCAGCCTTGCCCCAAGGAAAAAACAGTTTTGTAAGTAACCTAAAAGGCATCTAAAACTTGTAATCGATCAAATTACAGGTTTTAAATCCCAATGAAAAGAAATGTAAAATGCAAGTATTAGATTAAATTAGACAAATTATTACTTTCTGGTATATCTGAACAGACTTCTATGCTGTAGACTCACCTTCCAGGTATAAATAATTTTTCCATTTCTTTCAACATTTACTATGTACGGATTTGCTGCACTCTTCTCAAAAATGTCTGAAATAAGAAGTATTAAAGGCATAAAACACTCATTCAGATTAATTCATTGTAGAACTTATGTAGGTTTAAAACAAATCAGCATTAGTCTTACATCTGCAAAAACACTTAAATGAAGGCCTTTCTACAGCGTATTGTGCGCATGAAAAAATTCCTCTCTTCTTGAGGAAGATAGTATAGTATGCAGGCTTCTATTTAATCCTGAATGAAACTTCAAATGAGATGTAATGAGTTTTAAAACTTACAGAAAAGGAGCTCAGTTTCTAAACACTCCCCACTCACCCACCCAATAACATGGAAACTATGTTTGAATTAACAGTTCTAATTGCCATAGTAATGGAATTCAACCATCTCCTTGCAAAATTTCAAGATCAACTCCTATTTTCCATTAGAATTCTAAATAAGATGTTTGGATTCATTGTATGCTGCTTACAGCAGATCAGTTTCAACCCGTTCTATTAAATGCATACAGGACGTTAGAAGTTAAGTAACGGCTATGCATTGCAAGTTCTCAAACTGCAATTCTCAGAGCACCGGCTGGTGGTCAACACAGAGGTGGAACCAGCACCACGACACCTGTCACCTTGTTTCCAGCTGCTTCTCCAGGCAACTCAGAGAAGTACCTGGAAATGAGGCAGTGCCAGTCTAGCTGCCTCCTCCAGAGGCCACTTCCACCAGGAAGCTATGCAGCCAGGCAGTATACACTGGGGCAGTGGTTCTCAAATTTGTTTGATCACACCCCCTTCTTTCTGTCTGTAGTAGTTTCACCCCAACTGGGGCACCTGGCTAGCAGCCACCACTCTCCGGCCACCCAGCTCTGAAGGCAGCACTGCCACCAGCAGCAGCAAAGGAGTAAGGCTGGCATGGTATGGTATGGTACGGTACTGCCACCCTTATTTCCGTGCTGCTGCTGGCGGCGGCACTGCCTTCAGAGCTGGGCGCTCAGCCAGCAGCTGCTGCTGCTCTCTGGCCACCCAGCTCTGAAGGGGTGCAGTAAGGTTTTTTTTTCCCCTAAATCTTTTCATGCCCCCCCCCGCCAGCACACATTCCACACATCCGAGTTTAAGAACCGCTGCACTGGGGTACCTGGAAACTAAGCCGCACAAGGGCACGTGCAAGGATCCCATGTGTCAGGGAACCATAGATAAGAGAGTGGGGGTAGAGGAGGGAGAGAATCATCAGAAAGCCACGATGGACATGAAGGGGAAAGAGAAGGACCAGGCAGCAGGGAAGCCCAAAACAAAAGGAAATAGCATGTTTTGTATGTCAAAAAGGACAAATCTCATATCATATTAAAGACAATAAAAAGGCATGCCTTCCTTATGCCACTTTTCTAGCAGCTGTGGTTGCTAAAGGGTTGTTGCATCACAAATGGGATCTTGTTTGGGAAAGGAAATGTAGTCCATAACAAGAACATTTGATGGCTTCATTTTAATCATTGTATGGTAGTTTGTAACAGCAATGTGGTTCAGAAATGGAAAAAAATCTTCAAGATTCCAGTTAGGTTATTAGCTGGGTTTGACACTAATAACTTTGTGGCTATCACTTAAGGCTGGTAGAGAGTACGCCTCCGCCTTATAGTCAGGTATTTTTATACTATACACTGGCTTGCGCTAACACAATTAGTAATGAAAAGAACACCTCCTTTGTTTTATTTATTACTGTTAGGATCAATTAAATTCAGAACACTGGCATTTTGTTGCTGGGGAACAAGGGGGAAATCCTGGCTTTCTTTACACTAATAGATTCACCACTTTCCACAGCTGTCAGATCACTCAAAGTCAATTACAACAGCATTACACCAGAGATGATCACCCAATAGTAGCCCAGAAGATCTGTCATTATCCCTTCGAATGACACTATACCCTACATTGATATTAATGGAAATTTCATTGGATTCACCTACTTTTACTAATCCTGAAAGTTTAGGGAACAGTCTCCAAACAAATCCTTTTCCACATAGGAGACTCCCTCAAGGCAGAATTCACTCCAACATAGGGGGCCTACACAATACCCTTTGTACCACAGGTCCTCCTCATCAGTCCAGGATGGAGAGGAGGGAGGACATGTTGAAGGAGCTACACACCACAAAGGTGATTGTCCTGCCACCCTTACTAAGCCAGCACAGACTGAGCATTTGGAGTGGACTGGGGAAGTGATCATTAAATCTGCACTTGAAAGATCTAGTGGCCAAAAACCCAAGAACACAAAGAACAATAGCCAATATCCCAGTCCACAGACTAGAATAGCAGGCAAGCAACTACACAGCCTGCCTGCATGTCGAGGGTGAATACTGTCCCATCAACCCACAGGTGCTGACTTCCCCTCTTTCCCATGGGTGCTCGACCCCCACTCTGCCCCCGGACCTGCCCCCACTCCACCCCTTCCATGAGGCCCCGCCTCTTCCCACCCCTTCCCTGCCCTCCATTCTGAAACTTGCTTGAAGTCTCCTTTATACGGATGGCCATTTGTGACTCTCCAGCAGGTTACCACCACCACCAGATTCAGAATAGCCAGGAAGACTTTGTTCAAATATTGCACAGTTTTAATACATAGCAAGAAGTGCTGCTTGTCTTCTGAACACTCACATGACCGGGCTAAACAAAAATAAGCCCAGATTTCCTTCATAAACAGTTGAAAAAAATATTTTCATGCGTTTATTTTAAAAAGTTTAATTTCTTTAGTTCTGACCAATGTTTTACAAACACAATGCTTCTACTAGGTAGGACCTATAATTGGAGATATATCAGTTTGTGAACACAACATACGTGATTGCTAAGTTCAGCATCATACAAGATATTTTTGTCCAAAATCCAGTGATTTGAGCCCTAATACTGACAAAACTTATATGGATGCTTAATGTCGTTCATATGAGTTGTCCCATGAGAATAAAGTTAAACATGCGTGTGAGACTTTACAAGATAACTGTGTTGAGCATGAAACTGTAGCAACAGGAGCTGAACCTGAGATAGTTTAATAGTAGTTTAACTAATAGGCTACAAAGCCCTGGGTGCCTAGACACAAAAATAATTTATTTTTGAAAGGTAGAAAAGTCACTATGTGAACAGAAGTTGAAATGCTAAACAGTAACATCAGATGGGTTTACTCTAAAAATGACTGTTTTTTTGCATTTTTAAAAAGACCGTGCATGGCCTGCATCGGTCTTAAACAAGATGGTCAGTACCATGTCCACACTATAGGACGTATTCATATCACAGTAAACCACTCCAGTATATAATGATAGATAATAATAAATAATAATAATAATACCTAACGTACGTGGAATACTTTTCCACTACAGACTTTGGGGTAGGAGGGAAGGTAAAGAATTTATTTTTAAAATAATGGGAACTTTCCTATTTACCTTTGGTTTTGTATAAACTTGTTTGGGGCTAAATCAATCTGACACACCCCTTTATAGTGCAACAATACACACACAGTTGATTTTTTTGAATTGCGTATCTTGCCAAAAGGTCTCCAAATAGACATTCAGAATTTAGTACCTATACTAGCATCTCTCTCTACCATGATTAGGGCCCTACCAAATTCATGACCATGAAAAACGCATCACGGACTGTGAAATCGGGTCCCCCCCCCTGTGAATTCTAGTCTTTTGTGTGCTTTTACCATTTACCAGGGATCTCCAACTCAAATCATCATGAGGGCCACATGAGGACTAATACATTGGCCCGAGGGCTGCACCACTGACACCTTTTAATACAAAGATACAAAAGCCTGCCCCCTGCCCCAGCCCTGCCCCCACTCCACCCCTTCCATGAGGCCCCGCCCCTGCCCCGCTTCTTCCCAGCCCCTATTCCAATCCCTTCCCCAAATCCCAGCCCCAGCCTCACCTCTTCTCCGCCTCCTCCCCTGAGCACACCGCATCTCCGCTCCTTCCCCCTCCCTCCTGAAAAGTCCTAAGTGCTGCCAAACAGCTGTTTGGCAGCGGGAAGCACTGGGAGGTAGGCAGAAGAGCGGGGCGGGGCAGTGAGCTTGGGGGGCGGAGGCGGAGGGCAGGGAGTGAGGGGAGCTTGGCTGCCAGTGGAGTCGGCGCCTATGGTGGGCCACAGGAAATAACTCTGTGGGCCACGTATTTGAGACCCCTGCCCTATACTTTGCAGATTTCACAGGAGAGATCAGTGTTTCTCAAATTGGGAGTCCTGACCCAAAGGGAGTTGCGTGGGGGGGGGGGGTCGCAAGTTTATTGTAGAGGGGGAAATCGCATTATTGCCACCCTCACTTCTGCGCTGCCTTCAGAGCGGGGCGGCTGGAGAGCAGCAGCTGTTAATTGAGGGCCCAGCTCTGCAGGCAGCAGCGCAGAAATAAGGGGGCAATACCATACCATGCCAGCCTTATTTCTGTGCTGCTGCTGGCAGTGGCTTTGCCTTCAGAGCTCCGCTCTCAGCCAGCAGCCGCTGCTCTCCAGCTGCCCAGCTCTGAAGGAAGGACCATGTCCAGCAGCAGCGCAGAAGTAAGAGTAGCAATATTGCAACCCCCACTATAATAACCTTGTGAGCCCCCCACAACTCCTTTTTGGGTGTGGACCCCTACAATTATAACACCGTGAAATTTCAGATTTAAATATCTGAAATCATGAAATTTACTATTTTAAAAATCCTATGACCATGAAATTGACCAAAATGGACAATTTGATAGGGCCCTAAAGATGATGATTTTTATGCTATCTCCCTCTGCTTTTCTAAACTGAGTCTTCTGTAGTTTTTAAAAAACAGAACTGAACCAGTTACTTCACAGGTGGGGTGGGGGGGAACCACTGTGCCAAAAGTCCACTGGGTTTATTTATTGCTTCTCAGCTCCCACACCACCCAACAGAATAATTTAGCAATCACATATTGTTGTAGCATCTAACTGTTAATTTAATTTCAATTAGCATTCATTTACAAAATTGATTAAAGTTTTTTGTTTTTTTAAAGGGGAGGTTACTGGGGGAAAGTACTGAACCAAATTTTTGGAGAAATGGGGAGTGAGAGAAGAAAGTTTTGTGAAAGAAAGGGATAACATCTAGCATACATGATAGTAGTCTGTTAGTAGGAAGTTAAATCTACATAGGTTATTTCCTGTTGTCATATACAATTGTTTCACTTTGAACATTCTTTGCCAAATTCATCTCTGATGCATGAGTGACTTTAGTAGAGAGCTATACCAAGGATGAATTTGGCTCACATTTCAAAGTAGTTGCTTTTACATACACATACTTTAGAATAACCTATTTAATGTTATATTTGTTTTTAGACTCGATGATATTTACTCAAGGAGTTCGCAGCTCTTGGCATGTCACCTTCAGTGCAGTCTGTATCTCATGTTTGTAACAGAACCATTTTCACTTCCCTGCCATAATAGATGAAACTCCCCGATTCTCCATTTTTAAAAAATAAATAAAATGTCACCATCTAAAATATAAAGTCACAACATACGGAATAACTTTGCAATTTGCATCACTTTTAAAGTGGACATTTAGACAGTGTACTTACATAAATAACGAGTGGACTGGATTCTGCACATGCCTTTAATGGCATTTGAACGTGGTGTAAATCGGTCCAGTATTAGGCCCAGCAATCTTTGTAACTGGCAGCCAAGGAGCACACATATGGGAAAACCATAACATACATCAAGGCAGACAGGTATTTCTAGATACTTTTTGGCAATGGTTCACATATCATGCTCCTGGCACCTGACTAAACCATGCCAAAAAGAGACACTACTTCACTCATTTAGGCCCAAGTTTAAACACACCTAGGCTCTTTTGACATGGTCACCACTCAGCACATAAATAGTATGTTGTTGTTACTACTGCCATAAACTAAACTAAGGTGCTGATTCATGAAAAATTAGATTCCAGCCAACTTGGCTTTGACCCAGCAAGGACATTAATATCACATCATGTCAAACTTCTTTCCCCTCCCTTTGTGTTATGTCCCATTTTAAGAAGGGGGGGAGGCTGTGGGGATGTTTAAAGGGCCGGGTAACCATACATATGTGCACACACTGCAGAAGCCAGGGCCACATCTGGGAAGGCGCAGGCGGAGGGCGAGGGCACTTGCCTTACAGGTGAGCCGAGGACAAGACAGACATGGCTAGCAGGGGTGGGGGCGACCCTACAGAAACCAAGCCTGCGTGGGCAGGCGGGAAAGCGCCTCCCCGAGCATCAGCGTTACCTAGAGCCGCTGCCGGACCTTGCGCCAAGAGCCACGGCACCACATCGCTCTGGAGATCAAACTCGGCGCTCAGCTGGAGCAGCATCCCGCCGGGGCCGGGGCCACCCTCCTGGCCCCTGGCTGCAGGGGGAGGCGCGGGGCAGACTCGCAAGAGCCCGGGTCCTGGAGGGGCCGGCGCACCAGCCTCCCCGCTCCGGTGCAGCTGGGCTTGCGCCGCCCCTCTGGCCCCGGGAGCCGGCCGCGTGGGCGGGACGCGACGCTTCCGCCCTCCTCCTGCTTGTCCTTCGGGCCGCTGCTTTCGCTTCTGCCGGGCGCGGCCGCGCTGGGAAGAGCCCAGCCCGGCCGGGAGCTGCTCCAAGCGGCAGCCTACTGGGTGCCGGGGATGTCATTCAGCTCCCGGCGGCTTGCAGTGGCTGGGCGCGCTGCTCGCACAGGCTGCAGCAAGAGGGGAGGCTGCGCTGAGCAAAGGCCTGGTGTTGCACGCTCCGCTGCAGGCCGGCCGGTGATTTTTCGTCGGCCCGGGCTGGGGGCGGGGGGGGGTTTGTTGGTGGTGCTTTACGCAGACTGCTGAGAAATGGTCCGTCCGTGCCTGCTGGTGATAAGTAATTGGTAATAAGATAAGCGCTAGAGGTTGGCAGTGGGACAAAACCAACCCCCAGATCCAACGCCTCCAAACTCAGGGGAATGTTGGATTCTGGTCCAGATCCGCTGCCCTTCGTGGCTCTAAAGCCCTCCAGGAGCCTGTAATGAGGATATCACAAGCTAATGGTGTCAGCAGTAGGTGCGTGGGCGGGAGGGGGGTGTTGTATTATTAGTCATTCTGATATTATTACAATAGCACCCAGAGGCCCTGGTCAGAATCATGCCCCCTTTGTGCTAGGCAATTTACGGGCACAAAGTTCCCCACACACCAGCACCAGAGAGACTTCAGGTTCAGGCCACAGTCTTCTAACTGGGTCAGCATGGCT
Source organism: Chelonia mydas (assembly GCF_015237465.2). Lineage (NCBI taxonomy): Eukaryota > Metazoa > Chordata > Testudines > Cheloniidae > Chelonia > Chelonia mydas. Next base: position 323,848,012 of record NC_057849.1, read on the forward strand.
GAAATCCAGCACGAACGATGAGCCTCCCAGTACAATAGTTGCTGATAGAATCATCAAACTGGAAGGGACCGCAAGAGGTCGTCTAGTCCAGTCTCCTGCACTCAAGGGAGGACTAGGTATTATCTAGACCATCCCTGACAGGTGTTTGTCCAACCTGCTCTTAAAAAATCCCCAATGATGGAGATTCCACAACCCTCTCTAGGCATGTTATTCCAGTGCTTAACCACTCTGACGGGAAGTTTTACCTAATGTCCAACCTAAACTGCCCTTGCTGCAATTTAAGCCCATTGCTTCTTGCCCTATCCTCAGAGGTTAAGAAAAACAATTTTTCTCCCTCCTCCTTATAACAACCTTTTATGTACTTGAAAACTGTTATCATGTCCCCTCTCAGTCTCTTCCAGACTAAACAAACCCAATTTCCTCAATCTTCCCTCAAAGGTCATGTGTTCTAGCCCTTTAATCATTTTTGTTGCTCTTCTCTGGACTTTCTCCAGTTTGTCCACATCTTTCCTGAAATGTGGCGCCCAGAACTAGACTCAGTACTCCAGCTGAGGCCTAATCAGCGCGGTGTAGAGCAGAAGAATTACTTCTCATGTCTTGCTTACAATACTCCTGCTAATACAGCCAAGTCGTTCCCCTGGCCCTCATAGCCCACACAAGCCATGGGGAGGTTCCACTGAAAAAACAGCACAGCTTCAAGTTCAGCTCCACGGATTGCAGCAGAGAGAGAGAGAGAGAGAGTGTGTGTGTGGCGGGTTGGAGGGGAGGGGGACAGTGCCACAGAGGTGCAGGCTGGGAACATCCACACATGGAGGAGCACACTCCCAGCATCTGGATCCAGGGGACACAGTCTGGGCCAGGATCAGAAATATCAAAGCATCAAAAAGAGAAAACATGAATGGTGAATGAACTATTCTCTACTATGTGTACTGTGAGAATCATATGATACCATCTTTTGATAAGATCTGTATCTTATACAATATGGGAAAGGAAACCAGCTTCCACAAAGTAAAAACTATACAGAGCTAACGTAGAGCTCGCCAGTACAATTCATCTTTGTGTCAGTGGCAGAGCTAATCTGGGGTGAGGGGTGACTATCCCCCTGGCAGCCTTTCAGTGTATGGGCAGTGCCTTTTCAAGAGGATGATGCAATTGACAAAATTGCACAAGAATTTTCACAAGGAGCTGGAGAGTAAGCTGGACCCGCACTCGTCCGGCAGATACGGCTCTTGTCCTGCCGGGCGGAGGCAAGCTTCCAACTCCGGGCATTGTGACCTGGTGCATGGAGTCATATGGCAGTGTGGCCACGTGCCATGTTGCAACACCACTCACTCAAATATTGTCTGGCTGCCCCTCCATCGTGACTGAGGGTGGCCAGTCCAAACCTGAATAGCACTGATGAACTCAGAGAAATTAGAAGCAGAGGGGGAGAGAATGGGGTGAGTCAACAATGGGGATGAAGGGGAGTGAAAGACAAGTGTCAGGAGCCAGAGCTGTGGGGAGGGGGAGAACAGAGGAAAGAGGACAAGGGCAGGGGCTGAGTGGGGAAGGTGAAGAGAAACAAGCGGGAAGAGGAAGCAGGAATAATGGGCCAGTGCTGAGACAAAGGAAGAAGGGTTTATAACCACTACAGCACACTCTCCTATCAGGATTCTTGAGTCTCATTATTCCCCCACTGTCTAGCAAACAGCTGTGAAACCTGCTGGCAAAATATGTCTAATCTGCTTCTAGTAGCTGGTCCACATAGTACAGCCTACTACTGCTACCATTAGCTTAAGTGATAGAGGTATGTGCTATGGATTTAAAGGTTGCAACCCCATGATGACCCTTGTGGGAGGTCAATATGGTTTTCAGATGATAGAATTTCTGCTTTTTTTCAATGTGTTTTTTTTAAAAGGCCTAGGAAATTACCCACAAAATTACAAAATGTCCAGGACCCGATCCATCCTGTTTCATTTCCAGGTCATGATCCATTGGGCGCACTGAATTAAACAAGAGTTTTTTGGGGAAAAAAAGTACGTGAACATGTCATTAAGGACTGTATCATAAAGTGTGTGCACAAAGGGGGTGAATGAAGGTTGCACAGACAACCTTAATTCTAGGATTTCCTAACTTTTCAGTGCTTGATGTTGCAACCTTACTATTCTTTTAACATAGTTGCATGCATGTTCATAGAATATCAGGGTTGGAAGGGACCTCAGGAGGTCATCTAGTCCAACCCCCTGCTCAAAGCAGGACCAATCCCCAATTTTTGCCCCAGATCCCTAATTGGCCCCCTCAAGGATTGAGCTCACAACCCTGGGTTTAGCAGACCAATGCTCAAACCACTGAGCTATCCCTCCCCCCACATGTTATATATGTGTGTGTGTGCATAGGTGCCAACTCTGTGGGTGCTCCAGGGCTGGCGCACCCATGGAAAAAAAATTAGTGGGTGCTTAGCACCCACCGGTAGCCAGCTCCCCCCACCCCAGTGCCTTCTGCCGATCAACTCCTCCCCCATCCCTCCCAGGGCCTCCTGCCCGCCGCGATCAGCTATTCTGTGGTGTGGAGATGGTGCTGGGGGGAGGGGGCGGAACTGGGAAGAGGCGGGGTGGGGTGGGGCCTTGGGGGAAGGGGTGGGGTGGGGGCAGGACCTAGGGCTGAGCAGGGGTTGAGCACCCCAGGGGAAAGGAGGAATCCAGCACCTGTGTGTGCGTGTGTAGCACACCGACGCTTATTTCCCAACATTTGTTTGACAGACGGCAAACACCTATATAAAGTACAGGGAAAACTTGGATCCAATAGGAAATAAGCCAATGAAAACAAATATTAAAAAGACATTGAAATGTCTGAATGATTCTTAACTTAGCATTTGGAGGCAGACTTCTTTTGAATGAGGGTAGGAGAGATAAGCAGAAAATACTGTCAAATTTAAATGAAACTCAGAGTGGCCCATTTAGTGGTATAGGCAACCTCAGCAACTGCTTGGGACCCCACCCTTTGAGAACCAGCATGCAGACCCTTGCAGCTTATTGCCAACCCAGTCTTCTTCACACCATTCAATCAGTGGGAGCAAAAGGGGAATCACTGCCTGAGATCTGCCTCTAGAAGCAGGATCCCCAAGAGACGGTACCGGGTTTTGCTTGGAGCCCTGTTAATCAGAAGGCTATCCCATACCAGTATTACTGCTTTGTGCTGTCATGAAGGAGACCTAGTTCATTCCCACTGTCTCCTCAAGACAGTAATTGTTGGGTGTCTACTACAGCAGCTATCACCTGAATAGTGACTAATATTTAGCTGAGATGGGGTTGCTGCCCCTCCCTTCCTGCTCTGCCATTGTTTTGTCCTGTTTTTATTTTCTCACTTCCCCTTTTAATGTTCAATGCTGAGACCCATTTCCTCCAAGACTGAAGGAAATGCCTCTGTATAGATTGGCGATTACTACATAAAGTGATTCTCTGCTTTGGGAGACTGGTGGCAATCTCTCTAGGCCCAAGGAGCCAGGTTAACTCTTAGCAGCACGATGCATTCCTCACAAACTGCAAAGCTGACTTGCACTTACATTTTTTAAATCATTCTCTAAGTAAGAAAAAGAAACTGTACAGTATATAATACAGGTTCAGTACACAGGTATTTAAAACTTCAGAGCTTGATCCAGAATCCAATAATATCAATAGTAAACCTTTCATTGACTTCAGTGTGCTTTGAATCAAGCCCTAACTCCCCAAGCTATTTTAGGTAAATAAGTAGAGCCCTACGTGGATACAAAAGTTGTATCGACATCCGAGCCGCAAACATGGTCCACGGATATCGGTAGATATAAAGCAGATATCCGCAGATTTGCAGGGCTCTATAAACAAGGATACATTAGATGTACCTTATGGTGGAAAAGAAGCTTGTTAAAGAAATACTCTGACTTTACAAAAATATATATTTATTTACATAGTCTAATTTTTGTTAAGGAAAATTATAGTTAAAATTCAATTTACTGCTAATCATATATGCTGTTTGTTTACTTTTTGCATTTCTCTCAGCTTGCACGGTAGGGTGTCCAGACAGCAAATGTGAAAAATTGGGACAGAGGGTGGGGGGTAATAGGAGCCTATATAAGAAAAAGACCCCAAAATCGAGACTGTCCCTGTAAAATTGGGACATCTGGTCACCCTATTGCACAGTGAAACCCAATTGTGAGCTTCACTTTCTGTTTCTAGTCAGATTCACTTCCTGATTCTCACGCACTACTACATTGTTAGTGTTGGTTTGGGTTTCCAGCACTGCAGTGAATATTTAAGTGTAAAAATTAAAGAAACCAATATGTTTTAATATGATACTTCTACTTATACACATTTCTGTTAAATCCTTTGTGATAGAACACACAATCTGTGTCCCTAATCCTGCAAGTTACTCTGTGCAGATGAACCCGTGTATCTGCTCTATAGAGCCCCTTTGAAGTCAGTGGAGCTCCATGAGACTTGGGAGTCTGTCCCCATGGACCAACTTGCAGAATGGAGGCCTAAATCACAATCCGTTATGAAAAAGAGGCAGATTTAGTTATTTGCTTCTTGCTTTTTTTTTTAAAAAAAAGGTCCTTTATTAAGGACAATAACTCACAGTAGGTTTTCAGCATATCACAGGATTCGACCTTGACCCAGGCAAGGTTGGTGGATATATCATCAAAAGTGCTTTTGATCATGTGATGATCAGATATAGGATTCTGTAGAAAGGTTTAAAATTCTTATGCTTATTGCACACTTATTTATTCTCGCCATTGTTTCTTTGCAGATAACTCATGTAGCTGGAATTACAGAATCACTTGTTTAAAATATATTTTACTAATTTAAATAGACCTATAAATAAAGAAAAGTATGAAACATTAGGCCATGAAACTTCCATGTGTTCTTTATAAAGAACCTCCACTTAAGACTTCTGACCATAGTGGAAGCCACAAAAAAGGGTATCTGAAGCAATTCAGTAAAAATCTTAGCAGTGTGGCAAACATCTATTAGCTTCTTTTGAAAGTACTGTACCACTTACTGAGCCCAAGCTCCTTTCCAGATGGTCTAGCAACAGAGGATTAATTGTGATCTCTCCTGGAGAGGGGATTCCTTAACGAAGTTTGTCAGCCAATGTAAGTTTTTGAATAAACAAAAAATATGTAAATAAATTACTCTGTACAAAAAGGTTGGCCGTTGTGTTCTTGTCAAGGTCCCTAGGAAACACAAATTGGATGCAAATTACAATATACATTTTGGTAGTAAACATAAAGATCAAAATTCAAGGGCAGTTTATCAGGATAGTTTTACTGCAAACTATGGAAATAACAAAATCTCTTTAAACACAGAACTTCCCTTTCTTTTACAGACTTCTGTATCACATTTTCAGACACTATAAAAACAGTGGGCCAGACCCTAACGTGGTGTAAATCAGAATACTCAGCTGAGTACTGATCTTGCAAGATATAAGTGTTCTCATACAGATTTCATTGCTTTGTGGATATGTATTCCCATACTTTGTTATAATTAATGCTAGGAAATATTTAATTTCTCAGTTTAATTACTACTGAAGGACCCTATTTTGCTACTCATATGTTGAGTAGTACTTTACTCTGCAAATAGGCTCACTGATATCAACAACACAGGCCTGATGCAAAGCTCACTGCTAATGAAGTAAGGTACAACAGTGGGAGGGAGGGAAGCAGCATGGAGCCCAGAGAGATCTGTGACTGTGGTCTGTTCTCTTCCTTCAGTTCTCTCTCCGAGGCTCCATCTCTTAGGCTCCTTTGTTCTTTTCACAAAATAATCCCTGCAAGCACTGATCAAAGCTCTGAATACACACTGACTCAATGGCTGTTTAAGGAACTACTTGCTCCGGGTTTATTCTCTCAGAGGGAGCCTCATTAAGATCATCAGTATGGTTTAGAACTTAGATACTTGCTATTGTCTTTCTGGTCTGTTATTTTTTATTTTGTTTTTCACTTTAATTCAAGAGGATGCTATTGATACTCAGTGGCAGGTTTAGTAAATACTGATAACATGGATTGATACAACACTGCATTTGATTAGCACATTAATTTTAATTTGCTCCATGTTTTTTCTTTTTGTTTACATTAATGTTGATTTCATTATAATTTTGTGCTTTATTTTAAAATAATAAAATACAACAATTTAAAAGACAAAAAAATGTTTCCTCAAATGTTGCTACTAGGAATTTAAGACTTCAGCATGGACTACAGCAAACTACAGTCAGTGACCACATAGTACTAACACTACATCATCCTCCTGCTATAGCAGGCGTGGGCAAACTTTTTGGCCCAAGGGCCACATCTCAGTATGGAAATTGTATGGCGGGCCATGAATGCTCATGAAATTGGGGGTTGGGGTGCGGGAGGGGATGAGGGCTCTGGGTGGAGGGAAGAAATTAGGAGTTCAGGGTGTGGGAAGGGGCTCTGGACTGGGGCAGGGGGTTGAAGTGAGAGGGGGGGTCAAGGGTGCAGGCTCCGGGCGGCGCTTATCTCAAGCAGCTCCCCGAAGCAGCGGCATGTCCCTCCTCTGGCTCCTATGTGTAGGGAAGCCAGGGGGCTCCACACGTTGCCCCGTCCGCAGGCGCTGCCCCTGCAGCTCCCATTGGCCACGGTTCCTGGCCAATGGGAGCTGCAGGGGTGGCGCTTGGGCCAGGAGCAGCGTGCGGAGCCCCCGGCTGCCCCTACACACAGGAGCCGGAGCGGGGACATGCCGCTGCTTCCGGGAGCCGCGTGGAGCCACGGCACAAAGCAGGGCAAGCCCCGGACCCCGCTCCTCAGCGGGAGCTTGAGGGCCGAATTAAAACAGCTGAAGGGCCAGATGTGGCCCCCGGGCCATAGCTTGCCCACCCCTGTGCTATAGCGTTGGATCCTGTGCTCATTGAAATCAACAGAAAACCTCCAATTGACTTCCATGGGCTTTGGATCAGGCCCTTAATATGCACATCTTCGGATGATTATTTGATCTTTCCCCTCTCCAGCTTCCTGTTCTATTTATTATTGGCCAACAAAAAGGTGATTTCTAGTTACCATTTTAACAATACCTCATCTGTACGTTACACCATTTGCCCTTTTGATAAAACCCAGCACTTTAAATAAATTCAAATCCTCCATCCAAATCTTTGAAAACATTTCCCTAATAGGTCCTAAAAATACCTTTTATTTGTCATACACATTAGCTTCAAACAAATGACACATTGATAAACAGGGAGGAGTGTGTAGGTGTGCTTGATTTGCCACACAGCTGTTTCTTTTTCCAAAATACTTGCAGAATACAGTCTGACTATTTTTAACAATGAGCTATTTATAAGGTCCAGCCCTTCCTTAATCAGCCAAAATTCCCCATTAACACTGACTTTTAGGGACTTCATCCTGCAAACCCTTACTAATGTGAGGAGCCTTTACTTGCTTACCTGACTTCAGTGAGCCTACTCACATGAGTAAGACTTTGTAGGATTGGTCTCCAAGTCAATTGTAGGATCAAGCCTGAGTTATGTACGTATTATTTATACAGTGCCATGAATGTACAAAGAAAGAACAGATAAGAGCAAAATTCTGTTCAAAATTCAGTTACACTGTCATAAATCAAGGATAACACCATTAGGTTTACATTGCTGAGAATGAGAGAAGAATTCAGACCAAAGTTTTTACATTTGCATTTGCCTTATTACAGAAGGGATGGGGTGTAAACGGTAAAATGTTTCTAAAACATAACAGATATATTAGTAAAGACATTTAAATGTGTTTTAATAAGTTATTATTCTAATGTTTTAAATAGTACACCATTGCAATAATAAATTATTATGTTGTTTGATATGATCATTCATGGAACCATCTCAGCCTATTAGCAGCTTAACTATACAGAAACTATTGAAAAAGGTTAAACATTAATTTTTCATTATGTATGGGCAGATTGAAATAATAGCACATAGCATTAACATCTTCAAAGCACCATACGATCATTAATCAATTAACCACTACTACACCCCCCTGAGGTAAGTAAGTGCTACTATAGGAACATAGGAATTGCCATACTGGGGCAGACCAATTATCCATCTAGCCTAATAGCTTGACAGTGGACAGTAACAGATGCTACAGAGATTACACAAGAAATCCATACTAGAATAACCTGCCTATAGGGGAAATTTCTTCCTAACTTCCATCCATTAGTGAGTGTTGATGTCTTTTATCCTATCTATAATTGTGAATGTTTTTATTATCTGTATATATGTCTAATGTGTTTTAGAATCCTACTAATTTATTTTCCTCAGTGGTATCTTGTAGCAATGAGCTCCAAAACAGAAATTAAAATGAACAGGCACAAGGGTAAAATGCCTACAAACTGCATGGACACTATTTAAAAACCATAGCAGAAGTTCAAACTAAATTTATACCCCAAATAATAATAATAAAAAAGTAAGAGGACCAAAAAAATGCCACCATGGCTTAACAGCAGAGTAAAAAGAGGCAGTTAGTGGCAAAAAGCCATCCTTTAAAAACTGGAAGTCAAATACTACTGAGGAAAATAGGAAGAAGCAAGGCAAGTGTAAAAGTATAATTAGGCAGCCCAAGAAAAAAATTGAAGAACAATTAGCTAAAGTCAAAAAAGCTAACAACAAAACATTTTTTAAAGAACATCAGAACCAAGAAGATTGCAAACAGGCAGTGGGGCCACTGGACAATTGAGGTGCTAAAGAAACACTTAAGGAAGATATGGCTATTGCAGAAAATGAATTCTTTGCTTCTCTCTTCACTGTGAGATCTCCATACCCAAGCCATTCTTTTTAGATAACAAATCTGAGAAACTGTCCCAGATTGAGGTGTCAGTAGAGGAGGTTTTAGAACAAATTGATAAATTAAAGAGTAATCAGTCACCAGAACAGATGGTATTCATCTAAGGAGTTCTGAAGGAACTCAAATATGAAATTGCAGAACTACTAACTGTGGTATATAACCTAGCACTTGAATCAGTCCCTGTGCAGATGACTGGAGGATAGCTAATGTAATGCTAATTTTTTTAAAAAGCTCCAGAAGCGATCCTGGCAATTCCAGGCAGGTAAGCCAAACTTCAGTATGAGGCAAATTGGTTGAAACCATAGTAAAGAACAGAATTATCAGACACATAGATAAACACGGTATGTTGGGGAAGAGTCAACACAGCTATTGTAAAGGGAAATCATGCCTCACCAATCTATTAGAGTTCTTTCAAGGTGTCAGCAAGCATGTGGACAACGTTGATCCAGTGGATATAGTGTACTTGGACTTTCAGAAAGCCTTTGACAAGGTCCCTCACTAAAGCCTCTTAAGCAAAATAAGCAATCATGGGGTAAGAGGGAAGGGTTTCTCATGGATCAGTAATTGGTTAAAAGATAGGAAAGAAAGGATAGGAATAAATGGACAGTTTTCACAATGGAAAGAGGTAAATAGCAGGGTCCCACAAGGAACTGTACTGGGACCCGGCTGTTCAACATATTCAGAAATGATTGCAAAATGGGGTGAACAGTGAGGTAGCAAAATTGGGAGAAAATACAAAATTACTCAAGATACTTGGGTCCAAAGCTGACTGCAAAAATTACAAAGGGTCTCACTAAACTGTTCTGTTCCTGTTCTGTCCCCAGAAAAAGCATCACACAGACGGACACAGACCCTTTGTTTTTCTCCCTCCTCCCAGCTTTTGAAAGTATCTTGTCTCCTCATTGGCCATTTTGGTCAGGTGCCAGCGAGGTTATCCTAGCTTCTTAACCCTTTACAGGTGAAAGGATTTTTCCTCTGGCCAGGAGGGATTTTAAAGGTGTTTACCCTTCCGTTTATATTTATGACAGCTTCCATATGAGGAGAGATTAAAAAGACTGGTACTGCTCATCTTAGAAAAGAGATGACTAAGAAGGGATATGATAGAGGTCTACAGAATCATGCATAGCATGGAGCAAGTCAATAGAGAAATGTTATTTACACCTTCACATACCACAAGAACTGGGGTCATCCAATGAAATAGGCAGTAGATTTACAATAAACAAAGGGAAATACTTCTTCACACAACACACAGTCAGCCCTGGGATGTTGTGACGGCCAAAAGGATAAATGAGTTAAAAAAAGAATTAGGCAAGTTAATGGAGAATAGGCACTTGGCTGTTAGCCAAGATCATCAAGGACTCAATCCCTTGCTCCATGTTCTCTAAATCTCCAACTGCCAGAAGCTGGGACTGGATGACAGGGAATGGGTCACTCTAAATTTCCCTTTTCTCTTCATTCCCTCTGAAGCATCTGGCATGGGCCACTGTCAGAAGACAGGATGTTGGGCTAGATGGACCATTAGTTTGATCCAGTATAGCTGTTTTTAAGACTCCTCAGTCTCTGGAAGTGCCTCATTTTTATCATTTGAAAGTAGTGGTTATTTAGCTAACATCCTCTGTGGATTGATGCAAAGAAGCTAAACGATTTTTTGCACTGTCCTTATTCTCGTCATTGTTCCCTTTACTAATTGGTAGTCCAGTGGACCCACCAATTCTCTCACAGTCTTTGTAACTCTGATACTGTCAAATAGTTTCTTGATATTTGATTGATGCCTTTGGCTAGTCACATATCAAATTCCCTCTTAGCCCTCCTAATTTCCATCTTACATTTTAGTTTATGTACCTCTCTATTCTAAACCCTAAATAAGTGGCCTGATTTTCAGAGGTCCTGGGCATTCACAAATCCCACTGAAGTTGATCACTGAGGATTTAATATTTTAGATATTTGTTCTAGTTTGTATGTTTATTATTTAATTCCTGTACAAGTGCCCAAAAGTTCAGATGGGAACATCTGAAAATAAAATAAATAAGATAACCAAGTCTTAGCTTTACTCCTCCAAACAACTAGGTGACCTGCTGCTCTTTTATGGCAGTCCCAGTCACAGCAAAATAATTAAGGGGGAGTTGAGATTTGCTCTTAAATCAAGGATTCAGTCTCTTTGATTTATATAAATTGTTTGACTATATGTTATATTGTACATGAAATATACAATGTATCCTTCTAAATTTTATAGTAATCATAGGTGCTGACTCCATGGGTGCGCCAAAAAAAAACAGTGGTGCTCAGCACCCACCGGCAGTCCCATGGATCAGCTCCTCCCCAGCACTTCCCACTCACTGCAGATCAGCTGTTCAGTGGCATGCAGGAGGCACTGCGGGGAGGGAGACTGGGGGCAGAAAGAGGCAGAGGAGGGGGCAGAACGGTGTAGGAAGAGGCAGGGCGGGGTCTTGGGGGAAAGGGTAGAGTGGGGGCGGGGCCTGTGGCAGAGCAGAGGTCGAGCACCCCCTGGGAACTCAGAAAGTCAGTGCCTCTGATACAGAATAATTTTTTTTGAAATTTACAGATATTCCAAAGGTAAGTCCATTAAATAGTTGATGGGTTAAAATTAATTGAAAAATGGATCCTTTATGAAATTTAGCATCCGTGTTAGACCTCTTTGATTTGTCCTGTGGAATTTTAATAACAATAACAGACTTTTCAACTTTTCTGTATAGTAAAAACCCACTGAAATCTTGTTGCATAGGTTATATTTTACCTTTTTTTATTGATTATTGGTTGACCAATGATGAATGATCATTTTTGCCATTATTTCTTAAGTGAAAGTTTATCCTTCAACAGAGTTTGGCACGTAATCAGTTTCAGAGAATTCCATGAAGATTGCCCAAAGCAATTCTCCTGTGAGGAGGAGCAAAAAAAAAAAAAAGCAAATGTGTCTTTAAAAATCACTATCACCTAATTTGGGACTAAAAACGCTAAAAGTCTTAATTATACTAATATGGTAACTGCATGAGGTCACAACGAGGTAGAGTTAAGGTTGTCTGGGTGCCCTAACTATACATTGTCATACCTTAATTTGTTTGCATTTTTGTTGAGTTCGACCTGAATTCCAAATTTCCTGGATTTTATAATGTTTATTGTTCTAAAAATTACAACATCACTGTATTGTATTTTACTCTTAAATTACTGATATGTACTGTTACAGTTTTTGGCTGAGAGTATAGATGTGGCTCAAGCAAAAGCCTTCCTTCCCCTTTCATAAGGGCTAGATATTTTAGACTTGGTGGAAATTATAAATCAAGTGCTGAGGTACAAATTTGTTTGATACTCTTCGATTTGCCTTTCTTTAAAACCCTGAGATAACACAATTAGTTCTTAATGCAAAGGTGCACGGAGGTCAGCATGATAAATCATTTAAACGTACTGTTATATCTCAAGTTGTCTGAAATGTGGTGAAATGAAGTCAATGGAAAGGGTAGAAATTTATAGAACCCACAACCGATGTGCTATTGCACATTTTTAGAAAGGTTTTAGAACAGCTCAACCAATGGGAATTTTGCAGAGCAGTAACATTTCTTATAATCCAGCTGAATTTAGAAAATTTGTTCCTTGTCTCCAACAAAACAACTTGCTGATGTAATCAGCAGAGTCACCATATTCCAGAGAGAGGCTAGCAGCAGCCTGCAGAGCCACAGTTCCAACCCACTAATCATGCATTGTTCATACTGTTGAGAAATGATCTGAGGAGTCCTGTAGGAATGCATAGCATGCAAGATCTCATCTCTCAAAATAATTTGAGACTGTAGCCTTTTTAACTGTGATGATTTAGCAGCTATGTTTCTTAACATGAGAAATACATTCTTGCGCCTTTCCAACTGGATCATTTTAACTAGGGTTAGGATCTGCAGAGGAAAACAAAGTGGTTAGCTGTGAAGATCCTTTTTTAATGACTGATTTACAGAAAGATAAGTCTGTACTTCTGTGTAAATGTTTACATACTCAATTGTTGTTGCATACACAAATAGACCACTTAAGAGTGCTTTATCCAGATTTCATTTGTACAGTAGAACCTCAGAGTTACGAACACAAGAGTTACAAACTGACAGCCAACCATACACCTCACTGGGAAATGGAAGTACGCAAACAGGCATGAAGAGACAAAAACAAAACAAAAAAAAATACAGTACAGTACTTTGTTAAACATAAACTACTAAAAAATAAAGGGAAAGTTTAAAAAAGATTTGACAAGATAAGGAAACTGTTTCTGTGCTTGTTTTATTTCAGTTAAGATGGTTAAAAGCAGCATTTCTTGAAAGAGAACCATTGACATGATTGGGCTTGATGGGGAAAAGTGTCAATAAAGCACAACAGTGTAGGGATTGCTACAAGGAATGGAAGATAAAGCTGCATGTTAGTGAAAATGTGTAAATACAGAGTGAAATACAGAGGTTTTCTTTGAAGAGTAAAAATGCAGACACAAAATTATGCTAGACCTGTAATTTACCACATGATGATATATCATCTATTTATACTTGTCCAATGCCAGTGACAGCACTGGCATTAAACCATGTATGTCCTAGTAACAGAGTTGGCTTCGAGTTGTTGTATTGTTCCAGATGCTAGATGCATATTTAAGCTACTTCTATATCACAAGAACATGGTCAAAACTACCATGAGTTAAATCCTGTGGTGCACATTTTAAACACGGTAATCAGATCTGTGGGTAGACTTATACTTTGCTACCCATGCTAGAACAAGAGAGTAAGTCCACAGAAAAGTGTGGGGCAGGTAGGTATTGGACTTAGAAAAAAAATAAAACTAGTAGAGAAAACTTTTAAAAACTGACTCCACTCAACGTAAAAATCAATGAACATAACTAGTGACGCATCTTTGTACTTGTTTTTTCATTTGAAACAATTCCAGAATAATAATAACTAAAGGTTTGACTGCAGATGAGGCTGACTGAAAAATGTTACATTTTCAATAAAGTCTGTTCCGTTTAGACTAAAACTGGCAAGATGCAAAAAACTGCAACAAAGGCTCATTTAAATATAGTAATATCCAATTTCAGTAATATAACAAGTATAAATAAGATGTCCATCAATTTAGTTGGTAATTTTCAAAGCTTTCCACTAAATATTCTGCAACCTTCTGAAGTATTTGAAAACCATATATACTCTACAGTTATTTCTCTGCTATTTAGAGAATACGTGTAGCTTGCTTTCTGCTATTAGTCTGTGCTAATATCTTTATGTTGACTGTACTGTGGCTAGTGTAACAGAGCCTTTGTTGTGGTCTCAGCTAGAGCCATTATGCCCTGCTGGCCAAATTTTCTCCACATGGACTATAGTGGGGTTATGCTGGTGTAAATGAGGGGATTATTTGACTGTTACTTTAAGGACCAGGGGCCAGACACTCAGCTAGTGTAAACTGGTACGGTTCCATTGAGTTTAGCTTAGGATCTGGCCACATGTTTTGTAAATTTTGCATTGGGATTTACCTATTTGCAAATTGGCCTTGTGCAAAGGTATACATGTACTTTTGAAAATCTGCTCTTAAAGGTCCAGAGACTAGCTAGAATGTTGATTTTACTGGTGCAAATAAGGTCAAAGACATTGAGGAGAAGAGTAGCCAAATTCTGCTTTTCCCCCTCTATGCAAACTAAAAAAAAAAAAATTGTTTTCTAGACTGAATGAACCACAACATTTTACAAAAGTGGCCTCTAAATTTGCACTTTCTAGTTTTGTGCTTGCAGCTTTAGGTAGCCAAGATTTTATGCAGTTCAGATTTTGGATTTTTACAAGCAAATGTAATTTGTACTCCTTTGGATGCCTATCCAAGCATAAGAGCACAAAACCTTCATATGCAGTTTTAGACCTATAATGTTAGAGGGAGTTACCCTCAGCAAAACATCTGGCCCTGAGGCTGGATTGAGGCTGCTTTGAAGATTTGACCCTATATAAATGAGTGTAATGTAGACAAAATGATTGCAGTGCATCTGGAGTATTTGTTTTATTTAGCAGTTCATTTGAACTTGTTCCTCCACATTCCTGATATCAACTACTAAAACCAGATACCCAGAAGAGCAGGCAGCAAACAACTCTACTGGTTTCCCCACACTAATCTTAATTCCTTCATGTATACATTTAAAAAGCTCAAATACCCAAAGAGCTTTTGTAATACATGCTCAACTATCCTAAACTCTTGCAAATATAAGGTAATATAAAATGAGCATGGAACTGAAGCAAGAGACTTGATTAATCTGAATTTAGCACCAGGTAGGGGAAAGATACAGTGACATATACCTGGAAATTAATCTGAATACATTCAATCTTTGTGATAACCATAATGACTCAAATGATCTCTTTCTGAAATTTCAAACTTAAGCCTGTACTTCTCAGATCTGTAATCAAGGCTGGAGGGGTGGGGTGGGGGGGAGAAAAAAACAGTGATGTGGGTAACAGACAGGATTGGATTGCATTAGAATGGAATTTGCTTTTTCCACTGATCCAATATAATATGCCACATTTGGATAAAAAGTAGTAAAGAGATGGTAAAGACATTTCCTTTCATTTAAGTTTATTGAACTCAATTGTATCAAGTTAGACATTAACTTTTAGGAATGCTTTACTGTATTCCTAAAAGTATTAGGAAAGCTTGCCCTGCATTCATTTCTGAACTGACAGCAAAAATCAGGTTTGTTTGTTTGTTTTTTAAAGTGACCAGTTCTTTATCTAAGGAGACACTGCATGAAAGACTTTTTAAAAAAAGTCTTATTTTGTGCAACAGCTGCAGTTGGACAAAAATCCTGCAGTGTATGGAATTTCTTTATCAAATCAACACATTGCAGTTCAATATTCCCTTGACAGTGAACACAGCAAAGTCAAAGCCTTTAGATACTTTCCTTACTGCTTTCAAAATTATTTTTAAAAAACAACTTAAAATAAATGTATTAATACCCCCACTGTTTTCATTGCCACAGGAATCCTAAACCTTGCTGATTTAACCCAAGCCACAACAGCTACTTTTTGAAATAGACACCTATGTCTTAGTCATTACAGTCTAAGTAGAAAATAATGTGCTTTTTAAATTTTCAAAGTATTTAATATAACAGAGCCTAGCAACTCGGAGGAACTAAAATATACAAATAGCATTTGCTGTACCGGACCAAACCGACAGTCCATGAAGTCTGGCATCCTGCCTCCAATAGTGGCCAACACTCAGTGTTCCAGAGCACATAGCTAAACTTCATGATAATTTACAGTTTAGTATTTTTTCTTCCCCCGCCCTCCCACCGCTTCTGCACCGCTGGGTTAAACAAATAAGTGGGTTAATATGTCTGTCCATTGCACAATGTTAAAATATAAGGTAAAACTAAGGTATCCACTTAGTGTGCTACTCTAAGTGCTGTGGTGAAATCTTGGCTCCATCAAAGTCAATAGCAAAATTTTCATTGAGTTCGATGGGACCAAGATTTCATTCTGTACAGGCTAAATTCTGCAACATGCAAATTCTGCTTTCTGGGATCCACAGGTTAAAAGGTAGTGGAGAATTCATCCAAGTGTTTTTAAAATGGTGTTTGTATATAATAAAAGGGCTAAGTGGTGTTGTGACACAAATTGTTCATCTAGAAGAGAAACTTAAATCTTGCTTATGATGTAAGTGGAAATGAATTTGGTGGCTTGATTGTACACTTCCTTAGGGAAGTATCCACACCACAAAACCTCAGCATGGTGAACAGTCTTTATTCAGGAGAGCCCTGAAAGGAAAGGTTCTGCAGATTACAACTGTATATATTAACAGAGCTGTTTGAAAAAAGTTTACAGACTATCAGTCTGTGCTTGAGTCAAATTCTGGATGCCTGATACATGTAGTTGCACGCCTGAAATCCCATGGGCAGAAGGGGGGACCCTTGGGAGGAAAAAAAGTCACTCTGATTTCTCTCTCTCTCAAAACCAATGGAGATGAGACACTATAGGCACTTCATGACAGGACTCATAGAAGGGTGTTCTGAGGCCATGGCCAACCTGTTTTTGATTTATGCCCTCAATCTAGCTATAGGTTTTAGACTCCTGCCACCAATCTGAGCAGGAATGAGCTGTACAGGAGTTTGGTACCACTCAGAATAAAAGCATAAAAACCCCATCATCTGTGTGTGTGTGTGCGCGCGCACGTGTGCACGCATTGTAGTTAGAAAGAAGAATGTGATCTGAAGTCCATATCTAGTTAGTATTATTAGTTATTTCAAAAGCATTATGTGCCTGCTCCTGCAGTCATTGAAGTCAATGACGTACCTCGTATTGACTTCAAAGGTGCAGGATCAGACCCTAAATTAACCCCAGTTTTAGAAATTGCTCCAGCATGTATTTGTACAACATGCAGCTTGTTATGCCAACTCTGATGCTTCCATTAGGAGGTTTTTGCCTCTTTTGTAAATACTGTCATAAAAAGCAAAGCATACTAAACCATTAATATCAGTGTTAAAGAACACTACAGGCTAAATTCTGACATGGTGTAAGCAGACAAAAATTTGAACATATTCTTTTATTTTTGTTTTCCTATCTCATGAACCCCAGCCCACTGACATAACTTGTCTTTTAGCTCTTTGCGGCTAGGGCTGCCGTTCACTATATGTTTGTACAGCATGTAGCACAATGGGGCCTTGATTTAGGCATTACCATAAAGTTGTTATTCAATAACAAAGAATAAAAGTAGTTGTAATTCCTTTGAAGTCAATGTTGCACCGACCTTCACCAGCTCTGAATTTGGCCCTGAGTGTCTGCTTAACCTACAAAAAGATCCAAAATTAAAGTTCCAACTGAGAACTATTACTATAATTAGCTGTTCCCATTTTGTTGATATAGCAACACATAGTCTATGTAATATCGCACTCTGTTCTGAACTTCTGGAAGCCTTACGTGGGGTGAGTTACAGAGTTGAATGTTTGAAGATGTCTCTGCTTTTGTGAATATGAGTCAAATTTAAAAACACATTCCTTAATCCAATATATTCAAACACTCTACAGGATTGACATCACAATGAGGTACAGTTTCAGATTCTGCCTTCATTTAATATGGTGCAACCCCAATGAATTCAATGGAATTGCACTGGTGTAACTCAGGGCAGAATTTGGTAAACAGTTTTAAACCTTTTAAAACCTATGTTAACTCTCAAGGCCAAATTATCACCTTTTTTACACTGGTGTAAATCCAGAAGAACTTGGATTAGTCTGTATAAATGCTGCTGTAAGTGGGAACATGATTTGGCCCTAGGAGTGATGTGAAGATTAATTGGTTAGCATTTCTACAGTGCTTCAGGGTAAGTATACATAGCAACTGGGATATGTGATTGTAACACGTGTAGACATACTTGAGTTAGCTTTGATCTATCTAGTTACCCTCAGAGTTATAAAATGCAGCATAAGTAATAACTGTTGTTCAATAGGAGCCATATGCTCATAATCTGAGCACTGAATTATACATACTAGGTCTACCTGGTATGTCCAAAATCTTGCAAAATTTACCTCACTGTCACCAGTATTTGCTAGCATTCTTATTTTACCGTAAGTAATAAACTATAGAAAACTGAGTATGGTCACTACGTGTCTGACCATGCAACACTAAATATTGGGTGAAAAGTCTTACCTCAGCGCAGTTCATGGTAGTAAGTACTACACCTCTGTTATCTGGTGGGGGTGACAGCAGAAATAAGAACAGTAGTAACAAGGTCATTTTGATATCTTCATGAATGATTTGGATAATGACATAAAGAGAGTACACTTATAAAGTTTGCAGATGATACCAAGCTGAGAGGGGTTGCAAGCGCTTTGGAGGACTAGATTACAATTCAAAATGATCTTGACAAACCGGAGAAATGGTCTGAAATAAATAGGATGAAATTCAATAAGGACAAATGCAAAGTGTCACACTTAGGAAGGAATAATCAATTGCACAAATACAAAATGGGAAATGACTTGCCTAGGAAGGAGTACTGCAGAAAAGGATCTGGGGATTATAGTGAATCACAAACTAAATATGAGTCAATATAATCCTGTTGCAGGAGTGATGTAAGCAAGACATGAGAAGTAACTCTTCCACTGTACTCAGCACAGGGGAGGCCTCAGCTGCAGTACTGTGTCCATTTCTGGGGACCACACTTTGGGAAAGATGTGAACAAATTGGAGAAAGTCCAGAGGAGAGCAACCAAAATGATCAAAGGTCTAGAAAACATGATTTATGAGGAAAGATTGAAAAAAATTGGGTTTGTTTAGTCTGGAGAAGAGGAGACTGAGAGGGAATATGATAATAGTCTTCAAGTACATAAAAGGTTGCTATAAAGAGGAAGGTGATAAATTGTTCTCCTTAGCCACTGATGACAGGACAAAAAGTAATGGGCTTAAATTGCAGCAAGGGAGATTTAGGTTAGACATTAGGAAAAATTTCCTAACTTTAGGTGTAGTTAAGCACTGGAACAAATTACCTAGGGAGCCGTTGGCATTTCTATCATAAGAGGCTTTTAAGAACAACTTAGACAAACACCTATCAAGGATCTTCTAATAATATTTAGTCCTGCCTCAGTGCAGGGGACTAGAGTAGATAACCTATTTAGGCCTTTTTAGTCCTATATTTCTATGATTCTGTGATTCAACAGATCCCCTTACCTCAGTCCCTGCGTAACTTAGAATGGGGATGTCAAACATTCAGGCCGCAGAATGAGTTTGGCTTGCTTGATGCATCTGCGTTTATGAGATCCAGAATCTCATTGTTCATTAAAAATAGATGAGTTCCTAGTCACATGGTAGCAAAAAAAAAAAAAAAAAAAGCTTTCTAATATGAACTGAGTAACTGAAGTACTGATAGGTGTCAGAGGGGTAGCCGTGTTACTCTGTATCAGCAAAAACAATGAGGAGTCCTTGTGGCACCTTAGAGACTAATGAATTTATTTGGGCCTAAGCTTTCGTGGTCTATAACCCACTTCATCAGATGCATGGAGTGAAAAAAAGTAGGCAGGTATAAATATACAGCACATGAAAAGATGGGAGTTGCCTTACCAAGGGGGGGGGGGGGGTCATTGCTAACGAAGCCAATTCAGTTACGATGGATGTGGCCCATTCCCAACAGTTGACAAGAAGGGGTGAGTATCAACAAAGAAAAAATTATTTTTTGTAGTGACCCAGCCACTCCCAGTCTTTATTCAGGCCTAAATTGATGATGTCAAGTTTGCAAATTAATGCAGTTTCTCACTGAAGTCTGTTTTTGAAGTTTTTTTGTTGAAGAATGGCCACTTTTTAAGTCTGTCATTGAGTGTCCTGGGAGATTGAAGTGCTCTCCTACTGGTTTGTGAATGTTACAATTCTTGATGTCTGATTTGTGTCCATTTATTCTTTTGCGTAGAGACTGTCTGGTTGGCCAATGTACATGGCAGAGGGGCTTTCTTGGCACACGATGGCATGTATCACATTGGTAGATGTGCAGGTGAACGAGCCCCTGAACCAGCACAGCACATTTCCCCAGGGGTGCTTGACCCCCCACTCCTGCCCCCTCTACCCCAACACCTCTTGCATGCTGCTGAAGAACTGATCCGTGGCAAGCAGGAGGTGCTGAGAGGGAGGGGGGGAGAGAAGCTGATCAGTGGGGCTGCTGGCGTGCAGGGAGGTGCGGGGAGAGAAGGGGAGGAGATGATTGGCAGGGCTGCCGTAGGGTACTGAGTGCATATGTGCTTCAGTGTTAACATTAACTGTTTTATTGCTGAACATTTTAATGGCTGAAATGGGAAAGTGGATAGCAGTGAAGTCCACCAGAAAATGGGAACTGGAAGTTGCTGAAGGAAGGAAATGCAGTGGGAGGGACAAAGGAGAGTTACAAAGAGAGGAAAGAAGGAGGGAAGCAAGAAGAGGAAGATGGTAAAGGAAGAACAGGCAGAAGTAGTTATAGTCGACAACTGAACAATATTAATTGTGACAATAAGGTATTGAACAAATATACAATAATAGTAAATAATAACAAAAAGTTTAGTTACTACATAAAGGCCAGATTCTCCCCTGAATCTTTGTGCAAATCTTCCTGTGATGGGGTATACAAACCCCACACTTGGAAACAAGAGGTTAAGGAGCTGCTCTGGGCTCAGCCAGCCCCACCCTACTCTATCAGCAAGAGATGCACAGACTGGAAGAGGAGTTAAATGGAAGCAGGACAGCTCATTTGGGCAGGCCAGGGAAGGGAGAGGACCTTTCACTTACAGTTCCTGAGGAAAGGTCTGAGGGAAGGCAAGATCTCTCTCTCTCTCTCCCCCATCAACAGTGGCCTGAAGGTCCTGCCCTGAGGGAAGGGAGGGTCTGCTTCTGATAGACCCTGAGAGGGAGGCATTTTCCACTCTCACATACTAACCCAGTTTGTTTTGTGAGTTCCCAGTGTTTTGTTTATGGATACCCTGGAAGGGGAGAGGCTTGGAACTGACCTGGCTGGAGGGCCAGCCGCAGGAGGCAGCTGTTGCCCTCAGAGGGAAAGAGCTGCTGTGCCAACCTGGCCACAAAGAGGTGCCAAATGATGAGCTGACCCCCTTTGCACCTTCCTGTTACAACTGTGAACTTTGGACACTACATGGGTAGCTACAAGGAGGGCAGCCTTAAGGTTGAAGGGTCTAACCCCCTGACCACTGGGCAACACTCCTGATGAGAGACAACCATCACACTCCCACTGACATTTGTAGGAGTTCTGATGTGGATGGAGGGTAGTATGTAGTCATAAATTTATAACCCTGACCATTGATCATTATTAAAAATTGAATTAATCCTTTAACACAGGAAAAGTTTGAAACTCCTACCTTCCCTCAGCTCTTCCACCAGCTCCAGGTATCTCTAGTAATACGCAGCAATGTACTGCTCACTTTTCACTCTACAGATAAAAGTTAGTCACCCATGCATGCACAGCAGATCCTGTCGTCTCTTAGCTAAACTTACAAGCTTAGCAAAAAGAAGTCCAGTCTAGAACTTCCAAAGGTTGATAACTCTGAAATCAAAACCAATTGTCTCTGCAACAAGCAAAAGACCCTTCTCTTCAGTAAGGTTGTTTCCAATCCAAATTTCAACTTTAAAGATGCAGTGAATTCAGATGTAGACCTGTTTTGGAAAAAAAATTGCAATATATATATTTGTTCTCCTTGTGCTCATGTGCCACACATGAAAGGAAAATTCACTTTCATGGAGAAACCAAGCATGGAATGTTTCAGCCCTAAAGGTAAATGTTTCAGAAAGTTATGAATAATTGAAAATGAAAGTTATAATGGAAACTGTTATATAACCTTGACTATAGAAATTGACAAAATAGCTTTTTCTCCTTTGAGATCTAAATTAAAATATGCTAATCTTGTATTCCAAGTAAATATGGCAATATTTCCAAACATTGCCCATGTAAATCCCATTGTCTTCCTATATTTTAATAATAATATATTGAATAAAATGAGAGAGAAGTTAGAAGCTATTTTGATGGTGATAATAGAAGATGCAGCCAATGGATTCTCTTTTTAACATTTTCAGAGGAAAAAGGAAACAGGTACTTGAGAAGTATAGGTGTGACAACTATAGTATTTTTGAAGAGTCAGAATAGGATTTAGAGCTAATTTTTAATTAACAACATTTTCTCAGCAACAGTATGGTCAGATTATCTTAAATACAAAGATATATACGTACCCTCATAAAATGTAATTTCCTCTGTAGAAGTTACTTATAAACCGTCTAGAATTTAATAGAGAATAATATTCCTACTATAGAATTCTACAGGTTGGTTTTAAAATTCTATATCTGTGCTATCATTCCATCTTAAATTCCATGGGATTTTTCCACGAGGTAATTTTCAAGTAAATGTAATCTTTCTGAATAGGCAGGAAGAACAAAATACATGTCTTGAAGTTAATAAAAAATATTGCTTGAGCATGCAGGGGTGTAATCAGGAAGGCCAAAGCACAATTGGAGTTGCAGCTAGTAAGGGATGTAAAGGGTAACAAGAAGTGTTTCTACAGGTATGTTAGCAACAAAAAGAAGGTCAGGGAAAGTGTGGGACCCTTACTGAATGGGGGAGGCAACCTAGTGACAGATGATGTGGAAAAAGCTGAAGTACTCAATGCTTTTTTTGCCTCGGTCTTCGCAGACAAGGTCAACTCCCAGACTGTTGCACTGGGCAGCATAGTATGGGGAGGAGGTGAGCTGTCTTCAGTGGTAAAAGAACAGGTTAAGGACTATTTAGAAAAGTTGAACATGCACAAGTCCATGGGGCCACATGCAATACATCCAAGAGTTCTGTGGGAGTTGGCTGATGTGATTGCAGAGCCATTGGCCATTATCTTTGAAAACTTGTGGTGATCAGGGGAGATCCTGGACAATTGGAAAAAGGCTAATGTAGTGCCCATCTTTTAAAAAGGGAAGAAGGAGAATCCAGGGAACTACAGACCAGTCAGCCTCACCTTAGTCCCCAGAAAAATCATGGAGCAGGTCCTCCAGGAATCCATTTTGAAGCACTTGGAGGAAAGGAAGGAGATCAGAAACAGTCAACATGGATTCACCAAAGGCAAGTCATGCCTGACCAACCTTATTGCTTTCATGATGAGATAACTGGCTCTGTGGATATGGGGAAAGAGGTGGACATGATATACCTTGACTTTAGCTAAGCTTTTGATACGGTCTTCCGTAGTATTCTTGCCAGCAAGTTAATGAAGCATGGATTGGATGAATGGAATATAAGGTGGATAGAGAACTGGCTAGATCGTTTGTCTCAACAGGTAGTGATTAATGGCTTGATGTCGAGTTGGCAGCCAGTATCAATGGAGTGCCCTGGGGGTCTGTTCTGGGGCTGGTTTTGTTCAACATCTTCATTAATGATCTGGATGATGGGATGAATTGCACCCTCAGCAAGTTTGCAGATGACACTAAGCTGGGGGGAGAGATAGATAAGCTGGAGGGTAGGGATAGGGACCAGAGTGACCTACACAAATTGGAGGTTTGGGCCAAATGAAATCTGATGAGGTTCAACAGGTACAAGTGCAAAGTCCTGCACGTAGGAAGGAAGAATCCCATGCACTGCTACAGGCTGGGAACCGACTGGCTAAGTGGCAGTTCTGCAGAAAAGGACCTGGGGATTACAATAGCGGAGAAGCTGGATATGAGTCAACAGTGTGCCCTTGTTGCCAAGAAGGCTAACGGCATATTGGGCTGCATTAGTAGGAGCATTACCAGCAGATCGAGGAAAGTGATTATTCCCCTCTATTTGGCACTGGTGAGACCACATCTGGAGTATTGCATATAGTTTTGGGCCCCCACTAGAGAAAGGATGTGGACAAATTGGAGAGAGTCCAGCAGAGGGCAACAAAAATGATCAGGGGGCTGGGGCACATGACTTATGAGGAGAGGCTGAGGGAACTGGACTTATTTAGTCTGCAGAAGAGGAGAGTGAGGGGGAATTTGATAGCAGCATTCAACTGCCTGAAGGGGTGTTCCAAAGAGGATTGAGCCAGGCTGTTCTGAGTGGTGGCAGATGACAGAACAAGAAGCAATGGTCTGAAGTTGCAGTGGGGAAGGTCTAGGTTGGATATTAGAAAAACTATTTCACTAGGAAGGTGGTGAAGCACTGGAAAGGATTACCTAGAGCGGTGGTGGAATCTCCATCCTTAGAGGTTTTTAAGACCCGGCTTGAAAAAGCCCGGGCTGGGATGATTTAGTTGGGGTTGGTCCTGCTTTGAGCATAGGGTTGGACTAGATGACCTCCTGAGGTCTCGTCTAATCCTAATCTTCTATGATTATATGATTCTAATATAATGCTGTAATAGAAAAATCTCATTCCTTTGTTTCTCTGCACGTGCAACTTTTAAGTGCTGTTCCTGCTATCTTTCATACAAACAAATTGTTGCTTAGAATGCTGGCGTGACCTTTGCTGTGACTTGTGAGATTGTTTCACTCTTCCTTTTGAATAAGCAATAGCAAGTTATTGCATGTTTAGGGTCACATTGTCAAGTGTGCCGTCAATTTTTTAAAAAATATACACACAATTTTTCTTGCAATTTGTGGGTCCAATATTGCAAGCAAAGGGTAGGATGAAATTTTGCATGAAAATTTCATTTGTATATGCAAATTTTAGGGCATACACTAAAGTTTGTGGGAACAAAATTGGATGCAATCTCAAAATTAGGCATTTAAAATTAATTCTTAGAAAAATTTAACCCATAAAGAATTATGTGGCATTTGCAAACATATGTAAGATCAGGAGGAAAGGGAGATTAAATTGTGATCCTATCAGTTTTGTCAACATCCCTTTAAATGATTTCTTCTGGCGGAGTCTAATATAATTTCAGTAAAATGCCTGAAAATTCAGATTTTTTCTGATCATCCTATTGATTGTGATCTAACTTTAATACACAAGAGAATAGAACAGATGCCCATTGAGAGCTTATCTACATCCAAAGAGAGGCAGACCAACATCAGCCCACCAAAGGCTGGGTAAGGCTAACCAGGCCTATTTAAATAGACTGCCAGTTTCTGTTAGGGTTGCCAGGCATCCATTTTTCAACCAGAACGCCCAGTTGAAAAGTAACCCAGTCGAAAAGGGACGCTAAAAGTCCGGTTATCTGTAGCGCCAGCGGGGCAGGTAGGCTCCATGCCTGGCTCCACATGGCTCCCGGGAAGTGGCCGGCATGTCCCTCCAGCTCCACCCCCACAGCTCCCATTGGCTTCTGGCCTACCTAGGAGCCGGAGAGACATGCTGGCTGCTTCCCTGGAGTCGAGTGGACTTCCTCCATCCCTGGGAAATGCCGGGGTCGCCTGAGGTCAGCAGCACCCGGAGTGTGCACCCCAAACCCTTCCCGCACGCCAACCCCCGTCCTATCTCTGAGCCCCCTCCCACACTCCAAACCCCTTGGCCCCAGCCCGGAATCCCAAACCCCTCATCCCCAGTCCAACCCCAGAGTCTGCACCCCCAGCAGGAGCTCTCACCTCCTCCCACACCTCAACCCCCTGCCCCAGCCCTGTGAAAAATGAGTGAATGAGCGAGGGTGGGGGAGCGTGAACGATGGAGGGAGTGGGGATGGACTGAGCAGGGGCCAGGGCCTTGGACAAGGGGCGGGGTAGGGGCAGGGCCTCGGGAGAGGGGCGGGGCAGGAGTGTTCAGTTTTCTGCAATTAGAAAGTTGGCAACCCTAATTTCTGTTCTGCCTACAAAGCGCAGGTAGGAAGATTAGAACCCTCTTCCTACAGAGATTAAACAAACAAAAGAAAGAAAACAAATTCAAAAGGGAAAATGAGTTTTCTGGAGTTTGTTAGCCTCTGCAATCTGTTTTGGCTACACGTTTGATTTTCTGTATATATAGGCTCTACCCTAGCACTTTCATCCTTTCTGAAAGACTCATCTTAGGATGCAGAACTTTCAAGTGTTTCCACAGTGTTGAAACTGGGATTTTCCATGCATATTATTTGCAAAGGTGATGTGGGATTTTTGCAAGATTGCTTCTGTGTCTTTGCCTGCGCAAATCATTGCTTTGGAATTTTGCACCATCCTCATAAAAGAAAACTGAACACAATCCTACCACCATGAATTAGCCAAAAACAACATCTAGAATATCAAAAAGTTTTGATGGACCCAGGATCATTCAGTCTTTATTTTCCCATGACTGCACTTCTACCGGGACTAGCAGCATTTGGTAGCTATAGAAACAAGCACAGAATCTGGATCCAGCTGCAGAATGTTTGTTCAGACTAGAATCCCCGGACAACAGTCAATGATGTCCAACTCCCTTTCTCTTGTAGTGGGCCTGAGTGAGTACAAATAGCAGCTGTCTCATGTAGTGGATCCAAAAAGAAGTCTGATCATGGCCTACTTGCTTCTTCTGAAAGCAGCAGTGGATTCTAGGATCAAGAGATGTCTGCTCCCTCATTGTCATGGTAGGCAGTAGGTTAGATAGGAATTTTTTACAGAAATATGCCTGCAGTTGCCACAGAGAACTATGGGCCCTATCTGCAATTTCAGTACCTATTGTTATAACTGGACATAGAGGGAACTTGAGAGGTCATTTAGTCCATTAGCCTTGCACTGAGACATGACCCAATATACCTAGACCATCCTGACAGGTGTTCGTTTAACCCAGGAATGGGCAACTTTAAGGTAGCAGAGAACCCCAAGATCCACTAAAATCCTTTGGCAGGGCATGCAGGGAAAAAACCAAATACAATAAAAAGTGATCTCTAGATGTTAACTGCTATGAGCTCTATATAGCAGCACTTCTAATTCATCCTCTTTGTATAAAGAATCAATTTTTGGTGCCTTTTGGGAGTTTAAAAAACAACAATATGAGCATCTCCTGTTGGAAAAAGCAGAACAGAACACTTCAATCTCTCTGGTCACTCAATAACAGACCTAAAAGTGGCAATTCTTCAACAAAAAAAATTTCAAAAACAGACTCCAACGTGAAGCTGCAGAACTGGAATGAATTTGCAAACTGGATACCATCAGATTAGGCCTGAATAGAGACTGGGAGTGGTTGGGTCATTACAAAACCTAAACTTAATTTCCCCAATACTAATTTCTTCCTACTGTTACTCACACCTTCTTGTCAACTGTCTGTAACGGGCCACTCTCTTACCACTTCAAAAGTTATTTTTCCTCCCTTCGTATCCTGCTGTTAATTGATTTAATTTGTTAGACTGACCTCACACTTGGCAAAGCAACCCCCCATCCTTTCATGTATTTATACCTGCTCCTATATTTTCACTCCATGCGTCCGATGAAGTGGGTTCTAGCCACGAAAGCTTATGCCCAAATAAATTTGTTAGTCTCTAAGGTGCCACAAGGATTCCTCGTCAGGTTTTTTGTAATTTTAAAGTTACTGATATCCAGCTGAACTGTAGTAAGTGTTTATATAAGCATTTCCATTATACAGTGTGAAGCAACTGGGTTGTGTTTTGAGGTAGTAATGGCCAAAAATAGTATTTTGACTGGCTTCAAATAATTTGCACTTCTTTAACCTAACTTTTAAAATTAAATTTGTCATGATAATGGTACATAAAGTTGTGTAAACTAGGTGTTTTCTCTCAAATTTTTAAACAGATGAATTATTAATCTATAAAAATGGTCAGTAAAATATTCTTTCATGAATAATGATGCGTTTTACATTTTTTTTAGCATGTATTGTGTATTTTGGAGCCCTTGCATTTAATGCATTAAGTGACAGTAATAGGACTTGACATATTAATGCAGGAACAGCTTCATAAGATACAATATATACAGTTCAGTTCTGTATAGGTATGGATAATATACTCTCTTATAATCATTTTGAACTATAGTATCAATGTATTATATTCTCCTTGGGACAAATCCTGCAGTCTTTACCCAGGCAAGCTCCCACTGAAATAAAGTCAAGAGGAGTTTTACAAAGAAAAAGACAACTGCCACTTTAGTCCATGCAGCAGTATGCAAAGGTGTGTTTATTCTTATGTTCTGTTCTTGGCTCTACCTCTAATTCTCTTTGTGTCTTGCCAAAGTAAAAAAAAAAAGTCTGTGTGCCTCAGTATTCTCATCTGTAAATTGGACATAATACCCATCCCACAGGAATATTCTGTTAATTAATGTATGTAAAATGTTTTGAGATTCTCAGTAGAAGGTGCAATATAAGCAAGGCCCTGTTTTCTACAGCAAGCTCAACCTAAATTCTGCAACCAGAAATGCAAATTATTATACTTCTTTATTATTGTTGGAGATAGGTCTAAAATCAAGTCCAAGATGCAGGTGCACCTAAACTTTGGAAAAGTTAGATTCAGATTGGGATTTTGCTGGTTGGGCACATCTATTAGTTACTATTATTATTATGACAATTGCTCATTACAAATGTTTAAAATATATAGTGGTAGACTTGACTTCAAGTTTCTTTGCTTTTGTTAGTTTAGTATTGACATGCTGAACATTGATGTGTTGTTTGTACTCGTGGGACATTAGCCTTGTTGCCTAGCACTTACTTTCAAAGGAACACCAAAATCCTAGAATCATAGGACTAGAAGTGACCTTGAGAGGTCATCTAGTCCAATCCCCTGCACTAAGTATTATCTAGACGAGGATTTCTCAAACTTCATTGCACCGTGACCCACTTCTGACAACAAAAATTATTACACAACCCCAGGAGAAGGGACTCAAGGCTGACCCCCACCTGAGCCCCGCTGCCCTGGGTGGGGGGGCCAAAGTACAA
Source organism: Chelonia mydas (assembly GCF_015237465.2). Taxonomy (NCBI): domain Eukaryota; kingdom Metazoa; phylum Chordata; order Testudines; family Cheloniidae; genus Chelonia; species Chelonia mydas. Next base: position 323,877,013 of record NC_057849.1, read on the forward strand.
GCCATACCAGTCCAGACAGGGGAGCCAAAGCTGAAACCCAAGGGTTTCAGCCCTAGGCGAGGGGTCTGTAACCTGAGCCCCACCGCCCAGGGCTGAAGCCCTCGAGCTTCAGTTTCAGCCCTGGGCAGTGGGGCTCAGGCTTCAGCCCCGGGCCCTAGCAAGTCTAAGCCAGCCCTGGCGACCCCATTAAAATGGAGTCGCAACCCACTTTGGAGTCCCGACCCACAGTTTGAGAACCACTGATCTAGACCATCCTTGACAGGTGTTTGTCTAACCTGCTTTTAAAAATCTCTCGTGATGGAGATTCCACAACTTCCCTAGGCAATTTATTCCAGTGCTTAACTACCTTAATAGTTAGGAATTTTTTCCTAATGTCCAACCTAGACCATCATTGCTGCAATTTAAGCCCATTACTTGTAGTCCTATCCTCAGAGGTTAATGAGAACAATTTTTCTCCCTCCTCCTTATAACAACCTTTTATGTTGAAAACTGTTATCATGTTCCCTCTCTATCTTCTCTTCCTCAGACTAAACAAACCCAATTTTTTTCAGTCTTCCCTCATAAGTTACATTTTCTAGACCTGTAATCATTTTTGTTGCATGTAAGAATTCTGTCAATAGCTATGCTATGTATGAACCACCAATGGCGCTCGGAAGTGGTTAAGTCAAACTTTTACGTTCTTTAAAATTAATTTTTAGAATCTTACATTTGGAGCACAGTACTTTGAATTTAACAGAACTGGACAAAATGCTCAAAGCAAAATTTCAAACTGTGTGAAAACCACCAGATTTAAAATTTTTTATAGACTCAAAATTCAAACCATATTCTAAGACATGTAAACATCTTCATTAAGAAGCGCAAACCTTTCAGGCAAACCTGGATCCAGGTTTGCATGAACTCAGCTCAGTCATGTGAAATTCTCAGTTTCATATGTGATTGGAGTTAAAATGGGCTTAAACTGCAAAATTTAGATCCCACCTAGATTAAGCTCCTTAACATTCAAGGAATTGGGATCATTCTGGGGTTTTGGCTCAGTAGATTAAAGAGACAGAGGACCTGATTCTTTACTCTGTTATGCCAGTTTTTCATCAGTGTAACTTTGTTGACTTCACTTAATACAGTCTATAAGTATATCTTGGCATATTTTCAGGGCTTGAACCTGCCCCCTTGGGAGTCAATGGCAAAATTCCCAATGACTTCAATAGGAGCAAGATCAAACCGTGAGGTGACAATTACTAAAACAAAGAGAGCATTACTACAAAGTATCTGTTTGTGTGGATCTGGATGTAGTCACATTTTCCATATTTCTGCTACATGTAGTGTTCTCTGATAGAAATTGCAGTTCAAAATGTTCAACTATAGTAGCTCCTACTGATTCCTGTTGTCAACTAGGTTTAGGTGAAAGAGTAACAGGGTTATTGAGCTACTGGTTCCTGGGGACTTGGTGCTCAGTAAAATAAACACCAAAAATCCAGGAGAAGGATTCTAGTAGATTAGGCTAGAATTTCCAGGTGGGCTGTTCTTACCTATATCCAAATATGAGTTTCTACTTGTGACATTTTATCTACTAAGTGTCTTATTCTGGCAGGCTTCCTAACCATTTCTTCATTGGCTATTTACCACACAATACACCAACATAATAATTGCTTGTGTGAAATTAACTGTCTAAACAGCATATCTAACATAGGATATGTACTGCAGTACAGGAAATAAAAGTGAAACCTATTTGCTTCTTATTTCTCAAATCCTTTTGTGACTGTTGCAGTCACAAAGTATCAATACTCCAGCACCAATGCTCAGTGCAGTATGTCTTGACATGTGGTATAACTCTCAGTGGAGTAAAAGGCATAGCGTATCTTAGGTGTTTGTCCTCCATTGAAAAAACAGCATGCAACTTCCTTGAGAGGTCTGCCAGGTGTTACTGTGCTGCAGTATGATTTCTCTCACATGGTGTACTGAAAGGGTCTAATAAAATGAACATATTACTGTACTTCTATGCTGAGTTATACTTTGCTTACTTAGAATATGGATATTTCATTTAATATCTGTCACAGATCAACAAACTACATGTGTAGATGAGTGTAGTTTATTCATCAGTTCATAGCCACAGAGGCCCCTGGAGAGCACTAGATATCCAGATGGCACTAAGTGTTGGATTTTGCATTTTGATCCCTGAGGTGGCTAATGGATGTATTTTTTAAAAAATCACATGTAGACAGACAGCTTCCCATTGCCTACGCATCTGGCAGTGCATCATGTACATTGTTTATTCCAGCAAGTACATACAATATATTGCACTTATGAAATGTGCCCAGCTGCAGCAAGAGTTTGGTTGACGTACAGATTTCAGTTCCCCTGCTCCATTCTCTTCATTCCATCCCTACTAAAATGTAAAATATTCTATTAGGCTTAATCATTAACTTAATTTCTTTGCATTTGGCAGGCTGTCTGACAACTTCCAAGTTATTAATATTGTTTGTATTGTGTGACTTTCGCATACTATAAAAGATGAGTTTGAATGGCAAGGTTTATCAGGAAAGATCAGAAGACATTCAGGTTCTTAGTGAGTGTAACTATCTTAGGCTGTCGGATGGCTTACCTGAAATGAGTTCGATGGTGTGTTGTGTTGATAAGAAGGAGTCTGGGGCCAGCTGAAGGTCTTCCACTTTGCATAAAATACTTAGATATTCACTGGAGAAGGGATTTGAACCTGACTTTCCCATATTCCAGGTGGGTACTGTTTGCCTTTTATATACATTGAAATGTAGCAGTTGGAACAATATTGCAAATGGAAATCTATAGATGGAGGAAACCTTTATTAAAATTTTGCACACAACATTGAATTAATTCTATTGGCCAATAATTTTCTCTTTGAAAGACTTATCTTTTGAGCTGAGCTTCGTCAAATATCAGAGGCATGCTCCATTGCACTCTTCAGCATGATCTGCATTTAATTTGTTTCATCATGTCTGTACAAGTGAAATATTCTACTATTTATAACAAGTATCTATTTATATTCAGGTCCCACATGCTCAGATCAGAAGGGAAAGATATCCGTTATGATGACCACTGCCACAAGCCCTCCCCAAAACCACAATCATCACATTTGGCATCTTTTTTCATATTCACTGAATCAGAAAACTGTTTGCCCTTTAGTTAATAATAACTGCAGCATCACAAGCAGCACTTGACCATACAATTGGAATTGTGACAGGCTGCATTTTTAAAGCAATATTTTAGAGCATGTGTATTTTGATCTTATGACTTCATGACCTCCTACACGTAGATTATTATTACACCATATGACTATATGGGCTACATTGTCCATTATTTTCCTTAAAACATCTATGCAGGGGGAAGGGCCCAGTGATTAAGTATTGTTTCTGCATTCTGTCACACCCATTTTACAACTGAGGGAACTGGGGCATATGGAGGATACGGACACTTTTGAAAATGTTGATCACTAATTTTGGGTGTGCAGTTTTAGCCTCTTGATGCCTAAAGTTGGGCAGTCAGAAACTGAGACACACAATTAGTAGATAATTTTGAAAATTTATCCTTAAGTGACTTTCTCAAGATCAAAGACAGTGTCAGGTTCAGAGCTGGGATTAGAATTCTCAACTAGGAGTTCCTAGCTCCCAGTTCTGTACTCAGCCTTTACTCATGTAAAATTTCAGTTTAAGCAGATTCCAGTTTCATTTTTTGCAATATTTTTTATTTCTAGAAAAAGATATTTTAATGACTATACCATACCTCTTTCTCTAGAGTTTTTTTAAATTGAAACTGGGCATACGTTTAAAAACTTGGGATTTTATCTGAGTTCCCTATTGACTTTTCCATGTTCCCCTGGTATTTTCTGATAAGGCTGATGCCACAACACATTCTATAACATCACTCTAGAGCAGAGCTGGCTAGTGGAATTTCAGGAGACCTAAAAAGAGAGCCTAGTTTTGAGTTGTTTATGTGCTGACTATAGTTATGAGCATGAGTACTGGGGACATTAAGTTTATATGGATATTCATGCAATTTTATTTATTTATATAGTTCACCTTGATTAAATTTAATGAATTTTATGTTAAAATCTCAACCTTAACTGTAGCATTAAAGGGATTAGTCCTGTTTATTTGAATCTTTTTATTTCAGCTTTGTTACTAATAAGACTCTACAAGCTTCAATCTGAAAAACAGTTTGCAAACAGAATTGGCTTTCCTACCATTATTCACAAGCTTATTTTTAGCTAATGTTGCTGAACATGGAAGCAGTCCAGTTTACATCCTTGTTCTATTTCCTGTTTACATGAACGAGACTGGTGTCACCATCATATTCTTGGACCACTCTGGAAGCCAGTGTGTAGCCTTCCTTCCACTTCTGAAATGAGCAGCATTACACAACAGAACTATTGATGTATTTTCAGATAAACAGATAGGAATATTAATGAACTTATTGTTATGTAATATTAAATGAAGTGAGTGTTAATACAGATATAAAGTGAAAACCTTGTCCATTGAAAGTCAATGGCAAAACTTCCACTGGCTTTAGTGGAGCTAGGGTTTTACCCATGGAATGTTTGAAGTTAGATAGAAAAGACCTATTCTGATGTAGAATTGCTCCCTGTAATACATTTTCCAGAGTTTTGTGGTGCCTAGTTTTGTTTGCCAAGTAAGAGGGCTTCCACCACCTCCCTTAAGAAACAATTAAAATCAAGAGTTGCACCCCCTGATACAGAAAATGAATTTGGCCTATAAAGTGGCTTTCATTAGTAACTGCCATAAAAACATGCTTTTCAGATCAGGAGGTCATGGGGAATTCAGAGGATATAGCTCAGCTTTCTTGAGTCTCATCAACATGTCTTATGCATTATATTACTAGTTCTAGTCCCTCTTACCACAATTTTATTATAAATTTAAAGTCCATATACGGCATAATCTTCAAAATGCAATTCAATTATATGGTGTCAAATAAGAATATCAGTGCACCTTAAAGGGACATGGTCAGATCATTTAGGCCCAAAGTTTAGCTTTTAGTCTTAGAAAAAAGTGGTTTTACAGAAGCTGATATGAACTGAAATATTTCCACGAATTTAAAAATAGAAGCAAATGCAGCTCTGAGGGTTATTTAAACATAATAGCAAACTGCATTGTGGTTATGGATAAGAACCACAAAATGAAACTGACAATGAACAGTTTAATTACCTTCTTCTTGAGAGTGACAAGTAAAAGATAAACTTTATGAATGATGTAAAGTGCTGTTGGGCCAGGAGGCTCTCCGCTGAGGATGGTGTGTAGCTCTTTGTAAAAGCCGATTTATGGCTCAGCACCTGATCGACTGCTGGCCTCCCTGGTCTTCTGGTATGCCTGCTGCAGCTCTCTTGCTTTCACCCAGCACTGCTGCTGGTCCCTGTTGTAGTCCTTCACAGATATTATGCAGGACACAGCAGGCAGCCATATCCATTGGGATATTTTTCTCACTGAGGTCCAATCTTGTAAATAAACAATGTCAGTGACCCTTCAGATGACCAAAGGCACATTTAACTGTCATCCTGCACCTGCTGAGCTTAGTTGGATCACTCTTTGGTGCTGTTGAGGGCGATGTTGTGCCATGGAAGCAAGGAGTAGGCTGGGTTGCCAAGGATCACTATTGGCATTTCCACATTCCCAATGATAATCCGCTGATCAGGAAAGAAATTCCCCCTTGCAGCTTTCTGAACAGTCCTGTGTTCTTATCAAAGCTCATGTCTTGCACCTTCCGTGACCCGCCCACATTGATGTCTGTGAAGCATCCCCAGTGATCCACCAGTGCTTGCATTACCATAGAGAAGTGGCTCTTTCTGTTGATGTACTCCGTGGTAAGGTGGTCTGGTGCCAAAAAGGGATATGCATGCCATCTATCACTCCATTGCTACAAAACCATCCACTATGTCCTGCACATTGCCAAGAGTCACAGTCCTTAATAGCACGAGGCGATTAATGGCCTTTCACACTTACACAACAACCACAGGTACTGACTTACTCAAATCCTTGGGGGTGCTCAACCACTGCTCTGCCCCGACTCCATCCCTTCCTCCAAGTCCTCACCCCGCCCCACCTCTTCCTGCCTCAGCTCCGCCCCAGGCCCCGCCCCACTCCAACCCTTCCCCCAAGATCCATCCTCTTCCCGCCCCCACTCTGCCCCTGCCCTGCCTCTTCCTGCCCCCATTCCCCCCTCTCCCCCTCAGCACCTCCTGCATGCTGCTGAACAGCTGATCACCGGTAGGTGGGAGGCACTGGGAGGGAGGGGAGGAGCTGATCAGTAGAGCCGCCGGTGGGTGGGAGGTGCTGGGGGGGAGGGGGAGGCACTGATCTGCGGGGCTGCTGCTGGGTGCTGAGCACCCACTATTTTTTTTCCATGGGTGCTGCAGCCCCAGAGAACCCACGGAGTTGGTGCCTATGACAACAATGGCCCCTCCAGTGGATTTCCTGGCTCCAAATTGATTCCTGATTGACCAGTAGCAATCTGACATTGCAAGTTTCTACAGTGCAATTGCCTCTCGTTCCTCAGCTGTAGCGCAGCTCTCATTTTGGTGTCCCTGCGCTGGAGGGCTGTGAAGAGTTCAGTACCAGAGCCAGAAATGTGGCCTTGCTTATCCAAAAGCTCTGCAGCCACTGCTCATCCTCCCAAACCTGCATGATGATGTGATCCCACCATTCACTGCTTGTTTCTCGGGCCCAGAACCGGTGCTCCACCGTCTCCAGCTGCTCCATGAATGCCGCCAACAACCTTGAATTGTTTCTTTTTATGTCCCACAGCAATCTAGCCTCCAAGGAATCGTCATGTTCCCCGCAACTCCTTGTTGTGCAAGTGCCATGCTTCTGTCAGGGATGGTGGACAGCAAGGAGGAATGCATGGGTTTGTGAGATTTTGAAAAGAAGGCACAAAAATGTGGGATGAAGATGAAATTATGGGATGGAGAACTCTACATTATGGGAAGCTGATCCCATGCTCATATTCACCCCTGCGTGGCTCATTTTGTCCCCATCAGGCATTGCAAAAACTTCCCAAAAGACCCTGCACTCGATGATGGTGAGTTGTGTAGTGGGATACCTACCCATGGTGCACTGCACTCTGCATTGCTACAAACGCTCATGGTGAGGACACACACCAGTGACACAAGGAGCCAAGCATGCACACGCACAAGCAATATAATAACTGCAGCAGCTGTATGCTGGCATAATTTAGGTTGACATAAATTTGGAATGTCGAGATGGCCTTAGTCTATGAGTACTGAAAGAACTCTCTGAGAATGTAGAAATACATCTGTTAATTAGTTTATTGTAGAGTATAGTTGGTTAAAAACATGAATTTCTATCCTGTGGGAAATTCTGATATTTCAAAATTTATTTTGAGTATCAAAAAATTCCAAAAAATGTTTATGTGGAAATGTCAAAACATTTCTTTAGCTATTTTTGATCAAAATGAAACATTTTGAGATTCCTGAATTGAAATGTTTCCATTTGGTGAACTAAATTAAATGTTTTGTTTTGGCTTGGTTCAACATTAATGTATGTCCCTCTGACCTGCTGCTCCTTAAAGATTCCATACCTGCATGCTGGCTCCTGGGATCAGGTTTGCCAGGGCAAGACTCCTCCTGACCAAAGTAAAGGCCTCTTCTGGAGCAGAAAGAAATCAGTTGCAGCTGGCATGAATGGGGGATACAGACAGCCCTCTCCTACTCTTCATCTCCTCTTATCTCTATTGCTTCTCCCATATCCCAGCTCACCACATCCCCATTGGCCTTCCAAGGCCCCTCACATCCATCTTCATCACCACCGTATGACCTCCTCGCTGTTGTATTAATTTAGATGGAATAAATAGGCCGAAAGTATTAACATAACTCAGTCACTGTCCAGCCTTAAACATTGTTAACAAAGGTTCAGGGTTTGGTATGTAGATAATGCAGTCACTTAGTACCATGGCAAACACAATTAAAAGTCCTTTTAACCTTTTATTAAAGATACAAAAAAGAAGGGAAAATGGATAAAGCATTTGAAATGTAAACCATTAAGAAAGGATTTCATTTTAACAACGCTTCTTGTTCCCTTTAGCTTTTAGAAGGACCCTCTGGTTTGACGCTCTGTTTGATGGTATTAAAGACAGTAATAACTGCCGCTTTGGGGGAAAGAAGAGTTAGTTGAGATGAGTTGGAGCTGTTGTTGTGCCTGCTGTTGAAGGCCATTCCCATTTCATCTGAGGAGGTAATTGTCACCTTTACCAGCTCCAGCAGAATCCCAATGTTATCTGGATCCCTCTGTCTATCCTGGCTTGGATTAGGACAAAGAAGGTCCGGGGTAGGATGACCAGGTAGCAAGTGTGGAGGGTGTGTGAACCTGAATAAGCTATGGGCATAATAAAGAAGCAAACCTGTTAAGTATAGACAAGGTCTTAATAGGCTTAACTGAGATTGTGAAAGAGAAAGAGGTTAAGAGGTGACATGTTCACAGTACATTAGAACGTACAATACGAGAACATATCTGATAGAAGTCTCTTCATTCTAGTAGACGACAGGTATAGCTGCACTGCAACTGTGAGCAAGCCTCACAGACTGAGTAGCGGGGCTTGAGTTAGCATGCTAAAACAAAATAGCGCTATGGAAACTGCTGCACCACCAGAGACTATGCCTAGCCACCTGAGCTGGTGTAACACTGACAGACCCCGGTCATCACCAGGATTGAACCTGAGACCTCTGGAGCTGCTACTGCATGAGCTAAAAGCCACTTGGCCTTTAGCTAAGGTTGTAGAGCAGACTCCTTAATCTCTAAGTGGTCTTGGTGCCACTAGAGGGGACAGAGCACCACACCCAGGAGGTGTGTGGGTTACACTGGGACCTACCAAACCCCCTGGAACTGAGTTCAGGTGGTTAGACCACACCTTTGCCAGTGCAGCAACTTCCATGCTGCTATTTTTAGCACACTAACTTGAGCCCTGCTAGCACAAATCTGACTACCCAGATTGGGAGGCTTGTTCCCACTGCAATGCAGACATACCCATGCGGTGTCATCACTAGGATTGAACCTGAGACCTCTGGAGCTGCTACTGCATGAGCTAAAAGCCACTTGGCCTTTAGCTAAGGTTGTAGAGCAGACTCTTTAATCTCTAAGTGGTCTCGGTGCCACTAGAGGGGACAGAGCACTACACCCAGGAGGTGTGTGGATTACACTGGGACCTACCAAACCCCCTGGAACTGAGTTCAGGTGGTTAGACCACACCTTTGCCAGTGCAGCAACTTCCATGCTGCTATTTTTAGCACACTAACTTGAGCCCTGCTAGCACAAATCTGACTACCCAGATTGGGAGGCTTGTTCCCGCTGCAATGCAGACATACCCATGCGGTGTCATCACTGCAGAGCTGACCTGGATTTTTACCCATGTTTTGCCCCTAACCTTTCTACTGTCCACACACAGAAGCCTCTGACCTGGGTTTGGTGGTGCTTTACATCCAGGCTAGTTGACCCAGCTCGAGGTACAGGTTAGACTAGAGCCCACATTCCACTTTAACTCAGGCAGTAATCCTCCCAGTTTGCAATGTGGATACAGGCAAAGACATAATGAAATCTAATGGCTGGAAACTGAAGCCATACAACTTCAAACTGGAAACAAAATGCACATTTTTAATGGGTAATTAACCATTAGAACAATTTATCAAGAAATGTGGTAGAGTCTCGATCATCTGACAATTTTAAATCAAGATTGGTTGTCTTTCTAAAGTATTTGCTGTTGTTCAACCCCAAATTATTGAACTTGATGCAGGAATTACTGAGTGAAATTCTCTGGCCTTTGTTATGCAGGAGGTCAGATTTGATTATCACAACAGTAACAGTTCCTTCTGATTTTAAAAATCTATGAATTCCTGGATTACAGCTGCTCAGAAAATGGAATTTGAATCTTGGAAGGAATTCTTGCATTTTGATATTTTTTCCATTCCAAATTAGAACAAAAAGCCCAAACTTACAAAATTTCCTGCAGCAAAAAAAGTAAAAATTAAAAAAAAAAGCCAATTCAGGACCATTGAAACATTTCATTTTGATAATGTTGAATAAAGTAATTTATACATAAAAATTATTTGATAATGCTGAATCATTTTGATAATGCTGAAACAATTAATATATGAAAGTTTAACTTAAATGGTAAAATCAAAATTAAACATATCAAAAAATGACCAATCATTTTGACTTTTTCTATCAAAAATGTAATTGAAATTGACATAGTCCCATAAAATGTTTTGATTTTGATTAAACTGCATTTTTCAACAGAAAACTATTCTGTCAGGAATTTTTCAGCCAGCTCAACCATAGACTCCTCACAATACCCCAATATTATCACTAAGCCCTTCCTACAGTCTATGTTCCCTTTCATACAGGAAATAATAGTAGTCAGTTAAGGGCCAGATTCACCAGTATGCTCTGGCTGCTTTGTGTTCCTCTGGTGATGCAAAGTAGCTGCTGCACCTGCAAGCTTTATTTAACTGGTCAGTATGCTCCAGCTGTTTTGCATAGCTCTAGCGTTCTGCAAAGTAGCCAGAGCATGATAGTTAGTGGCTGTGGCCCTAAAAGTCAACAACAGATTGATATTTCATGTCTGCAACTCATTAGAGAGGTCTCGTTGGGTAGCATTTTTAATGTCTTTCTGGTTTTATCTTCATGCATGGTATTTTTAAATAAAAAAAAATCCCAGGCAAAAACCTATGTTCATTTGGAGTTAAGAATTTAAAATAAGGTCATCTAGAGCAGAATTAAGGATGTTTTGGTGCTTCAGCTGTTTATTTCTATACTTTAACGAGTCTGTGTTTCTTTGCATTTAACCCTGACTCTGAAGTTCTTGGGTTTATAATGCCCGCTTTGGGAATAATTACAAAAGCTCTAAATATTGCTGTATTCTTAAATTACCGGTACATGTTCTCACTTTAATGCAGTTCCTGTCTCGGAATATTCATTACAGTGTTGTGAATTTAGGGTGACCAGATGTCCCGATTTTATAGGGACAATCCTGATTTTTGGGTCTTTTTCTTATATAGGCTCCTATTTCCCTCCACCCCCGTCCCGATTTTTCACACTCGCTGTCTGGCCACCCTATATGGGCTGGCAAGCTCCACTGGAAGAAAGAGACTCCATCACTCAGACCTAGTCCAAGCCTCACTCCTGAGCATGGAGGGTTTTGCTTTGTGAGTTTCCATGAGACGATTAAAGAACCTCCCTCATTCACCGGCTTCTCATCAGCCTGGGACATAGCCCAGGGCGGACTACAGCTCCCGGCGTGCACCGCTCATCAGGCATTACACCCTGGGACGTGTAGTCACTACAGCGAGCCGCACCCCTCTTCACACTGAGCTTGCCTCTCTCCGCTGACTTCCCCTACATTTTTCCCCCTGCTCGCTTTAGTGGTCCCTCCCAAAGTTCCATGCAGAGCGCTTCGGGAAGGTCCTATCCAGGGGAACCTGAGGGGGGAGGAGAATAAAGGGAGGGACGGCCGGTGACTGATGTTCTGTACAACCAATCACAGAGAAGCTATTGAACAAATAGCCAATGGTAGGAGCCGGGGGTGGGGTCGGGCTCTTAGTGCGGGATTAGAAAATGCTGAGTGGCCGCTCCCGCGCCTGCGCGGGAGGAGGGGGGTGGGGGTTGGTATCGTCGTGTCCCTTCTCTGAGCGTGTCGGTGGTGGCGGCGGCTGCAGGGACTGCTGTGGGGAGGGGCGAGCGGCCGGAGGCAGGATGGAGAAGGCGGCCGGGTGGCGCTGAGCCGGGGGGAAGTTGTGTGAGGGGAGGCTTCGGGACTGGGGGAGGCGGGCGGCCTGAGAGAGCCGGGGCGGCGGCGGGGATCGTGTGGGGGCGGCCGGGGCTCGGGCTCCGGCTCGGCAGGCAGGATGGAGCAAGAGGACATCCTGAGGAAATTCATCCAGCGCGTCCAGGCCATGAAGGACACGGACCACAATGGGGACGACAACTTCGCCAGCGACTTCATGGTGAGGGGGGTGGGAGCGCTCAGCTCCCGTCGCTGCCTGGGGGCAGGGGAGAGGGTCCCGTGTGGGCTGGGCAGGAGAAGCGGGCGGAGAGGAGATGGGTGGGGTGTGTATGGGGCGGGGGGGGGGGGGGGAGGTGTAGCATCCCCCTGCGTGAGCTGCCATTGTAGCCCCCTCAGCCCGTGTCCTAAGCTCTCCTGTTGTGTAACCCGGAGCCGGGACGTTGCCCCAGCTCCGGTTTGAGGGAGCGGGCGCTGGCCTGCAGCTTCTCGTGTAAGGGCTGCTCTTGCGCTCCCCAGCCGGAATCCTTCTTTGGGAGGAGGTAGGAGAGTGGATACCCTCCAGTGCCTTCTCGCTAACCACGTCAGTCTGCTATTGTCGCGGCAGCCCAGAACCGCCTCTCCTGAACCCAGGCGCTTTCCTGAGGCGATAAGGAGGGTCCTCGGTACTCTCGGTGCGGGTGCTGTCTTGTTCCTTTCCAGGATATGCCTTTGTGGCCTCTTCTGTCGGCGATAGTGGGGGGTCATAATGGCCACTTTGGGTAGTCTGGCATCTTCTGCCTTCAGTTATTTGTCTTTGTAACCCCCTTTTGATCCTTTCCGAGAAAATATGGTAGGTGTGTTCTTGGAGGCTAGCATCTTTCCCTCAACTCCCCCTCCCACTGCAACCCCTAGGCTGTATCGCTCATCCTCTCTTCCTTTGAGATCACTTCACCAGCAGCCTTCCTGTAGCCTGTGTCTGCATGTGCATACAGGGGGAGAGGGGATACAATCTAGAGCCAGGTTTATTCACTGTTTGTTTGGTTTTTTTAATCTGTTTTTCCTTATTCTGACGCTTAAAATGCTTGAAATGATTTGATCAGCTGAGTGGGTGATCTGAGCCGGGAACAATGGACGTCATTAGGTGGATATGTCAGTGTGACTTTAAATGTTGTTTAAACATCTAATATGAAATATAACTTAACCTGGTTTTGGGGCGGTGGGTTAGCAGACCGCATGTACAATATGCGGCTGTAGCCTGTTGAATAACCCGGTGGGGTTTAGAATAAAAATGTATGTACTTTTAGTCTTTTTAGATCTCATTCTGATAATAGTCTGGGAACAAAAAAATCTGGACGTAAATGTCACATCAGGGATTGTCTAAAATGTGGGGAGGAGGCTGTGGATATTGTGCAAGACTCAGGGCGTTGGGAGCACTTTCAGGTCTGAGGAATGGAAGAGGAAGTGGACTTTGGGAAGTAACTATTTCATACAGGGTGGGCAGGGCCGGGATGGGAAACAAGAATACCATTTGGAAAAGATTTTACTGAGCCTGGTCCACTGAACTAGCCATACAAATAGGGAAGGAAGGAGGAAACCACATGTAAACCAAAAATGATTTAAGAGGTATAAATTCTTAGTTTGCTTTACTTTCCTTGCAAATTACATTAAGATGTAGCCTTAAATCTATTGGACTCCAATCCTTTTAATCTGTTTAAATTAATCTTGAAAATACGAGTAATTAAAGGAACTCCTGTTTAACACACAGACTGACATCCAGTTACATTATGCTGGTAAGGCTGACCATTGTTCTAAGTAAAGGAAGTGTATGTATGTGTATATATTAAAAAAACAGAAATGGAAAAAATATGTAAACTGAATGCTTTAAACAGGGTTGGATTTAGCCTTTTTACAGAGCAAATATGTGACAATATAAGAACTCCTGTATTTTATAGCTACAATTTTGCTATTTCATATTTGATCTGGCAGCCCAGAATTAAAGTTGCAGTATACTAAGGGATACCAACCTAAAATACATATGTAGTAATGTTTTTTACTTACTATTACAAGTAACATTTAGGTTATTAAGAAAGATTTGAAAACTTTTCTGTTGTGCATTTATTTGACAGCACTCTGTGTAATTAATGTTGCTATTTTCAGCTGTGTAGTTGGTGGTCTTCCTCTGTTTTTATGGAACTTACACATAGCCACAAGCATGGAAAACCTTTATAAAAAAATGTTGTTGTAAAACCAAAAATTTGCTGAAAACTGAAGGGCAGGTGTGCTACCTGAAAGAACTCTTAGGCCTTCAGGAGAGTGTGGGGTGGGAGAGACTAGATTCAAAGTTCCTGATGTCCTTTTTAACATTTTCTGTTTGTAACTCAACTGCACGTTTCTATTTCTGGGGAGAAAAAAAAAACCTTTGAATAATATGTTAAAGGAGAGTTGGGGAGCCAGAATATTGTAGTTAAAGTATTCTAGTACTATACTGAAGGACTTTTCTTTCATGTTTCTGTTTCACAAGCAGATGTAGAAGGGTCTGACCACAAGAATGCAAACCGTCTTTATAAGTAGTTTATCATTGTATGGCTACTGCATTTTTGCCACTCCTATTTTACGTAGCAACATTAAAGCTTCTGTCTTTGAGATTTTGAGGGAATGGAGAAGGGTGAAGAGGAGGTGGTGAGAGAAACTAATGGGAGAAATAGTCTCTCCTCCTCTGCATCGTCTCTCCTTATCTTTAAAACTGAAGGAGTGGTTTTTTGTTTTTGTTTTTTGGGGGTGGGGTGGGGGGAGGCAGTGCCTTCACATTTAAGGACAGGAAGTACTGTTGGTGCTAAGCAGTGGCAAGTTGATGGAAAAAGAATTGCTGTTACTCATCACTCCGCTTCCAAGCCGAAGTGGAGTCTACAAATAGGAGTGGAGTGGTGGATGAGTGCAAATGAAGAGAGTTCTTTCTTTTCATGTCTTAGTTCTTCCCATAGATGATGATTATAGTGGCCTATTTTAGTTTATTCAATCAAGGTTAAAAAGACTTGCTACTTTATAGATAGGTGTCAGGGATTTGTTGGGAGGAGAAGTTAAGGAAGATGATGTGGCTATATGATCGATTTAACTAATAATCTACTAATCATCCTGGATGTATATGACGTTAAAAGGCAAAAATGTTAATAAATTCGACAGCCTAATAATGCTGCTGATATAACTGAAAATCCATTGGAAGGGTGAAACTAGAATGTAGTATGACTAATGGAACAGATAGGTGCAATATAAGATGATTGACCTTAGAATCATAGAAATGGAAGGGATCTGGAGAGGTCATCTAGTCCTGCCTTGAGTGCAGGGGATTGGACAAGTATTATCTAGACCATCCCTGACAGGTGTTTGTCCAACCTGCTCTTAAAAATCCCCAATGATGGAGATTCCACAAGCTCCCTAGGCAATTTATTCCGGTGCTTAAGCACTCTGACGGTTCGGAAGTTTTTCCTAATGTCCAGCTTAAACCGCTCTTGCTGCAATTTTATCCGACTGCTTCTTGTCCTATCCTCAGAGGTGAAGAAGAGCAATTCTTCTCCTTCCTCCTTATAACAACCTCTTATGTACTTGAAAACTGTTATGTCCCCTTTCAGTCTTCTCTTCTCCAGACTAAACAAACCCAGTTTTTTCAATCTTCCCTCATAGGTCATGTTTTCTAGACCTTTAATCATTTTTGTTGCTCTTCTCTGGACTTTCTCCAATTTGTCCACATCTTTCCTGAAATGTGGCACCCAGAACTGGACACAGTACTCCAGTTGAGGCCTACTCAGCACGGAGTAGAGCGTAAGAATTACTTCTCATGTCTTGCTTACAGTACTCCTGCTAATACATCCCATAATTATGTTTGCTTTTTTTTACAACTGCGTTACACTGTTGACTCATATTTAGCTTGTGATCCACTATGACCCCCAGATCCCTTCCTGCAGTACTCCTTCCTAGGCAGTCATTTCCCATTTTGTATGTATGCAACTGATTGTTCCTTCCTAAGTGGAATATTTTGCATTTGTCCTTCTTGAATTTCATCCTATTTACTTCAGACCATTTCTCCAGTTTGTCCCTATCATTTTGAATTTTAATCCTATCCTCCAAAGCACTTGCAACCCCTCCCAGCTTGGTATTGTCCGCAAACTTTAAGTGTATTCTCTATGCCATTATCTGAATCATTGATGAAGATATTGAACAGAACCGGACCCAGAACTGATCCCTGTGGGACTCCACTTGTTATGCCCTTCCAGCATGACACTGAACCACTGATAACTACTCTCTGGGAATGATTTTCCAACCAGTTATGCACCCACCTTATAGTAGCTCCATCTAGGTTGTATTTCCCTAGTTTGTTTATGAGACGGTCATGGAGACAGTATCAAAAGCCTTACTAAAGTCTAGATATACCATATCTACCGCTTTCCCCCCTATCCACAAGGCTTGTTACCCTGTCAAAGAAAGCTATCAGGTTGGTTTAGGGTAGTGGTAGCCAGAGAGCAAGTGTGAAAAATCGGGATGGGGGTGTGGGGTAATAGGAACCTGTGTAAGAAAAGCCCCAAATATTGGGACTGTCCCTATAAAATTGGGACATCTGGTCACCCCAGGTTGGTTTGACATGATTTGTTCTTGACAAATCCATGCTGACTGTTGTTTATGACCTTATTATCTTCTAGGTGTAGGAATACAAGGAATACTTACGAGGTATGATATAATCCAGGTGTCATTGGCTAGTCTTTTACAGAGAGAACCAAATCCATTCTGACAGAAGTAAATGAATTTGATTTTGATAATCATGCTTCCAAGTACAAAAAGTGCCAGTACTTTATTAGCAGATCGCTTGTCAAGTGTTTCGTATGTACAGTCTAGCTGTAAGTGAACAGTGTTACTCAGCATTGTTTATTGAAAAGAGTAAGCTTGCTTGCTGCTGTACAAACATGGAAAGCATGGCCTAATCCTTGGTTTCTGCAAAGTATGTGTGTGTAGTATGTGTGAGAGAGAGGTTGAAGGTCAAAGCTTCCTATGGCAGTGGTGTAAACAATATTTTGTGGGTTATAATTGAAAGACCTCAAGAAGTAAGAATTTTGGTTGGTTGGTTTTTGTTCTTTTTTTCTAGTTATGGCAGCAGCTTAAACAGATTTTCTATTGATTCCTTATGTAGTGCACTTGGCAAAGAGTGTGTGTGTTTAGCGTATCGTTCATGCCATCAACTTAGATTGCCATAACTGTAGGATCATTCAGTCTGACTCAAAATAACAAATGAAATATGAATGATGTATGGCAGTTAGCACTCAAGCATCTGAGTAAGTCTCTTGCTAATCTGTTACCGTATTTTAGCAGAATTGGTAAAGGTATCAGAAGTAAAAAAAAAAAAAAAAAAAAGTTATGATTATCTGGGTAAAACAGCACTTACACATGACAGATGTTTTATTTTTTGGCCCTGATTTGGCATTGAGTTCTGCGCAGGTAGGCCCATGTGTCTGCACAGAATTCCTTGCGATGCATGTTCAGGGTCTCTTTTGTAGATTAAAGGTGGCAAAATCACCATAGTTTTGATACACTTATTGTCATAAATTCACAGTAAGTGAAACAGACTGTCTAAACCATCAAACTTGTAAAAAAAATTTCCCTAAATACAGGGATCTGTATGTAGTTACAAGATAAATTATACATTACATGCAGTTTCATATATTTTTGTACTGTGCAATTAGATCATTACTACAACTAACTGAAATAGCTTACCTTCAATGTAGAGTCAAATTCAGGATTTCCTAGCAGCTTGTGCAACCCAATTCGATTATGAGATTGCTCAGATTGTAAGTTAATGAAAATTTTGTCATATCTTAAGAAAGAAGTATTAAATGGAGTGTTGATTTGAAATCAAGACAATAAAAAAAAATTTGCTTCTGGTGGTATACCAGCTTCTTAGTCTCCTTGCCATTTTCTGTGTTCACAATCATCTGTTCCTATTCTTAAATGTTTTTTCTTCCCTATTGCTTTGTGAAACACCACATAAACAAAAGGGGAAAGTTACTGACTATATAGGGGTAACAGATCTTTCAATTCCAGGTGGAGACCCCTATATAGCCTTTCTTCTAACTTTAGATATTACTCTTAAGAAAAGTAGACAAAAAACATTGTTAGACAGAAATAATATTTTGATATCCTTCTAACAAATCACAATGCAAGAATACTCAAATACATGAATAAAGATTGTGTGCATTGATAAACAAATTCAGTTTAAATACAGTAGAATGTCTATTTTACAAACTGGGGATTAAGGAGTTCATAAAATAAAGACGTTCATAAAGCTGAAAATTGCAGAAGGTATGGTTTATAAGTTTCAGCATGTTGCACTGCATCACTTTCTTCTTGGTCTTCAAACCATTGCAAACTGATTTCCAGTGTACTGAAGGCACTGGAATGTTAAGGGATGTTAACTTGTCCTTCATCAACATCACTTTAGTTATGTGATCTCCATCCCACTCCTACCCCATCAGGGAAAAATGATTCATATAATGTTTGTCTGTAAGATTGGTGTTTGTGAAATTGAGGTTCTACTGTACTGTGTAAGTTCCATAACAGAAGAAAATAATGCAAGTGATCTGCTAAAAATAAGTTTGGCAACACTTTTCTGGCAAGACTGTCTTAATATTAATTTGCTTCTATTGGGAACTTTTTGGTGCCAGATACAGCTGATGTACCTCTCAACTGTTTTTTTCAAATTAAGCGTGCAGTTATGTAGTTTGGAAGCTTACCAGAAAAGCATTATGAGTAGTTTGTGTCCAAAAGATAAACTTCTAACTGTTCTGTTTAGACAAAGAAGTAGTTGACGATTTTTTTTAATTCTTAAGAATACAGTAACTCCTCACTTAATGTTGTAGTTTATGTTCCTGAAAAATGCGACTTTAAGTGAAACGATGTTACACGAGTCCAGTTTCCCCATAAGAATCAATATAAATGGGGGGGGGTTAGGTTCCAGGGAATTTTTTTTGCCAGACAAGACTATATTTTTTACACACTTTTATTTACACATTTTTTATTTATACACACACAAACACAGTATAAGTTTTAAACAAACAATTTAATACTGTACTCAGCAATGATGATTGTGAAGCTTGGTTGAGGTGGTGAAATCAGAGGGTGGGATATTTCCCAGGGAATGCCTTCATGCTAAATGATGAACTAGCAATTGGCTGAACCCTCAGGAGTTAACTCGTTGTTAAGGTAGTCTCACACTCTACATGGCAGCAGGAATGGAGGGAGGGGAGACAGCATGGCAGACAGACGCACACACTGTGTGTGTGAGAGAGAGATGTGTATTTCCTTTGTAAGTACTGCTGACCCACTCTTAAGTACACTGTCTTGTTAAGTTAATCAGCAAGCTGAGACCACAGCTGCTGCCAGGAAGCTCAGTCTGTTGTGTGTCCCCCTGCTCTATGGAGATGGGGTAGCGGGGTGCAGGAGCAAGGGGGAGGGGGACACCCTGACATTAGGCCCCCCCCGCACAGCAAGTAGGAGGCTCCTGGGAGCAGCTCCAAGGCAGAGGGCAAGAGCAGCACATGGCAACGGGAGGAGGGAGAGCTGAACTGCTGGTAATTGATAGCCTGCTGGGTGACTGCTGCACAGGGAACTTAGGGGAGCGGGGAGCTGATAGGGAGGCTGTCGGTCCACCCTGGTTCCAAGCCCCCACCAACTAGCTGCAATGGGCTGCTCTTCCTGCAAGTAGTGGACTAAACAGGAGGCTGTCAAGTGACCTTATAAGGCAGCATTGCGCAACTTTAAACGAGCATGTTCCCTAATTGATTAGCAATGAAACAACGTTAATCAGGATGACTTCAAGTGAGGCGTTACTGTACATGAGATGACAAATTCAAGGATTCAATTCCTTCTGAGCAGGTTTCATGTTAATAATATTTAGGGTTAAATATAAATGTACAAAGCTGCTTCTCTGTTTTTCTCATGTGGACTTGCATAAGCTACATGTTGAATTTCAACAGAATTAACTTTAACCTATTAAGAAGGCTTTAGCAGAGAGAAGATGTTAAAAAACAGATTCATTACTTTTTATCCTTTGTGCTTTATCTAAGAGTGGTTAACACATTCTCTATATCTAGCAGGTATAAGTCAAAATCAGATATGACCAAACACTGTAACTGTCTTGGTACTAAAAAAGGGCTCAAACTTGTAAGGTGCTGAGCACTTTCATCTCCCTCTGAGTTCAATGAAAATTGAAGGCATCCATTACCTTGCAGGAACTGACCCGTAATTATATTACATAACTGATAATTTTAACAAACTTTATTCTTACAGTTCTAATAAGCCATGTGCAGTTTTATTATTTGTAAGTGTACATCAAGTGTGTCTAAACTTGGAGGGCCAAAAATTTGACCTACTTTGACCCATATTGAAGGACTTGCCTTCAATGTTTCCTCAGGTACTAAATCCTCCTGTTTTGGGGGTTAGGCAAAGTGTCTATTTTGGGCCTTTCCTAAGACTATGTAAATACACCATCACATGTAATCTCACTCTGATTAGTATGGTCTCATAAGAGAGAAGTGTCCTGTTGAGATAGGTTGGATACTTCTATGAATTGCATTTTAGTATTTAAACATGACTTCTGTTACTAAGTTGTTTTTAAATTAACATTTCTGTCAAAACTCTTTCCAGTCTGACACACCTTTTGGTTGTAATTCAGCTAAAGTTTCATTATGAACAATTTTAATAGGAAAGGCCAGCCATAACATGAGCAGTTGTAAGGGTCTCTTTGCTAGAAATGTTCATAAACTTTTACTTCTGTCTGCAACAATATGATTGAATAATAGTTTCAATAACTCTTACATTAGGGGTATCTGAAGCTTTGTGGAATGGTGGTATTTTTTTTAAACATTGCTTATAAAATATAATTTTCAGTGGACAGTCCTTTCATTTATATATTCCGTTTCAGTGAAATTAGAAGGAAATCATTGCTGTGGCTATTGTTTCAGAGATGTACAGATGTGACTTTTGATGGGGGGCTGAGTGACAAGCAGCCAGGAAGCTGCTGTGGTGGACCCCAGTTATCTTGTGTTAGCATATACTGCATGACATCATTAAATTAAATCTTGCTTAACATTACCATGTAAAATCTTGTGATTGCTGGTCAAAACTGTATAATAGCTATTTAAGGCAAGAAGAAAAACAGCAGCAGATCTCACACAACTTAAAGGTTTTTATCACATAAGTGATACAAGAATATGTTCTGTGTGTTTAAATCTTTAAAGAAAGTGGGAAAGTCTAACTATTTTGTTTTCACATACCAAGGTTTTGCTCTTTGTGAAAAAGTTTTGTGATCTTGCTAATTTTGCAGGATCAATGACAAAATGTAGACTTATCTGTCAGTAGGTGACATACCAGCATATTTAAGTAGATCATCTCAGATGTAAGAGAAATATACAATATTCCCTGTGACCCCAGTCAAGCAAGGTGCTTCAGCATATGCTTTAATTTTAAGCACATGGTAAGTGCCTTGCTGGATTGGGGCTTATAGTGGGTAATGTCAGTGGGAAGTCAGCAACTTTTATGTAGCTTTATTACATTGTTGCAGAAATACTTTATCAGGATCAGTTTGTAGAGCTTATTTTTCTTGCAGTAAATGTCAAGTCAAAATCCTGGCAAACTGTATAATTGAGGATTGCTTAATCCGAACATTAATTTGTGAAATATGTACAATTTAACCTAATTTTGAGTAGTGCGTATAGCTGTGCTAATGTTGGGGGGGGGGGTGTGTTGTTATTTGTAAGCGTATGCATCCGATGAAGTGAGCTGTAGCTCACGAAAGCTTATGCTCAGATAAATTGGTTAGTCTCTAAGGTGCCTCTAGTACTCCTTTTCTTTTTGTACCTCTATAGTTAACAAGGTACGCGACAAACTAAGCACACAGTAATAAAGACATGTAATCGTGACATATTAATGGATCTAACAGAATCCTTGTTGAACTTATTTTTTCGCTTCTTGGTATCTTCCTTTCATCTAGGATTGGTGGGTGCTGAGGGGCAAAATGATGGAGATTGTACTGCATCAGTTTGTGCTTTACCTGTTATGTGATGGGGAATCTCGATACTGGGAAAAAAAAAAACAGTAGTAATGCCTGACTTGGTGCAGTCATTCTAGGTTGTTCAGATAAGGAAAAAGTGAATGTGTCGGAAAGGCAAAATGGCAGCCGTAGCCTGAGTTCATGTTTGCAGAACTCCACTATCATTTGACTTCCAACTCATTTTCTTCTTGGTCTTCTCCTGAAGTAGCCCAGCATGCTGAAATGTCTCTTAGATTTGTGTGCGGTAATTGCCACTTTTGTCTTTGAGGGAATTTTTGAGTTGGAAGTTAGCCAATACTCTTAGGAGAAAGTATGTTTAAACAGGCAAAAAGACAAACTCAACCACCGAACTTTTCAATAGCAACAGGCTTTGTTAAGCAGGGGAAGGGACAGATAGTGATCTGGCTTGGGAGACTTGTCTCCTTGCCTCCCTACCCCATTTGTGCTATAAATTGATCGCATTACTTCCTTAAAGATAATTTCATTTGTGGTAAGCAAGTTATGAGGTGGAGCAGATATTTATGAAGTTATTGGGAGGTGAAGGATCTTCAATTCAACAGGTTAATCATTAATATTTGGAGGATTTTCTTACCATGCTGTATTAGGAGAACATCATCAGACAGATACTTAAATTGTGTTATTTAACTAAAACAATGTTATGTATTCTGGATTTTTTTTCTTCAACAGCAAACATATTTTAACAAAACAAGCGTATGAATTTTTGAAGTTTTAAAATCAGGTTTGTTTTTGTTAAAATTGTTAACTAAAATAGTTAGATGAAATATTTAAAAAAAACACCCACAAAAATTAAATCGACTGTCAGCCAAGGTCAACATGAGAAACTTAAAATATTGGCTTCTACAGCTAACTCAGTCGTCTTCACCTTCATCATCTTGTTTGTTCATAATCTGGAAAAGCAAGCTGTTTTGCTTTTTCAGGTCCCAAACAATTTCTCAGTTTGGAATGAATTAGTCCAAAAGAAGAAAATATTCTTTCCTCACCATCAGAAAAAACTACTGCTGTTAAAAGTGAAATTATCACTTCAACAGTCTCTGAATCCAAGTGCTTAAGTGACTTCCACCAGTTCACTGGTGTGACTTTCTTTAAAACATCATTGTAGGGAGCCAGGGTGGCTCCCCTCCGAACCAGAGGGTAAAGAGCCACTCTTTCAGCCTGAGTGGGCGGGGCCAGGCCAAGCTTCCGCCAATCCCCGGAAGGGGAAGGGTGGGACAGGAAGTACAAAGGGTGGGGCCCTCTGCCCAGTGAAGAGAGCACCAGGGAGGGAGACACACAGGCTGCTGGCTGCTCCCTCGCGATCCTGTTGCTGACCCAGGCGAAGCCCTGGGCAAGGAGGAGCCTGACCGGGAGGAAGGCCTGTGGCAACCAGGGCTGCCAGCCGCTGAATACGCAGAGGACCTGGAGGGGCCTGACTGCAGCCCGGGCCAGTGTGAGTCCGATACCGAGGGGGAGCGGGAGTGGCCCGCAGCGGAATACCCGGACGAGATGGAGGGACCGGAGCTGCCCGCAGCGGGATACCCGGAGGAGATGGAGGGACCGGAGCGACCCGCCTGAGAAACCGGGTAGGAAGTAGCCCAGGGGCCGAACTACACTGTGGGGTGGGTGTGTTTGGTCAGTGGGCGCGGACGGCCCCGCTGACCCAGCGGCGGGACTTTCGCCTCCCGCCACTGTCAGGGCCCTGGGTTGGAACGCAGTGAAGTTGGGTGGGCCTGCGTTCCCCCACCCCAGCGCTCCCCTGCCCGAGGGGCGCGCTACTGACTCTTGCCGGCGCTCCCCTGCCCGAGGGGCGCGCTACTGACTCTTGCCGGCGCTCCCCTGCCCGAGGGGCGCGCTACTGACTCTTGCCGGCACACCTTCCTCGTTAATTCCCCAACGCCCGGAAGGTGTGGCTGAGGCCTGCCACAGAGACCATAGCTCTCCATCTCCCCTAGGGGCTCGGAGGACTGACCGACACCTGTCACAATCATCAACAAACATATATTTCTTGAATGGTTCTTATTCCCAGACTGGGTCTCTTTTACAGCCTGCTGCCATTATAGGTTTTCCCTTCTAGTGAGAGAATGGTATGGTAGATCTCAAATCAATGAGGGCTACACTCAAAGACCTCAAGACTTCTGGAATATGCTGCTCAAACAGTTTCACTTTTGTTTCTACTGCCTGTCCCTCCCTTCTCACATTTATCTCCAGACTTCTTCTCCTTGTCCAGATCTGTTCCACCCCCAACAATCTTCTATTCATTGAACTTTTTGAAACTTTGCACTTTTAGAGAGAGGTAAGGGATTGACGCTGTGTACAGAAATTTGCAGAGGGACAATAGGGTTGGGGCTGAGGCCTGTTTCTCACCTCTCTATATATTTATGTATTTAAAATATTTTTGTTATTAACCAGCATTTTATCTCTGGAGAGACAAATCCTCAGTTTGAGAACTGCAAAACTAAGCATCTCTGATGGTATCTTGTAGACTGAGCACTGAGTTCCATTGGATAGATAGAAAAATTAACCTAAATTACCTATACAGAAGCTCCTGGAACCCCATAAGATAGGGTCCCTAATCCATGAACTATTGGCACTCCTTTACAAAACTTTTTGTAAACATTACATGACTATATTCTGTCATACTGTAGAATTAGAATTTATAATCCCTATTCCATGATGAGATATCTTTGAGCTATAATGCTTTTTAATTTAAACTATCTTTAGATAGGTTTTTGCTCAAAGTGTTTTATCAAAGAAATCAGATTTTAAATTTTAAAAAAATCAATTAAAAAAAAATAATTGATTTTTATTCACCCCTGCTACCTGGCCACACCTCCGCCTAACAGCTGTGTGAGGGGGATGTTGCCGCTTCCAGGAAGCCCCACAGGTAAGCCCTGCCCAGAGCCTGCCTCACCCCATCCTGTGCCCTAATCCCTTGCTCCCTCCCACACCCAAACTCTGCTGCTAGGGTGGGGAGGTGCAGAGCCCGGTAGGGAGCCTGCCGGCCCCACCAACCCTAGCACCTGTGGGGGCCCCCGGCCAGCACCCTCCCACCCCCACAAGGTTTTAGTCACCCGTCTTTTTAGTAAAAGTCATGGACAGGTCACGGGCCATGAATTTTTGTTTACTGTCTGTGACTTGTACTAAAAATACCCGTAACTAAAACATAGCCTTAATTATTCACACTTCACAACCCTTATTGAGCAAGGCCTCATGCAGCTGCTCTCGGGGTTTCACTCATCCCCATTTACAGATAAAGTAACTGAGAGCCACAGAGGTAAAATAAGGTCAGTTTTGACAGAGCTGGGATTAGAACTCTGGGTAAAAATTTCAAAAGTGCCTTATTGAGGTAAGAGCTCATATAACAATTTCAAAAGTGAATTATGCATTGAGGAGGCTTGGTCTACACTTACACCTGCATAGCTATGTTGGTCAGGGGTATGAAAAAACCACACCCATGACTAACATAGGGCTATCCTGACACAACCCCGCAATGTAGATGCAATTACGCTGACGGAAGCATTCTTTTAGCATAGCTAATGTTCAGTGAGGTGGTGTTATGACACTGGCAGAATAACACCTTCTGTTGGTATTCGCTGCTTCTGCACTAGGGCGCTATCCTGACATGGTTTTGCCAGCATATGCTAGTCTATAGTGTATATGTAGTGTAAATTTAATTGCAAGTCAATGGGACTTAGGTTCTTAAGTCGGTTAGGCACTTTTGAAATGGTTACCCTAGGTCCATAGTATGCCAAAAGCAAGCACTTTTGTCGGTAAAACTTTTGTTGGTCAGGGAAGTTTTTTTTTTTTTTTTTTTCACACCCCTGACTGACAAAAGTGCTGGTGTGGACAGCGCTATGTCAGCAGGAGACACTCTCTTGCTGACGTAGCTACCACTGCTCGTTAGTTGTGGTTTGTTTATACCTGCGTGAGAGCGCTCTCCGGCCGACATAGAGCGGCAACATGGGAGACCTTCCAGTGGCACAGCTGCAGTACAGCTGTGCCGCTTTAAAGTCCATAGTGTAGACATAGCCTTAGCCACACTGCCTCTCAGATACATTATGCCTAATCTGTCCCTGGCAATCTTCTGTAAAATGGAGCATTCTTGCATACCTAACACTCCACAACAATGAAACATGCAGATGAATCAGAATGCCTTTAACTGCATGATAACCTATTTGAGGATGTGGTTATGAAGTTGAGCTGGTACTCAGGAGAAATGGGTTCTCTCCCTGCTTCTGCCACAAACATCCAATATGATGTTAAGCAAGTACTTAAACCAAACCTTTCAGATTTGACCACTGATTTATAGTCTTTTGTAATCTTGTTTTGCAAATTAAGGTTTGCTTTTTAAACATTTCAACTAAATGGATCACAGTTTACACAGCATTTAGCATTTTGACAGTTACATCATAAACACATTTGTGTATTAAACAAATTTACTGTTAGTCCCGTGCTACCCATCTTTGAAGTTCCTGCCAGTTAGTCTTTTAGAGGTTGATCTGGGGTACTACATATTTTTACATTTTCTCAGGAAAATAATAATTTCTTCTCTTTTAGTAAATGAATACAAACTAAAAACATCAGTTTGACCCTCTCTATGTCCTTCTTGTCTTTGAAATTAGTGCCCTATGTATAAGTACATAAACATTACTATGGGGGAGGGAATGGACTGTGTCATTTCCACTTAACCCCTACGCACAACTTGAGAAACAAGGAAATTCCCACAGAAGGGAGTTAGTTATAAACCTGTTTAAAGGACAACACTTTTCCACACAAACTCTTTAAAGCAAGGAAATATCCAGTTAAAGTATCTTTTTAAAACATTTTAATCCCTCCTCATCACATTTAATGTGTTTGCTGATGAAAGACTCTTCAATTCTAAAGTCCTGCACACCACATTCCTCATGATCATGTTAGGATAAAAAAAACCTTCTCACTTCTGTATGAGAAAAATTGACATTGTACACTTAATCTAATGGACATGTATTGTTAATGGTTTTTATAATTTTTTTATTTACGTTCCTCTCTATGAAAGACCCACTCAGATTAGAAAAACTGACTACAAGGTGCTGTCAGATGCACAAAGTAAAACTGAAAAATAAAGAAACTTTCTTTAATGTTAGTTACCATCTGTTACATCCAATGTATTTTAACTTAGTTATAAGTAAGTGATTTTACAAAAAGAATTTGTTAGATGTGATGTATTGCAGTCAAAATATTCAAGTTAAGATGAATATTTAACTTTAGACTGGAGCCCTGGAGAGTCATAGAAATCCTCTTATCTTCTCCATGTTATCATTCATGTTAACCAAGAAACTAAGTACTGCCAAGCTTTCATCTCTGCTCTTCTACAGCTGTGCAGTTTTATATAATTACATTCATATAGTCTGTAAATTCTTCTGTATCAAAACAAGAAGCTTAGGAATTGCAGTTCCCTGTTTGATTCTCCTGGAAAGCCTAAAACCTCTCTGGATATCATGAGGGAGGGAGGCTAGTTGGATTTATTGAATAATTATTGAAAAACTGTTTTTTCAGTAAATGAAATGGGCTACTAAAAGGTGGCAGTGATGCTTACTGCAAAATTAGTGTATGCTGAATCCTATAAATCATGTTGTCAGGCTGAATATTTCACTGATTCTATAGATTAATATTTATCAAACTCATTGGTGGCTAATTCTATAACAATACACAATCTCTTCAGGGAGGATTTACATTTGCTCACCTGCATATCAGTGATGATACTAAGCACTATAGCATTTTTTGGTCATCTCTCTCCTCCCCCTCCCTCACCACCTCAAAAAAACCAACCAAACAAAAAAAAAAACTACCTACATCTTGGACTTCTGGTAATGTGTTCTAGCCCAGCATTTTAACAAGTGATAAACTCATTTTTCTAACACTCTGGTAATACAGACAGTATGCTTACTGCTGTCTTCAGGTATGCATGGTCTTTCAGTATGCACAGTAGAATTGCAGTTCTGTTCACAGCAAAGCATTTGACATCTGGTAGACTACTGACAGCAGGTCATATAGACAGATCTGGAAAAATTCACTTACCCAAGGTGAGTAAGATCCTGGGCAAGTGCAGTCATCTTTTGCAGAATGTAAGTTTTCATATTTAAAAAAATATTTTTTAGTACTTTGGAAGGTTATCTTCACAATCCTAACACAAACTGAGGTTAAACCAATACAGTGCTAAGTCTTTGGAGGACAGTTTCAGGAGGGCAGGTGAGAGTACAGCCATTAGTGGTGAAAAGGAGATGGTTCTAAGGTATGATGAGGCAATAAATAACTGATTGATTTGTGGAGAAGTAGAGCTGCATATGGACAAACAGTTAACTGCAAGATAAGTCATTTATCTACCAGAATTTTAGTCAGGCTGGTAAACTTTGCCTATATATATATAAGAATCTCGCAGGAGATAGATAGATATCTATCTCCTGCAAGATTCTTGTAAATCACCTGGGACTGGATCAAATTAATATTAAAATGGGATCCTTTTATTCTAGCATTTCTATCCCATTGTCCTTAGGTCTGACATGTCATTGTAATGCTTTATCCTCACCATAGTTTAGAGTTGGATTCAGTTTTAATGAATAAATTACTAATTGATGGCCACTAGCTTGGATTTTCATTCTGGGGTTTGGCCATCAAAACATATTTAGCAAACAGGAGGCGGTACTGTCACTTAAACACAATATAGTTATATGCTATGTTGCATGCTTAGTGTCCTCTTCATGATTGACTATGAAGTCTGTTATAGCTAACGTAGACTTGGAATTTAAAATTTATTAGCAACAAAATTGAGGACTTGAGCAATTATTTCTATTGATAGAAATATAACTAAATGTAGTCTGCTCATCAAGTAACAAATCTTCTGGCCAACATGAAGAGAAGAGGTGGATCCCAACTTTTGGTCCTTCAGGGCAGGGATTAACTTCAGGTATAGTCTTTACAAC